>NC_142118.1:8875000-9502500 GCF_056152115.1 Neolamprologus brichardi
AAAAAAGTCCAGTTGCTTTTCTATGCAAGCTCCTTAGATAACACCAAATAATGTAATTAGTACCTAATAAAGCTATATTACTAGTACTTATTTCTGGATCCTAACACAGCTCTGACTGCTCAATCAGTCACTAATTCATCATCTTATTTATCACATTCAGATCCTGGGAACGCTCTGTAAATTGATCCTTACTAATCCTGGGCTCCAGCCCTTTATTGACACTCAATTCTTCCTTAATGGTGGAGGGGGACTATGTTTCCTCTTCCTCCTCACTGCTATCTCTCTGGGTCACGGGTTCCTGAGTCTTAATGAGCCATTGAGAGATAATTGCTCCTTCAGGACAGTGTTAACTGACACCAGTGTCTCCTGGATGACATTCAGTCAAGCCCCTGTCAGGTTCAATATAACCAAGGGCTATATTCACAGCCAGAGATTGAACCTAATGACTCCTGAGTCCACCAACTTCAGATCGAGCTATGATCCAAACTGCAAAGCACAGGAAACAAATTGCATATTCTGACAGTTTCTTCAAAGCCACAGGGCTTGAGAACGCAACAGAGAGACACCAGAGATTTTGTTAAGGATGCTTGTTGTCTTCTGTTTTCTTCTTCTCACGTTGATCACACAGCTACACAGCAAAAAAGAAGATATGATCCATTACAAAAAGCACTTATAAAATGCAATACTAAAGCAAATTACACAGTCTTCCTTGGCTTCAGCTCAGTCTCCTCCAGTCACAGCATTTTGAACTGATGCAGTAGGGACATCCTTTAGTGCCAAGGGCAAGTGTGTGTGACTTCTAAGACACAGGAAAGGTCTGTACTGCTACTGTGTGACGTGATGCAAAGGGACGGCCTGTACTCAGGGTACATGCTGTGTCCTCTTCCATGCTGCCAGTGGCTTTGACCTCAACAGATGACAATGGGCAGCCACAGTGGGCGACTAGAAAGTGCTGCACATGTCAGTTTTCCACTTGCTAAAGGACTAAAGACTGACTACATTTAAGGTGGAGCAAGTAGATCACTTTATTTTAATAAGGTTTAATAAGGTGGCTGGTTAAAAATAAAATTGTTATTATGCATTGTTTTTGTCTTTTTGTTTTACTAATGGAAAGAGTGTTCACTCTTCATTTCATAGAAACCTATAAATATGTTTTTTTTTAATTTTAAAGTGCTTTAATTCCACCGCTATTCACAGAGGGGGTTCGTGCCTTTCACATGGTTGATGGTAGGTAGCAGTGGCCGCAGTGACTCCAGAAATGCTAGCTAAAAGTGTGGGATGGTTTTGACTTGACTACCATATGGACATATATCCAGAGGGGGACATATTGACCACTTGTAATAAAATAAATAAATACATTTTTGTTATATAGGGTGTATCAAAAAAGAACCACACAGTTTCAAAAGGGTAATTCAATTCCGTTTTTTCAATTCAATTTTATTTATATAGCGCCAATCATAACAACAGTCGCCTCAAGGTGCTTTATATTGTAAGGTAGACCCTACAATAATACATACAGAGAAAAATCCAACAATCAAATGACCCTCTATGAGCAAGCACTTTGGCGACAGTGGGAAGGAAAAACTCCCTTTTAGCAGGAAGAAACCTCCGGGAGAACCAGGCTCAGGGAGTGGGCCGTAAGTTAAGTGTAACCTTACAGTGGTGGACAATTAGAGGTCAGGAGGCAATTTAATTAATCAGTGTAACACTCCAGACACAAGTGATCATCCAATTAAATTCCTCTGTCTCATTCCACCTTCACACTGGAGTCTCATTTAACCTATTAAGCCCCAAGCTTAACTGATCTCCTGCCTTTTCCCCCCGTATCAGGGGGCGTTGGGGCTTAAGGGGTTCAAACCAACTCTTACCTAAATTAACTAAATATTGTCCTTAAAAGTGATTATTTATCCACAGTGACTTACCATCCACGCTCCACATGCACTTTCAGTTGGCTGTCAGCACACAAATAATTCATCACTCTCTTTCAAACTTAACCACACCTAATGTGTGTGAAAGTGCCAACCGGCTGCAATGTTACCTCATTTAAATTCCGACAGGCAGCTCTGACGCATTGCCACATGCTGCCGTACAGACACTGTCCTCTCTCCACTTTGCCTGCTTAAGTAGCATCTGGACATCAACAGCCGCTCTTACTGCCTGCACCGTTTCCTCACTGCTGCGTTCACACGTTTTCCCAGCCTGATCTCTGCGGTGTTTCTGAGACACAAACTGCTTCTGTCATCAGGTGCCGAAATCCAGCTGGATTCTGCTCTGGCAGTGTCACTCTGCCTTTTCTTATCTCTCTCACTGGCAACAACAATAAGAGAAGAAAAGCACAATGCAGGGGCTTCTGCTAACAATGTGTCACAATCGATGTCTTTCAAAATGACATGCTGATGGTTTGTTTGTCATCAAAAGTCAGCGCGGTTGATGCGCAGAGTATTGTGATGTGGAAAATTATGATTTTTTTTTTAAAATCTTTCACTGTTTGCGCACAATCAAAAGTTTTAGCCCAGCAGTTATGAGAAGCTGGCAAACCCAAGCACTTATTTCAGACAAGCCGACACTTAAAACTGTCATTTTGTGCTCGAGCTGAGAAACAAAATGCATTTAAAGCAACCAGAGACAATCATGAAAGCCCAAATCCAACAGATTTATGTTCGGGCATTCAATAATTTATGTAGAACATGTCCAACAGAGCAGAAGAAACTAAGAACATCTTGCTGGCTGTGAAATTAATCAGTCATGTTTAATGAAAGCTGGCACTAAGTAGGAATTTTGGATGAAGCATAACCAGCATGCTACCATTTATTGCAGTGGGAAGCTCACAGGCAAAGTAGCAGAGAGGAGGGAGCGTTCAAGACGGCGCTTGACACATTTGTGTTACAGCAGGGCTGCAGGCTGCAAGGCAGTCTGTCACTGATGGTGTGACAAGGTTTGCTGCTCTGACCCCTCACTCAGCACTCAAAACCTCCTGTACTTCACACTGTAGTTGTCCTTAAGCAACATTGCATATTGAATATGGTCACAAAAACTTTTTGAAAAACCAATAACTGAGAATTATGATGTAAATTCAGCTCAATTATTAAAGATGTGTTTGTTGCATATTCATTTATCTTCGTCGAATGATAATTAGCCGACCTCTGTGGATGAAACTTGCTGAAAAATTGGTTTCATTTTTAGATTTTTTAAGTAGCTGTATAATCTTATTAGACAGCTGAAGTGTGTTCAACAGAAAAACTAACCTAGACCTTTAATTAGATCTTAGTAGGATTAGATATTAGTATAGTTCTCAGTTCTACCTGCAACAAATGAATACCATGCTGCTTTTAACTAAGATAGTCAACTGATTAGCATCTCAATGTCACTGTGACCTCCCAAAACACATTGTGACTGTAACTCAAGAATTAATGTGCTACTTATGACAAGATTTCATGAAAATATCTAACAGGATACAACAATGAAGTGAGGAGATTTTACAAGCAAAGGGTCAAAGGTCAACTTTCTGTGTTATTATAATGTCCCTACAAACACATGCATTATTCAGCTCCATAACTCAGGAACAGACTGGGACTATGCTTAACTTTGATTAGGTGTTTCGGTAATCTGTATTGTAATCTGTATAAAATCCCTGCAATTTTCACTACTGATTGATGGCCGAATGTTCATCCTGATTTTACAAAGTACAAAGTTGCAGTATTGATCTATCAGCGGATTTATTTGTTTATTATCTATAACTACATATATACAAGTGATGAGATCATAGTTTACGAACTGTGTAGGAACCTACTTTACAAATTAACAAATAGCTTACCTTATTTATTTTTTTTTTTTGGAATATTTTCCATTAAAATAAAGATTGCATTACAATTACAATTGCATTGTTGTATATTACTGATAATACACTGTTATGAATATGCCTGTGATAGCAGAGAACATCTGATAGATGCATATGAACCAAAATACCTCATCATTTGTTTTACCTTCTTAGTGCCATGTTGGACTCTCTTTTGCCTTCAGAGCTACCTAAATTCTTTGTGGCACAGATCCAACAAGGTGCCAGACACATTCCACTGAGATTTTAGTCCATGTTGACATGTTAGCATCACACAGTTCCTGTAGATTTAATTCAGCTGCACATCCACGATGTGAATCTCCTGTTTCACACCATAAAAGTGCTTTACTGTTATAATAAATGGTCATTTACTTTACCATTGCCATCCTAACAGCTCAAAGCAGGCTAGCTATTCTCCTCTGAAGCAAACTTCCCAGAGAACTGCAGCTCACTAGGTAGCTTCTCATTTTCACACCATTCTCTATAAAACCCAAGAGATATTTGCTGGAAAAATCCCAACAGATCAGCAGTTTATAAAATATTCAGAGCAGCAGGTTTGGCACCAACCAAGTCGCTTAAATCACCCTTATTCTCCAATCAGATGCTCATTTTGAACTTCAGCAGGTTGTCTTGACTACATGCACTGAGTTGCTGCCATGTGATTGGCTGATTACAGATTTGCATTTATGCAAAGTTAAGCAGGTGTACCTAATGAAGTGGTAGGTGAGTGTAGATGGCTGTAAAACGCAGCTAGGTGGAAAACTGCTAGCGTTCTCAATTAATCTATCAATTATTGTACATATTACTAGATTAAGCGAATCCAATGGGGAAAATGCTGAAAAGAAAGAGTCCTAAGATCCCAAAGTGAATGTTTCAGAGTTTCCAACAGTACAAAGCTTTAATATATTTAACTAAAAAACAAAAACAGCAGCTATTTAGATTTTAGTTTAACTTGTTTAAACTGGTAATGAAGAAATACTGGCTCTAAGTAGCCATTTATGTTGGTATGGGGCTTCTGGCAGCATTAGCTCCATATCACACAGTAAAAGTGACATGACTGTGCTTGTGTTTCTTATTATGTGACAGCTCAGAGTCAACAGCATAATAAAACAGCTTGTAACTGTACAGCTATGGCGCTTAGATTTGGCAGAAGGACAAACAAAAGCGCCCGAGCAATAAAACAACAAGTCCACTAGCTTGCTGCGAGCAGCCAGAGGCACACACTGCCCTCCTTTCATACTCCCAATCTGACAGATGATGCTGCCGCTACGCCACATGAAAAAAAAAAAAAAGAATCTTTGCAAAACTGTAACCGTTTCCAAACATTTGTATCATCTCACTCACTTTCGTGTTTTGAAGTTCCCCATGTGTGCCGCGGAACTCCCGGGCTCTTGATAATCGCTCTGCCGGCAGATTTCAGGGCATCCATCACGAGGTGTGTCTGCTCACCGGCAGGTGGATTCCCCAGTCACCGGACCACAGGGAGGAAAAGACGGAACAGCCTGCGCTCGATGGCGGATACGCCGGAAAGGAAAAAGGCGAGGGAGATAGGACACAGATTCAAGTTCCAGCCCCGAGCTTCTCTTCCTCGTTCTCTCTCTCTCTGTCTTTACCTCTCTCTCTCTCTTTCCCAAGTGATAATGTGAGCGGGTGAGGGCACACACGAGTCCACTGCACCGTTTCCAAAGTTGAGGGCGTGTCCTTCTAACCTTCACGAGCTTCCTTCAGTGAGAGGGAGTGACCTTAATGAAAAAAGTCATTACAGTCTAATGTGTGTACCGAGGAAACACACTAATGAGTTTATGCCTAATGAGCTTACAACTGCACTTTCTGTCTCATAGGATTTCTTGTGGGTTATTGATCAGTGGTGGGCCCATTGTTACCATGGTTTCTTTTTTTTTCAGTTTTTTTAATTATCAAATAATGTCATTTTAGCCCTTTACCATGCTTAATATTTTAACCTTGACTAGAAACAACCCTACAGTTTTATTTAAGGGTGGAGATAAAATCATTAGCTACTGCTGACCATTTTCTGCCTTCTGTTTTTTTAATGTTTTTTCCACATGTCCGTCTATGTTTCTTGTTAATAATAAACAAAGTAACAAAAGTAGTCAAAAGTGGAAATAATAAATAATTTGTTGGTATTTTGGCGCCATCTTTCGATTGTAGCTCGAAATTGCAATTTTCTTGTAATAACTGCTGTGACATCTTCACCTACTCGACAACATTTAGTAAGATTGTAAACAGATTAAAATGTCACTAAAATTTAAATGGCACGGAGAAAGTGCTTTAGTTTTAAAAGATCTCAAGACAAAAGGATAAAACTTCTGCACTCTAAATGTAAAATGAAACCGAAATATATAAAATTAAAGGTTTATTTGTTTAATAAAACTAAACGTATACCAACCACGTATATTTTATTTAACCAGATTAAATTTAACACTTACAAAAATTACACCTGTAATTTAATTAGTTAAAGTCAGCATATTGTGCATTTTTTAACACAACGGGCTAAAATCCACTGGTGTACCTTTAACATAAGCAAATATCTTTCTTTGATGTGTTCTGCCCAGGTTTCATATATTTCCCAATACCAACTAACAATCATAACATTTACAAACATTTGTTTCATATGTGATTATACAATATTAAGACACAATGGTCTACAGTTGTGGTCAGAAGTTTATATGTGCAGATCATCAGCATGAAGGTCATGCTTGTCATGCTAATTTGGAGAATTTAATGATTTCTTTAAACAGCATATATCTTAAATGGCTATAAAAACAAGAACTGGGTACACAAGTTTGAATTGCTTTCTCTTTTCCCTAAGAGAAAGAAGATTTTCTGTAATTCACACAGGGTCAAAAGTATACATACAGCTTTATATACTTTGACCACATATTTTTGGTGGTCATCAGCAAAAGTCTAGCTGGATATTTGATGACTCTTCTTGGCACAATTTCATTTAAATTGTCTGGTTTCCTACCATGGACCAAGCTTTTAAGTGTGGTGGACAAATTTTCAACAGGGCTAAAAGTCGAGGTTTTCAAAAGGCCATTCCAGAAACCTTCCAGTTAGCCTGCTTTGTCCATTCAAAAAAATGGATGGATCATTGTTCTATTGAAGCACTCAACTGTATCTGAGTTTTAACTGCTTAGCTGTTAATGTGAGGTGATGTTGAAGACTTTGAAAGTAGTCCCCCTTCCTAATTATTCCATCCACTGTACAATGGATCAGTACCACTAGCAGCAAAACAACCCCAGCACATGATGCTACCAGCACCATGTTTGACAGTTGGTGCATAGTTCTTAGGTTTGAAAGCCTCACCTTTACGCCTCAGACATACTTCTGGTCATTGTGGCCAAATAGTTCAGTCTTTGTCTTGTCTGATCACAGAACCTCTTTCCGGAAGGCTTGTTCATTCCATTTGAGCTTTAAAGTATTAGTTTTGGAGCAGGGGCTTCTTTCTTGGTGAGCACTTTCTCAGCTCATAATGATGTAAAACTTGCTTTACAATCGACAGTGACGCCAATGTTCCAGCAGTTTCCAGTTCATGGCACATTTAAGCCTTTGTGGTTCCTGGATTGTTTCTCACTAACCTAACCGATTTCCTCTCATCTGAGGGTGGCAGTTTGGGTCTTCTTCGATACTTTGCCAAAGTGTTGATGGGTCCAAATAATTTGTACTTACAAACAATAGTTTGAACTGATGATCTTGCAATTTGCAGTTGTTTTGAAATGGCTCCAAGAGACCTTCATGACTTTTGTTAATATTCATTTTTCTGAGTTTTGTTCAAACAAACTCTTTTTGTGCTGGCAAAGAGAAACAAAGGGGCCGAATTAGGCCTCATTAGGCCTTGTCAAGTTAAAAGACACAGAAGAACCTTCACCACCACAAAAATTAAGTGAGTGTATGTACATATTTGAGCCAGTATGCATACTTTTAACCCCGTGTGAATTACACCCAATTCTTTTTTGTTTTTTGTTTTTTAAAGTCATTAAAGATGTATGCTGTACAATCATTCCACTCTGGACAAAGAACAGTTCAAAGAAATAATTTAAAGCCACCACATTACTCTAACATCCATGCCCATGGATGAGTTAATGTAATATTCTGACCACAACTACAAGTACTTGTACCAAAGAAAAATAATTTTTGAGACATAGAGAACATGAAGTTTGTTTTTTTTCCTTCATGGTGAAATATTTATTTAAATTCTCTCCACAACCCAGCACAGATTACAACTTCTCATTTTAAGTCTAAGCTCATCTCACAAGTATTTCACACTCAGGAAGCTAAGCAGTGCGTGTACTGTATAGTCACAGATTTCTCACAAATCATCTAGAACGAGTTATTACGGTTTAGCCTGCGGTGGCATGCTTGCTGTTGTAGTAATTTCGGTGCTCTGTGGTCATTTGAGAGAGTCTTTAGTTTATATTTAATGCCCTGAGCAGCACACACTACTGCAACTACACTGACTGCTTTGCATGTGATCGTGTGAGTATGTGCCAATCTGCACGTGTTAATGTGTTGTTATTCTGGATACAGCAAGTTGGAGAACCATGCAGCGTTTTAAAATTCAAGAAGGTTGTGTCGCTCCCGCGTCGTCCTGCATCAGAGTGAGCATTTTTACAAACTAAAGAATCGTCTCCCTCTTCAGTTTAAAAAAAAGAAACAGCTTCTTGAAAGCTGAAAGCTGCACTGAAACAATGCAAAAAAATAACAACCTCCGACCCCGCCTCCACCTGTTTTCATGGAAGACTGGATCTGTGATAAATCGTAATTCTTGGTATTTAGAAGCCCTCTAGTCACTGGCACATTGTCACAGAGCACCCCTGAATCCAATAAAAATAGCAGTTTGAGGCTTTAGTTTCAAATTTAATCTTCCACTAGACTTCTTTGACAGAAGCGTAATCGAACAGTGCAGCATGCGTCATCTGTTTAAGGTTGCCCAATTCATGTGTGAACACCGCATCATAAGATGCTTGAAATACCCATTTAGATGAAAACAAAAGAAAAAAATCATCCTGTTTTGCAGCATGTTTTGGGAAAATGTTTACATCAAGTCACTGACAGGATATTTGTTAGAGTCTTCGTCCCCCATAAAACAATTCATGCTTCTGGTGGTCTCTGAATTTGTAAAGGGTGAGGAAGGCGAGATCGCTGAAAGAGCAGAGCCAGATGAAGGGGAGGACTTCATGAAATAGACTTAAATGAGAGGGAGAGAAAGGTAGTTTCTTTTAGAAAGGACAACATAGAAAAAAAACAGACTGGACTAGTCGGCTAACATGCTCTCCTGTCTGCTTTACAGTATATAGCCCTCCTGGGTTTTTTAAAATATCATAGCCTCATGCTTTTTGTCTCATACACACACACTCTAACACACACTCTCATCTTTATTTCTAAACCCGCATCTTCCTCAGAGGGTGCAGCTACAAGGCATCTGGTTGGAGGGCCCATCTTGGAAGCAGAAGGTGACCTTTGCCAACTATTCTCAGGTCAATCCAACGTCAGTTGATGGATTAGTGTACATCCATAAAACCTGACGAAATCTTCAACCAAGCACAACACCTGCATTGAAGAACCTCATACACCGTCCGTTTCGAAGACTGGGAAAACCGTCCCTTCGTCTTCTCCCGTTTCCCCTCCTGGTTTCTCTCGTCCTTCCTGCTCCTCTCCTCCTCCTCTTCCTTCTCCCCCCTCTCGTCTCTCTTCTCGTTCTGAGGCACACGGGTAGTCTTGGGACTGGGGCTGCGGCTGTCCCAGTGACTCCGTTGACAAGCTGCGGCTAGACAGGATGCTACTTAGGCTGGACTGGCGGGCGCCCCTGGGGTGGGTCTCAATTTCAACGTGAACCTCAATATTCGTTCTTTCCCTGCGGTCACAATGAAGAAACACAGTGGAGTCATTATACAGTACCGTCCAAAAATATTACCATTCCATAGTGCACTCCAGTCGGTCCAAAAATCATTATTCAGCAGAAGACATCAAGCTCACAGAGCAAGTCATAAAGAGCTGTCATTGGTGATGAGACATAGAGGCACACAGAGTCCTGACTAAACATTATCGAATCAGTCTAGAAATGCATTTACAAGAAATACAAGCAAGTACTTGCACAAGTACTGTTTTAAAAGCAGAGACTGATATACAGAATACTGTGGTGGTTTGCTTCAGTTGTGTGTGCATTTGTCTATTTGGTTACTGCTCCATTAACTTTAAGGTGTATCTCCTGAACTCTAATAGCAATATGTAACAGCTGCTTTATCCCACTGACTAACAAGTGGTGGTAATGCACCAACAAATGCAGCAATGGCCCACCCTCCGCTGCAGAAGAGGACTGCTTGCAAATAAACAGAGATGGGTGCTTTTCATTTTTCTGTTTTGTGCCTCCTCACCTCCTCTCTACTCCGTCCACCTGCCGCTGACGTGAAAATGAATCTAAGCATGTTAAAGGAAGTCTGAATACCTAAAAGGCTCTCTCAAAGAGGGAGGAGTGAGGAGACAGGGTGTATCCTCTATGGAAGACAGACTATACGGACCATGGAGAAAGTCAGACTTAGCAAATATACAGCTATTCTGGTGTCAAGATCCATGGAGTGTTGACCCAGAGTTTAGAGTTTTGTCAGTTCTTTATTCTTTTTGGATTTTTAAAGTGGTTTATGTTAATAGTGTTTTTGTAATTTCTTGGTCTTACAAGTTATTTTGATCCCTGGTTTTGGTTCCCTATTGTTTTGTTATTTTTGCCTCTACTTCTTAGTATCGATGATTTTAGGTTTATTAGTTCCCTTTAGCATTCCTGTCCTGTTCCCTCTGTCTCATCTTTGTGTTAGCCTTGTCTGTCTGCAAGCTAATCTCATAATCCGGTCCTGTTTTGTCTCTCCTCCTGTTTAATTCCTGTGTTGTTCTCTGTGTCTTGTGTCGAGCTCAACTTCCCGCATCTCGTCTTCTCTGATTTGTTCCCGCCGTGTCTCCCATCTGTCAGTGTAAATAAAGGCTAGCACTCCATCATTTTTCAAGTTTAAATCAATGATGCCATGAAAACTTTTATGCTCATCTAACAGAGATAATAAAATGCAGCGGCCGGCTGCTGTAACAAAACAGATGACGCAGCTGCGCCACAGTGACATTACTTTAAAATGACAGCTCCGTAGTGAGGAGGACTCTGCTTTTGTGATATGTTCCACTCTTCCACTCGCATCTCAGATGGCAGTGACTTCAAGCCAAACATTTTCTTGATTAACTCTGAATAACTTTTGTTTGCTTACAAGAAAATTTCCGCAAGATATCTTTAATTTAATTGCGAGAGCATACCTAAAACCTTTACACACACTACTGTGCAAGTGGCAAGTTATTTTATATAAACATTAATGCATCAGTCATTGGACAAACAAGTTATTGAGCTTAAGTATAGGCATTAAAGCAGGAGAAACTATAAATGGTTGCTTTCAGATATTAAAGTCCTGTGTAAAAACATGTAAACATCTGAGGAAATTGTAAAGGCAATATTTACCTTAAAGGAATCATTTGCATCTCATCAGTCTTGTTATCAGGCACAATAACCACCTTGCAGTCAGACTGGCTGTCCTGCTGGGTGTATCCATGGCGTTTTGTGGCTTCATCCAATCCCGCATATCTATCTGGCTCTGGCGGTGTGGTGCTCGTACTTGGGAGGTCGCCTACTTCCTGTACACTGACTCGAACTTCTTGGACGCTGGTGTTGTTGAGTGCTGGGTTGTTCTGACCCGTCCAGTGATCACTGACTACATGAGAGAATAGAAGATCTATAAGAGAAGTTGAAACTTCATCAGATCGGGTCAAAATTCGGGGCACAAATCATAACCGACTACTCATGTATGCCTTCATACGGTCAGACAGTATCCCTAACCTGAACTATAGATTGATTCAATTATTGATACTCACAGTTGGCTAAGTCTTCCAGCTGGATTTTGTGTGTTTCAGGGGGCTCACTCTGCGGTCGACACCAACCGTTCCTACAGAGTGACATGGGAACGACCCCATAGACATAAGTCAGCATTAGCGGTACACCCACACCTGAAAGAAAACAGCAAAGAGTAAAGACCTCGTTCTTAACATATTTTTCATAATGACTTTTCTGGACTTTGTGCTTAATGTTAATAACCATATAACCGAAATATCTTTGCAATGGTGAAGCACTGGATTACAGATAGGCCCCTAAGGGTTTTTGAGCATTGTCTTGCCTCCGTGCGCTACGGTAGTGCATTTGAAATCAAAATATGATGATATGATCGATCTCCAAAGGTTGATTCTGTTCATCTGGACGTAGTGTTTTCAGTGGGAGAAACGTTTCGTCATCCAAGTGACTTCTTCAGTCTCAGCTGACTGCAGGTTTCCCCAATCTTATAAACAGTACATTTGACCTCCCAGCCCATTGTTCCTTCAGTGGGCTGGTTTCAGTCATTCTGTAAATGTACTGTTTATAAGATTGGGGAAACCTGCAGTCAGCTGAGACTGAAGAAGTCACTTGGATGACGAAACGTTTCGCCCACTGAAAACACTACGTCCAGATGAACAGAATCAGCCTTTGGAGATTTACTTACCTGGATGATTGAGAATGCATCAAGACATGATATGATTGATTTTCAGACTTTTGGCCTTAATTGAAGAGGTCAAAAGTATTGTTTTATATTCTATTTTTACACAAAGTGCCCCTTTAAGGACTTCAGTTATTGTCTTTTTATCATTATCATTATTATTATTATCACAACAACAACACAAAACAGACACAAGGGGGAGCCTTTCCCGCTTTACCCTGGACTGGACACATTCAAGCTGCCAGGCATTTATAGACACAGGCTTGTTTTTTTTAAGGCGTTTTAGCCATAAGTAACTGGAAAGAATTAGGCATATAGAGTGTACCTATAAAAGGAAGAAATATTCATTTTCTCTGAAATTATATCCTCATAATTATTATGTTCTTTAAGTGAGTAACACTGGTTTCCTTCCAAGCTTTTCTACAAATAATTTTAGTTGCAGACATCCAGGCAACTGGATCTTCCATTAGTCATCTATTTTATGTGCTGTTTGTAAGAAGCTGTGTTTTGTTCTATTTTAGCAATAACAAACTTTTTTTTAACTTTCCTATTTCATCCTTTTGATCATGATCATCATTTATATATAGGATTTTATGCTGTATATAGAATTTATTATAGGAGGCAAATAATTAGAAAGAGAGGCGAAATGTGTTTCCTGGTTAATTACTGTTATTAATATGAACTGATTATGGTGCAGACAATAGCGCAGCAGACACCTAAACAAAAAGTGTCTTCTTTGTTACATTTGTGAATGTAGAGATGAACACAAATGTTTCCTCAGAAGCTCTAAAAATGTGCAGTACATACCCTGTCAGGATACAATAAGACAGTTTTCACAAAAATAGATCATTAGTCACTCTTATGGATCGACTCATCATAATAGCAGAGCAAAGTTAGAATGTTGCAGGGCACAGCTGTGCTGGGAAAGTCAAATTTTATTTAACAAGCTGCACTTCTTTCGATCGTCCTTCGTGACCTTCACAAAAGTGCTTTGAATAAAGCCCAAGCTTGATGACCAGCAGCCTCCCTACGCTGTGCAATTATGCAACCTGTGATTGAGACAGGAGTTTGAGAACACAAAGAAGAGTGCCAGCCAAACAAAGGGACATCATTAACGCAGCGGGAACACTGGGGCGCTATTGACTCAGCAAGAGGGTGAAACCAGGGCAAGAGGATGAACCTGCCAGCCAAACAGATCACACGGGGAGAGGAGTGAAAGCGAAAGACAGTGTGCGTCTGTGTCCAAGAGAGACACACACAAAAAAAACAGAGTGCTTTGACTCAAATATGAGAAACAAAACAACAGTTGGAGGGTAGTGAGAGCACAAAATAGAAGATGTTCGACAAAATACATGGCGGCGACAAAATGAAGTAAAAATGGCTAAAGAAACTGCACAGAATGCAAGCACAGTAGTACATGCAGGGGTAAGAGGTAAGGTGACGAGTACAATGCGGCTAAATGTGTCTTTGAGTTTGTGTGCGGCAAGCGAGGACCAGTCAGAGTGGGGTACAGTTATGGCTGTGACACTGCAGGGGAAAGATAAGACGCTACTGAAGTCTTACGAATTTCTGTCACGGCTGGGACTGTTACCTAAAGTAGCATGAGTCATTGAAATGCTACTTTGCACTGTGTGTGTGTGTGTGGAGCAATGAAATAAAGTGGTATGTTTGTATACAGAAGCCTGGCTTGTGGATATTTGTTTGGCTGGTACTAAACCCTATGCAGATTGCTTGGCTGCAGATTCAGATCTGTAGAATTTATGGAAGAAATACAGCAGTTTAGGAAAAATTCTTCACTGTCTTGCTGAGTTATATAGTTATATATATAAAATAAACTGTGCAATACTGCATAGAGGTGACACATGCAGCCTTATTAATTAAAAGTCAAGGATGAGTTTAGAAAACAAATAGATTTATGATTTTTGGGGATGTTTTTTTGTTTAGCAGGATGTTTTAGAGCTGCTGTTAGGTCAGACATATCAGTGTGAGCTAACACAGAAGGCAGAGTGGTATCAGTCCATCATCAAACTTTCAGGGTGAAAGCAAAAATACAGTCATGTAAAAAGGAAAGTTTTCACAGCACTCTATGCTCTAACTCGCATCAAGTACATCCTTGATGCTTTTTATAAAAAATAACAGGGAACGTAGCAGCCGGGTGCTGCTAGTCGAACACACTTACCACCTCTGTAAAAGCAAAAGTTTTGGGAGTTTGCTGGTCTGAAGCATTCAGTTGGATGTTACCACAATGATACAACCTTCCCATGAGTGAACACCCCACCAAATTCAACCAAAGATCAGGCTGTGCAATGCTTAGGAAAAGTGAAAAAAACAAAACAAAAAAACAAGAGCTACAGCTCAGGTTTGTAAATGTCAATGCACATGACCGCACAAGTAAAAAAAAGAAAAGACTAGTAAGAAAAGACTAGAAAACATGTAAATATAAGAAAAAGACCGAAAAATGTGGCTTGTTAGGTAGGGTTACTGGGAGAAAGTCTTTCTAAACATCTTTCTAAAAAGAACATAAGAGCACATAAGACCAAAGTGGAGATGCTTGGTTATAATCCACAGCAGCATGCTTGGAAAAACTAAACACAGCATTAAGCAAACCAACATAAACACCTCATAGCAACTGTTAAGCACGGTGGTGGAGGCGTGATGACTCGGGCTTGTTTTATAGCCAGAGGACCCGGGCATCTTTTAGTCGCTGAGTCAACCATGAACTCCACCGCATGCCAAATCACTCTAGAGTCAAATGTCCATGCAACTGGACAATGATCCCAAGCAGAGCAGCAAGATGCCCAAAAAAGAAAAGAATCAGATGTTTAAGTGGCACAAAGTCCAGACCTCAGCCTGAGTGAGATACTGTGACAGGACCTTAAGTAAGCTGTGCATAAACAAGTGCCAGCAAACTTCAATGAACTGAAGCAACACCGTAAAGAAGAGTGGGCCAAAATTCCTCCACAATGATGTGAAAGACTGATACAGTCATACAGAAAGCGTTTACTTGAATTTGCGACTGGCAAAGATGTTTCCACAAGTTACTGAATCATATGGCACGCTCAGTTTTTGAATGGACTGAATGTATTTTACAAAAGGTTTACTTATTCCTTTCATTTTAGGTTTTAAATTGAGTTCATTGCATGGTAAAAGATGAGGGTTCGCTCCTACAGTTCTCACTCTGATCACTGAGGAAACTATCCAAGATGGCCCAGAAAGAGCTGTGTGCTAGTCAAACTTTTCAAAAGTGACTTTCTGAGCATTGCCCAAAAAAAAACTCTGACAAAACTACATCTTATTATACCGAAAGAGAAAGATCTGTCGAATTACCATTTTTAGCATCTTAGAGCTCCAAAGGGGAAACATTTTCTGCAGTTTTATCCATTTTTTTTTTTTACTGAAATTCATTCTTTATAACACAAGATCAACAACAACATTTTGCCCTTTGAATTTTCTCTCTGGTTTGCAGGATAAAAAAATGTAACATTACTATCATATGTTCCTTACCCACAGTGACAGCTGCTATGACCGGCGACACAAACACTGACATCATCACCCCACTTGCCACAGTCAAGTAGTGCTTACTTCCTGAGATATTGTTTTTCTTACAACGACCATGGACCTGAAAGGTAATACACAGAGCACAAATCACATTACTGAAATTCAAAGCGCTCCGAGTTTTCATTTTCTATCTCTGCAGCCACTTACTCATGCCCAATAACACACACACACACACACACACACACACACTGCAGCATGCCTGTGAAGACATTATAAGACACACCATGGCTCTGACAAAAAGAAAACTAATCATATCTAAGGGGATTTCATTTGCAGCTTAATTTCCCTAGGACATGTTTTTAGTTTCTAAGGTAAGGTAAGCTTTGATCTACTAGTCACATGTGAAGTGTAGGGTAAGCAGACATGTTATTGCTATAAACAGCATAAAACAATACATTAATATACAGCGCAAAGTTAACAAGTTACACAGTGTGACATGGGCTTTACTGACCTTGCGGCCCATGTAGATTGGTATCCCCACAATAATGACTGGGATGGCGATGCCCGCTATAAGGGAGATGACCACAGGTGCTCCGAGCAACATGCCCACCTGCCACAGTACCTTGCGGGTTTGAGACCATGGCTTCTTCCCCCAGAATGTACATCCTGAGGGACTGAGAGACAAAGCAGACACATCAGGAGAGATCAGTTACTGTAAAACAACAAAAGATTTGGTACAGACATTCCCTGCAGACTTGGTGATCCCTTACAGTAACTCCCTTTTGATGTGCAAAAACAAATTAAATTCCTGCCAAAATGAGCGGTACTTTATTTTAAGACTTCAAATAAATGCCCTCATAATCATTTGCTATAACCAACAAAGCATCATCATGTAGGTCTGATGTCAAATAAACCATTTTTGATATGGATTCCTTATTATAGTCCTGCTTTCATTTCCTGAAGTGCAATCGTTTACTACTTATAATTTATTCAAATACTCATTTATCATATTTAACCATTTACATTTGAGAAATTAGTAAAACAAAGCTGCCTGGATTGGTTTATCAGCAATAGCTAGTCTCTTACTTAAAAAATGACTGGCTAAAAAAGTCGATTTTGCCTTCAGTGTTACCTTAATCTGCTACCAGCATTTGGCGCTGTGGTGTAACTTTTAACTGTCTAGAAGAGCAATACAATGTGACGAGTGCTGTCTGATTCTAATCAAGCGGAAAAATAACTTTTATAAAGAACACAAATAGCACCCAAGGGCTATGTTTTTCTCAAAGTATGCATTTAGGCCACTTTGGGGATTTTTAAAGCATGAGTGGGGGAAATTATGGTAAGAGATTATGGCTGCGTTATTCTGAACTTGCCGTGAGACGTTAAAAGCTTTGCCATTCTGTACAACATCCACTGTAATTTTTTTATATGAAAGCCAGAAAAGACTGAAGGGAGAGGAGAGAACAAAGGAAGCGGGGAAAGGAAGACAAAATTAAATAAAACAAGGTAATCGGAAATAGTTGGTTTCACATGACAAAAAAACCCCACTTTCATTAAATACAGTGCATATTAAGTATCCAACTACAGATTAAAAGAATTTAAATGTAGCACTTTGTCTTCCTGGAGAAAATAATTGGTTACCCTGCATACGGCTATATTAAGACAGAGTCGATAATAATATATATTTTTTTAAAGTCAGGTTAGTTTTTAATCGTATGCCTGACAATCTGATTACCACGCTTTTGTGGTTTTTAACTGTGTTAAATTATGAATAAGACACAGGTAATATTCCATATATTCCCAATAACATTGTTCAACTTATAGCTGCAACTGCAGGATGAGCATGAACCAGCAGGGGTTAAAATATGCATTGAAATTAAGATTAATGAAGATTATTTATATAGAAACACAAACAAATAAGAGCTTGAGAAACACAGTCTTAGCTCGACTCGACATTGTGCTGATTTAGGAGTATGGAAGGAGAAACACTGGAGGTGAATAACTGATGTCAAGTCAGCAGTGACTCCCTTCCAAGAATGTGAAAACAAATGAAAGCTGAGATGAACCATTTAAACTAGCGCAGCTTCTAAATTATGAAATACGGGCATGCTTCCCTGACTGGCACGGTTTTTTATCTCTGACTAGCTACTGCATTGTTGATGCATTAGCAGTTGTGATGCACTGAAGTCGACTGTTTTTAGGATGAACTTTTGCCATTGAACATCCCCCTCAAACATTTTACAGCTACCAAAACTGATGACGGTAGCTTTTGTTCTTACCAGCTGCTTATAACTAAGCCTAAGAAATTCAAACCGGGCGATGTTCAGCATTTTTTCTAATAGAAAATATCATCACCATGCTTCTTAGTCTGTTAACTTCCAGTTTTACCAAGGCTTACAGCTATAGAGTCAAGGTCCTGGTTTTTCGTCCCAGCGTTTTGAGTTTGTTTTTCATGGTTCTGTCTTTGGTTTAAGTTCATACTCTGGATTATTTTGTTCTGAGTTCAGTATGTCCTTTTGCTCCTGCGTTTTGCTTTCTGCAGTTTCTATTTGTTGGTTTCTTGTTTCATTATGTTACTTCCGAGCCTCGTCTTTGTGTTTTGTCCTGGGCATCCCCTGTGTTTAGTCCAAGTTGTCTCCCTGTTTTGCCTTCTGTCTGTGTCAAGTTCACACGTCTTAGTCCAGGTCAGTGTTAGTCATTTCCTGTTTTATTTTGATGACATCTTGTCTCTTGTGCTTTCTATTCAGTTCTACTTCCCCTGTCTAATTATCTGAGTGGTTTCAGCAGCCCTTCCACCTGCCACCTCTTCCCTCGTTACCCTCTGTGTACATCTTGGCTGTATCCCAATTCAGGGTCTGCAGCCGTAAAGTACGCAGCCTCAACGATCCTCAAGGGCCGCGTACTCAAAGACCACTAAGGCCGGAAGTGCGAGGCTTGTGAAATGGGACGGTCTAGCCTCCGTCGCGCTGCCCAGGTTGCCTAGCAACCATGATACTAACAGCTGGAAACGTTTCATACAGCTTTGTTTGACAGAAATGAAGGAGAAAATCTTTTGTTCAGTTATTTGTTTGTTTCTACATGAGCTTTGATCATTCTCTGTAAGATTAAGCTCAGCTATTGAACGGCGTATATTTTAAAGTAAAGGCTTTAAAACCAAGTTAGTACAAACGTCACTAATGTCACATAACTTTGCCGACATGTGGCCAACAGTAATGTTTTAATGTTCTTCATTATTAAGCATTTGCACATAAATAAGTGAGATAATATTCAGTATTTACTTAAAGTTTACTCTTCGGCCGCCCCTCATCCGCCGTTTTTTTTCGGCAAAATTATCCACACCCACCGCCGCGCTATGCATTCTGGGATATGTTGGGCCACGAAGTCTACACCGCCACGTCCTTAAAATTCAGGGAAATGAAGGACGCATTTGAGGGCCGCATTTCGAGCAGCCTTTGAATTGGGACAGCCTTCGTCGCGTCACTGTGACGTAATCGGCCTTAAAATGTGGCATTTAAGGCTGCAGACCCTGAATTGGGATACAGCTATTGTCTCATTTTTCCCTTTGCCTTTTGTTGTGTCCTCCTTCATGGTTGTGTTGTCTCTTGCAGTGAGTTCCCTGAGCATTCATAAATGTAGTTTTCCTGTTTTCCTTGTTTTCTGACTTGCATTATTTTTGCACTAAGTTTAAGTTGAACAAAACTGCTTTTGGTTTACCCGTCATGTTTCCGAGTCCTGAGTTTGGGTCCTACTCCTGCCTGCTACACAGCCAACCTTGACATTAGAGTAAGCATTTAATAGGACTTCTGGCTGTTAGTTTTCTTGTTCTTGTGAGTTCAGCATGAACAGCGTACCTGAGGTAGTGCACGTCAGTAATCTCCTGCATACACAGCCAGCAGAACTGACAGGCACACACAGTGCAGTTCATACGGTTACAGCTGCCATCATTGGTCTTCATGATGTAGGCACCACAGCGAGGGCATGCTTTGATTTCCTCTGCATCTGCAACGGAGGAAATACTTCAGCTACTACACACTTAACAAGCAATATCTATATGTCATCGTAAAGGAACAGTTTATTTTTTTGTAGAAATGCTCTATTTTGTTCAGAAAACTATAGTTGCAAAGATGAGACTAAAGTGGAGAATACGTTTACTAATAATGCACAGTCCAAAATAGTCCATCTACACAAACACCTCATACCAGCTGTCAAGCACGGTGGTGGAGGCGTGATGATTTGGGCTTGTTTTATAGCCAAAGAACCTTGGCAGCAGTTATTGAGTCAATTATAAACTCCTCTGTATTCTAAAATATAACAGAATCAAATGTGAGGCCCTCTGTCTGACAGCTAAAGCTTGGCTAAATTTGGATCATGCAAATGAACAATGATCCCATAAAACGGCAGCAAATCTACAACAGGATGGCCGAAAAAGTAAAGAATCAAGGTGTTACAATGGCCCAGTAAAGACCTCACTGTGTGAGTGACTGTGGCAGGACTTTAAAAGAGTTGTGCATAAAAAATAAAAAATGCTCAAAGAAAAGTGGGTCAAAATTCCTCCACGACTTCTACAAGAATCATAAAACTAAATGGAAAACTGTTTAGTTTTCAAGTTAAAGCTAAAGTTATTTCTACAAGCTACATCATGGTATGTACTTATTTTTTCACCTGACTGCATGGGGTTCTGTAAAAGCTTACCACCCTCCAAAAAACACTTGTTTCTATAATATACCAGGATGTGAACCAAAAGTGATGTAACTTTTCCCAAAATGAAATGTTGCAATGTTACCGTACGTTACTGGCTCTGCCAAATTTGATGGAAATTATGGAAGAAATTACAGTACAACCACGACAGGACTTCAGTCTGTAGATAACAAACTTATCTGTTAGACAGATAGGTTTGTTATCTATCTGTCTAACAAACCTGAAAACCACACAGGCCTGGAAGTACTCGTGGCAAAACCACATAGACTTTTTCAAGTGGTTGTTTAGAGCAAAGAGGCCCACAAACGACTCATAGCTTCATTTAATCACATGGCTCCTGTCTCACCTCCTCCAGGTTCTTCATTGAAGACGTACAGTGTAGAGGCATCGTTGCCGCCTGAGGTGTGGCGGGCTCGCTGACGCCGGGCCTGGTCGCACGTCTGGTTGGGGTGCCACAGCTGCCGACAGTGGTAGCAGAACTCTGTGTCGCATCCCTCACGGCCACAGCTCAGCTTGGGACACTCTGCACAGCCGTAAGCTATCACAGCATAGCTGAGGAAAGAGAAAAACTATAGATAAAAATGACAGAAAAATATCAGACGTTTGATTGGCTGATGGGGATTCTGGGGGACTGCTTTCCAGAATTGAAAACCTATCATCTGATAATTAACAGATATATATTATAATCTTATTGGCTCCATACCCAAATATGACTTTTAAAACTTTGTATCAATAACTAAATAAAAAAATGAGGCAGTCTGGTCATGTGTGTGTGCTTGTTGTGTTTTTTAACAAACATTCATTTAGTGCAGTGTTGACTTTAAAGTTGTGGTGGTTTTTCTTCTTTGTTGGGTTAGGATTAGGGCAAAACCTACACCTCCCTCGTTGCTAGGAAACTGCAGATTATGTTAAAGTTATGGGCTCTTGATTTTTTTTTAACCTCACATTTGTTAAATAAAATCAAATAAGGTTTATGAGGAATGGCGACAGTACCATCTCCATTTTCTGATACAGGCATGTTCACAAGATTATGTGATTTAGCTACAACCAAAAAATAAAAAAAAGTAAAAGCAATCTTAAATAATCTGAATCTGAATGCCTCTGGGAATCAAACTCTGCTGTGAAAAACGAGGGCTCTGACAGGCGGGCATTTCCAGCTCTGAGTGGTTTTCTGTTTGTCAGACAGGCAAATGAATCAAACAAGCTGAAGGCGACACAGGCAAGAAGATAATTACAGCGTTACCTTGATTCCACTACGGTGTCAGACCAGATTTGAAGTGACTTTGATTCTCTAGTCCAACATGTCTGGCTGAAGAACAAAGCTGCTGTTCATGCATAAAATATTTCTAGATACCAGTGAGTATCCTGTATCCATGAAACAAGCAATAATTGGATTATTTATATTGTGTACAAACTTCTACGCTTTGTCATACAGAGAAATTAGAAAGAAACAGCTGCAAAGCCAATGACCACTTTAAGCGATAATTCTACTTTTTATATTTATATATGCACTACACAGACACACGCACATATATATATATATATATATATATACAGTATATATAAAATTCAACCATTAAAACAAATGTGTATGTTTAGGAATGCAAGGACATAACTGTAATTAATGATTTTGAGTGTGTTGACAAAGCCTAACACATCTAAAAATAGTCTGCTTTGATGAATAATTTGTGTCTGATATGGGTAAGTCAGCTCATTTAACATGTTTGTGTGTGTTAGCCCCAAGGAAAATCCTCTTAGAACAAAGGAGAGCTGGAAATCAAAAGTATTAATTGCTGTTCACAGTGGCCACACTTAAATATAATCCTGTGAATTTCAGAAACGTATAGACCCCCTACTCTGACATCATAAATGTGTGGGGTATGTTTCTGCAACATGTTGGATTATGGTTATAAAATAAATTGAAGCCCAGAGGGTACTTTTAATCTGGTAGAGGTTTTTTGTTTTGTTTTTTTTACTGAGATATCTAATTAATTCCTACTTGTATTACACATGTAGATAAAACATGATCAGTTGCCCTCATAGACCCAAGTGTGTGTTAGACAGTCACACCTAGGGCAAAAACACACAGTTTTCACGCTCTCTCTGAGAGTCTTTCTCCCGACATTATCTTCAGCTAAGCTTCTGTCACTAAGACCTCAGGGAATCTCTGCATATTGGGAACATGGGAATGCACCAATCATAACTGTTAGAGACCAGTTTACATAATTAACCACAGCTTCAAAGTCTCTTTTATGTGAGAAGTGTTATTCACTGTTATTCAAAATGCCATTTTGCACACTCGTACGCCCTTCTAATAAATCAAACGCAAAACGCACTGAATTTGTTGTAGATATTTTAAAAACAGGATCTCCTGTTTCTCTGCGTTATATTTAATTCACCACTGTGTATTGATTTCTGCTCCTCTCATTCATCATCGCTGAGCAGCAAGTACTGACAGACTTTCACTGAACGGGGTCCTGAGCCCTGGCGCGTACGTGCTTTTGACCACAAAAAATCCACTGAAAACGTTGCACACAAAAAAAATGGACGCACGTCGTGACTTCCCATCAGCCCCCCTTATCCAGTTACCCATGCATGAACATTAAGCTGATATAGCAAGGGATCAGTGTCAGCGCCAGTTCTGAACAACAGGAAAAAAACAAGAGAGCTGATTGACGCCAATGTCAGCGGAAAGAAAAAAAAATACATCTTTCCCTCGTAAGATTTACGACAACATCAAGGATCGATTTTGTAATGAAATCATATTGCAGCTGAGCTTTGCAGCTCAATGCAAGCTATATTTCAGGCAGTTATTCTGAGGGAAAAAGAGTAACAATACAATGGCGCCATAAATGTTAAGCACGTCACTAATAACATTTTAAACCGATTAAAGGTGAATGTTTCTTACATCTCACTAAGGAAAATCTTTTAGGTATTTCTGTTTGAGGCCTCAAAGAGTAACTGTTACCAATACGTAGAGGACTGGTTTATTTACAGTCCATTCTCTTTCGGGATCTGCAAAATATATAAACTGCAGCAAACTTGGTGAACTATGGAAAAAGCTTTAAAAATGCTGCCAATTATCCTTTTAAATCTAAGTCAATTATTCTGACAGTGACAAATGCGTCAGTCTTGTGTTTTACAAAATAAAGCCGGCGGTGGGATGACAAGAATTTGACAAGGGCTGCCACATTGTAGTGCTGGATTAGCTCTGTTTTTTTTAAAATAAGTAATTAAATTGTAGTGGATTGTTGCTGTGTCAATCATGTCAATAAAAGGCCTATTTTTTCACAAAACAAAGTCATTATTGTTAATTTCCAAAATATTATTCTCCCTTCTAATTAACAGGTTCTCTTTATTAGATATAAGCAATAAAAAAACAAGATGTTCTAGTTTTATTACAGTATGCTTCAAACTGTTCTTGATGCCTAAAACAGCCTGTTGGTAGATGGTATCAGTTCACGTCTCACCTGCAGTCAGGCGCAGGGCACCAGCGTGTATCTGGATCAGAAGCCAGAAAACGCCTCAACTGGTACTCCTCAAACCTTTCCAGCAATGCCCGATCATCCAGAATGGCACGAACATCCAGAGGTGCCAATGTTTCCGGGCACTGCGGGCACGCGATGCCCACCCGACTCTCCGATATCTCAATACGCAAGTACTGGCGTAGGCAGTCAGAGCATGCCCTGTGAGAACAGGAGGTGAGTCGTGGGAAGTGGCAGCGCGGTTGACTGAGCAGGCACAGTGGGCATTCTTCTAGGTGTTCGTCCAATAGCTGGTCCTGGCTGGAGGAGGAGAGGGACAGGACATCGGTGGACACCCGGCTGACCCCACCCACGCACTCGGCTGTGGCAGCGCTGTTCTCGCCCACCTCAGCCAGTGATGCTGGCGGACCTCCTCCTTCTCCTTTTTCTGCTCCAGAAACTCTTGATTCTCCAGCCTCTTCTGCTGTGAGGTCCTAAGAACAGTTATAGGATATGGTGATTTACCAAATCCAAACACAGCACGCTTATGAGAATGAAGGGCTCTTAGAAATGAAGGGTGTATTGGTAAGTGTGTACATAGCTGGAATGCTGTAATTCCTTTGGTTTCTTGGCAACGTCATTTGTACAAATGATCAATTAATTGTACAAATACACTAATGGATTTGTTCAGTAGCAGCGCGGAACAAAGCAAGCAAACGGGCATGGCTCTGAAGTTAATCATCAATAGCTTTGTCGTTTTTCTTTCGACATTATCTGTGAGACATTTTCATCTTCTGACTGACAGAAGGATAATGATCATGTATGAGCTACAAATTTCAAAAATAAACGCAAATTTCAAAATGGTATACATATATGCCAAAATACTCTACCATACTCTACCAAAACTTGTATAAACCCAAATAAAGAACTCCTTCATTGCTTACGCTCACTCCAAGCAGACGAAGCATCAATCTTACCTGTTCTGGATGCTCGCTTGGGGTCAGGGTAATGGCCACCTCCTCTTTGGGACAGGCTTCCACAGGCCTCTCCGCCCTTGGCTCTGATTTGGGCTTTCGGCTGAAGAAATTTAGGAAGCTCAAGGGCCCAGTCTGCTGCTTGGGCCTCTTCATGGTCTAGAACTAGAGCGGGAGCAGCAGCTGAGGAGAACAGGCCAACGACCATGAGCAGGATGCAAAAGCGATGTTAGAGTACGTGTGTGTTTGTGTGCGGGTGGGCGAGCACAGTGCGCTCTCACGGCTCAGAGTCTTGGAGCTGGACGGCTGCTCTGTTGCATGAGGGAGGGTGAGTGGGTGAGATGGAGAGAGAGACGACGGGGAGGAGGTAATCCCTGCCTGAGGGGAACATCACCGTTTTGGAGCCTTTCCGAGGCCTGATCATGTGGTTTACTTTGTCTCTCTTCAGTCTTCCTCCTCCACCCACACAGAAGTCTGAATTAGTCCTGAACTGGTCGACTGTTGTTGATCATTTTAGGCTTTTTCTCCACTGTTAGCAGTCCTTCAACCTGGAAACACAAGTAGGTAATGACTATAATACACAGCAAGAACTACAGACCTTTGGATGTGCATTTTGGTTCACTGGATATCAATTTTCTAAAAATAACATTACAATAAGAAATAAATTAAGAATATCTAGCCATAGCTTCTACACAATGAAAGAGTTTGTCCAATGTACAATATTACAATAGAATAACCAGACTCTATATCGATTTAATTATCATATTTATGTAAATAAAGATTTGTCCAACCTCATCCCATATGGAAAAGATATATATAAATCTTATAAAGTTTGTATCTGTCTTGTGTGAAACTTGTATGAAAAGCATACAAGAGTGAAAACAGATATAAGATCCCTTGAAAAATTATATAAATGAAACTTGTATGTTTTGGATACTTACTAAAACAATATATGAAAGTGGCCACTTTAATGAAAAAGTGGCCACTTTCATGAGTAAATCATATAAGCCTTACATGATTCACTATAGGAAGCAAGCCAAATCTGATGCAAGTCTTTTATAAGTTTTTTCTATTTCTTTTCCATATGGGATAGCTTAGATAAAGTACCAAAACCTGTAGCTAAGAGTCTGTCTCTGTCACGGCAGGGTGCGCCGGTGTGAAGAAGAGGTAGACCCAGATGCAGACACAGTGGAGACAGAACTAGGTTTCCAAAAATAAAGCGAGCCTTTATTGTGGCTGATGGCATGACAAAAACACTAGAGAACACTGAAACTGGGAAAACTAAGGAGACCAAGAACACTGTGTAACCTAAAAAGACTATGACACTCTGTGAAAGAACTATGAAGAAACTATGAACACAGAGTAACTAGGCAGGCTATGAAACAGTGACACAATAACGGAAAGTATGAAAAGATGAGGTGAGGATAACAGACGATCTGACCCCGACTGAGCAGAAACACACGGATCAAGTACACATAAGGAATGATCAGGGAAAGCAGAATCACATGGGGAAAACAGCTGACAACAATTAACATAATGACAGGACAGGGGACGTGAAGCTAAATACAATAAACAAAAAACACAAGGATCCTTCAAAATAAAACGGGAAACATAACGAGACCCAGACATGACTCGAACTAGACAAACAAAGAAAACTTGGACATGAAACATGACAGATAAACACACGAAGACTTAACACAGAAAACTTCACACAGGGATGAGACAAATGGGGAGCTCGATAAATCATGAATTAAAACTGTAACCTAGGCATGACAGAATGTAACTAGATAAACTGAAATGAAACTAGACTGAAAGGAATAACAAAAACATCAAGAAACTCAGAATACTGGGTTACATGACCCAGGACCATGACAGTCTCCTAAAGTCAATCCTCTTAAACTTCAATGTTAAAATCCCAACTTTATAGCAGAAGCCAGCATGTTTCTGGCCTGGAACAGAAACATGGTTTTAGTTTCTATGGTTAATTTCCCCCTTTGATACAATCGGTTATAATTAGTTTAGATGACAGTCTATTAAATGGTTTTATGACAATCTTTCTATCAGCAGTCTCCAAAGATTTCAGGTCAAGTCTCCCTGTCATTACTACAGGCATTCCACAGGTTTTCATTGCTAGATGTCTTTTATTCACCTTCTACAGTATAATCTACACCTCCTAAATCTTGAACCCTATTTTTATGCAGATGACACTATCTTATATGCCACTGGGTCCTTCTTGATCGGGCTATTGAAAAATCCAAAATCCAAAATTATCTTATGAAACATAAGCTTGTTTTTCATTCTGATAAAACCAACTGAAAACTATTCACAAGGTCACCAAGGTCAGTATCCACCATACAGTCCATATTAAAACTCTCCAGTGTCATATAAAATACAAACACAAATACAAAAAACAAATCTTGGTTCTCATTAACTGTTGTATTCCGTATAATTTTGTCTGAGCTTGATTATTATTGTAGTGATAGTTTATATGGATACAATGACAGGTCCTTGGACATTTTAAGATTAGCTGTGCCTCTTACTGACATTAAACTTGGAAAAAAACAAATGGAAAGACTACAAAAGACTGCAAAGCTACATTCTGTGATTTCATAGCAGCTTTTTAAAATATGTTAAACTGTATGCAACTGTCCTTGCACATGCTTTTCTTAATTTCTGAACGCCTATAATGTGATCTTGAATTTTCTGCCCGTCTACTAGTCTGTGTACTCTTAATCTGTAGATGTCACTTGTACACAGGTCTCTCTTGAAAAGCGATCTTGAGTCCATGAGACATCCTGTTTAAAATACTAATAATAACATAACACCGGTATTGTAAATGGTGGAGTGCTAATCAGGCATGAGACTGAATGTAATTTACATGAAACCAAATCAAACACATTACAGAGATCTGATTTAAAAAACTGATCATCAATAGTGTTGGACAAACATCTATTTCAAACACAAGGTGTGTCATTTTTACTCCTGAATCTCTGTATGAGATACATTTAAAAATGCAAACACATGGAAGGGTGTTGTCTGCACCATGGCCCGTTTGTCATATAGCCCAGACAAGCAGTGAGGCCGTTGCTATGAGACACAAAGAGCAGAAAGATGTGAAAGTTGTGACTGATCAGACAAAAAGGACTGGGGGAGACAGGAGGGTGAAGCAGTAGAGAGGCGGTGACAGACACCACAGACAACTCATTCTGCATCCATTAGGCAGCAGCAAGCTTTCATAATCAGCCCCAGAGAGCAAAGGGAGCATGAGGTGATTCATGAAACCCCAGACCAATTAAAATAGCTGTCTCCATGCAACTACATCAGATCAGACCAAAGAATATGGACTGAAATGTGATATGATTATAGATCATCTATTTCAAGCTCCCCGGTGTTGCTTTTAGTATTTTTTTAGTTGTGGAAAACAGTAAAATGTATGAAATCTATCTATCTCTTTGCTTGCCTTATCATTATTATTATTAAATCAAATTCAATGACTACAGGAGTTGAGGTAATTCTGCAGATATTATAAGTTCATCATTCTTTAAACAGAGACATACAAAGGATCTGCATTTCTGATACACTGAAGTATCTAAACTGCTCTCTCCCTCTCTGAGGCCAGAGTTAGGGCTATACCTTTATTTCATTCGTGTTAAATCAACATGAACAGAATACCCTTTTTAGATCAGTACTGTATATGGTAATTTAAGGGTAAAGAACCAACATTCTTGCCCTTTGAAAGCTATCTCCATATACTGAAGAGTCACGTTAATATTTTAGATATATGACCTTAGTGTACCCCTCTTCTGATCTTCCAGCAGGATAACACATCGTGTCACAAACCTCAAATCATCCCAAACTGGTTTCTTAATTATGACAAGGAATTTACTGCACTCAAATGGCCTCCACAGTCATCAGATCTCAAGATTCGTTTTGAATGTGAAGCCAACAAATCCACAGACACTGTAATGCTATGGACCAAAATCTCTGTGGAATGTTTTCAGGACCTTGTTGAATCCATTAAAGCACTTCTGAATTCAAAAGGGGATCCAACCTGGTACTAGCAAGGTCTACAGAACAAAGTGGCTGGTCAGTGCAGATGATAATTGTTGGAACCGATATTCCAATAAGAACTACGAATGTTGTTTAGAGTTGTCTGTAAACATACTCACATTTGACACAGTTACAGCTAGTGTCCATCCAAGTCTTCCAGATTGCTTACTGCCTTGGGAATTCCATTGAAGAACCCAAAAAAGATACTAAATATGATGGCACTTTTTCAAAAATCTTTTTCAAAATCATTAGGAAAAGCTTCAGATCAAGAACCACCAGGGTGTTTTGTATTTCAAATTAACTATCCTTTCTTCAAAACCCACCAGTTTAAAGAATTTGGAGTTCAGAGGTATAAAATCTTTACTTTCGACACATTTATTTAAAAAAAATCTTTACTACTGGTCCTCAAATGGCTTGGATTTCACATGGATGCCTTTGTTTGCTCTAAAATAAATATTTACGTAAAGCAATCTAGTGAAAAACAAAGCAGCAACCAGCTCATCATTTCTATATCCAGCCATGTCCAGAGTCTAGTAACACAGTTCTATCCTAATATAGCATCCCAATTGTGCATCCACTTGAAATTCCCCATCATCCGTATCCTGTGGGGACTGACCTTCACCAAAGCACCAACCTCTGTGATGAACACACCACTGAGCTGCTGTTTATTTATAGAAATAATTCCCACAGATGAAAACATCAAAAGCACACGTGCTTATATGCTCACGTACATATAATTATGCAAATGCAGACACTCAAGCGCACGCCGGCAAACTGATGCATGTAGTATTGAGTGTTTTTAAAGCATAGCTCGGTGGGTTTGTTGCTCTACACTATGAGACAGATTGCCAAGCAATTAGACAACACAATTCGCCGCCTAACGACTTAGATAAGTTGTCACTGTGAGGAAAGGAAGTAAAGATGAAGAGATAAGCAGGCAGTGCCTTTGTAGAGACTGCTCATTTGAGATCAGATTGCACAGAACATTATAGCAACAAGAAACAGAACATCTCAAAATCTAATTGACTAGATTACAGCCTAAAACCACATACTGGATTTTTTTATGGATTCATTGAAGTACATTTTCTGATGTTTTACTAGAATAATTTACCTACTTATATGTTTAACTCTTTTTTGCATTAAGATAAGATAAGATAAGATAAGATAAGATAAGATAAGATAAGATAAGATAAGATAAGATAAGATAAGATAAGATAAGATAAGATAAGACTTTATATACTATACTACTATATACTATATATATTATATATATATAGTGATTGTAATTCTCTGCTAAGTGTCTGTAAAGTTTGCTGAGTTTTGGCTCCAAATGACTAAATGTAACTTAGTGCTGATTCATGCTGCTGTCAGACCTGACAAGGATTTTTGACCTCCGGGTTATTAGGATGAGGGTCATCCCAAGTTAGCAGAACTACCAAGAAGATTTTCAGTCTAGTTATGGCTGAACATTCAAGAAAGGCAGCTTGAATATTGCATGAGTCTCTCAACTAAGTGCCTTAAACTTAAGTCACCACTGAGCAGCAATCCTTCTGGGTATCTTGGTTCTTTTTTTTCTCTTGTTTCTCTTGCTTGTTTATGTTCTTTTAATTAAATATCTGCTGCAGTCCAGCTTTCCAAACTACAGAGCATCCTTCAACTGTAATGCATCATGATTTTGAAACAGATCTCCCATCGACTGAAAATACTGACATGCACATGCACACACTCACATTTACCCAAATCATCATATATATACGTAACCTAATCATGTGGATACACAGATGAAATGGCCAAGAAGATGCTGTCTGTTTTCCATGATCAGTTGCTGTTAGAACAGGGTCAGAATTAGTACAAACTGCTTTTCGGATCAGCTCAATGTCAACAATACCATCAAAATCGGACAGATAAGCATGATAATAATAACTTCATGAGGTTCATGTTAGGGAAATGTGCATTACATGATACACAACAAGATAATGGGAGAAATTTCATTCAAGAACGTCTTCAAATTAGTGCATCAGAACAAGCATGTGAACGTGACTGTGACACTGTCACACACACAAACACAACTTTGACCTTATGTAACACATGCCACATATAGTTTATAACATACATACTATATCTACATATACTCTAAAGAGATATAGTTAGTTAACAAATTATTCATTTTAAATATTTCAAGTGGAATAATTAGATAACAGAAATGAGTGATGTGGTGCTGTTACCATGGTGAGATACTCACAAAACTCCAAAACCACTGCAGTTGTAGTCTCTGGCTACTGACAATACACTCAAGCACTTTTTTTGCCAAGCTGCGCATCTCTCCTAATAAATGAAGCAACAATCCATCTCATATTGTGAGACAAGAAGAGAGAGAAGAGCCCTGCTGTCATCTCTCAGAAAACTCAGGACGACAACAGTTAACACAGAGATGCTGTCCATAAAGAGTGAGCACACACTCTCTGGTTTTGGTCCAGGTATTATTAACATGTTGTCTCTATTACATGTATTATGGGAACAAAAGAAAGACAAGTCCCCATTAGGTGAATCAATTAATTTTCAATTAACTCTGTTTTTGCTTAGGCTTTAGAGAATTAGCATTAGAAAGTTTGTGAAGCTGAAGTATCTATAACCTGCACTGTTTTCACGGCCAGCAGGGTGCGGCTCCTCTAGCTTTCACGTGCTGCTCTAAGAGGATATCCTCCAACATATTAACATCAGCACAGAAACTGTGCACTGGGGGCTTCATGGCATGGGTTTCCGTTATACCTAGAGTGTAAGTGGATTACCATTTGTTAGTAAATCGCATTAGCAGGCTCTTCAGTGTGATAATATTAATCTTAAGTGACATTCATTTTTATTCATTATTATTATTATTTATCATATCATATTAATTATTTATTCATACTTCATAACTCATAACAAGTTCGTAGCATAAACCACCTTTCATTTATACCATTCTCAAATCAGGTCTTTATACTGTACGTAATATAGTTAATGAACAGAATAAATATAGTCACGAGAATTAGTCAGTGAGTTTATACGATGGCAACCAAGTTGTGAATCACACATTTGGGATTCAAAGTTCAAACAGCAAAGAGACTGTGTGAATAATGCCAGTAACTAACAAAAAAATGGAATCTATTATGAATCTTTTTGAAATAAATAACATGCTGAAATCTCACAATCTGTCAGTACCATTAAAGATTTAGAATCTTCACACCACAAAGTATGAGCGAAACCAGAAAATGTGAACCATAACCTGCTGTTGTGTGTTTACTTAATCCATCTGAGTGCTTAGGCGCCACAAGTTCAAAGCACAACCCACTATAACTTTCTCAGAGCTCAGGGTACAAACAAATCACAATGAATTGACTCCCATTGGAGTTAATCTATAAAATTTTCAGAAGAAAAATAACCAATTTCGGTTCTAAAAGAAAAATTCTCTGTAATCCATGAAAGTTTCTAAGAAAGTAATTACTTACAAATCAAACTTTTCAGCCCATTTCTTTTTCTTCATCCGTAAAAACATACCGTCACCTGTGTATATTTGAGCTGTGAGGAATGGATGAAAAGGAGCTAGGATCTTAAGATGATTTAAACAAGATGTCATCTTGTAACCTGTCTAAACTCCTCACAACTTCCTTTTTTAGCAAGCCAAAGGAAGTAATACTGTGAAACTGCCCTCCTTTCATGTCCTGTCAACGCAAAACAAAAGCTTAAAACCCTCATTTTAGTCTTAATTCACAGCAGCAAATGCTCATTTTTTATTTATTTCAAACAGGCGAAAGAAAACAGATCCCTCGGGCACAGTATCACTGGACATTATTACATAACATACTAAGGCATGTGCAGGAGTCTTGTATTGTTACCCTCTGACATGAATCAGCATGCTGATTCACACCGCCTTTACTGTGACCAAAAAGAGTGACACACACTCACACAGTTTCCCACAGAAAACACACGCGAGCAAAGTTGGCAAGGCTGTTTTACTGATACATGCATAAAAGGTCATCCCATTTGTCCTCTGCAGCTTCAGAGAAGCTTTACAAAGATTAAAAAAAAGTTGTGATGATGTCAGATGTTTTTGACTTTGAAACTTTTTATCAGAAAGTCTGTGTTGCAAACTGGCAGGGAAGGTCACACAAACTGATACTGTTAGTAGTGATGCAGGCCATCTGGGATATGGCCTTTCTGAAAAAAAGAAAATCGATATCTGCTGCTTCTCTTTTTGACCATTTTCTTATGAGTTCCCCAAATTTATTAAAGCACAATAAGAAATTACCTGAGTAAAATGTCTAGATATGGTTTAAAATACTCAAAATGTTTTATGTTTATCCCAAATGTGCTTCATTAATGTATACACAGACTACAACGGAGTCACCTCAGGGATTTAAAGAGAACTATAAAACACTTCAAGGGAGTAATGATCTATTGCTGTGACATTTGACCTTTTCAGATAGCTGCTGTGGGTCAAAAGAATGTCGTCATCAATTATACATCATACAATTACAGTGAAACCATGAGTTAAATGTTTTTAAATCATGCCCACATGCTATTTTTTATAAGTGAGCAAAGGTACACTTTGTAAAAAAAACGAATTCACTGTTCTTAACTCTGACTTCACGAATAATTACCTACAGTTAGCGTTTATAGTTGTTTATGCCACTCCACCTCTAACAGATGGGATTATTACACAATCAGGATTCTGCCCCAAAGCAGCTTCCCATCCTCTGAAAAGCCAAACAGGGAAGAAACAGAGCACTTTTTTTTTCAGAATCCTGTCCTCTGCATGAACCTTGCTGTCACAGCCATTATTACCGTATCTTCTCGCTTTGGAGGCGTTTTCAACGATGTGACACATGTTAATAAGCTGTTGCTATTTTAAATAATAATAATAATAATAATAATAAAAAGAGTGAAATAAATAGTAGTTTTCAGACGGATGTTGAGTTCTGCCTCGGTGGAGGGAAGCGTAATGATACACCCTATTAAATATCCCTCCACTGGACAGATGCCCGCATCAGCAATGCGGGTTTCAGAGGCATGAGAGTGACCTCAGCCTACCCACACATAGACACACACTGGCGCGCGCACTTAAGCGCTCCACGGCATCCCTGACCAAAATATTGAGCTTCTGTGCCATGCGGCGCGTAGCGGACAGTGTTAGTGATCTGTGAAAACCTATAGTCTACTCGACTGTATTGAATAACCGCATGCAGCATAGGGGATTTAGTTTGATAAGACATCATATTATTGTTATAGAATTTTACAACACTGTTAGACCATGTCTTCTAAATCCACGTTAACTCTCTGACACACATGTTTAAGCACTGCGGAGTTAAAAATGATGCAGTTATACCGCAATTACCTTAAACTACTCAATAATATAAAGTATCGTTTTAAGACTAAACCACGGGCCTACGGGGTTCATCTTGGGAGTGCATCTGGAAATGATATGAATGAAAAAAGCGGATTATTATAAGGCAGCCGTGCGCAAGTACCACTCTTATTGGGGTTATTTGGGTATGTTGACAGAATATTTGAATCATTTAATGAGGATTCGTCCGGAGCATCAGTATGCTATTGCAGGGAGTGGCATGTCAGCCTACGTATTCGTATTCACCTCCACCTCCACGTACCCCACACGGCCACGAGTGAAAAACACCAATAAAAAAAGGGTCTGAATGCGCATCTGAAAGTGTGTCAGGCAGCGGATAAAACGCACAATAATTTCTATTACGTAAAGGGTATCTTACCTCTCTGCACGGCGCCTTCTCTCCTCGCAAGCGTAGAATCGACAACTGGCTCCTCCCCTTGAGGACCAAACAGTAGCACAGAAATCTGCACCGCACACCCACTCCCTCCACTCCCCACCCAGGTCGCCTCCTCTTCACTGCCTCACACAAACCGTGTCCGCCCGACGGAGCTGCAGAGAGGGGGTGGGTATTGTGGTCCAGACCGGTCCGGTTGAGAGGCGAGCAGAGGAAAGGAGATCCGCAGTGAGGAGAGGCTTCCCTCTTACAGCAGCTGCCTGATGGCTTTTCTGTGCGGCGGCCTGGAGGGGAGGCACACTGCAGAGATGCGAGCCAATGAGATGACGCAGAATCCCAGGATCTCCTATTCATAAATGTCCAGTCTCATAAAAAAAACAAAAAACATTCCCCCTCGTTTCAGATATAAAGCCAAAGCAGTCTACATGCAGGACTCCTTCCTCTTCTTTTCTTTGTTTTTCCTTTTTCCCCGTTTTGACATTTTGTCCCAATTAACCTGGCAGATTGTTTATGTGGTTTTGGTCATTTATAGTGGCACATGACAGCGAGTGATTGTTTCTATTTTTGATTCCAGAGAAACCACACTCTCTTTGTTCTCTGGGATTTCTTGCAGCCCACTCTGATCGGGGGTTAGCAGACACGAATTCTTCTTCAAGTTCCAATTTCTGTTGATGGGGAAGTACTCAAATGTACTCTGTTCTTTTTTTTCCCGCGGTTAACCTAGATTTAAGTCCCATTTAAGTCTACAGGCCTTTGATCCAGCTTCCTGGAGAAACTGAGAGATTGATTGACCTACTTTGTATTGTACTTTATATCCTAATGTTTTACTACTGCTTTTATCCGTAACAGACAGCGTATCCGTGTGTCTTTGCACAGATAAAGCTCCAAACTGCACAGTTTCTAGCCTCCTCAGACCTCCCAATAATGTTTAGTTGTCACATAACTATTCCTAAAAGCTATATTTGATGCCAGTCGCATAGTAGCTGTTAGCCTTTGGCCAGTGGACCTAACTTTATGATATTAAGTAGGATCTGTGATCATTTTGTAACCAGACATAATTTTATTTTTAAGTACTGTAAAATAATTCAAGCATGACGCTCCTTGCCGCAACTATATGCACAAGAACTACAACTACAATAATCCATTGAGGTACAGCAGCCGGAAATTATTTTCGGAACGGAAGCGTCTAAGGACGAGAGATGTGCAGCCTTTACAATGGAGTGTGGAGTCAAGATTCATCCTGCAAGGAATAAAACATCCGGCATGCGCCTGGGTTTTCAAAATAAAGGCAGAGGGCTCAAAGCTCTTCACCGTTTTACGTGCTGCAGTTTTAAATTTAACCAGACCAGTAAATTAATAATAACGATAAAGATAAATTGATAAAATGTCAGAAAAGTAAAAGGTAAATCGACGTATCACAGACCACAAAGAACTAGAAACAAATGAATATTGTGAATTATTGTTTGTTTGTTTGTTTGTTTGTTTGTTGACAAAACTGCTTTAAGGTCAGATAGCTTAAGCTATCAAGCTATTGAGCTTTTCAAATTTGAAAAGTACAAAACAAAGATGGTCTCAAGCTGACCTCTTTAACCATTCGCTGCTCGGCCATTGCACTCCAGCTCGTATCTTATCAATACACCAAGTTAACAGAAGGCTAGAAATTACAAGAAATATCTGAGCTTTTTATTCCTACAATGACAGGATCGCGTATCTCTGTGGTGACAATGTATGAAAAAAGACACAAGAAGTCACTGAATAGTTTCACAGGTATGAAAAATAAATTAATTATATGCTATTACCTTTTCTTCAATCCCTTTTTAGATCAATGGGACATTTTTTTATATGCAAGGGCAAAAGTGCTCACCACCTTAACCATCAAAGTAAAATGCCACGTGAGGATATTCTGGGATGTCTCCAGCAAAGATTCTCTAGACTTAGTACTAAAGGACCACATTAACTGAATTTTTCAGTTTTTCTACTACATAGAAACAGCTCAAATTAAATATATGTGTTTACAATTGTACTGTAAACTGTAGAAACTTGTTATATTGTTGTTTGCACTGTAGAGGATGTGCAGATATTAAGGGTGCGCAAGTATTACTACTACAGATCTCAACAATGTTGAAACAGTATGGGATCATCTTGATACAGAATGGAGTAAAAGGCAGCCAACATCCAATCTTTGAATGTCCTTAAAGAAGCCTGAGGAACTATTCCTGAAGACAAGTTGAAGAAACGTTAAAGAAAAGTTTGCCCAAGAGAGTTCAGGTTATATTAAAGTCTAAAGGTGGTCATATTTAAATGTGACTCCAAAGCTCTGTCTTTACCTTATATAATGTATTTGCATGTATCCTATTTTCCAAGCAAAATAAAAATATACGAGCGTATATACGAGCGTTTGTGGCGAAATAAGTTTTACTATTAAGCGGAGATGCCGCTTTTATTCTGAAAGACGTAAGCCGGAAGTGTCTTTGTTGTTGCTACCGCTGGATCACAGGCGAATCAGAAAATCAATTAAGTTATGAAAAATACCATTAATTGCCTTTCTTTGTCACCGCAGCTCATGAAGAAATGGCGGATTTCCAGACGTTGGACATTTAGGGAAAAACACTTGACACCTAATGGCGTTTTAACCGACGGCAACAACCATCTCAGTCGACAGGAATATTTACGTTTTTTAGGTAAGTTAGCTCGAAAGCTAACTAGTGAAGTTGACATTAGCTGCCCAGCTAATTTAGCTGAACGTTACCATACTTAGCTGCCGGCTAATACTAAGTAAAGATGGCACTTGTCAATCATACTACGCGCTGACGAGGACGCGCTTTGATTAGACACTCGTAAGGTTATGCACCGCCAGTTTTCTCAGATCTTACTGTCATTTCTTGTTGACATGGCCAGCTTCATGCAACACACGGGCATGTTTGAACTTAAATTGTTACCTGACTGAATGGTTTCCTCTGTCGGGTTTCAGCACCAGAGCTAATGGGCTAGCCATTTTGTTTAAATAGCTTGGTGGTCTTTACTTATTTACTGTTTACATGCACCAGCTCAAACCCCGATTCACCAGCGTCCTGCCAGTGTTGGTTATCTTTACGAGAATTTGATAATGCCACCATAACTGAATAAAGTGCTAATTTAGATTACGTTAATATCAATGTAATGTCCCCCCAGCTGGTGTTATTAAAATACATAAAAATAAATCCTGATCCAAACCATTATTGTCTTCTTATGCCCATGATTCGTCACACTTGATGAAATTTGGCCTGTTAGTTTTTGCATGTTAATGGTATTCTCCTGTTATGTTAATTATATTTTGTATAGTCTTGTACCTGTTTTTAGTTATATCCCTCGATTAACGTGGTATGGTAACGTTGTACTTGAATCTGTAGAAATGCTGAGAACTACTTTCCAAATATTCCAGGCAAGAATGAGCTGATAGTTGTGGAAGTCTGCAAGAGGACATTGCAAACAGGAGAGAGGCTGACTGGAAGATGCCAAGAAAAAAACAACAGAATCCACAGCCAGTGAAGTGTAGGTATTCAGAGATGTTTTTTAATGTTGGGAACTTGATGCAGACCTGAGCCACAGTCCTAGAATTATTTGTCACTCCACACCAGGTGTGTCAAGGATTAGCCCGGCAAAGACTCTAGTCAGGCCCACTGGGTAAATTTGGAAAATGTGAAGGAGGTTTACATTTGTTTTCTTGTACAGTAAGCATAAGAAAACAATGAAATTTGCTCTGAACTAACAAGAACTTTATATTTTATAATTTGAGACAATCGGGACAATGAACTATCAGATTTATTTCTGTATTTCTACACATTTTTTACATAGTTTCACTGGGCCAGCCCACTTAATATCAAAGTCAATTGCATTTGGGCCACAATGTAAAATGAGTTTGACATCCCTCCTCCACACTGACTGTAACTCTAGCATTTTAAATGAAATCTATGTGTCTTGATTATTTATTTATTTATTTATTAATTATTACATTTATCCTCTTTTATTGCCCACCTCTGAGTTTTTAAGGAATTGAAATGTTTCATACTGACAGGTGGTGCTGGAACAAATGTCAGTATTAGTGTGAATGTTGAAGTCGCTTCTCCCATTGATGTAGTGCTATTTTGTGTTTTTAAAAGAAGATATTTTGAGTTATTTAATGGCAGAAAATTGCATTTTTTCCTCTCTGTGTCTTATTCTGAGCAGTAGCTGAATTAGCATGAAACAAACTCATATGTTAGCAGTTGGATGCATTAGAAAGAGTTTAAACTGTAACATAAACTTGATGCCACCAGCATTAACCTTTTTCTTAACAACATAACATAACGTAAGTAGTTATTCTAATTGATGTTGCAGGTTACCTTTGTTTTTGTGGCAAGTCTATAGAATGGAGAAAGCGGCAACCTGTAGTTATGCAGTTGCCATGTTGTAGTTATACATAGGGCTGCTTAATTATGGCAAAACTCATACTCTCATTCACATTGGTTAATAATGACGTTGTGATTATTTAACACAATCTATCCCAATTTTTTAAACTTTTAAAAAGTAAAAAGGTACGTCTTTTCAATCAAGTGAATTTCTGAGGGAAAAAGCCCAAATAAATAAATACCAAATAAATAAATGTGAAATGAACTGTCTGACAGCCTGGTGGGAGTGAGTTTGAGTTTTGTTTTTTGCTTTGAAGGATTAGACATAAGGGGAAAAGATGAAGCAAAATGATAATTTTATCCTGAGGGCATGGATTTGATAGCTGGTAGAAGCCAAAATTATAAATGAACTTCAAATGGGATTAATTGCACAGTCCTAATTATACAGCCATTTTTTAACTTTCACGTGGCTTTCTTCCACAGGCTAGTATTTTGATTTACTTGACCAGAGCACCATAAGGAGATGTTTTATTATCCACCTATTCATTTAAAATGTAAAAGTATAATCATCCCACACAGTTACCATACATTATTGTTTATGTGCCAAATGCAAAAATGACCAGTAGATGGTAGCAAGATGCTGGTACAGGAGAGTTACCAAAATGGGCTGTTGAGCTTGATGCCCTACAACTGGCCTGATTCTAGTTTTCTGAAGAGTGACAGCTGTGTGATGGCAGTTTGGATTCCATCTAATTAAAAAAAAAAAAAAAAAAAAAAGTTAAAATTTCACACATCATTACTTGTAACTGTAGTACAAAAAAACCCTCCATCTGTTTGCTTGCAGATATTTTTGTTGTTGTTGTGGGGTAGAAAAATTCTGATCTTCTGCTTTTGGCTTTTAAAGCCATATTTAAATAGATACTACACTCTATTGCCAAAAAATATTTGATTGCCTGTCTTCACGTCCATATGGACTTTAGTGACATCCCGTTCTTAATCCATAGGGTTTAATATGATGTCGGCCCACCCTTTGCAGCTGTAACAGCTTCAACTCCTCTGAAAGACTTTCTAAAAGGTTTAGGAGTGTTTATGGGAATTTTTGACAATTGTGGCAGAAACACATTTGTGGGGTCAGACACTAATATTGGACAGGAAGGCCTGGCTTGCTGGCCTCTCTGTTCATGTTTTCTATTGGGTTAAGGTCGGGACTCCGTGTAGGCCATTTAAGTTCTTCCCCACCAAACTTGCTCATCCATGTTTTTATGGGGCTTGCTTTGTGCACTGGTGTGCAGTCATGTTGGAAAAGGAAGGGGCCATCCCCAAACTGTTCCCCAAAGTTTGGAGGGTGAAATTGTCCAAAACTTCTCGGTTTGCTTAAGCATTAAGAGTTCCTTTCACTGGAACTAAGGAGCCGACCAACTCCTAAAAAACACCCCCACACCATAATCCCCCCTCCACTAAACTTTACACTTGGCACTATGCAGTTTAACAGGTACCGTTCTCCTGGTAACTGCCAATACCAGACTCGTCCATTGGATTGCCAGACAGAAAAGCATGATTTGTCACTCCATGAACATGTCTCGACTGCTCAGCAGTTCAGCTTTAGCGTGCTTTACACCTCTGCATCCCCTGCTTTGCATTACACTTGGTGATGTCGGCCATGGAACCCCACACCTTGAAGCCATTTTTGATCTAATCTGAAGGCCACATGAAGTTTGGAGGTTTGTAATGTTTGGTTCTGTAAAAAGCGACCTCTGTGCACTTTGCACCTCAGCATCTGTTGCTGTTGATTCCAATTACTTCCAATTTGTTATAAAATGACTAACAGCTGACTGTGAAATATTTACTAGCAAAGAAACTTCACGACAGGTGGCATCCTATCACGATATCACACTGGAATTCGCTGAGCTCCTGAGAGCGACCCATTCTTTCACAAATGTTTGTAAAAGGAGTTTGCGTGCCTAGGTGTTGATTGTAAACATCTGTGGCCATGGACGTGATTGAAACAACTGAATTAAAATATTTGGATAGGTGAATGAATACTTTTGGCAATATAGTGTATCATGCTTTTATAAATGCTCAAAACTAGCATCCCCAAAACCAAATAATAAAGTTAGATTTACTAAAAGAGGGAAATATCACTCCCTGATTGATTTAAGGCAGTATTCTTACCACAAACCTTTTTCGGCTAGGCTCATGTTCATAGTGAGTGAGGTTTCACGATTGTCATGGGATGTTTCCATAAAAAAGTGTAGACAGCTCAACTTTCTAATAGAACGAAGTATGAATGAAAAATATCGATGTAAAATATAATTAAATTGTAAGGAAGTGATGTTAGTGATTAAATGTTTGATTCTCTGTGACTGTAGTGGATTCTGAAGATGATGTAGCCATTGAAGCCCCAGAAAACCTCCCCTTAGACACAGACTTCCTTCTAGGACAAGACCTTGAGTTTGATGATCCTGATCAGGACAACAAGATTCTAGGCCTGGAAAAGTTCTCAGGTTTGTAAACCCTTTTTTTATGAATAAATCTAAAGTTTATCATCCTTACTGTTGTATTCCTGCTTGTTGTGTTAGATACCTGTGGTTTCTGTGGTTGGTAACATCACTGCAGCTGTATCTGCACACAGTGCAACCAAATAAACTCATGATGATTTAATAAAGAAGTAAAAAAATAATGTAACCACAGGGTATTTTATGATGCACAAGGAGTTGGTATAGTGCAGGTTCATCTCAGTATCGCTGAGATGGTTGTTTTAAATAGAAACAAAAAAGGCATTACCTTAGACTGGCCTAATGGTGCACAGTACACCTACAGGGGCCAATATGGGTTGTAGTATTAGTGGCTCGTTCCAAATCGATCTGTGTATTTGTTTTTTGGATATTTTTTTTTCAACCTTAAATAAACCACATTGTGATGATTTCACAATAAAAGCCCCCCTGTGTTTAATACAAAGCAGAGGCAGTCATAATAAGTTAGTAACTTAAACGAGGTCTGATGCGGCACTGGGAGCGTGAACATGAAACCGTGAAGGCTTTCTCAGTTAAAGAAAATGCAAACAGCAGTGATCCAAAATACTCTTTATTGTTACCATCCTCAGTACTTTAATATTTTGTATGGTGCCTCATTAAAATAAGGATAAAACAGATAAAATGTAGAGTAGAAATAAAAAGTGCAATGCTTTTATTTAAAGTTAGCAGCAGCGATCATAGTGCACAATACCATATAAGCCTCCCACCACATAACAAAAAACTTTGTAGTGAGTTGCAGTAATTGTTAGTTAAAAGTACATTAAACAAATCATGCAGAGTATATAAAAACCTTGGTTTCCTTTCAGAAAAATCGTAGTGATTAATGATAGACGGTATGTAAAATGAATGTAGTTTGCAGGTCGAAAAAGTGAAGCCAATGCCGTAAAACTTGCATTCTTTGTAACGGCCAGCAGGGGGTGCTCTTTTGGTTGTAATAAAAGGCTTCTGTTTGTATTGAAGTTGTGGGAAAATATCCCTTGTATCACCCCCAGTAAACACTTTTTTGATGACTTTAAAGCAATAAGTTCATTTTCTAAATTCTGATCATTATTAGAGTCAGAAAGGACGATGAGCCAGTGGATGCTCATTGGCTAATAAAGTGCCATTCACCAGTTGTTAGCCAATGATAGTGCTGTGTTGAAATGCGAGCATGTTCTCAAAAGGCAACAAGGCTGAACTGTCTGTGCACCAGCATCCTTCACTGTATCTGCTCATCTATTTATCCTCTAATTTTTGCTCTTTTAGTGACTTTTACTTTTCTATTTGTGTTGTTTTTTAAAAAAGATCATTATTTATAAAGATCTCAGTGCACATTTGATAGAATTAGACTACTGATTAAACACTAAATGGACTGGATGATCACACAGCTTGGTCTTTATAGTGTATTTCAGCAGCAGAGCAGTGTGAAGCAGATTTGTTTCAAAACAATTGATTATATAAACGTAACATGGAAATAGCATATTAAATAGAATCAGCCATCTCTGTTTTTTTTCCCCGTGTGCCGGGGTCACAGGTTTGTACAGTTTGTCAGTAATGAAGTGTTGTTCCACAATGAATCAGTAAGAGAATGGGCGCTATCAGCTCACATTTCCCAGCATGCCTCTTTGTCAGAGTGATCTGAAAAATGGAAAAGTAGAGAAAGGAACTGAGACACCATTATTATATGGGGTCATAAAAATAGGACTATTACCATCAAGGACACCATTATAAAAGGGCATTTATTCATCATCATCATCATCATCATCATCGTCATCTGCTGCAGCCTCTGCTCCCACTACCCCACTGCCATTATCGTTTCCCCCCTCATCATCATCATCATCATCATCATCTACCCTCATCATCATTATCATCATCATCAGAAGCAGCAGCCTCGCCATTATAGTCATCATCATTATCATTAGGCTCGGTAATCATCCACGAGGGGTTTCCATGGGCCAGGATAAAAGGGCAGCCTCAGCTCTCGCCTCTCTCGCACTTCATCTCAGCCTCCCTGACGGAAGGTGGTCTCCTGGCCTTCTCGCTTTCCGACGTATCAGACGAAGCCGCAGAGCGCTCTGCCCCGAAGCTTTTCTGGAAACAATATCTCTCTCCTTTTTCTTTTTTTCCTTTGATGTCTTAATATTCTCAGATGATATTTACAACATCTTAAAATGCACTTAACCTTGCAGCTCTGTGAGTATGAAGTGTTTTCATGAGATTTACTACTTCCCTCAGTTTGATGTGTTTGAGCATGTCTTCTTTTCAGTCACTGCTGGTTTGTGTTTAAATTGTGTCCATTAATTTTGAGTGATTAAGTGAGTTGACAGTGGGTTGGTGCCTTCAGATGTCCTTACGCTTCTTTTGTATCAATCCCCAGCAGTATAAAAAGAACTTCATTCATTTTTTTCCCTTTATGTTGAAATAAGTTTATTGGAGCGTGTCGTATTTTAGGACGAAAGTCAGTTGCATATTATATTGGTGTTTTTTCCTGTGACACTTTCAGTCACGGCACATTTCTAAACTTAAGGGATTAAGTTTTCTGAATAATAATGCATTTTGTGTTGACGTATTTCACCCTTTTTTGCAAAAACTGTATATTTTAAACTTTTAGTTATATGTTTATTTCATGATTCCTTATGAAATTGGATTTCTGTAAAAGTCATGCTCTCTTTTGAGCCAACATGCCTGAATAATACAGATTAATAACAGATACCTGAGAATAGAACTGTACTATGTTCATTTTCTGTCTTCTCTTTTCTTCTTCTGTAGTTTCTCTTTCCTTAGATTTCTTAAGCTCAGTCATATTACCCGTTTAATTAGAGTTGCATATTGATTAATACAGGCAGTGCTGCAAATGTAAATGTAAGCACAGCTCTGAGAGCTGCCTAATCAAATATTTCTCTTGTCTTCCCTGCACAGAAGTTGCTGCCGAGATCGGTTTCTCCGTGTATCCTCTGGGTGATGAGAGTTCTGCTTACAGCCAGCTGAGCATGGAAAGTGAAACGGACAACTCGCGCAGCACGACGGACAATGGGAGGGAAGACGAAGGCAGAGCGACCCAGTCTGAGCCCAGTTTCCCTCCTTACCTGTCCTGTAGGGGCTGCGGACAGCTCCGCGATGAACCTCTGGGACCTGGCATTGACCTCGTTGGCCCGTACTGCCTTAGGTGTTGCAAAGCCTCTCGGGAAGCTAAGAGTACGGACTTCTGCTCACCTTTTGGGAGCATCAGCGGTATCCGCTCAGGTTCTAATATGCAGCTTGATTGCGAAGGGGTGGGAAATGGGATGGGTGACAAGGCGCTGACAGCCGAGGACAAATCGGCTAAAATGCACTCGTGTCATCTCTGCGGATTCTCCTCGCGTTACGCCAACCACGTGAAGCGTCACATGAAGACGCACAATGGGGAGAAGCCTTTTAACTGCCCGCTGTGCACGTACGCCTCGGCTCAGCTGGTGAACCTCCAGAGACACCTTCGCATTCACACGGGGGAAAAACCTTACAAATGTGACAGCTGCACTTTTGCCTGCAGCTCTCTCGGCAACCTCAAGAGGCACCAGCGCATGCACGTACCCTGTGTGGGGGTAGGGCAGGACACACCGTCACGACCCACCAGTGGCCAGAACAGTCTGAAGAGGCAAGGGACCGGGCAGAGAGAAGAGGTTTCTGGTGCTGCAGGCAAAGGTGTGTCTCATTTCTTTTACTTTAGTCGCCCAGTGCTGATGCATGAAAGCTCATTTTGATGTCTTTAAATCATCTTTGATGTCTAATAACTGTCTAATCTGATTGTGAAGTTACAGAGGTTGCACGGCCAACGTCAAACCTGACTTTAGCAGCCCAGAACAGCGACTACCTGTCAGCCTTTGATAGCCTAAAGGGAGCATCTCCGCCCCCCATAGCAGCTTCCAATCCAGCTCCGGGTCATCAACCTCCACCCTTGCTGGAGACGACAAGCAGCAGCGAAAGCAGAGCATCAAGAGGGGGTGTAGCAGACAGGAGCGGCCTCCCACCGTCACTTTTCCCTTTTACCTGCCGGCTCTGTGGCATCGTCCTGGAAGACGAGGACGGCTCCTCAGCCCAGATTTGTGCCAAGTGTACCCTCGAAATGCTGACTAAAGACTCCTCGTCCTCTCCCAACAGCCCCGGCGAGCGCAGTGACAAGGTTTACACGTGCGCCGCCTGCCCCTTTCTCACACACTACCCTAACCACTTGGCACGCCACATGAAAACTCACAGCGGCGAGAAACCGTACAAGTGCCCACAGTGCGATTACGCCTCAGCACACTTCGACAACCTCAAGCGACACCACAGAGTGCACACCGGCGAGAAACCCTACAAGTGCCATTTGTGCGATTACGCGTGCGGGAATCTGGCCAACCTAAAGCGCCATCAGCGGGTGCACTCTGGCGCCAAGCCCTTCCAGTGCGCCGTGTGCAGTTACAGCTGCAACCAGAGCATGAACCTGAAGCGGCACATGCTCCGGCACACCGGGGAGAAGCCCTATAAATGTCAAGAGTGCGGCTACACCACGGGCCACTGGGACAACTACAAGAGACACCAGAAGAAGCACGGCCTGGCCACAGACGGCTGGGTGAAAGTGCCGATGACGGGCAACAATGAAGAGCAGGAAGTGAGGAAAGGGATGGGAGCTGGGCTTCAAGCTCACAGAAAGGAAGCAGGGGTCGATATGCAGTATATGCCAAGGGAGGGGAGTCAGACAATACACTCATGCTACAAACTTGAGATTGTATAAATTCTAACTCAGCAAAACTAAGCTACCAGCAAGTTGTCCTTTGATTTCCACGGAGCCTTTATATTGTTTTGGTGTGTGTCCGTCTTTCAGTGTTTTGTCAGATGTCTTCTGAGGCTGCTAATTGTTCGTTTGTAGGATCTCACACAAATATGATAATGTGTTGATGTCTTCTAGTCCTTTTTTTTGTTTTGTTTTTTCATGTCAAGACTAAAGGACTTCTTTTTCTGTGAAAGTCCACTCCCTGTCTAATTCTGTATGTTAACACACAGTAGGCTAACTGTAAAAATATTCCTCTCACACTGTAATACATATCTGATTGTTCGTTCTGACGAGGACAATACCAAATATTCCTTGTTACATGGAACTGATGCAACTATTTGCCTGGACTTTTAAAGCTGCACTGTGTAGTCTTTGAAATGTTTTCATGATGAAGTTATTTGAATGTTCAGGATTGTGTTTTTCACATCTTACATCATTGGAAAACAGAAGTTATTTTGACATGTGTTCTGTTTTTCTACTTTTCCCAAACTACACAGTGCAGCTTTAAGCAGAGATGAGTCCTTGAGCGGGCCATACTGTGCTTTGTTTGCTTTCAGCAACAAGCTCTGCCTTCGGTTTGATGTACTGATGTACTACTATAAAAGTGCTATTTAATAGTAGTGAAACACTTAACTCATCCCTCTGATTCGGTGCTAAAATGCTCAGATTATGGTAAAGAACAGATTAGAATAGAATTTTATTCTAAAACGACTCAAAATCATGTAGAAAGTTCATCTTCAGTCTGTATGCGGTAAAATAAAAAAGCACAATCTTACACACACAGCTGCATTTTCCAAGTTTGGGGTTAAGGTTAAAAAAAATACAAGTGAAAATGAAATGTATGAGCATGCTGTTCAATTATTTATTTTTTTCCCCAAAAAAACTTGTATTACATTGACATATCAGTTATTTCTGATTTAAATGATTTCACTGTTTTCAAAAGGTTCTTTTTTTAGAGGAAACCACTTAATCACCTCACTTGTGATTACTGTTTACTGTGAATTTTATTTTATTGTTTTGAGAAAAAAAGATGACACTGTTAGCAAGCATGTGAGTGTGTATTGGTTGTTTTCTTTTTCTAATGTGGCTCTTATACACTGCTAGAAGTGCATACTTTATAGAGTCTTATTTTGAATGTGTGGTGTGTTATTTGCTTGCCATGGGAATAATAACTGTGATTTCAGATTTACTCTTTGTGAATGACTGTTTTATGCAAGTGAGATGTTTGACAGGTCGCCAACTTGCCGTGTCATGATGGAGCATTGTACCTTTAGATTAGTGATGACATCCCGCAAGTGGCTATTTGTGTCTTTATGCAGTGTCTCATAAATGCCTTAAGTGAGGAACTTTTGAAATAAACACATGGAATTCATTTCATTGAATGTCAGATGTCAGACTTCTGATTTTTACTCAGATCTTTGTGACCTTTTCACACACGGGCATCTACATTCCTAAAGACAAAGGGACAAAATAACCAAACATAATCTGGTTTGAGAATGTTGTATATGTTCACTGATTAGTAACCAGTAAACACATCCCGATGATCCAGAGTTTATTTCCACAGAAGGATAAGATAAACCAACGGGTTTATATTGGTTTGACTGTGTTTAGAAACAAATGTATTTGTAAATTCTTTTAAACAGACCATTACTGGATATAATATACTGGTTGGGAAGAAATATAGATAAACTAATCATCTAATCTGCATCTGATCAAAGGTGAAATATGGTTATAAGAGATGGACATGGTCAGCAACAATACTTAGGTAAGTATTTAAACAATGGCGAGCTGTTGCTAGGGGCTCCAAACTGTGCCAAGAAAATATCCCCGATACCATTACACCACCACCAGCAGCATAAACCACTGATACAAGGCAGGATAGATCCATGCTTTTATGTGGTTCTGACCCTATCATCTGAATGTTGCAGCAGAAGTTGAGATTCCTCACACCAGACGATCTTCTGTTGTCCAATTTTGGTGAGTCAGTGTGAATTGTTGCTCAGTTTTCTATTTTTAGCTGACAGTAGTGGCTCCCTGTGTGGTCTTCTGCTGCTGGAGCCCATCTACATCAAAGTTCATCATGTCCAATCAAAGATGCTCTTCTGCATATGCTGATTGTAATAAGTGGTTATTCGAGTTACTGTTGCATTCCTATCAGCTCGAAGCAGTCTGGTCATTCTCCCCCCAAAGAAACATTGCTCGGTGGATATTTTCTCTTTGCGCATTCTCAGTAAACGCCACAGATGGTTGTGTTGGAAAATCCCAGTACATCAGCCCGTCTGGCAACAGCAACCATGCCATTTTCAAAGTCATTTAAATCACATTTCCTTGCTGCCATTTGATTGGCTGATAGTATTTTTGTGTAAATAAGTAGCTGAACACTTGTAGCTGATGAAGTGCTTGGTGAGTTTATGTCTACAGTTAAAGTTTATAAACACTGCACCCCCTGGTACTTGACACGTATCTGTGCTACTCTTGGCATATAACATGGCAGAGTACAAAAACTGCTGCTGCAAAATAAATGGGAGTAGTGGCAAAAGATTACTGTTACATAACAAATAAAATAAACCCACACATAATCGTTGAAGTTCAGAGTTTATTTTAAGCATCATGACCAAATGAACCGACAGCTGTCACTGAACATACCACTAAAAATCAAGATGAAAATTAGTGGAATGTATCAAGACGGTACAACGTTCATAAAAGCAATGCTAAAGGAAAAAAAACACATTAGAAAATTTGGCACCTACACATACACTAACATCAAGGACCTTGCAGCTTTGTGTACTTCATATCGACAGGAACAGAGAAAATATAAATGAATCGCTGCGACCGTGTCTCCCTACAGTGAAAGCAACCGAACAGAAGAATCACACCAGTGAAAGAACAAGACAATTATACTGAGAACATTTTTGTTTGCAGTTCTGGCTAAAAGTGACAGTAAAGCTGTTGATAGGTTGGCACTGATTTACAGTTAGCGTCTTTAAAATCTGCTGGCATGAAATAAGTCAAGTTGACAGCAAAAAAAAAAAAAAAAAATTAATAATAATGGAATAACACACCTTATAAAAGTGGGATATGTTCACTCTTTAAAATTTTGTTCACTCCAGCAATTATGATCACATTAGCCGCTTCATCAAAGCACCTTTTACCAAATCCTCTGAGATGACTGGAACAACTTACGAACAAATTACAATGAACTGAAGCCCTGCGACGCCATCGCTTCCCCCCAAAAAGAACAACACAAATCAAAATCAGATGCAAAAATTTGTAAACAATTTCCATTTGAACTAAAACATTATGTAAACATGATAAATGTTGGTCCATTTAAACTTTGTTCCATACAGCTTAGATTACATTAGATCTGATTACAATAAGCTAGATGATAAAGATATTAGTAAATGTTCAGAATACTTAATTGCATGTACATAATATAAAAAGTGACTTTTTAAAAATGTTTATTTTGTGCAAAATGCTTTAGTAAACTATAATTTGGCATTTATGAGAAACCTTTAAAAAAAATTGTTAAAAAAAATCTTATGGATTTACTGAGCCCCCCAGGGTAAGAGTCTACGCACGTTTATAAATTCATGCTCAAACATTCATCTCCACCGGTTATACTGTGCAAAAACGATGGGTTCAGCAAGTGCAAGCAGCTCAACCAAATCAACCATCCATTAAATTCTGCAAGATTCTAGTTAACATCTCTTTAGTTTCAACCCATGTGAGAAGGTGACCCCAGAAACTATATATTAAAAAAAAAAAAAAAGCAAGTTAAGGCCTCGAACTACATCTGAATACAAGTGACTCTAATGTCTAATATAAAATGAACCCCTGCTGATGATCTCTGTTAACTTGGCACACATGTAGCATGACGCACAAGAAGACCACTGACATCAGAGGATGCATTTTGGTATATAGCAAAGCCGAACATTGATCGTCACGCAGCTAAGCAGTTGCTCTAAATATTCTACATTTTGAGTTAAAGAGAACATTCTCAGAAATATGCCTGGTCACTTCCAGAACAATTGCGTCCAGTTCTGCTGTATCTTCACTAGTGCCGGGTCTAACCAAACAGTTGGCTCTCTGGTTGGAAACGGACACGCAGCCAGTCAGGGAAGAATCCAGGATCTTCGAATAACGTACGTTAATGACGTGATAAGTTCAATAAGAGAGCTGGATGATATGATGATTGTAACTAAAATGCAAATCAAGATTACCCTTCAGAGTCTAAATCATGAAAGGTCACCGTCAAAGATTAAATGAGAGCTTAAGGCAGCAAATTCTCCGGGAAGAAGCTACAATCTTGCAGAATCGGACGCCTGCGTGGACCGCTCGGCTCGGCTCAGCTCAGCTTGTAATCTTTGTCGTTAACAGTGGAATGAGAAGGGGAGGAAGGGGAATTGTGGGTTACAGGTCATCGTCCCCGATTCCCTCGAAAGCATAGTTGCTGATGTTGTTTGCCAAGTTGGAGGCGCTGACCCCTCTGAGAGACACCGAGGTCAGCTTGGTCTATATGGAATAATCAATATAAGTATAATTAATGCTTAGCTGATGCTAATTTATTGGAATATTTTTTAGCTAGTCAGTAAAAACGACAAAGAAGGTACTCACTGAGAGTTTGACAATTTGTTCACGGTTTGAATCAGGGGAGTCCTGCAGCATGGAAGAAAAAAAAAAAAGACAGTCAAGAAAAAAAAGCTATAGCTGAGAATAAAAAACTTGGCATGCTATCCTGTTTCTCACCAGTAGAGGGGAAGATTTCACAGCTTGCTGACTGTCAGACCGGTGGATGGAGCCATTGTGTCGTTTCCTCAGCATCTGAAATGTGACAGAAGACGTCAAAAGAAATAGAATAAATGTCAAAGCTACAAATGAATGACTTATACATTTATAAACGCTGTGATATGTATGGAAAACAAAATGATGGCATAATGTTGTTAAAAGCAGTCAACACAAACCTTTTTTATGCTGCCACCGGACTTCTTTACCATTAATTCATCCACCATAGACTGGAGGCAGATACTCATCATGATAGCCTGCAATCACATCCACACAGAAACCAGTCAGACATAAAGCAGCAAGCCTGTATAGTTTGAAAAAGAACAAAACGCACTAAAAATGGCCGAGCACATAATGAGCTGCAAGCAACTTACAGTTACACCTCCTTAAAATCTCAGCTAAACTATGAAAAAACAAAACAACAGGGCTGTTTTCAGCCTTGAGCCGCAGCATTTTTGAGGTAATCCAATGAGCACTAAAGAGGATTATGTACAGTACCTTAAGAAACTAAAAAATTCTAAATACACAAAGGGAAAAATTATCTTTAATGAAAAAAAAGATCTAGTTTATCTATATAAAAGTGAAACTATCCATCATCCTCCTACCTGGTCGCTGGTGATGGTGACCCACTGGAGGCGGTCCTTGCTCATCAGGTACTCAAAGGAGAGCTCGAGTTTGATTTCAAATTGACCCGAGCTGCAGGGATTGGTTGTACCGTTGGCAATTGGAACTTGCTGCAGTGACAAAAACAAAGACAAAAAAAAGTCACCTTCTCTTATCATCGACCACTTCTGATTTGCTTATTCTGTCGTGGCCCTTTTTCTTCTTCCACTTTCAATTTGTTGTACTGTGTTTACATTTGAGAATGACAAAGAAACCGATTTCAATATTTTTTCAACCAGCATCAAACTTTCAATATTAAGCGGATAAGCTCCGTAGCTGGAGGTCCATGTAAGCAGTGTGGGATTATGATATTATTTTATGCCATGTTAGACCCCTAATTAAAGATTGTGAATTATTATGTAGTTTCAGTTTGCATTATGCTCCTGAACTAGAAGAAGGTGATAATTATTACATTTGGTAAACTGATTTGCATTACATTAGACTGTTGATTTATTGTGAATGAATGATATTGTTTTATGATGCATTATACTGCTGAGTTATAAGAAATACTGTTCACAGAAAGTCATCGTCTCATTTGTCTGATTAGAAGAGAACAGAGCATACTGCCCCATTTCATCAGGAGCAGATAAACAGGGAGCCAAGGTCGTAGCTTAGGCGCTGTGTGAGAAAGAATGTTTAGGCTCTGATGATTAGGTGGGGGCCACTAGAGGCTATAAGAGTTTGATCAATGCTCCACCATTTTGAGATCTGATGCTGTCTGTTGTATGGTGTCCATCTCCCACGCGTGTGTTCATTAAATCATCGTTTGACTTGACCCGGCCGGACCAGTGTGGTTATTTTGGGTTTTCCTCTTGTATCCATTCCCAATATTTGAATCCGTAACAGTTTTGGGGGCTCGTCCTGTGGTATTGGGATGGAAGTTTTGGAGGCTTGGACGGTCCGAGGTGGTCAGACGGGCAGACATTATCCGGCAATCGAACTGAGTGGACAGGCGCCTTTATAAAAGAGGTAGGCACAGGCCTGTTGATTTTATCCGAAGTGTGCTGAATTGGACGATGAAATTAAATGTCTATTCAGTAAAAGTTGCCGGTGAGTGTCTGTTTTGATTTTGAAGAAAAATCTCATGAGTGTTGAAACTTGAAGTAAGGTTATAAGTAATAATACTGAGTTAGAGGCTCAAGGTAAAGAAAATAATACTGAGTTAGAGGCTCAGGTAGTTTGATAGGGAATTGGTCATTTTTGTGAGTTAGAGGCTCCATTGGTCTAAAGGATTGCATCTGTGTTGGCCATGTTGAGAGTTAGAGGCTCCATTGTCCATAACGTTGCATCTGCGTCAGTCATACTCTTGTTTTAGAGGGTTGACGGCGGTTTAAAAGTATTATAAATTTTGTTAGAACGGTGGTTAGAGGCCACTAGGAGGCGCATAGCCCGGAGGTTACGCTCCCTCCTGGCCGCGGACGCGCGACCTTGACCTGTCGGCGAACAGGGTTAGTTCAGTTGGTCACTGTGGAGCTTGGGGCACTCCAGAATAACTAGGAGTTAGAGGCTCCTTATCTGCGCTTTTTTGGGCACTGTAAATTGACTTAGGGACTTTAGAGATGAGGCCAGATACAGTTAGAGGCTGATACTGGTTAATTGATTACAAAAAAGTTGGACTTTCTTCGGTTGGACCCGTTATCTTAAATTTGTCAAAATTGTGTAGGCGCTAAAACTTTCAGGCCTGAGAGTGATTGTAAATATAAGACGTCTTTGTAAAATAACATAGAGAGTTGAGTGTGAAACGAGGCTGTGTGTGACGACAGTGCGCTGCAGCGCTGCAAGCTATTTTTAGATAGTGTGTGAACATGCAAATGAGGTGGCTGCTGTGAAGCCCATAGAGGACTTCCTGTTTAGCGTGTTATTGAGTTTTATAAGTATAATTTGCAAATAATAATACATGCCTGTAATTAAAACGCTGATTTTGCTGATTACAATATTACAAATAAAGTTTTAAATCACTACGGTGAATGTTTAATGTTTGGCTGAGTTTTGATATATGAGAGACGGCTTCGCAGCTGTTGGGGGTAAGTGACCGGAAACTTGCATGCCCATAAAGGGCAACTGCCTGACTGTGTGAACTATGCACCAAGAGAGAGAGTAAAATCTAGGTGGATGAATTAAATGGATGTTGTAAGAAAAATAGTAAATGAATGTTTTAGTCTCTTAATACAGGTGGATTTCTCTCAACCAGGAGACCTGAGTACAGCAGCAAAAGGATAGATTAATAAAATTGGGACGACACACATGCCAAGCTCTGGCTCAAAATTTTACAGTTTGACCTCTCACTTTGTCCCCACCCGAAAAAGAAGCTTAAAGGACATCTTCTCCTGCAGTTATCGGCTACCATAACTGGAAATTTTCAGGCAAGTTTTTCACTGAATTGTTTTTGGCACCATGTGTCCCTGAATCTCACAAGCAAGCCCTAATTCCTGGTTGAAGACATGGAATGCTGTTATTTAAGGTGGTAAATCAAAATTTGGGAAACAAAATTAAAAACACACAACTAGAGAAATGCCTTGTTTGAGAAAAAAGTTAAAATATCCCACCCACAAACGCACATACACGCAATGAAGAAACAGCTTACACTCATGAACACGTGAAGATTTTCCAGCAAGGTTAAAGCAGCAAAACTTAATATACACCTGATGTTAAATGATAAAGTCTATCCACTACTAACAAATAAACTCTCTGGGTTGCAGGACAACAACTTGACTTCAAAATGACAGACACTGGTAAATCACAAACCAGTGATGAAATAATAAATTTAGTGGTTAAAAGAGTCGAATTGTGACATGTTTTTTTCCTGATTGAATAATACAAGAGATTACTGAATGAAATAAAATTTCTTTTTTGAATTATTAAACATGATCTTAAGAATTTTAACGTGTACCTGTGTTGTCCTGTCAACTTGGTGGGTTATGAGTTGATTATATAGTGAGAAAAAACAAAAAAAAGGGGGGGAGAAGGCTGACACAGGGCCTGGCCCCTCTCTGAATAACATAGCCAAAACAACATTATTTTCAAACAACATCATTTTCCTGTTCGTCTGTTTTTGTTTTGTTTTTGTTTTTTCTCTTTATGCTTAATTACAGGCTGCTTTGTCGGCCCGGAAAGCCGAGGCTGACCTGGACTCCTGCTCTCCCCTCTACTACCTTTGCTCTCCCTTCTACCATCTTTGATGTGACCCTGACCAAATGCTACAGCAGCTGGACTCACAACAACAGCCTGAGAATGTCAACAGTGCTGCAGGAAAGAGATCTCATGCAGCGGAGACGGAGAACGTTAAATCCAAGGCCCGTTTCACTACACGGGGGAGATTTCCAGACAGCTTCAGCTGACAGAGGTGTGACGAGACGCCTATTAAGCCCGGATGAAAAGTGAGGCCGAGCAAAAGAATGCTGACCTTAACAACTCTGCATCAAAACTGGGCAGGACAGTGATGGACCAACACGGATGATCGGGCAGCAAAAAGGGCGTGCCAGAGACACGAGGAGTAACTGAGGTCAGAAGGCACCTCAGATTGGACAAAAGCACCAGAAGAACATAAGCTGAAGGCACAGGTGTCGGGGCTCGGTCAGGAGCTGACCTCTGAGAAGAGCCGAACAGCAGAGCTGCAGAAGGCCGTGGAGCAAAGCAAGGAAAACATCAATAAACTTCAATCTGACGTGTACGGAAAAGACTCTGAGGTTTCTGCCCTCAGTGAGAGCTCAAGACATCAGAGCAGAAACTGAGCATGCCTCAGGAGGAGCTGGCTGCTAATCGAACCCATCAGTCAGGCTTAGAGTCCCAGATACAGGACTTGAAATCAGCCCGGAGCTTGCTGGAGCAGGAGGTTGTCAAACCTGACGAGAAGCTCCAACACCAGGAGCAAACCCTGAAGGACCTACAGAAGCAAAAAGGGTCAAGTTAAGGAGGAGCTGGACAAGGAGAAGATGCAGGACACTGGAGAAAAGGACTGCCTCAATTGGGGTCAGAACCAGTATGGAGAGAACTTTGGGCAGCAGCACCAATGGACCCAAACGGACTGAAAAGGAGGAGAGCAGGACCCCAGAGCGCGCTTCAGGCCATGGTTTACCCAGAACACCAGAACAGGAAAGTGATGAACACAAACACACACACAAACACACACATCTACATACACTGACTCAGAATTAAGAGAAACACACATATGAACACATATGCACTCGTTGATTGACTGAGAAATGACACACACACACGCACACAAATCGAAATGCTGATTCAATTCACTGAGAAGTGATCCACACACACATACACATACACACATACATATACATGTTTGTGCAATGAAGAGTGATACACACACGCTGATGCAATGAAGAATGCTTTACTAACAAATGCTATGCTGATATGCAAAATGTTGCACACAAACCTCCAAATACAGAATTTGTTACAACAACAAGAAGTAATTGATAGTTAATTGGTTAAATGCATTTCATGTCACCCAGAGGGCATTTGTGTAGATTTAGGGGACAGGGTCTAGAGCAGTTTGGTTATGAAAACAATGTCTGTGAGTGATGTCTGTTTATGGCTCAAGGCCTCAACTGAATTGTTTACTGTGCTTCACACAGCCTGATAAGGAGCAGTGGTACAGAGTGAAAATGATGAATTAACGGTGTGAGCCTTATTTCGGAGAGTCACATGTTTGTGATTGAGATTTAATTGAAGGAGGAACACACTAAAAAAAAATAATAATAAAAATAAAAATAATAACAATAATAAAATATAAAATAAAAAGAAGAAAAGGGGGCCAGCCCTTGGAATTACGTAAGCATCCTACATGTATTTAACACAATTGCCTCAGGCTTTAAAGATCTGTACAAAATTCAACAGGAAATCATAGCTTCCCTGTATTTCCTACATTGTTGACATGCTGGTGAGTGCTGTTGCTCCACAGTAAGAAGGTCCTGGGTGCAAGTCCACAGTCTGGTTAATTTGCAGTGGTTTCTCTCTGGGTATTCTGGTTTCCTGCCACAGTGAAAAGTCATGCAGCTGTTAGAGCTAGGTTAATTGATGATTCTAAATTATCCGTGAATGTAAGTGTAAATGGTTGTTTGTTTCTAGGTGATAGACTGGTGACCGGTTCGGGGTGCACCCTGCCTCGTAACCTATCACTTTAGAGTTATTTCCCAGCCCTCGTGCAATTAGGATAAAGATAGGAGGATGGTAGTTGTTGTAGACCCATTCAATTTTTATGGTAATCAGAATTTAGACTTTGTTGAACCGTAGGCAATATGAAGACAACATGTAGTATTTAAGGGACCAAGTAGAATTTGGATAAAAGTTATTGAATAGTGTTGAAATAAAATGACAGAATTGTGAAGGATTAAAATATTCCAGGAGCTTAACTTACTCCATCTGAACATGTCTTAATCGTGTAATATGAACTCAAAATGCACAGGTTTACTGAATATGAAAAGGTTGTGTTGATTTAACTCAGTTGTTTAAGTTTCTACCAAAGCAAAACATTTGTGTGCAACTAGGGTCCACTATTGACTGAAATAAGTCCAACACGTTTTTGTCAGTGCAAAAAGAAGTTACGGTACCTGTATGCTTACACAATATTGTCCCGGGACGGAGAAAAACTTTCTGGTGAAGTTTTGGTTGATTTTGGGTTTTGCTTAACACTAGGTTGATTTTATCAGTGAGGTTTGGATTGTTTTCTTTCTCTAAGAGAGAGAAAGATGGTTTTATGTTTGGACATGTTTCCAACGGGCCCCAGTATTTGTTATTATATGAGTATTTTATTGGTTACGTTTGTCTTTGCTTTTGTTACAGTGCACTGAAATAAGAACATCTGAGAGGAGTGATCCACCGGTGGTGATATTTTGGTATTTTGTGAGTTCCTGATTTAACAAATCAGCTCTTTAATCCAGGCCTGAGAGATTGAACTTTAAAGCGCTATAAAACATGATTACTAGAAACAGTCGCAAAGTATTTTTCTCCATAATTATAATGGGCTCTGGAGAAATTCACTTATATGGGACATTGATCACATGAGAAGTCCTGAACCTAAAAGGATTGCAGCGAGTCAATCCAGTCCAAAAAACAAGGAACTGTTTTTCCTTTAAAATGATGACGTCATCTTGCTGGTGATGGAGCCTCGAATAGGTTGCGTGTGAGACTCCATTATCAGCAATATCTGGTATGAATGTGTGTGAATGTATGCATGTGACTGGACTGTGATGGACTGACGACTAAAAGTTTAAACTGACTTGACACTGAGACAAAAACGATACCGACTTTAGGATTAGTACATGTCTACAAACAATTCACCCAGCTTGTAAAAGAAGGGTGGATGTTTTGTCTCGCTTTGTTTTGTTTTTGCAGGAGTAGGAGGACAGAGACTAGGGGGGGAGGCTGTAGCTTCACATGAGTGTGAACTGCAGACTTAACCCTTTGGTTGCTAATTTTGAGCTACGGATGTTTCCATTAAGAAAATTGTGTTTTATTAGCTGTGTTTCGATTAATGCAGCACATTATATTGTTGGGAATGTTAAATGCTAAAGTGAAGAGAAGCTTTGATTTCACTCATGACTGAACATGTTATTATTAACCATAGCGGGCCACTGTAAAAAGTCAATCAATTTTGATAGAAAAAGCAAGAAAAAACTCTATTGATACCTACACAGCAAATCCAGCATGTCCAAATTAGCACTGTCAGATTTGATTTCAACAATTTTAAAGTGTCTATATGGGTCCACACCAGAGAGTGTTAATTTGACTCTTTTTGGAGGGTTGGTACGTTAACTCTGATTTAGTGTTAAACACCAAATCTCTCTGGAGTTGATAATTTGGCACTTGGTGTTAAGAGTTTATATATTAACTCTCAAAGAGTATTTTAGTTTAACTACGTAAGAGTTATCTTCTAATTAATTCTAAAAAGCGGGAATTTTACTGTTCTGAACTTCTAGAAATTTCTTTTGGAAATAAACATTTACTAAAAAGACGCAATGGTTTTTGAAAAACATTTATTCTGAACTGTGCACCACAATTTCAAAACATTTTCTGAAAGATGTAACAGTGTACATGTTCTCACTTTCATTAGAATTTTGTTTATCAAAAGGTCTGACATAGGTGAGCTGGTAAATGCAAATAACAGCATTCTCATCACTTATTTCAATAAATACAAAATACAATATGCACGTCCTTCATTCATCACTTTGTGGAACTTCAACGCACTTCTGCTCTCCCCCATATTCCATCTTCACAAGCATATCCTATGTGGAGATTGAATAAAAATTAGTTGACACTAATTAATGGCACAAATCAATTGCAGCACAGTAAAAAAAAAAAAGAAAAGAAAAAGGAATCCTTTTTGAGCCATTACTTGTGTAAAGTATTTTCCCAAAAGACAAGGACACAGACAACAGGTAATACTGAACTAAATGTAAAACCTCAACCTTTTTCATTTTCACCTAAAACCGTGTGCACAAAACTCTGGAGGGATCTAAGTGCTAACGTAGAACTCAGTCGGGACTTGGGACATCTGCTACTGCTGTTTGCTCGTTTTTTATGGGAGATCGTTTTCAGGCTTCAAGTAGCACCATTATATCAACATTTCACATTCTAGACATTGTTTTAAGTGTATTTGACCAAGAAATTTGACTGAAAATTCACATGCAAGCTTTTTTCAAGGCTGTGGTATTTGCCCGCAAACAATACCTTTCAGCTAGCTAAAACAGAATATTATGCTATCAGCGAGCAACATGGCTAATGCCTTTCACACAGCTTTGTCTCAACTCCAAAGAGCCACAGAAGTAAAAGCTAATAACAATAATTGAAACAATCTTTGAAAACATGACTTACCAAGCATGGCAAACAACTCAAATATGTAGAGCAAAATGTTTTGAAACGCTTCACTTCAGCTTCGATCGGAGCCGTGCTGGGGGCGGAGTCTGTGAATTTACTCTATTGGTGTCATAGCCCCTGTAGGAGTTCAGAATTAAGAGGTCAAGAGTTAATGTTTCCATTGTAACACCTCCAGATTTGAAATAGAAACACTCATTTTTAACACTCGATTTTAACTACTATCATTTTACACCTCAGAGTTACATTAAAAGAATGTGACTCTACTTAGAGTAAAATTAACACTAACACCAAAACATTTAACACTTTTGAATTTGCTGTGTATAAATAACAGGGGAATGATAAACTTGTCACATTCAAAATAGAGATATGTAATGACAAACCTTGGTCAAAGTCATTTAGGTTCTCCATTGAAATAGTCAATAATTTAGAAAAGTAAGATAGAACCGACAGGGGCATGTGCTGAGATGTGGTGCTGCACAAGAACAAGAGCAAAATAAAGAAAAATTATTGTGTTTAGCTTTGATAAATTAAAATGTACCATTACACTCAGAGGATCAATATGAAATTGAATATATGCTAATTTTGTATGAAGTACATGACTGATAATTGTTCTGTCCTGAGCTTTTGTTTTTACAGCACCCACTTGACCACACCAACAGTTTCTCGCCACCAAAAGCGGGTACTTGCAAAGAATAGGGAGGAATATCATCAGAAGTGGGAAAGGTAAGCCCCGATGGGGGTGATAATGTAACACACCCAAAGAAAGATTTTAGGTCTGACCAACCGTCTCAGTCGTGGGCAAAACGATGACAGTCAATAAAATTCTAAAAGATAATTTAGTGACAAAAAATATCAAAAGATAAAAGATAAAACAGTCCAGTGTCCCATTCATGAATCAAATAAAAACACACAGTCCCAAGGCCAGAGCCAGCTATGCCACATGGCCAGTTGCACTCCACATGTTGCCTTTAACAGGGGTAGAAGTTGTCCTTGGAGACCCACCACCCTGCAAGCATATAGCCAGTGATCACTCCAACCTCTGCAACTCTGCTGCCCTTAGGCTGTGGCATATAATAGGCCCTGGCCTGCACAGAGAGACAAAATGACACCTTCAGTATAAAATTCATAGTGCAAAACCCATCCATCCCAAACATATCAGATTATCACATTACATACATGCACAGAGAGACAAAATGACACAGCAGTGTTTGTAGTGTGGGCTATAAGTAGACCAGTGTATCAGTGCAATCAAGTACACCTGCCTCTAATTAGTCCAACCCGATTCCAGCCATTGGCTCACCAAAAATGTGACACACACACCAAAAAACCACTCCCAACCCAGTGCAACTTCACACAATAATATGGAGCTGAATTAACACAGGCACACTAGTCTACCATGTTACAATAACACCATTAATTTCACGTATGGTCAAATTCTTAAAACTTGACCCCAAACATGAAAAATTCTTCAAACATTTAGAGACAGAGTGGAGTTCTAGATAAACATAATGTAGCAAACCACATAAGGATGGAGCGTTGGAATTAATAAGATGGTGAAAAAACACGCAGGAAAAATGTTGATCATGTTGATTATGTTTATTCCAGTGTGCAGAGATTGGCTAATCTGACCAGGAAATGTTATAAAATGGATTGTCGGAACAATCAGCGTTAAAGTCACCTTTGACAGTCCAGACTAAGATGGCGTTGGACATCTTCAGGGCGGAAAAGGGTTGGTGTGACCAAAGTGTGGTTTGGCTTGTTGTATGTATATTTGATAATGATATAGCTCTGGATGGACCAGTTACCAGGGCATGGAAGGAGGACAGACTCATTAAATGAGGAGAAGGAATTTTCTGGGATTGGAGATCCTCTGGGTGAGTGGTTGACTAAAAGCCTGCATAAAATAAAAGCTGTCGTTTGTTATTGATTGTCAATAGATTGATAATTGGCCACATTTACAGCTGTATTGACTTGTAGTGGACGTAGTCTACTTCATGTTTAAGTACTCTAATTAACAGATTGAAAATAGTGACATTAAAGGAAGAACATGCAGCGCCACGCTGTCAAATGCCAGTGCCGGTGGGGCTTAGTGATGAATCAGGTGAGCTTCATGGCTGAATTAAAACATAGATGCCCCTGCTGTGGTCAGTAAGGGATAAAAAGGGTGTGTTTTACTGTTATTTTAGCATCAGCATTATTGTTACATTAGAATCATATAACAAGCATTGCATTGAACATTTATTGAAGCTATTGACATATTAACATTTGTATTACAGTGATTGTTATAACCCCATGTTAATCTTCTATTTACAGGTGTCAAAAGTAGTCAACAAGTTCATGTTGAAGTGAAGTTCATATTAATACAGGTTTTGTTTGTAGACAATTGTGAAGACGCAGGCTCTGGGCGGAGCCAGGTGTTGAACAGATCTAACATGACAATTAAATTGATTTCATTCCCTAACACAGGATAACAAAATTGGAGCAACGACACTGGATAGGAGAAAGTCTGATACTTTCTAAGATATGAGCTCACTAACCTTTTCTTTTAATTTTTTAGCTTCATTGAATGGACACATGTTAGAATTAGAAATGGCTAATTTGTTTTTTATGTCTTTTATTAGAATGAGTGGTTTTAATCATTTTATATATATCTTGCAAATGTGCTTATAATGAGTTGGCACTCGGTCTTTTGAAGGTCATAAGCTTCGTTCGGCGATAGTCCGGACTGATAAAGTGTAAGAAATGCCTTGAGTGCAGCGGGCTAAATGCAAACACGCTTACACACACATACACTAAATTAGGATAAGTCCTTGGGACATTCTGAATATTCTAAACAAATTCTGAACCACCAAAAGATCAGTGGACAGCAACATTAGATTGTTAGAGCTAGGAAGAGAGGTGTTTTGGTTTTCTGTCTCTTACAGAGAAAAGAACAGACACCAGACGAGGTCACAGATATACGAGGATCCTTTGCAGCAGAGACAGACACGGTGACTGCTGAATCATCAACTGGGTTCAAGTGTCATGGCATTTTGGGCTCCAGTTAGTCACCTAAAAAGGATGGATCAAATAAACACAGCAATAACCACGAAGGGGTTGACGGAAATCCAGGAACACCACACCAACGACGTTCGAGAAGCTGTTGGTCATAAGGAGAACACCTTTCTGTTCCTTTTCCTGGGGAACACAGCTGTGATCCCAGAATACACAGATCATTGTTTGAAATCGGGGCAGAATAATCCCCTGATCTGTGCAACGACTGAAGGGTTGTCTAACCCCTGAGGTTGAAGGAAACAAGAGCAGAGGATCACCCGACTGGAAGACACTGGTGCCTACAGCAATAAAATAAAGGTTAAAAGCTCCTCGGACAGAGGTTCTAGTCCGAGTACGTTTGGAGGGTATAAGGTAGCACCGAAATAAAGCTGTGGGAGAACTGGGGAGTGATGGGAGTATCATCTGTACCTACTGTTGTTGTTGTAATAAAAGTTTTCTTGCATCTGAACTGCGTAAACACAGAGGTCATCTCACATATGGTTCACCCAACAGGGGGACAAAAGGCCTCAGGAGTAAGGAGAAATGAACCCGGCAACACTGGATTGCAGGGTGTAAGTGAGCTCTTTATGTCTAAAGAGCTCATCAGGGGGAATTGTGGGATTATGATATTATTTTATGCCATGTTAGACCCCTAATTAAAGATTGTGAATTATTATGTAGTTTCAGTTTGCATTATGCTCCTGAACTAGAAGAAGGTGATAATTATTACATTTGGTAAACTGATTTGCATTACATTAGACTGTTGATTTATTGTGAATGAATGATATTGTTTTATGATGCATTATACTGCTGAGTTATAAGAAATACTGTTCACAGAAAGTCATCGTCTCATTTGTCTGATTAGAAGAGAACAGAGCATACTGCCCCATTTCATCAGGAGCAGATAAACAGGGAGCCAAGGTCGTAGCTTAGGCGCTGTGTGAGAAAGAATGTTTAGGCTCTGATGATTAGGTGGGGGCCACTAGAGGCTATAAGAGTTTGATCAATGCTCCACCATTTTGAGATCTGATGCTGTCTGTTGTATGGTGTCCATCTCCCACGCGTGTGTTCATTAAATCATCGTTTGACTTGACCCGGCCGGACCAGTGTGGTTATTTTGGGTTTTCCTCTTGTATCCATTCCCAATATTTGAATCCGTAACAGCAGCTAAATCTCATTTTCTACCCTGCATGTCTTCTCCTTAAGCTGATATTCTTGAACTCCTGGATCACAAATGACAGGCAGGCTAAAAGATAACATGAAAGAAATATTTGTGATGGGTGTGTTACGCTCCCTAGAAATAAGCCCTCATTCCTCGTTTAAGTAGTGCCTGCCCTTCACTGCTTCACAAACCATTTCCTCTCTGGGTCAGAATGTAGCTGTAGTGGAAATGCAAGACAAACAACAGTCTGACACAGATGCACAAGCACATGCTAAGTGTTTATTGTGGGTTCTTCCGAATGTAATTTGGCTACGACGGATGGGGGGTCTTGCAGAGCTACAACAAATGAGATGTTTAGAATATTTGGCTGCTAAGGAAAGGACTCATTAAATGACTCTGACCTCTGAGAATGAGCTCAGGAATTAATCACCCTGCCTGGCAGGGTGGGGGCTCAGTCTGTAATACACAAGCTAGGATGCATTGCAATTTTAGATGTGATGCCACGTGTCCACATCATTAACTTTTAGAGAATTGTAAAAGCTTCTTTGATACACATAATGACTGTAATGCTCAAACACAAACGCAGCACAAAAGTGAACTTTTTTGCCCATCTCCATTCAAATGACATATTTAAATGTTCCATCTTTCAAATGGCAGCAGAAATTGTGCCGGTAGAGCCTCAAGTAATGCTTTTCTCAGTAGTAAAATAGACTGTTCTGCTACGATTGGTTGCAAACACAAAAAATGCACATTTCAGCTGTTTCATGCACAATACTGGTTAATGAGATGCTTTACATTCCCAAAACAAGCCGTTTTTCTAGATGGCTTAAGAGCTGAAGTTTCAAATAAGGTAAAAAAAAAAAAATCCAATTAATGAGTTAAATTTAGCCCATTTGAAATTGTAACTTTTTAAAAGGGGATCAAATGTTTTTGAAAAATGCACAGAAATAATAAAACCTGTATAGCTGAAACTTAATATCGTTTACTATTTGTGATGCAGCAAAGAAAAGATGGTATAAGACCATTAATTTAATCTGTGCACAAAAATAGCCGAGCGCTGATGCAATCACAAACATGAGGCTTTCCAACATTCCCGGTCTTTGTTATCTTACCTCCACTGTCTGCAAATATCTACCAAAACTACAACTAACATGTTTAGAAGTTTAAATCTATCCATCATGTGGATGAATATCATGATAATTGGTACTTTTAATGATTTCCTTTAACTGTTCTTTTTCCATGGTGGAATGATTATGCAGGATACAGCTTTAATAACCTCTCTAATCCACAGAGGGTTAAAAGTTTAGATATAGGCTTAAATATACATGCACTCACTTAAATCTTTCAATATGTGGTGCTGAAGGTCCTACAATGTCCTACAATGAAGGTCCTTTAATGAGTTAAAACTGAATGTACACTGTCACAGACTGAGAAAGTGCTGACCAAGAAGAACCTCCTGCTCCAAAATCGATACCTAAACTGGAATCTGTAGCTGCCCACACAAACAAAATGTTTTTGTTTTTTTGCCGAGACAGACGCCCAGTTGAGAGTGACTCAGTCTTCCATGTGTAACATTTGAGGAAATGACAACAAGAGATGGTTTTTGTTCCTTCCCCCCGCCATCAATGCAACAGATAACACTCATTAAATGCTAGGCATTGGACCAGCAATATGTTTGCCTGATCAATCAATTCCAGTCATATGCTCGAGGGACTCTGGCACCATCTCATGCTGATCAATTGATTTAAGGTCACAGTTGAAACAGAACCTTCATGGATTAACTCGTAAATCTTTGGTGTGTGATGTAGCACCATTACACTTTCATTAGACTCACCGCCCAAAAAAAACCCCACTTTCAATGTGTTTAATTCAGTGTTACTGGAGCTGTTAGTACTGTCTGATAGCTTTTTTTGAGGTTTTTCTGCACTTCAGCACACTTCAGAATAAGATAATGGATAAAATGCATTAAATTTCCAAGTACAAAGAACTGTGTGTGAGATACAGCACTTTAAAAGACCAAGTAACCAAGAAGCAAAAACACTTAGCTAGTAAATGATTTCAACATCACAACATTTACAAGGAACTCACAGATGGCTCAGATGATGCAGAGTTGACATTTAGACTGATTTTGAGTTTTCTGTTAATATAAAAGGCAAAGAAGAGGCTGTACAAGTGGTATGCTTTAACAAAGTTCTACAGACTAATGATAAAAATAGTTTCATTCACTGACTGAAAGAGGAAGCATGGAGGAGGAACAGCTCATGACCTGAAGTATTCCACCTTAATACCATAGCAGCCAGTGGACATGACACACTGCTATTACTTTATTACTTACTGAAGGAAGTGGCAGCATTAATTCAAAGGCATGAAAAACAAGCAGAAAGACCAGGCTGAGACAGCAATAAGTGGTTGCTTTTAGTCTTTTTACCCTCAGACATGAGGGTAAAACGACTAAAAGCAAAAACTGGCTTGAAATTATGCAAAAAAACCCTACTGAGATAAAACTGAAGCGTGCATGTACTATCTGGTGTTTTACTTTGAATTCAGAGGATTAAAGTGCAGTTCAAATACTGTTTTAGGTGTTAATCGATACAAAAGATCAATTCAGCACTATCCTTGTGTGGGGTGTGTGTTTGGGTAACTGGACTGATGACGATGGATGGTGTGGAGGTAAGCATTTTTAGCTAGCTGTTAATGCTAAAAAACTAACTAATTGTTTCTGGTGCAATGCCAATAGCTCACTTTAGAAACAGGAGGGCCTTCATCTTGATAAAATAAAGGTACACTTAAACTCTCATGGGCGTCAAAGGAGCTTGCAAAGAAAAGCGTCTGGACTTCTTTAAGTTACTTGAAGACGTTTCACCTCTCATCCGAGAGGCTTCTTCAGTTCTAAGGTCAAATGGTGGAGAGTCCCAGATATAAACCTAGTGGGAGTGTCCCCCCCACAGAGGGACAAAAGGACCCCCTGATGATCCTCTAATCGCCTGAGCCAAGGTGTGGAACTGGGTGTGGGTCCCAATCAGCCAGAGTTTCGGGTGAGTTCATTGTGAAACCTGGCCCCACCTTATCATGCGAATATCATTGCGACACTCCCACTAGGTTTATATCTGGGACTCTCCACCATTTGACCTTAGAACTGAAGAAGCCTCTCGGATGAGAGGTGAAACGTCTTCAAGTAACTTAAAGAAGTCCAGACGCTTTTCTTTGCAAGCTCCTTTGACTACGATGACCTGGATGACTGAGAACCTTCACAGACTTAAACTCTCATGCATTCACGCTTCCACTTACAGAAGATGTGATTCGCCAGCACCTCATGCGAGTAACTTTGAAGCTCCCCTCTTTCATCTGTTCATTAGGCAGCTTGACATGGAAGTTGAGCTCATTGTTTCCGGCGCTGACGATGACTTGGCAGCCCTTCTCGGGGAAGTCAGTGACACAAGGGTCAAACTTAATATAGCCATAATATTTGAGGGTTTGGCCAAGATGGATGAACTGAGGAAAAAAAGAAAAAAAAACAACCAAACAATTTTTAGACGTCATTTTTTAAGGCTTACCTAATCCCTGACAGAAAATTCTGAAATTCTCTCCTGGGATGTGTTTAAAAATTCATATTATGGGGCAAACTAGGTTAATTGCACAACATGGAATTCACTGGAAGGAGTATTCTCCGTGGTCTACAGATTTGTCCTAGCACAAGGGCATTTCTGAGCATCAGCTGGATTTGAGTGACAACTGGCAAAGAAAATTCAAATGGCAGAAACGTCAAAAAGAGGCACCCTTGCTTACTTCTTTCTTAGAGCCTTTCTCCTGCAACGATTTGAGCTGCCTGTGCTGGTCTTTGTTGACGAGTATCCAGCCTCGCTCAATGTCAGATACTGTCTGGTGAAGCAACAAACAGGAAGTTTATTTTTCTACACAGACAAATACAATAATTCAGGTCAATGAGTTTCCTTTGCTAGTTGAAACGACACTAAAAACGCCATGTTAACAGTGCAGCTCAACAAAATATGCACAAAAGCACGAGCTCGTTGGCACTATACTGCTTCGCAGAGGCAACGCTCAGAGGTTACAGATTCTTATCAAACTTGCCGCCCCGAAAATGCTTAATAAAGCCAGACAATTGTTATTACTGCAGAGGGAAGTTACTATAATAGGAAGGACATCTCTTCTGAAAGAGGGACGCAGAGAGGATTCAAGGTGTTGCAATGTTAAAACAAGCTGACACCAATATTTCGATAATGGATGTTCCCAGGGGATGCACAAAAGCATTTGGCAACCAAAAGATGAAGCAGCTGCTGATTCAGTTGTCTTGGTGAGAGGCTGGCACCAAGCAAGCTCAATAAAATACAACAGATGCAATCTGGAAACAAATACAATCAAGTCTAATTTAAATTTTCTGCTTGGGTGCACATCTCAGCGGGAGTTTAATTTAAAACAGTGTCTGGTTTACCTAAGTGATGAAGCCTCTTACCTGGGCATAAAGCAAATTCAGGCCAACTCTGTTTTCCATTACATCACTATCATATGCCATGTCCCAGTAGCTGAAGAGACAAAAAATAAATAAGACAGTGTCAAATAAAGCAGAATTAACACAGCCTGATTGTCAACTTTGAGTGATTTGAAGAGAGCTAAGGGGGGTACTGCAGTCACGTGAAAAGCTTTGGCAGCAATAACCTGAAGTAATCATTTTCTGTATGACTCTGGCATCAATGTGAAGGAATTTTGGCCAACTCTTCCTAACAACACTGCTTCAGTTCAATAGTTTATTCACCGCTATTAGCCTCCTGCAACAGCAATCCAATAAGCTTCAGTTCTGGACTCTGACTGGGCCATTGCAACATCTTGATTTTGTTGTAGATTTACTGCTGAGCTTTAGCTGTCAGACAGACGGCCCCACACTCTAGAATACTTTGGTGTAGAGAGTCTGAGATGTAGCTCTTGGTTTTTGGGGGTTTTTTTGCAGTTTTTCTGACCATGAACAATCTGGCCTCAGGGTGAATTTTGCTGGGATGTACACTCCTGGGAAGATTAGGGCATTGTGTTAACACACCTGAATGCTCCAGACCAGTCAACTGCCAAAATGTCTGCTTTTAAATAGTTGGTCTTTTCTAACATGCATGTACATGCAGCAGAAAGGAGTCAGCTGCATTCTTACTACTGATAATGCTACTATTTGTTTCAGATCAGACTGATACCATAAACTAAACGCGCAAGGAGCAGGACAGAGAACAAAAGACTGCTAGCCATCAATTCACTGTCTACTATAAGCCCTATTCACATCACATGGACTTTGTACCATGGAGCAAGCAATGCAATGCAATACAATGCATTAACCCCTTAACAAACCTATTTCTATGAACTATGTATTTATCAATACAAGGCAATGGAGACGTCTCTCAAAAACTGTCCAGTGTACAGTCAAACTCCATCCATGAAATGAGTGACCTATGGAGAAATCAGCTCAGTCAGTGAGTAAGGCATGCAAACATTCACCTCAAGAATTATTTGCAGCTGAGTTTGAAAGGATGTGAGTGAAATGGTATAATTTCCACACAGCACTGTGGCAATATTAGAAGTACTGCTTGTACGTTTGTGCAAAGAGATGTGTGGGAGCCCGAGGCCAGCTTGAGAATCAGAACATGATGTTGAAAAAGAAATTCAAAAAATTCTATCTGACTGAGACAGACGAATCAGATCTGGGTCTATTTTTAAAAAAAACACCCAGCACAACAGTATACAATTTAGATGTATCACTTCCTCACTGCTGGTTGTGAAATGTCTTAAGCAAACACTTTCTTTACACCACAACTGAGGCATTTTTCCTGCCCCAGTTACATTTTGTATTTACGGTTGTTCTTAAATAAAATTCTCCTTGTGCTCATGTTTCCCAACAGTTTAGCGCAAAGGTGTGAAATTTAACATGTAGGCGCTTGGCTGGGGTGCTATTAGGAGCAGTTGAATAGAGCAGTTGTTTGAGGAACTGTTAAGCTACATCCGCAATTCAAAAACGACCAGTAAAAAGGGAGCAAGAGAGTATGGGTGGTGGAATCAGAAGCACTGTGTTTGGTTCAGAGTCCTTTTATTTTGTCTCATCAGATGTAATGGAAAGTGCACTTAAAGACCCTGTTGAGAGAAATAGTTTTGCTTGTTGGACTGGTTCAAACCACCTCCAAAGACTGAAAATACCATAAAGCTACAATCTTACTAGTATATAAACTATATTGTACCGCTCACTAACCTTGACTGTTTTTCATAATCCTGTTTTCATTTTGTGGATGCTTTGAATAAAGCTTGGCAATAGAGAACTGCATCATACATTTTAGGTTTTCAGTGGTTTTCCTCCCTACATTCTCCCTCTTCGTCTGGATCTCATACACTGGGGGTCTGTTTTTTCTCCACCGCCACTTGTTAGTTCTACGTTTATTCCTCCCCTCACTCTTCTACACTCCACAGCGAAACTAGGTCAGCAGAACTGAGACTTTCCTTAAGGCAGAAAGAAAGTAAACATCCTGTGTACCTCCAGAGTCCACAGGAGGCAGAATAATGAAGGAAAAGAAAAAGGAGGAAGCAGATAAAAGTTATCTTGACAAAAAGCGGACAAAACAGCGGACTGGACTGTAGGCTTGAAACTGAATGAGCAGTTAGTATCTTCTAGTTTATTTAGCTGTTCCTCTCAAATAGAATAACATTAAGACTTCCCCCGTTTTTGTGACACATGCAATTCCTGGTGCACTGTTCTCCACACAAACAGCTCAGACTCAGTTGGTTTTTCTGTTAATTGAAAAGTAATACAGATGTCTGCAGCAAAAAACACTGTTGATGCATTTCTTGTGCTGACATTTAGTTTCATCTGATGTTTATTGAACCCTGACCCAGTCAAATAAATTATAAACCCGAAAAAAACAAAACAAAACACTGATGCAGCACAACAGTCTGTTGGAAATGCGACTTTCGTGAGGTGAGAAGTTCAATTATATAAAATGTTTGAATCTATTTGTTTATTTTCAGGCTAAGTTTTGTGTAAATAAAAAAGTGAAAGCTGGTGATCGATGAACCCCGAGAACAAGTTTAAACCTCAGAGTAAATGATTTATCAGAACTCTGGTTATCCAGTTAACTGGTAACGAAGATGTTAGAAATTGCAACAGGCATTCTGCACCAAGGGTAAAAGAATGGAAAGAAATCTATAGCACGATAAAATATAATATAAGTTTGTTTGCAGTTATTTTGTCCTTTAATGTGTTGGTTAAGTTCTGGTTCAAAGATTAACTTGTTGGATCAGTGCAACTGATTGTTGTAGACGCTGTAGCTGTAAGGAATACCTACTGCAAAGACAAACTGCAAAGTGGTGAAATTTAAGTAGATGTAGAATTCATTGTCATTTCATTACATTTTCTGGCCCAAACGCACTTACAGGTCATGGTCATGATCATCATTCTCCCTGACAACAAAAAAGGCAACCTTTCTAGCAGCTCATCTTTAATTTTCTCTTTTGACATGTCTACACCAAGAGCTTTACCACAGATAAAGAAAACAAGACGTGATCAGATTCATACTCAGAATGTGAACAAGAGGAGGTACATACCTTTTCCGTAAGACTATGTGAAATTCTGAGCTCCGCGAGCTGGTAATGGATACATAGGGCAGCTCAAATTCTTGCAACTTCCGCACAACTGAAAGAGGGAAAAAAAAGCAGAATTTGTCATAAATGTAGCTCAGGTACCATGGATAACAGGTAGACATGGATAACAATGTCTACAACGGGGAAGACGCCATCGGTGCAGGCCCCAGCAGGATAAAACTTGTGGTAAAATGTGTGTGTGTGTGTGTGTGTGTGTGTGTGTGTGTGTGACAATACTTTTTTAAAAGGGCTCTTGTGTACATGCACCCAGAATCTGCAGCTGTTTTATTGCAGTCAGTTCCCTAAGGAGAGTGAAGCAGACTGAAGGTCGTTGCTGCTGCTACTTTGTTTTCACCCATCAATAAATGTGCTCAGTGCACACACACAAATACACACAAATCAGATGACTAAAGAGCCCTTTAGTTTACCATTAGGTTTATAAAAGTGTATTCTGTCTTTTTTATGGGCAGAGGGGCTGTGTACTGAAAACAGAAACACAGAGTAGTTACTTTGATGTTGAAAATTATCTGGCATAAAGAGAAACAAACTCAATACTTAACATGTAATGGGACATTTTTAAGCAAAATAAATCATCTCCGGAAAGCTAAAAATGCCACAAAAAGCAAATGAGAGCAGCACTAATTCAAACCACATCCTGGCTCTTGTCAACATGTCCGTAAAATTTTACATTATATCCTGACTAACACACCGACCTCAGGGAAATTACTGCCTGAATTTTTCTCATTATCCTGTTATGTCAATCATCCCACCATCAGTTCTGCTTGATCAATGACCTGCTGCGTAGTTAGCCATATTTAGCACACGCCTCTTCTTTTTCATATCACTCAGCCTCAGATTTAAATGGCAGGATGAACAACACGTCTGCAAAATATACAGACCCCTCTGAGTTCATCTGGGTTCACTTCCAGCCTGGTATCGATGGTCTGTGAGGCGAGCATGTGGCAGGTGGAAACCATGAGAATCTCAGACTGTGGAGAGGTTTGACCTAAAAGGGCTCTCTTCCTCTGTCACTGGGGTATACATGAATGTGAATGCTAATACTTTGCAATGATGTGCGTCAAGTGAAACTGACCCACATGAGATGTGGCCATTTGGTCTTTTGAGGGGGTCCTGTAAGTAACATTGACAACAAAAAGACAATGGACAAACCACATGCTAACTGCTATAGAGTCTTCACAAAATGTACATGGGCAAAAAAATTATTTTGCCCTGACTTGAAACAGTATCATTGTGTATTTCCATTTACAGCGTACTGTTTTTAAAAAACACATTTATAATGTGCTGGAAGTCAACACTCCTCTTGCAGTCTGGAAAAACAATAACTTTACTAATCAGACGCCTGTAAATGTGGTACCACTCTGGAACTGTTGGTAAACCACAACATGCATTTCAGCCGAGAACACTGCAAAGAGGATGTTGTGCGCACTCACACTCCAGCACTACAAAATGTTTTGCATGCACCAGCCAGCAAACAGCTGACTCTCACTGGGAGTCAGAACACCCCCCAAAAAATTAATTATACATTCTAGTTAGAGACTTAGAAATACAGCAGAATTTGGATTCAAGATAAACCCTCTAGAGGCGATACACAGCTTTTCTTTTTTCCTCAACTAAACTGAACTATTTCTCAGAACAGAGAGACAAACACACTCAGCCGTATTCTTGTTGCCAGAATAAAATTCCCTGCGGTTCCACAGGAATCTACTCTCTAGCAATTCTTAATGAAAGTTTAAGTGTGTACACCAAAATCCTACTTCCATTTATTTCTGTGTGATTTGTGTCTTCTGAGAATCGTCTCTTTTGGTTACTGAGAAATGAATTCCAGCTAGAACATAAATAATCTGCAGTAATAAATGATGGCTCTTTTTTATGGATCTTGTTAGCTGGAGAGATAATCCTTAAAACATTTGCTGGCAAACTACACTTTCAGCTCAAAAGGATTTTTGCTACAATTTACTTTACTTTACAATTCTTATCAGGGAACATTTCTGCAGCTTATGTAGCAGGCAAAAGAAAACTTTCCGGCAATAACAGAAACGGGAGGATGCTGCACAAGTTCAAGTTGCTTTTATGGCTCTGTTTTTATGATTTTGAACTTACATGATAAACTTCCATCCACACCTTCACGAACCAGGAAAAGACTGAAGTAACCAACAAGGTCATCTGGGAGGTCAAGCTTTGTTGCAACAGCCTGCAGAAACAATAACATTTAATTTCAGTGACATTCAATCAATCGTTTCATCAGAGCTTTATTTTTCAGAAGGTTAAAAAAGAGCAGATTAAAAATACTACACTAAAAAACCAAAGAGATAAAAACAATAGAAAAAAAATAGATTTCCATTAAAAATAAATAAATAGTATACTTATGTTGACAATTTGCTATAGCTTATTCGGATGATTAATAGCAGCTGGGACAAAGCCATTTCTGTAATGCTTTGAGACTGCAAACCTGAAATTACTAAGGGGTGGGAGTCATTGTTTGGCTGATTGCTTAATGGTCATCTTCTGCAACTGTTTGATATAAATAGTTTAACTAGGTTAAACTGCAATTTGCCAATCAGCTTCTCTGACTAGTTTGATATGCATCAGTTTGTTCCTGTTCTTCAAAGACAGGTTACCGTATCATGACACCAAGGAAAGAAGATTAAACTGACTCAATAAAAGATCTATGAAATAGATAAAACTGCTCACATTCCACAGTTTGACCTTTAATGTTTTTGGCATCAGGTGTGATGGAATTTTTGCTGAACTCCACAAAGCAGTTTAGTATTGCTGACATATTTACTGAAATACAAGAGCTTCCTTGAAAAGGGCATCTGAATGGGAGCATATGTTGTTCTATCACCCGTTTATACCTTTCAGCATTAATGGTGCTTTTCCCAATTTGAGAGCTGCCAATTCCAAAGGCACTGATTCACCTCCACGCCATCAAAGATGAATGCTTTTCAACTAACGCTTGATAACAAGCCAGACGGTGTCTCATCTTTAACCCAGAACATCTGTGTTTTCCAAAAAAAGAACTTTTTTTTTTTTCTTCATCTGACCACAGAACAGTTTCCCACTTGGATTCAGTCTATTTTAATTGAGCTTTGCCCCAGAATCTCCAGATTCTTAAAATCTTTTGATATTATATACTGCAGATGATGAGATATTCAAAGTCTTCACAAAGTTACATTAAGGAACATTATTCTAACATTGTTCTGCAATTTGTAGATGTGGTTCTTAGCAGATGGGTAATTCAAATAAAACAATATGCCCCAGTTTAAAATCAGATTTGTTTTCTGTGCTCTTGTATGAATAAAATGTGGGTTTATGAGATTTTTTTTATTTACATTTTACACATTTCTGGATTTGAAGTTGTAATTCTCCTAATTTAACAGTAAACAAACCCAAATGCAAACCACTGGTAGAGTTTTTGAACTGCTGAGACAAAACAAACAAACAAACAAACAAACAAAAATCTAGCATTTTAGTTAGTAAAATAATTAAGCAATACAACACTGAGGCAGAAACCCTGACTAAAATATACACCATCTGTGTGCTCTGACAGCTGCTGTTCTGATCAGAGGTTAACTGTGGTTAAACTTTCATAAGAGACTCGAACAAGTTTGATTTACAGCCAAGATCGACAAAGTGCACGCCACTGAGGCATCGCCATGTTTACTGGGATGAGTTAGAGTGTGTACTTTAGTGTGTGTTTATGGTGAATAAAGAGTACAGGTGAAGTGCATATACTGAATGGTTTGGACATCACCATGTTTCGCCCAGATTATTAAAAATAATAATAAAACAACAACAACAAAACAAGTCACATATAATACAGCTGTTTGATAATAATACTGTATATTTGTTTCACTGGCACATTGTAATTGCTCTTTTGGGATTATGGCCTGAAAGCTTAAATAGGCCTGTTGGGTATTTTCATCATGCCATCAAGTGTCTTTAGAGTGTGCTTAGATTTGTTTTCTTTCCATCTGTCTTGGTCGTGTTCCAAGTTTTCCTTAGTTTTGATTGAAGTAGGCCAGACTTTATAAAGTGCTTCATGAAATATTGCTGTACTGAGGAGGTGCTATACAAATAAACATGGCTTAATTTGACTTATGGTATGTAGTGCCTCAGAGCTCACAGGAGATTGTAAAGCAATATTGCTTGCCTGAGGCAAATCCCTGGTGTCTATCAGATCTGTTATGAAGAGCTCAAATGCCTCTAGGTCAGAGATGGCCATACCGATTTAAATGAAATAAGCAATGGGCCACACTTTAAATAACTGAACTAAAACATGGCCACAGGTTACAATGAAAATATTTATAACTTGCCTAGATGCCTACATAAATATTTAAAATACGCTACGTTCTGGTAGTGTCCTGGTATATACGCTACTGCATGGGTCACTGATCAAACACACTGCATTGGAATTGAGTCAAATAGCAGCGCAGACTTATCTAGTTCATCCAATTCCAATTCCAGCCCTCGGGGCTGAATTTTGTCCATGTGCTCTCCAACCAAACACACAGAACTAATAAAAAAAGTTGAAACCAAACAGATAAAAGTTTAAGACTTTAGTTTCTTTTAACTATATCAAGATATGGAGCTGACAGCAGTATTCACTTAAAGTTTTTTCATGTAAATATTTTTCTGTCTAAGCAAGATTACAACAAACATGGCACTTAAAAAGCACCGTACTGTGCGAGACAGTAAAAACATGTTTACTCTCGCTTTAAACGTCCAGCACTTACATCAAGCACATCTTCCGTCTTATATGATGTGAGAATGTTGACTGTGACCTTCTGGCCATTACAGAGGCAGATGTCTATTGCAACCTCTTCTGTGGGGATCTGCTGGGTCTCCTGTGGAAACAACAGGAAACAAAAGGATTGAATTCAACTTTCTGGGTGAGCTACATGTTTTCATTCCCATCAGTCAACAACAAAAATCACACCAAGCTACACAGATGGAAAAACTCTGTCTGGTTAGAGGGGAACCTCCCCTCCCCCCCAAACCCTTTCCATGACAATGGACGACCCTCCACTGTAACATTTTCTCAAACACAAATTTATAATGCACTTCAAACAAAATTTAATCCATTCAGTTTGATCACTTTTATCTTTACTGTCAATTTTGACATAAAATCTTAAAAGATGTTCAAAGTATGTTAAGGTTTAACTCAAATGGAGAAGGAACAAAGGCAATGGCTCACATATGGGAATTATTTAGTGACATATATAAGAATAGCACGTGTGCAATGAACAGTCCACAATAACGAGTAATTAAATATTTTTAATTATTAAAATCACCTTTAATTATTCACTAACTTTTTGGGGGACTGGACAATACTGATCACACTCATTTTCTTTGTAATTGATTGTTATCTACATACTGTTATTTACCACAACTTTACTAAAGTGTTGCCTTGTTTTGTCCAAGCGACAGTCAAAAGGAAAAACCCCATAAAGATATTCAAAAGCAGGGAAATGTTTATTGGATATAGTGCTACATGCAGTCTTTTGTTTTGGATAACAAACTTGAAAGAGAAAAGCCACAATATGACTACACATTACAAAACAATTTTAAAAAAAGCACCATTCAACAAAAATGCCTTCTTAAAAAGGTAAAAGCAATATCATTATGTAAGAAAAGGCCTCTAACACTAATTAAACCAAGTGTGCATTAAAAAAAAGAAAAGAAAAACGTATGATAAGATGATTAAATAATCTCATCGTTTATATTACGGGTGCAATCTTGAACTGGATGACTCCAGCTTCTTCTCTCTCTTGTCTTCCTGGCTAAATCATCTATCATCTTCCCTTTTCCCACAGCAGGGGGTCTCTGAGAGCACAGAAGGCACAGATGAAAAGCCTACACTGGGAGGCAAGTCATCTCCTATTCCAGACCTGCTTTCTTCACAGTACGTGAGAGAAGTGACATAAACACTGACTCTAATGTGCTAATCTGAGAGGAGAAGAGGGCGGAAGAAAAACAAAACAAAACAGGAGAATGGGTGCGATGTGGCTGCAGATGGATGAATCTGAATGGATTTGCAGCCTCAGGTAATGCAAGTCACAGACTAAATGATGCAACCTGTCATGAATAAGTTATGAATACACCATCCATTTGAAATGACATAGAATCAGCTTAAACTGAAAACCATCTTAGATTTTTTGGTATGGAAAAAGCATGTTTTGAGCTGGATGTCTCTCACACAGACACACACACACACACACACACACACACAGACACACAGTAACTAAGTTGCTGTGTTTAATAAAAGACTTGTTACATGATTCATGTTATCATTTTCCATGTTTCAGCATGCAGGCCAGTCTTGGATCTGACACATCTAACCAGAAGCTTACAAGTACAGATGACACAATCCAAGAAAGTGTATGTGTGCTGCTGCGATAGACAAACAGCAAGAACAGCACTACCTCATTTCACCGCAATGTCAAAGTAATTACTAGTGAAGCAGAAATCACTGCCTCAGCATTTTAGTATAAGGTGCATTGCTCCTTTCAGACCTATTGACCGACAACCTCTTGATGCAGGTTAGATATAAAATAACCACCAACCTGTTGGGCCTTCCTTAAGAAACTGTTGAACAACTCGCTGGCTCCAAGCAAGGGATCCTGACGGACTGAAAAAAAACAAAACAAAACAAAGGACAGTAAAGCAATAAGTGAAAGTAACACAACTACATGAATGCCTAACTGGTGTTGGTATGCAATTTTGGGGGTTACTCATAAACATCAATGTTTTTAGGTGGAGCCACTTCCCATTTCTTAGTTTTCTGCTTTTTGAGCTTGCTATTGTGAAATAGGTCACACCTTCCAAGTTATTTGTAAAGGCAATTTAGCTTAGCGCATAAAAACTTTATGAAGGAAGGGCTGACCTCTGGCAAAGGATCAATGATCTTAACTGCCACTCCAACCAGCTCCAACACACCATACTTAGTAAATAAAAGGCCAAATGAACAACTCTCTTTTGCTTTGGCTTCTTATTTATTCCTGACGCAGTTTTCAGTGGCAAAGCAGAGCATTTAACATTACATACAATATGACTAAGTGTGAGCATATGTGTGTCATTCTGTATACTAACTTCACAAACTCTACTTGACAAAAATGGAAATTTTGAAGCCATCTGCATCAGTGCATATTGTGTTTGCGTCAGTTTATTTTCCATAACTATGTCAAAAGCCATGATGTAACCTAGTGAACTTGTAGCCAAGAACACCCTGAATGCGTATGCTCCCAGACTATGAGCAAATATGCACTCAAACAATGATCCCTTGTTCTGCTGTAACTTCCAGTGCTTGAAAGGATTAAAACCAACCCTCCACGTTGCTGCCAGTTGCACTTATTTGTGTATGTGTGTACTTGGATAGTTCACCTTTGACCTGTTTACACAACGTGTAATATGCCGAAAACCTCTCGAATTGAAATACTCTGAATGGGTTTACTGACCTGATGCTAAATAAGCTTTTAAAACTGTCACGAGGTGTTCCACTTGGTCTTACCATGCCAAGATTTTAATTATTCTTCATGGTACAAAAGCCGGGTATTTTTCCTCCAAAAAACCAACCAAACAAAAAAACAAAAAACAAAAACCTCTCTCTACTAAAAAATTCAAATCAATAAAAAAATATTTACATTACTGACACTTTCAGATTTGAGATTCTGGGTCTCGATATTTTTATTCATAAGGTGTGTCAACATTTCACTCCCAACTGAGGCTTTGTATCAGTGTCCCTGCTCAGACACTCTATGCCCAGATTAACAGTTCTTTCACACTTATGTGGCATGAAGAGAACAGTGTATGTTTGGACTCCCTGCAGACACCAAGCAAACTTGTTCTTGTGATTGCTGTGGGGAAAGCTCTCAAGGAAACCGTGTTTGTCCTGCAAATATTCTGTTTTAAAAACACTGGCTCGTTATACACACACTACTAAAGAGGGGAATGTGTGCAACTTAAAAAACACTATCTAATTTAAACACTGGTTTAAACAACCACTCTGCATCTGAATGAAGTGAAATACAATACAAGCCATCTGTGAAAAGTCCATTCTGCATGAATAACTTACTAGCTTGCATGTATTTCTCCAGCTGTTCTCTCCTCTGTTCGACCTCAGCAGGGGTCAGTGTGAAGATCTTCTTTGGGGGGAAGGCAGGCACCACATTGCTTCCATATTCTTTCTTTATCTGTTGATGCAAACCACAAGTTGTGAAGCTCGGAGGGAACAAAGAGTCGGCAGTCTTGGAAAAAACAAACCCTCGCTAAACCAGTATTTCTCTGGTTTTAAGAGAAAACAGAGTTTGTTCAAGCAGTCTGCTAGCTACATTCTTATTTTAACAAAGCCAAAATTTACTGAAAAGAGATTTAAGTTTAAACTATTAAAAATGATAACTTTGCTACAGAACAGCAGTCTTCTGAATTAAAGCGCTGTGGATTAATTTTTCTAAGAGGTACATTGAGGTTGTTTGAGATGAATCACAGGTTTATTTTAAGCACTGTTTCAACGGCTAGCTGCTGGAGTTTCCGTGCATAACAAACACAGACACACACACACACACACACGGACACATCTGGAACGCTGAATGTCTAGTCATTCCAAGTTTACTTTGTCTTCCAGCTTCTTGACTCACTTCTTTCCATTTTCTATCATCTGAGCACTGGTGGCTTGAACCATTGAAGTCTTACACCATTTGGTGTCTGATCTAAAAATCAAACACTTTTATGTGGTTTAATTTTTAACCTGCATATTGCTGCAGGTATGCTATGATGAAGGCAGACCACAGCGAGTGCTAGAGGAAAAGAGGCCATTTTCACCTCTGCATATTTCCCTGTGGTATTTTAAGTATGCCAGAGGCAGCAACTGGTTACACATACAAATAAGCTTTCAGAGCCACACACACCGAGCACAGGTTGCAGATTCATAAAAGTCTGTCACATCTGAAATACATGTGAGCTCATGCGAAGCATTTTTGGCAGAGCTTGTCCTGTTTTTTACTGTTTGCTTTAAACAGGATTTGAATCTAGCACAGCTTCTGCCGTGTTGCAAATCCTTACAGGAGAGAACACATGAGAAGCACTTAAAAAAATCTAATTTTCTGAGCAATAACTGAGACGAGTGTGTGCACCACAATCAAGTGTGGAGTGTTTTGGGGTCATGACTATGCCACAGGAAGCCCTTTGGGGTTGATGCTTAAAGATTTGAGTGTGTCTTTCCCACTCCCTGTTGCCAGGCAACAGCATCTGTCAGGATGATAACACAGAGTTGAGGATGGAGATTGTAAAGTTTGGCCCTAGCTCTCTTAGTTTGTAATGTGTATAAGCAAAAGGGGCACTGGGCACTCCTTTAGGGCCATGTTTTATACTGTTGTATACATTTTAGTGCACAAAGCACTTAAAAACACATCTTTACAAGAAAGAAAAACACATGTGAAACACTGAATACACTAATTGCCTATTAACAGCTCTGAAATATCAGTCTGGCTGTGTGTAAAGCTCAGCTGAGGCAGAGAAAAAACAACTCTCAAGAACAGACAACTCAACACTTTCCCACCACATTTCTTTTTCAGATTAAATTCCTTTTCCCAGCAGGTAAAGTGTAAGAAAGGCCAAGAACATTCTTTCCATGTCACACACCCCCACCCACCTCCCCCATAATACTGTCTATTTACAGCCAATAGCTGGAACTCTTGGAAAAGCGGAAGCCAAAGACTTCAAGGCATCGTAGTCATGATTTAAAGTGACGGGAGGCTGGCGTATCGACCGTATGACACAAATACGAGTAAAAGGTCACCATGGGTGGATGTGATGGCATTTATGTCAGAGCACCACACATAAAAACGTGCTTTGAAGCACACTAACAGTGTGGTTGGTATATTAACATGGCTGAAACCTTACCTGTTCATGGAGGCCAAGAAGTTGGCTATAGCGTACCCGACAGTGCAGCACACCATTGACATGGATGTTGTAGGCCTGTGGGGACAGACATAAGGACAAAGACTATGTAAAAAAAAGCATAAAGTGAGTGCTGAATTTGTTTCTTTAAATGCACACCTAACAGTGATTTGGTGACTTCAGAGGCATTGTGTTTGCATGGAGGAAATAAAACCACAACTGCTGAAAGACGCTGGAAGAATCAGCATTTACCACCCTGTACCTTTAGCATCAAGTTTCACTACTGATTTCATCTGATCATCCCACTGCAGTGTGCTTCCTCTGCTTTTGTTTTCTTAGACCAAACAAATGAAGTGTGAACTGGATTCAATCATATTCCAGCGACTTCCATCCAAAGAGGAAAACAGAACCTGCTGCACAGTTTTCAATCCAAACCTCATCCAGACATTTAATATAGAGAGAAAGTATTTCATGTGGAATCTTTAACTCCTTCTCTGGAGACACTTTGCTTGTTTTGACAGGAGCTGTCACTGAAAACTCCTCCACAAAACAACCACTTGGAGCTAGCAGACCAAAAATCTGCTTGCCTTCATGTTGAGAGCCAGCCACAGAAAGCAAGGAAGAAATTTTTCATGTCATTAAGTACGATAGTAAACCAAATATACATAAAAATGTAATGCATCTATTACAGAACAACCTACATGGAATAATCCTATTAATATTGTGTTATTTACCCACTATTTATAATTTGAGAATTATTATTTCCTCCTTCATATGCTAAAAAACAAACAAACAAACAAAAAACAATCAGCTTCCAGCAGGCTGTGCACAGTGATAAGGGAACAACAAGCTCACTGAGAAGACTTCATATTTGGATATCAAGACATAAACTGCTGTAGTGCTTTAATCCTCTTCCCTTTCTATTTCAATTAATTCTTGCAGTCAACATGGTGGGTCATCTGTCCACACAAAAGGAATTTTACAGTCTTCTGACTGCACATGTACACGCTCTTGCTGAACTGCACAAACAATCAAAGGGAAAAAACAAGAATATCACGCCAAAAGTTGTTCTTGCAAAAGAGGAAGGCTTGGACAAAAAAAAATATGTCTGTGTAGGCAGGATCCTGACAGGAAGGAAGAATGAGTATGCAGAATGTCTTGGCTCTAAAAATGCAAAAGTGCAACAACAACAAAAAAAAAAATACCCGAGTTTTTTTTTTGGTGGCTACATGCAGTTCAACTTGGGGACAGTTCAAGAGGCTGTATATGTTTTCCTACATATTCCCACACTCATCTTTGTTTCTGCCCCCCAAACTCTTATAAATGTATTAAATAGTGTTACATTTTGATCCTAGTTCCTCATCATGTTTAAAAGCTTTTGATTTCATAATCCAGCTGCTAATCTAAAATTTGTGTCATAATAAAGTTTCTTAAAGGAGTGAGATGCTGTCTGATCCCATTGCTGTAATCAGATCAAAACACTGAATGTTCAGTCCTGAGAAAGACCAGATTTAATATGAGACGCCCTTATTAGAAACAAAACTGTCAGTGTTTTTACTTTTTTTCATCACTGCCCACTTTAACCCCTAAAACCATGTGTGATCTAATCTTGTGAACCAGTATCTGTGAGAGGATTTCCAAGATACCTGCAACTGTTAGCACATTTTAGGGAACCTCTCTGTGTCTCTAAGTTTATACATCTGGCTCAGTACATGGAGCCGACTGACACAGCTACACTGTTGAGCACAGCTTTCATGGTTTCAAAAAACAAAACAAAAACCAAAGTAATACAGACTTTGAATGATGAATAATGAACTAGTTTAGAGCTAAGTCTAAACCTGTTCCTCATCCTGAGTAAATGAGTTATCGTCACTTAATGTAACACCAAAGTCTCTTGTTCTCATATCCACAAACACTAAAAAAAAATTAGGTTGAGATAAAGGCAGAAGTGTAATAGCGGAAAAAAACAACAACCCAGGAACACTGCCATAAAAAAGAGGCCTTTTTAATTCTAAGAAAGCCCTTTGCAAACGCGGCAAATTCTGCAGCTTACTGGTTCCAAGGTACACAACCCGTCTCTCAGTGTTACAATCAAGCAAAGTCCCTTCCTTTCAGCTGGTTATGGGAAGGTCACAGTGACAGTCACAGGACTCCCAGCTGAGAGGTGAAAGGCCTTTGCTTTTCCCACTGGAGTACAGGCTAAAAATGTGCTTGGCTAAGTAGAGATACGTCAGAGAACGACATCAGTGAGGAACGCGTGGAGAAAGAGGGAAATAATTCTGAATTATTCGACATGTCCACTACTTCTCTTGCAAAGCTTTTTATGTTTATTTCCTAATTCTGTGCCAATTCAAATATTATTATACCTACTCCAAGACTTTCTTCCAAATACACAGTCAAAATGGAAAATACTCATTTACAGGTGTATGACACTGAGAGCAGCCAGAGTAATGTTAGATTAAAATCAGATGATGCAGTGTTTGTGTTTTTTAAGTACACACACACACACAGACACACACACACACACACACAGGACAAAGGGACCTGACACAAAAACACTTTTAATAAATACTATAGACACTGTTTTCTATAAAAATCCTGAATTATTAATTATTTGTTGCACGACATCAACACATGAGGAGAAGCAAACTTGGGAACTGAGAACAGGTTCCAAATGATCTGATCCATCAGAGCTCTGAGCTTTCCAGTTCCATTCATCAGTGCTGGCAAGGTTTTCTGACAGTCGCACATTGCTAAACAATGACGTCCCACTCGTGGCAGTGGAGCTCTTGCACATCTGAGTCAGATGCAAACCTTTTTTCTACTCTGTGTTCAGAAGTAATGAAACTGTTGTACTTATGCCATAAACCTGCAAAGGCCTACTGCTAGGAACAAATAAGAAAATGGATCAGGAATGGAAGCACAATTCATAATGACATCTTTAAAATCATTATCCATCTCAACTTGAACCCAAGCAGTTTTCTGGCAACTTGCAATCACCAATAGATCATATTTATCGTCTCTGTCCAAGTAATCAAGCAACACAAGGAAGAAATCTTTTGAGTTGACGCAAACTTTGAGAAATAAACACTACATCTGGCAAACATTAATACAATGTATCCTGACTGTCAGTCACTGGGTTTTTCATAAATAGCAAAGAAAATGGTGCTATTACTGCTGTCCTTGATCAACCTTCACAAAGGCTACCTTCAGAACACAGCAAAGCACAATGGTAATTCATGTTTCAAACAACATTAAACACAATAAGAAACAGAAAGAAGAAAATAAACATAAAGATTATGCTGAAGCTCCCAATGTGCTTTGAAGACTACCATAGTTTAGACTGATATATATAACTGCTAGTTAAGGGATGAAGTTAAAGCAATGCTGGCTGTATTCTCTTTTTCTAAATAACACGGGAGATGGCAACATCATGGTAAGCAAACCTCAAATCTCACTAAGAATTTAGGTACTGGCTCAAACCTTTAAAACAAAAGAGACTTTGTTGTGGCTGATTTGAGGCTATAAAGAGACTGGGACACATGCAAGTTTGTGCATAAAGCTTTATGGGTAAATCACAGTGTGTTAAACTTCAGACATGGCATAATGATGCTATATGTTTATACTGTGGAACTAATTTTCTCCGCCAGATGAAGGTAAAATGGCAGAAACTGTGTTGAACAGGATAAAAGCCACATTACTTTTCTGTTGATGTCTCAAACAATCATGCTAAAATAATTTTTGCCCAATTTGCTCAAATTTTAATACAACAAATCAAGTTTTTATTCACCTATGCAAAGCATCAATGGCATGATTACACAGTAATGTTTATAGCTGATTTATAACCCAGCAGTTCCGCCTTCCCAATAATTTGTGCACAGTAAACACTGGAGCCCGTGCCGCACTGACATTAGCTCGACATGTGGGCAGCTGAAACAAGCATTAACACAGTCTGTGGTTAAAGCGGGTACAACAACAACAACAAAAAAAGAAAGACACAACGTCGTGCTTACCACGTAGGTCGAACCGTTTTCTCCCGAACGAACCTCTGTGTCGGGTATGGAAAAATGCATCTTAGCTCGAAACACAAGCAGCTCCCAGATGATAAGTCCTTTAACGCCACCACAGTCTGCGATGGAGAGGACACCACAGTTTCCCCACAAAGTCCACTGCAGTGACTAACGTCGGTGACTACGGAGGAGGAGGAGGAGGACGACGAAGAGGAGGAGGAGGCGTCTCTCTCTCGGTTCAGCCACTGGTTTGAGAGTCCGGGGGGATACTGTTGCCGGACTACGGGGCGACTGCTTACGACTTTATTATGTGGACAACAACTCGCGTACCAAGTCGCACTGACGTTAAACTTCTCCCACGTCAGTGTTAAACTTTTCCTTCTGCCGTTCGAGTAGCAGCCATGTTGCAAGTGTAATTACACCTTCACTGTTAGCATTACAATATCCTATTAACTCACTTTAGGCAAGTTGTAAGAAAACCTTTAAAATCACCTATTTGTTAAAAACCAAAAACCCCCAAAACTCAGTTTCAAGCTGTGCAGTCGATTGAGTTCATTAGCGTAACCAGATGAAGTTGCTGGATAAAAGGTGCAGTTGGTTCTTGCAAGCCCAAGAGCGCCGCACAGCCCGTATGGTAAACCTTTCGAAATATGTGAGCGGACAGTTTTACTTGAACGTTTTCTGCTTTCCCGACGTCCTACCTTTGCTGAAAAAAGTTTAAACAGCGACAAGGTATATACATAGAGCAAATGTTGCAAATATCGCGTAAGAAACCAGAGGCTACCCCACCGTCCAGCCACTCTGTGTTCAGCGTACGTATTGGCCGAGCAAGGTTTTGGGTCAAACCATCTTATCGTCGGCACACGGGTGTATACTGCAGTTTATGCAATTAAAATAACACAAATTCACCCCAAGACATACAGTTATTTTACTTTATGGCACAATATTTTGTAAACATAACACAAAGGGTATTTTCTGTATTAGAATTAGTTTTACTTGAAGTCCGCACGTTATTTGATCCAATCCGTTAGTTGGTCCAATCCGAACTGACAGTGAACGCGCAGTCAAAATTCATTAGTCAAAAATGCTTTTTTTCCGCTAGTTTTACAACACACACAGTTAAACGTTATATTTAAAAAAATATTCAAAGACCTGAAAAACTACTTCAAATGTTTTGAATATTAAAAATATTTTGTATTTTGTAATATTTCTTATTTGACCTTTTTTCTACAGCTAGAAATGCTTACGGCATATTTTTATACTATTGTTTGTGATCGTGTGTAACAGAGAGCGTACAGAAGCAGGTAATGTTAGTTAAAATCCCATAAAATTCTGCAAACGTCATAAAATGCTGAACCCGCTTCCTGTCACGTGCCCTGCTGCGGCCTGATCATGTGACTCCAGTTGCTAAAAATGAAAGCTTTATGTAGCTGTATGAGATTTGTGGCGCTTGTTTTGATCTATAATTTATTTTTCCAAGCAAGTTATCAGCTGACCGAGCTGCAGGTAAGGCTGGGCTTTCTAAATTCAATAACTGTAGTCTTTACTTCAATAACTCTGTGGCGCATATATATATTACTAATAATACAACAGGTTCTGGTGTAGCTGTATGTGCCAGAAAGGAAATGGCCAGCAAGATTGTTGTTTACAGGTGTCCCCCCCCCCCCCCCTCTCTTTATTATTACGTGTAACCACAGGTATGTAACCTGTGTGGCGGGACCATCCTAAACAGCTCTGAGGTCGGTCACTTTTGCTTCTTATCCGCTGGACGGATAGACGGACGTTGCTGTTTGAGAAATGACACCACAAACGACCCTGAACACATCATCGGGTAGGATTTGCTGCTTTCAGGGTCCGTCGGAAACAGAATTTACACCCAAGCTAAGATTTGTTAAGCTCTTTTGTGAATAACTGTTAAAAAAAAGAAAATGTAAATGTATTTTTCTTTCTAGTGACTTCCAGTGCTGACTGTGTATTAACTTGTGGGAAAGGTTTTGTCTTCATAATATCACTAACAGACAGGAGGCTGAGCTGGAGGTGGCAGAATTGGCAGTGCTAGCATTTTCATTAGGAAGTACAGCTCAATTTGGTTTTTTTGGAGACACAGTTAGAGAGGCAAAGCTGAGATGGTTTGGATAGTGGGATATATTGGACAAAGGGTGTTGAATGTGGATCTGGCAGGCAGAATAAAAAGAGGAAGACCACAGAAATGATTCATGGATGTAATGTAGAAGCACATGCACAGTTGGTAGAGAAGGATGCTAGGGATAGGGTGAGATGGAGGCAGATTTGGTAGTGACCCCTAAAGAGTGCAGCTGAAAGAAGAAGTTCTTCATTATCTGAACTTTATTTGTGTTTTTTGTTTGTCAGGTTGGATCTGTCCAACTGTTCACTAACTTGTGTGCAGGATCTTCAGGGAGCATCAACAGCTTTCATGATGTAAGAACAGTAAATACAGTTTCACATCTTTTTTTGCACAAATAATCCTCTCGTCTGCACGCAAAACAACAGAAGCTCCTGCTTACACATGCTTTTTCTTTGATTGAAAGGTTATTTTCAATTCAAAAGGAAATAACTGCTCTTATCGCTACTCCACAATTTACATTTAACATGAAAAATTGTAGTAAAAGCCTGTATTGGTGTACCGAGAAAGACAAATGACACATGTGCAGGCGATTCCTCAGAATGATCTTCATGTTGATAAAAGCATTCTTGAGCAGCAGGAGTTTAGGAAAGTTTTTTATCTCCCCTTCTGGCAAGCACTAAAATGATTTAACTTCACAAAAAATAAATATAGCTGAAGCAAATAAGGAAGACACAAGGCGGCTGTGGTTGAGCAATTTCTCTACCAAATGGTTCACATATTGAAGTATCCTTGGGCAAGATGTATCAAAGTTAGACAAAGTGTTTAGTCATAGATACAAGTGCAGTGTGACTGGATGACTGATAGTTGTACTAGAAAGTACTAGTGTTTTTATCTATGTGGTCGCTCTTTTAAATGCATCCTATAAATGTTTATATTACAGAGACCTCTCGTTCAATCCCATTGTCAACATCAGTGATACAGCTTTTCAAGGATTTAATAAGTTAAACTACATGTAAGTATTTTACCCAAATTATGACAGATTCTCCTCAGTATTAGATTGAGATTTTTTTTTCTAACTTAATTTCTCTGTAGGATTTTACCACAAAATATAGATTGTCCGGGAAGCAACACGTCTTGGGAAAAGGTTAAAATCAAAGAGGGAAATCGCCATTGTGAAGGCCAAAGGAATATATGCAACGAGACTGGACAACTGTGTAAGTTCCTAACTTTTGCTGTGACACATGCCATCTAAAACTACAGTTATATATGTTACATGTGACATCTATTCATACTTGTTGGTAATCCACAGCAATGAACTGTCCAGAGAACTCCCTCTGTGCCCCCTTCGGCCCAGGCTTCTTTGAGTGCAGCTGCGCTGAAAACTTCCGTGGATACAAGTGTCTTCGAGAGGTTGGTTCTGCAAGCAGCTTAATACAAATCACCTTTTGATGCTAAGCTTTTCGATTATTTAAAGTTGTGCATTTGTTAAAACTGTCCATAGGGGGAGTTCCCAGCTCTGCAAGTCTTTGGACCTCTTGCAGCTTCTACGGTTGTGATCTCGGTTCTTCTGTGGGCCACCCAGAGACGTAAAGCCAAATCACTCTAAAGCTGAACCTTAGTCAGCTGGTTTTAATCTCAAACTGACTGTTCTTAAAGGGAAGATACTGATAGGGGGAAAATGCTGACAAAGTCTGAGGGGACTTTTACAGGGCTTCTTTTAAATGTGTTTTTATTCATTTTACACCTTTTTGAGGTCGGTTGTATTTTTTTGTTTCAAGGAAATTTACACGTTTGACCTCAAAGATGTTTTAGTGCAATTTTAAAGAAAAGATTTGCTCTGCCTTTCAAATATTTTTGTCACAAATAACCACTATTAGCACATCAATTATATTTGTAAATGTATTTGACTGACACCATGTGATAGAAGGGAAAACACTGTGTTTTACAAAATCCTTCAGAAACTATGTGCACTTACACAAATACTGATTTCTGTCCTAAAACCTGTCTGGGCAGACGTGCTGAATTTCCACTTTACTGACAGCAAAGACTAAGTTTGTTTTGATATAAATTTTAACAGTAATAATTAAGAGTGCAAGCTTATTTGACATCTTTAAAAATTATTTTAATAGTCCAATAGGTTAAATTCTTTATTTTTTTTCTGTGCAGTTGAGCGACACAAAATCCTTTCTTTTGCAACAAACCTCTTTTTGAAGTGTGATGTTTTTATTTACATCTTTAATTTCAATTTCAGACAAAACACAAAATGTGGAAGATACTTGTCTGGTACAGCCACATTTTGTTTATAGGCCACATGTGCTAAATGTCTTGAGATTCAAGGGTAACCTCCGTTGATACTCTTCTCCAGTGAGATTCAGGGTTCTACTAAAGATTTTAAAACAGGATATCTGTTTCTATGCTTCGAGTATCATGTTTACATTATGCATATACAGGATTTAATTGTACATTAACTGATTTTCTAGCTGTTAAAATGTTGTTCTCCCATTGGGAAAATTCAGTGTTGAAGGGCAGCTCTAGTTGCTCTATGTTCAATACATTGCTTCTGGCTAAATAAGTTGTCTGAATGTTAATGCACTGACTAAATATTGCAACTAATAAATAATTCTTGTAAGGAGAGAGTGCATCTACAGCATGCAGAATATTTCTCCTGGTTTTAACTGAACTTGGTGACGATATATGAGCAGTGAGAACATAACCTCCTAGCTGCTTTACCAAAAACTGTAGTACCTGGTTAATGTCTTACTTTTCTTTTGTCATTAAACCTAACTTTATGGGAGCCATAACATTTATCTGATGCTTCAAGTCCAACTGTAATTAGGAAAAATTTCTGTCTTGTTTCAAATTGCATGCCATGGTTAATAACTAGTGTTGTGACGCTTAGTGGGATTGTATTGGCAATTAAATGTTCTGTTTCTAATAAACAATGGGTCTTATAACATCTAGCACTACTTTTTTTTTTAACAAACAGAACAGCCTTGTCACATTAGGCCAGGAAATATTTCCATTCATCCAATACTACCATAAAAACACACATGGACTCAATTTAAAAAGCATGTCACTTCAGATATATATTTATTGCATGCTAAAAGCACAATTTGTTGTGTGTGTACAAGCTCTTGTGCACACAAACTGAGTTGTTCACTGGTCCACGTTTTTGACTCGCAGCACCACAGGGACAGAGGTACACGGGATCATCCCGAGCTCTGTGATGACTAGATCTACGAAATCAGGCGGCGTCACGTCGTAGACCAGGTTAAGAAGGCCGAGAGAGGACTCGTTCTGCCATCCCTCCAGCGGAGTTGTTCCTTTACGGGTTACAATGAGGTCGTCGGGGTCATCTGGAAAGCAAAGATGAGGATAAACTGGTGTATGGAAATAAAGTTGAGCCAAAGGACAAATTGAGCTGAAAGGCTCGCAGACATTTATGTAGCCACTGAACACTTTCCATACCGAGTTCATTAGATACAAAGGAATCTGTCTGCACCCTGTCGCAGAACTTGTAGGTCTCACAACACACCAGCACAGGCACATTAAAAGCTTTGGCCACCAGAGCTATCTGTGATGTCCCCACTCGAGACATGACGTAACCATTAGCCAGCAGAGCATGAGCACCAAGGAAAACCTTTGACACCTAGAAGAGAATAAAGAAACTCATTATGCTTAGAACCAAATATTTTGGGGTTTACTCTAGTGTAGCTCCATGATTACCTCTGGAAGGATGTAAGAGACAGCAGAGATAAGAACATAGGTGCAGCTGATGCCTTTCTGGACCAGGCGCCTCAGGGCCTCCTTGCCCTCTAGCCGAGGCCTGCTGTCCACAACAATAACACGGAATTTTCTGCTCTTCTCAAAGGCCTTGCAAAGGATGTGGTTGACCAGTGACGAGCTGTCAGGGAGGAGAGAGGAACATTTAATGTCAGGACAAAAATGCGGAAGGAAGGTTGCATCTAACCAAAACAGGGAAGCGAAAGCGTTAAGAATAAACAATTAAGCAATGCTCGCTAATAAAGAACAGATTTAACAGCTGAAACCAAGTACATAAACGCAGCTTTTAGAGACTTACCATCCGTAAACTAGGATAACATCTCCATCACTGATCTTTTGTTTTTCTATGGCGCACTTCGCAATAGCTACACCAGCGAGAATAATCTTCTCATTAATGTAGGACTCGATATCGTTGAGCAGTTTGTTCTTTGCCTAAAAACAAAAGGAAGTGCATGAGTTCTCAAGTATCGGAAACTTAAAATGAACCACACAGCGTGCTAAAAGTCTCATTACTTAAACAAAATTATGTGATTGCAAATACACGAGTGTCACTAACCTCGTCTTCTTTACAGTTACTAGGAATATTAGAGATCTCCTTCTTGATGTATTTGATTGCATTACCCATGCTGGCTGACAGAGGGCGACACTGATTCAGAAAACTGAAATAAAAACAAAGCAAAAGGAATGATTTCATGTGTTAAACCAAAAACGTGTCAGTAGTGTAGGAAATAATGATGAATGACTAAAATCAGTAATTTTTTCTTTACCTGATATAAGGTTTTAGCTTGTTGACCAAGTCTCTTGATAGCTCCTCATTTTGAGGTGTAGTGTAGTCCCTTATTACCTGAAGGGAAAAATGAAACACTGGACTTTGACTGGGCCATTACAACATTTCTTTTCTTTTCCAGTCATTCTGTTGTAGATTTGCTGCTGTGCTTGCGATTGTTGTCCTGTTGCATGACCCAATTAAGGCCAGACTTTTAGGTGTCAGACAGATTGCCTCACATTGACTTTACAATACTTTTGGTAAATGGTAAATGACCTGTATTTGTATAGCACTTTTACTACTCCCCCCTAGGGATCCCAAAGCGCTTTACACACCCAGTCATCCACCCATTCACACACTGGTGGAGGCAAGCTACAGTTTTAGCCACAGCTGCCCTGGGGCACACTGACAGGAGCAAGGCTGCCATATCGCGCCATCGGCCCTTCTGGCCAACACCAGTAGGCGATAGGTGAAGTGTCTTGCCCAAGGACACAACGACCGAGACTGTCCGAGCCGGGGCTCGAACCGGCAACAAGGCGAACTCCCAACTCCTGAGCCACGATCGATTTTATATACATAGGAGCTTGTAGTAAACTCAGTGACTGCAAAGTGCCCAGGTCCTGTGGCTGTAAAACAAGCCCAGATGCAACTTTGAAAAGCTAAGCTATACCACCATATTCTTTTTTAGAAAGAATAAGCTTTCCCTATGACAACACTTCCAAACAAACCATACTTGTTCAGTGTTTTTCTAACTGCACTGTCATGAACTCACTGAGGTGTGTAGAGTCTGAGATCTAGTCCTTGAATTTTTTTTTTTTGCAGCTTCTCTGAGCATTACACGCTCTCAACTTGGTGTGAATTTGCTAGAATGTCCATTCATGGGAAGGTCGGCAGGAATTTTGTGAATAATCTTTCTCACTGTGCAATGATGGACTTACAGCCTTATAATCCTTCACAGGTTGACAGTTGATTCTTTGAAATCGTTGCTGATTTCTTTCCTCCTTGGCACTGTGTTTACACACACCTGAATGCCTCAGAACAACAAACTGTCAAACCTTCCACTTTTATAAAGATGCTCACACCTACTGATGATCACTTAATAAGGTATATCTGATTACCAGCACCTGGCTACTACTTGCCCTTGTATTTTCAATGGATGCAGTCATGGTACACTCAGTTTTTCACACAGTGCTTCTGGATTTTGACTTCATTAAATAATGACACTGTAATATGTCGTGTTCTGTAGTTCATTTGAGATTGTATCTACCTGATTTTAATGACCAGATTCACTTTTACAATGTCCTGATAAGTAAAAACTTGGACCCTCTCCAATACTGGCCGACTTCTTTGTAACTGACTGCAGTCAAACGGTCACTGTGTCAGCCTTAGCCTCGCCCATGAGAGAGGGAACAGTGGGGTTTGAAGAATGAATGGTCTATGCTGGGACTGTACCTGTTTGAAAGCATGCAGCAGGGCGACAGAGCGAGCATTGGATCCTGCAACAATGCCGTGTGAATACTGCAAACCCAGCCTGACAATAGCGGGATGAATCACTGTGGAAGGAATGCTGCAAACCACAAAAGGGTCCGTTAATGAGATTTAAGGAAATCTTAAGAGGTTACATCTTATAACATGACATAAACAACACACTGTAACATACAATTTAAAGTCAGTTTACCTGAGTTGCTGTGTTAGAGGAGCTTTGCGACTGTACTGGTGGAGATGAGAAAACAGGCTGACTTTGTAGCCATAATCTGAGCGCAGCGGGATCTGAAATGCACAAAATGTACACCAGGTCAGAGATTACAGCTGAGTTAATGAGGTGAAAACAGGGAGTCTGTACACTGTGCTCATTAACAGTTACATTAAACTTTGAATTCTGTGTAGACCTAATAGAAAGAAAACTGACAAAATTAAAAAATTGCTGTTATAATAAATTATGACTAAAAGAACAGCAGCAAGCAACGGACAGCCTGGTGTTTCAGTGACCACAGCAAACAACACACATACTGTAAAACCTACTTGCCAACTTAACAGCTGCCTACATCATTAAGTTTGTAACAACCAACGATAATGGGTTAAACTGGATTAAGATAACAGGTTAGCAACTGAAACAGAACCAAAAGGAAAAAAAAAAAAGGTTAATGGCACACATTCTGTAAAGCCAGACGCCGATGGCTTATACCTTTTTAGCAGTATAGTGCTCTGGTGTCTGAAAGAAATGTTGGATACAGTCACATGCAATCACAACTGCTGGTTACTGTATGCAAAGCTGCAATGACTTAACCAAATAAAGTTACTTTATTTTGGAGTTACTGTACAAATAACAGGAATTCTATTTATGTACACACCTGACTGACTTTTGTTTAATTAGAGAATGTCTCAGATTTAACTAGTAAAAGCTTAGATTTCCAAAAACGAACCATGCACCTGCAGGAAATGTCACACTTCTGTCCAATATAACATGTTGTAAACATACCAGCAGTGTTTTTTCCATCAACTGAATTTGTTTACAATACAGTATGTTAGATTCAAACATAAAAAACTGTTACTTGAAGCATCCAAGATCAAGCCGTTTTCATAAAATAAGTCAAACATTTCCCGATGAATCTATCCAGCCTTACAACAAATTAAAAGGTTACTTAGAATCACTATGCATCGTGTGTATTCAGTGTGTCTTGAATCATTTTTAAGGGTCTTCAGAAGTTCCTCACAGCAATACTGACCTGTTGCCTTTCCAACTTCTTGGCAAGTTTCTTTAAAACGTCTGGGTTGTCCACTTGAATGTGTTCTGGGAGCCTCTTCACCACTGAAAATGCAAAGAGTGTTAATATTCTCCAGTGTGCTGACGAGCCAAAAAATTCTGCTGGTCGTTTGGGAGATGCTAAATAGCTCTGAGGCTTGTACTGCGAAGCAGGATTTTATGTTATCCAGGTATTTGCACTGTCAAATTTGAACAAAGACTAAGGCTACATCCGTACACGGGTATTTTTGAAAACTGAGATTTTCTGTTTTTAAAAAAAAATCCCGTCCACACGTGCAGTTTTAAAAAAATATCTCCGTTCACATGTAAACGCCCAAAACGCAGTCAAACGTTGTGAAGAACATGCCAAATCCTAGCCGTGTAGAAATGTTGGCCAATTAGACGTCTAGAAGCCTGGGAGGGAAAGAGTAAACAGGATGTAAGCATGTAAAAACTGCAGATAGTAAGATTAACAGCAACAGTATTTTGTATATATCCGAAAATCTCCACCCTGGCAGGAGTTTTTAAAAATCTCCATTTTCAGTGAAATCTGCGTTTTCAAAAATACCTGTATACGTGTGGATGCAGCCTAAAGCCTACATTCAAATTCTGTGTTTACATTTATTCTTTACTCTTTACCCATGTGTTAATGAAAGAGCTCTCATATTGATAATTCTGTTAACGTGCAGAGTTCTTCCCAGGCTTCAAATAGGCTAAACTTTATCAAGTCTTGTCTAGCCTTACTGACCAAAGCACTTAAAGCTTACACTTTTATTACGCTACAGTCATTTTCCCCTCTTACACACTCATATTGACGGTTTGTCTGCAGCAGCTGTATTGCTTTCAGTCTGTATTACATGTTTAACGTCTTCATATTTTCCCATATTTCAGTACAGGTTCACCTTCCAAAATCAGTCGCTCTACTGCTGATACACTTATTACCATTACCACCGATATCACATGACCTTGACCTTTACATTTAACACTTCACTGGTACCAAAACCTTGTTGGTTGAAGTTACCACCAGTTAGTCTTGTTTCAGCATATTTCCCTGCAGCCAATCATGAGGCCAACGTTTGACCCTACAACAATCACTGATCACTGTTAGTCTGTATTTATCACAGCCATGCAGCTTCTGTGTTGGCATAAACAGCTTCTCAAAGTTCTACAGGTAGCTGTCTGTTGTTCTGACTTGATTATTTCAAGTTAGATTATCCAAAAGATAAAACTGAACGCGCAAATGTTAGGTGCAACAGCAGTACCTGGCTGCAGATCACTGGGCGGAGCTTTTGGTTTGCTCGTGGCTGCCTGCTGTCCTGTCTCTCCCTTCTTGCTCTGTTTGCTGGCCCTCTCAGCTTCTTGCCGAGCTCTCCTCTCAGCTTTCAGCTCCGCTTTAGTCTTTGCTGGCTTGTCCGCCGGCACAGAAGCCTCCGAGGCAGGCACAGAAACGGGTGCAGTAGCAGGCACTGCTGAAGGAGCTGACAAAGACCATAACAGACACAGATGTTAGGATAAAGAATGAGTCACACGGTGCACCCAAATACAACAACACTTGCTGCTGCCTAAATGGGAGGCACCTTTCTGCACTGTGGGTTGTGTCGGGGGCTGGGATGCTGGAGCTGCTGAAGTGACCGGCTTCTTCTCCTTCTCATTTTCCTGTGATGCCTTGTCATCTTTTTTCTCTTTGTTTTTTTTCTGCTGTTTCTTCTCTTTCCTCAGCCGTTGCTTTTCCTCCTTGGTTAGGTCTTTGCCTTCACTCTGTCACGTGACAGGAAGAGGCGTCAAGAAAAACCTAACTAATATGGAAAGCATTTATCCACACAAAAGGCTGTAATAAATTAAAAAAAACAAAACACCTAGACTAACCTTTGCGCGTTCGATTTCACCTTTCCACCCGGGTCCATCTGTAAGACGAGCAACAGAGGATTATAATATTAGATTATTTAGCATTATAACGTACTTCTGTTACTTTTTCCACAAGAGGCGGTGATACTAAGGTCGAGTCTGTTAGCTGCTTTTAGTTTGCACCGTGTCAACGAAATCAGAAACAAAACAAGTGTAGTGCATCATCGTCACAGCACAGTGACAACTAGAAACATGAGTATTGTACATTTTAAAACTACTCGAAAAGATGATGCAATACATTCTCTGTCTACGGCATGAGTACCGTTTACATGCTCTCGACGCTAACGTTAGCAGGTCTAGCATCTGGGAAATTAACTTTGCTACCAGCTAATAACAAAGTCTACATAATAAGCGCTGTGAGTATGAGATACTTCTTCGTAACTCCTACAACTAAAGAATAAGAACCAAAAGGAAAAACCAAATGAACTACAGCTATTTACACACTCTGAAACCCACCTATCACTCCACTGTCAGCCATGTTTACGATGCTGCTTCACCTCCTCTTCTGCTGTAGAAACTACTACCATAGAAACGTATATCGCCCCCTGGTGGATGACGTTGTATGTTGATGAGTATGTACACATTAATATTAAGCATATTGAAATCATATTGATTTGCTCTCCTGATATTTAGACTGTAGTATTGATATTTTAATCTTTGCCTTATGCCCATTAAACATTAATACTATCAATACTATTTTCCAAATGGTATTAATGTTTAATGGGTGTTATTAAGGCTCACTCAGTGACATACTGTTATTTATTTTATGTTTAGATTTGATTCTAAAGGCCGAAGTTGCTACACCAACAAAAAAAAGAAATTCCCTTATTTCTTTCAACAAAAAACCTTTTGAGCATTATACATATGAACATTACAAGGGGAAATAAATAAATGGTGTTATGTATATACAGTTTTGGTTACTGCACGTGGAATTAAGTACTGCACAGTGATTGCACAGTAGAGGGAATCACTGTGCAATACGTAGAGGGAATATTGAATATTGAAGTGAATATTGGAATATTGATCTGGTCAGTTAAGTAGCAGAGGGGGTTGTTGATCAGTTTTATCTGTTTTGGTGTGAATAAATTCACAACAGGTGCACTGGAGAGAAAACAATGAGACACCCCCATAACAGTAATTATTTTACGGATGGAGGCCACTAACCTTTTTTCCAATTCTGGCATTGAAATGTCACATTGCCAGAAGGCTTGATGTGTCTCTTGCACAGTCTCAACAGCAAGGAAGAGATTCCAAGTCGTGGAAGGTCCTTAACCCACCAACAGAACTGGTATATGCTCCTTTGTCTAACAAGGAACAGGATGAAATGAACTACAAATACAACCGGACTGATTAGGAATGTTATTTTGGTGACTTTGCTGTAATGATAAGGGCAAAGGTTCATAATGAAAATCCATCCATCCATCCATCCATCCATTGGGTAGGAGATATGTAAACCCTGGACAGATTGCCTGTCTATTCCTGATTAAAATGCTGACGTTAAATATCAGTTTACTGTCTATATTATGATCCAGTGAATTACAACGTCAGCATCCTGGCTTTTGGTCAGTGATTTCAATAACAGCAGCAGATTTCTGCTGGTTTTGACAAAAGATTTGAAGTGAAAAAGTTGGTAAGGGATGTGCAGCGCTGTTCTTTGTATGCTTATTTGCATCCCCATTACATCCGCATGCTTAGAGGAAGTTTATTTTCATGGAGACAGCTGGAGTGTCATTTTTGTGTGTATATTATCCTCCATCACAAAATGGACTGAAGACAGATTTTATTCTCCCACATTGTAGGAAATTTGGATCAGGTTTCCACCCAGGCTGTATTTATAAAAAAAAATATTTAAACACACATGAAATATGAGTGAAACGAGAACAAAAATACACAGACATAAGCATATGTGCTATTTATAGACCTATACAGTAGAGTGCAAAATAACTGTAAAATTCATGTAAACACTAAAAGAAAAAACATCTGTCATTTTTTACTGATACATCCCTACCTCATCATTTAAAACTGAGCTTGAAGTTGGGATAAAAGAGATTAATTCTAGCTCTAGTCAGGCAGCACAGTGATATTCTAAACCTCAGAGTGGTGTGTAGCTCATACAGCGCAGGGTTATTAGATTGTTGGCTTGCCTCTGCACAGCCTGTTTGTAAATAGTCTGCAGGCATGAGTACACTCCACACCCACACAGAAGGCAACCTAGCTAGAAACAGCATATTACTGTATATATACATCATGCGTGCTATCCATGGTACTGAATTCTCTGGCCCGGACTGTAATATTAGCTTTTCCCATCTATTCTACAGTGTCTATCCCTGCACTGCTACACCTGCGCTCTTTTTCTGTTTAAATAATTTACTAAGTTATACTTTGCTGCCATTTTAGGCCTCATATTTATATCATCTCATACTGGGTCAGAGTCTATTCTGCAGAATAAGGTGGACTCAACTGCTATCGTTGTGTTTTTCCTCGAGTACACAATGGACTGAACGTGAATCAGAAGAACAGGAATTCAACACTGTACATCGTCAGTGATCTTTTATTTGGTTTCTAGTCACATATTACTATGAACAATCAATATAGTGCTCCTAAAGAAGATTCACGTTGCATCTGTGCTGTAAAATCTATTCTATTCACCACCTCCAGATTAAGCAGCGCTGCACCACAACGTCACTGCGCGTTTGACTCCCAGCCGGTGTGTGCTGACTGAATTCACGGCGCAGTAGCTGGTTGAAGGGGACCAAACCTCACAGAAACACCTGACTTGGTTCCGTTTGACCAGCCACAGCAAGGCGTGTTGCTTCAGCTGCGAGTGGCAGAGCAGGAGGGGAGGGGCAGTGAAGAGGAAAGGTTACAGGGGTAAAGGTCACGGAAAAAGAGGGACATGAGAAAGACGAAATACGGTAGGAGATGGACATCATCTGCAGGCAGTAAGGGCTGCTGAGTCCTCTTCGGTCTTACCTGATGGAACACACAGAGAGAGAAAAGGAGAAGTTACAGCACACGAACAAGTGCCTCCGTGTTACCAAGCAAATAGTTCCTATTTAGAGGCTTGAGAACTCTGACAGCCGGTGACATCTCTCCATTTCCTTCCAAATCCAGCCCACGGCAGTGAACTTTCACCCTCAGTGACAGCTCCTGCATCTCTGCCCTTCCCTCCCCTCTTCCCTTTTTGAGAGCTCTGCGGTTGCTATAATGGGTGACAGCTGTGCTCTGTCAATCCTCCTTGACTGTCAGCAGTTGGGGCAGGGCAGGAATTTTTCAAGAAGTCCCTGAGACCCGATCAGCGGCCCTGGGAGTAATGCTAACTGCACACGTGCCTGAGCTGAAGGAGAGGGAACAGGCCTTTCACCTGTTGTCCTGCCATACACACACACACACACACACACACACATGTTCATGAACTCTGACACCCCCCAAATGGTAAATGGTTAATGGCCTGTATTTGTATAGCTCTTTACACAACACACACAAACACACACACACACATATATAAAGTAGACAGACACCCTCACACAATTTTCTGAATGAAGACAAATGAAAGAACAATATGAGAAATGTCGACGTCGATGCTCAGGTCCCCTTGAAACCACACACTTCCTTACATTCCATAAGTGGCGTATTAATATGGGGATATAAGGAAGCATGTGCTCACAAGGGACAACAACTGGATTCGCTGCTCCTCGAGACACAAAGCACCCTTTCATAGCCACGCGTGAAGAGTAGCGGGAAGAACCGGCTTAACAGCGGTTAACTGTGACAGAGTGAGTAAGTGAGTGAAGGAAAAAAGGAGCGTGAGAGGCACAGAATGGTGGCTTCTATCATGTCCATGATGCTAGAAGCAAGGAAGAGGAAATTCCTTTTTAATTTGTATGGGTTAAACCTGACCATTGTTTTATTAGACAAGTAAAAAGTGAATTTTCTGACACTGACAGATGACTGGACTGATCATACTGGCAGATACTTGATGGATAATGCCAGTGTGATGCTGCTGAAATGAGTTTAAATAACTCAGGCGGGTGAGGCAAATACCGACTCCCATCAAACAAAGGTCATCGTCCTTTTTTTATTTCCCAAACATCGTGCCACGCCAAGTCAACGTGATGCCGACAGTTGTGTCAAGTGATCCTTAAGAGCGGAAAAAAATTCAATTCATTTTAATCGCAACCCCTTATTAAAATTGCTTGAGCTGATTTTTTAAAAAATGCGTTTTACTCACCTTCGTCTGGTCTCCTTGCGCCTCCTCTCGTGGTTTTCTCACGGTGAGTAAATAGGGTTAAGATGAAGGCCTCAGTCCACCTCTCCTTCACAAGTGGTGACTTCCTCGATACATCTAAACACTTCTGAACCAAATGGCCACCAGAAAGTCTGTCTCGTCTACTGTAATTAGACTAGGACGACTCCTCTGAGAGGCACCAGATTTCCTGATTCTTTCCTGCATCACACCTCAGCTTCCCCTCACCTGACACAACTGGCTGCCGTGTTGTGCTGTGTCTTCAGTAAAAGTGAGAGAAAGCTGGTTTGATACCAGATTTTTACTCATATTGTGCTGAAGTTAAGCTGAAACCACACAAGCACAGCTACCCCAAGATTTTGTTGCCTGACAGAGACTTTGTCTCTTCCTGCGCTGTGAACTAAAGTTTTAGAAGGAGAAATCACAGGAGTGATTCAAAAACAGACAAAACTCAGACCAACCTTACTCCTCATCCCTGAAGTTGTCCTCTGCCTTTTATCCACCCTTTAAAGCCAAGCTCATGAAACTAACCCTCCGCTTTCTGACAACCACTCCCCGGCTTCACCCTCAGCTCTCCTGTGATCACCCATCCTCCTCTGTATCTGGTCAGTGGATTGTGCCCACAGCAGGCCTTGCAGATCGGCCTTTTCTATGGCTCCAGGAGCGGCCCCCTCCAATGCGGCCTCCCACCTGTTGGTGTCCTTTAGAAGCCCGGGCCTCTCCTGCGCCTCCTGTCCGGCCCAATCAGCGCTTTGACAGAGGGGAGCCAGCCTGTGAAATCACACCTCTCAGCTGTTCACACTGGGCTCGAGACATCCTACACCCCTGCCGTTCCTCTGTTCAGGCCCCCCCACCCCACCCTGCCTCTATTTTACACCGAACGTCAATGGCTCCTTTTTGGATTAAAAAAAAAAAGAAAGGGAAAGAAAAAAGAAAAGAAAAGGGGATACAGGGAGAAACAAGGAAGCAACTGCAAGAGGGGCGTGTTTTACTGGGTCTGGGGGTACAGTCAGAGCAGCAGTTACGGCAGGCCGTGAGTCACAGCCGAAGCCAAGGTTGAGTTTCAGCCCTCTTTGGTTTCTTTGATTCACTTTAGCGTCATCGCATCGTTTACAGGGGAGGAAAAAGTGACGTTTGTGCTTATCAAGTTCACAAAATAACATCTCAGGCCCCTTTATGCGGTGATTTGGGCAACTGAAACAGGTCCCTTTGGGAGACATCACATGATAAGAAGCCTGTCTGCTTCACAGTGCACCAAATGTGGCAAATGCTTTGACAAACTGTAAAGTAAACCTCTGTCCACGAAGCACGGCCAGTAGGATATATAGGTGCTCCTGTGGCATCATAAAAAGAAAGCAATAAATTCTTCAGTGGCCACAAGATGACCATTCTGCCACCGTGACTCTTAGAGCACAAGCACTCGATGTGAAATGAGCCACTTTAGGAGGCAAAAATCCAAAGCCTGGAAGAATATGTCTTTTCTCAGGATACGTGCTGCCGTATAGAATGACAGGTCTGAAGGTGTGACAGCGCTGAAGCATCTACACGCACTGATCACCAGCAGTGTAGAGGCAAACAGGCCCAGGCTCAGGGGGTTCATTTTCCTCTGCAGCAAGCACAAGCTGCTCCACTAAGGTCAACACCTGTGTTCTAAAATCAGCGCTGGGGTTGGGTGTGATAGGAACCCGGGCCTCATTCACAGAAAGCTCAAGCTCAGAGAGAGGGGCTTATATTGAAACCTAACGCTCTCGCTATTTTCGAGGCACTTGCCGTCCACAAATAGCAACCTGGCTGCATCTTTGTGGCTCCCGTTTTTTTTTTTTTTTTTTTTCACCCCACAGGATGTTGTCTAAATTCGACAGTTGTTCAATATTTCCCATGGCGCCGAGCCAGGGTGTATCACAAATGCAACATTTCCACTAATGCCAGCGATGTGCCGCGGCCTTGCTCGTTACATCTGAGCGCTTGGAATATCGGATGACTTTTGTTGCTGAGTGAATTCTTGGTCGCTCGCACCGGACACGATGGTAAAGACACAAATCATAATCCTTGTGTTCCTCTTTTGCGGGAACAGCTGATCACTGTCACATACTGGCCGCACAGGCCGGGGCTTTGCCAGCGAACGCTCTCATCTAATCATCTGTTTCTCCTTCATCATGTGTCATGCATCATTCAGAAGAGCTCACCTTACCCTCTGATTTTTTTTTTCATCTGTCTACACCTTTTCTGTTTGCTTTTTTTTAAATTATTTGACTTCCAGTCATCCAGTCTGGTGATCCTTTACACTTCCAAAACTCACTGTAAACATGGACACTGGATGATAGGATTTTGACTTGCTCACCAATTTTGAGATCAATTAAATCAACATGGGGGAAAGTCAGTGAAGGGGCTTAAGTGCCCGAGCTACATGTTATCTTCAAATCGGGCTAGGGAGGTTATTTTTAACTACCGTTCACATACCGGGGCCCCCGTTTGCTAATCACTTTGTTCCCCTCTGTCATACCCATCTGCCCTGCTGCCAGTGTCCCACTGCTTCTGGGGAGGTCACAACACACTTCACTTGGCAGGAGGAAATAATTTACCTCAGGACAGCAGACAGGAGCTTTGAATGATGAACTCCAGAGCAGTTTCTTCAACAGCGGATAATATGGAATTCTATTGGTATAAATAAAGTGGCAGCTGACACCAGACCAGATCTTGCGCATGCACACGCACACCGAGTGACCCCCACCTCTTTTAGCAGGAAAGCTCCTGTAGGAGGTAGTGGTGGTGGTGGGAGGTGGTGGTGGGGGAGGGGGGTTAATAAATAACTTAATAACTTAACAACAAATAACTTAGATGTAAGACTAAAACTGGGATTTGAGATTGTAAAATTGGCATCATGGCAACAGATAATAGCTTAAAGTGTCTAAAAAATTCACACACATTTTTTAATGTATTCTAAAGGCACACTAAAAAGATTAGGAGCTGGCCTAGTTGAAAAAGCTGCTTAATCCTGACAATGGTAAGACGGTACTGTGCTGCTGACTCATTACGTGGTCTGATATTAATGGCGCTCTCTGTCCTTCCCTGGGCACAGCAGTTGCCAGCATCGAGGTTGACACAGCTGCCAAAGGAAGCCCGGTCCGTGTGGTAAAGCAATGGAGCAGAAAGGTCAAAGGTCAGCAGCATTTATGCTGAAAGAGAGAACAGGTGATGGAGAGGTGAAGGAAACTCGCCCACACGATTCAAGGAGAGGACAGAAGGATTTAAACGGATGCTCTGAGGCTGTGAGATTTAGGAGTGAGGAAATGCAGCAGTCGGTGACGTCAGCGTCTTTATTGTTTGGTGCTTGGTTAGAAAACGGCAAACCGTTTTCTTTTCATTTCACCAACACAGAGAAAAAAAGCTTGTTATTAACGTGGCACCCTAAGTAATTCAATCCAAGTCAGTTTTATTTATATGGCACCAAATCACCACAACAGTTGCCTCGAGGTGCTTGGGACTAGGCTTCAGTCTGTTACTGAAGCCATCCAAAGGTGCCAAAACAGGAAACACATCCCACACTTTTCTCACCAGCCCGACAGCTAGGACATGAAAGGGTTCTGGGTGTTACACTGGAGCCTGTGTCACCCTAGAAGGGCCTACTGCAGCAGTCAGAGGTGACACATGAGGTCTGATTTTGGACGATAGCAGGGGACAAATTAAGTACAATTTTATTAAACCATCATATTCACCGTGCTATTGTACCCAAGCAAGGTAGGATGTTTTGGGAGCTCAATTACATAATGGCAATGACAGGCTGAAATGACTTCACAGGCAAGCATATATAACTGCTACTATTAAAAATCATAGCATCTATTATACAGTGCTTAAAATGTCTATTAGATCACCACCCAATTTAAGGTTTATGCCACAGTTTCAATAATTAATAGTATTAGTAATTACTGAAATGATTTTTTGGAATGTTTCTGTAATGATTAATCCACCAGTATGTGCCAGCTCTTTAATTAAAATGATGTTTTGAGTGCTAAAATGTAACTATTGTTGTTATCCATGAATTTTCAAATTGACTGTTTGACAAAAATTTTTTGGTTTTAGATTAAGATGCCAAATTATATTTATTTATTTTCATTTCTGAACAGAAAAATCAGTTTTAGGGGTTTCTGAAAACCTGATTTCAGGTTTTAATTCTGCCTAATAAATAAAAATATGATTTTTGTTTAAAATAAGTTTTTTAAACACTGTCCTACAGAGTAAGTCTTTTAAATAATAACTGGGTCACTTTGTGAATGTTTCTTGTCATAGAAACCAATACCTGAAGGCGATGTGACACCATACACCCTCCTGTGTATCGATATACAGTATGTGTGCATATAAATAGTGTAGCAAACTGTAGATCCATATTAAGATACCGATTACTGTGATTAAAAGGGGCAGTTTCATCTTCACTGTAGTAAATCAGATGGAATTTTTACTAAATGCTTCACTGTAGAGGATAATAAAGGGTAATTATAAGGGAAGATATTAAACTGTTTTTTTTTGTTCAGGCTCATTATTTCCTCGTAAAATTTCTTAAACTGAACCACTCAGTTTGGATAAGGTTTAACAACTATGTTTAAAGGCGATTTTATAATAAAGGATTTTTTCTCATCTGAAGACAAACCTGACTTGTTTTCATTTTTTTAAATGTTCAACTTCCAAAGAGTTCAGTGGAATTGATTCTTTTCAGGGAATAACGATTGGCATATTGCACATTCCTTTCCTGGAGCCTTCTTGTGCATGTACAGCTGTCAATGCCTTCCTGTAACACAAGCAAACTTGAAGTATTTTATATTGTAAGTACCAATCAAACAAAGAAAATGTTATTTATGAGGCAACATGTGTGAGCTACTACAAAGACAGCACACATATAACTATGTTGTGCATGTAATAAATATTTAGTTAATTTTAATATTTATTTAAAACAACATGCGCATTATTGTTGATAAAACAACCAAGTCTTTCACAGGAACAGAAATCATCAAGTGCATGAATTAAAACCATTAAAAAAGGGACTTGATATAAAAATGATACAGCCTAAAAATTAAAAGAATAACAGGATAATAATTAAAACCAGCAAGAGGGCAGTAAAAATATAACACATTTAGTTTAAAACCAATAAAATAAGCATACATTCAATAAATCAATCAATAACTGACACTCTTTTTAAACAGTGTAACTACGTAAAGATGTTGTGCACATTTCCATCACAGTTGGTCATGACAAAAGCTCAGTTTTTCCTCACATTAAGCATTCCTTTTCCACGTGATACTTTGCGGTGGCTCCTGGCAAAAGAATGAGCAGCCTATGGACACCCAAGCACCCGTGGGGGTCGTGAGTAAGTCAGTTGTCAGTTGACTCCCAACAAAAGGGAACGACAACTGCAGGAGAGCCAGAAGCAAGGGAAGGAAGAGAAGCAAGAGAAGCAACAGCAGCAGTGGCACGGAGATGAAACAGAGATGAGTTTTATGGTGGTCAAAGGGTGCAGGATCGGCTGAATCAGCCGACCAGCTGAGAACACTTGAAGTGAGAGTCAGCAGTGAGCATCGATGATGTCTGTTCTGTCCAAGTGTTACGCTCTACCATCTGAAAACTGCTTTTCAGGCAGTTTGGTGTACTTCTCAGTGACTGCTCCTCAATATATCATCTGCAGAGATGCTGAGTGGACACAGGCAGAATTGGAAGGTGCCCTTTGTGAAAATAAAATCATTTAACATTAACATTTAACAAGTTATTTCATATTAAGGCAATAACAATTTCAAGATTAAAACAAACACTATTTTTTAACACTTCTGAGCAGTTTATGTATATAAATTATCACAACAAATTATTTTTATCATTCCAAATTGCAATTATGATAGTGTGGCTTAAAAAGAAATACAAGAATGACTGATGTTTTAAAAAAAAGTTTAACATTAAAAAACTATTTTTCCTGGAAAAGACACTGGTGTTAATTGGTGTAAATTTAATGCTGCTTATATTACACGGATAGTATCAAACTCGCAGTATCTCCATAACCAGACAGTTCAGCCATATAAACTCATTTGGGGGATGTAAGGTCCTAAAAGTATTTCAGGTTATCCTGTTGACTGCTGGAACAAGATAATAAAATTCTTGCTGGTTAAATGTGCACTCATTAGTACAAGATCAAAGGGCGACTAGGGTACTTTTGCATGTAAAACTGAGCTACCCTTACATGTATTGACTTCTTCCACTTATAATACTTGCTGATATGGTGCTGATTGCCAATGTGATTATAAAATTTTGCTGATTAAAAATGTACAGGATATCTGTGTAAGCATGGCTGAACAGCTACATTTGATCCTGTCATGTTAATTTTTGATTTGATATCATGATGCCTTAGACCAGGGATGCCACACTCATTTTACATTGAGGGTTACTTTGATATTATGTGGTCCAGAGGAGTGAAACTGCACCTTCTGTCAGTGTGAAGACATTTAGCGACATATTTAATCCCAGATATATCTTGATATGAGATAAAGTGTAATTTCAACAGCACATCTCAGTTTTTATACATGATCAATTTTCTTGTAGCTCACTGCTCAGACTGTTCTATATTTATAAAACATAAAGTTTTTTGTTGATTGATGAAATTTATATAGTCCACAATGAAAAACATAAATTCGTCTGTCATTTTATTGTTTATCTTTTACATATCTACTTAAGTGTAGTATGAAAGCTTCCAGGGGAGAACTTTATCAGCAGGAAAAGCTGTAAAACCTATTAAGATATAGTTAAAAGTACAAAAGTTATATTTTCCCAAGTCATCCACTGGGCCCAACTGGAATCTTCACTGAGCAGATTTTGACCCTCACACCTTATGTTTGACACCCCACCTTAGACAAAATCATAAGTGTAAAAAATACAAAATAACCTGTATTTTGTGTCACTCAGCAATAATATTTTATTTGCAATTTATTTACAGCAAAGCAAGTGATCATAAAACAGCACAACACCCTCACACAACTTTCATATCCAAGTTTCCTTGCTCTCACATCTTCCTGACGATTGAGTTGAATGCCTTTATTGTCAGTGGAAGATGTGTATGGATATGTATGGGTTGTAAAGCCACTAAAAACACAAAAACTACAGGTTACATAGAATTTAGGTCTTCAGTCTGTACTCTTAAAATATATCTAATTTAACTCTGCACCTCTTCTTATCCTCTTCAGCCCTCTCATGGGAGGTAACAGCTGTCCTGTCACCCCAAGTCACATGACATGGGCAGGTGGGAGAAACCTATGTGGGACATCTAACTACCCTCCTCCCCCCATTCTGTCTCTCTGAATGTCAGACACACACACACACACACACACACACACACACACACACACACACACACACACACACACACACACACACACACAATCTCTACTCTTCAAGGGTGTGGCCATTTTGCATTGCTGGAATGTGCACTGTGTTTGTAATTCATACTGTATGTCTGATCTGCCCCAGTGTTGAAATACCAGAGACAAAAATCTGTCTTGTTCCAGTCCCTGCTTGTAGCTGGTGTGCTGCTGAACTCGACGTCTCGGTTTTATGTTCAAACATTCTCGCTCACTTTGATGTGCAGGGAAATTTCTCTATATCGATCGTTTATATCACATATTTGGAACTGCTGGTCCTTTGCTTTACAAGACAACCCAGGTGCAATATTTATTTAGTGTATATGTACAAAGAATTTCCTTCCAATAATCTAGGAAACATACTGCTATAAATTAAACATTAATAACGAGAAGGGCACACTCACTGGACACTTGATCTGGTATATTTTGTTAGTATTGGTTTGCACCCACTCCCCTACTCCTCACCTTCAGAACTGTCTAAATTTTCCAGGACACAGATTAAACAAAGTGCTGAAAACATTCCTCAAAAATTTGTGGTCCATATTGACATGACAGCATCAAACAGTTGCTCTAGATTTGTCTGCTCCACATCCATGATGCAAATCTCCAATTACCCCACATCTTAGTGGATTGAGATCTGGTGACTGCGTCGTTTGAGTCGTTTGAGTACTGTGAACTCACTGTTGAGATAATTTGATCTTTGTGACATGGAGTGTTATCTGTACATTAACAATACTCAGGCATGCTGTGACTTTTTTGCAATGCTTAGTTGGTACTAAAGTTTTCCAAGAAAATATCTCCCACATCATTATACTGTTTACACTGAACAGTTTATATAAAGAATTATGGATCCATGCTTTTGTGTAATTTACATGAAATTCTGACACTGCTTTCTGACCAGATGACATTTTTCCATTTTCCTAGCGTTCCCATACGGGAACAATAGGAAAGTATTTGTCTCATTCCAGTGCCAAATGCAATAATAAGTGCAGTATTTATATATGGAATTTCAGTAGGCCTATACCAGTACTTACCTGTAGTTACGTTCCTATTCTACATACACATTTTGTGGAAACCAAGAAAAATAATTCCAAAAAGCTTCTATTAGAACTAAAGTTTATAAGACATGAAATCTATGTTTTTACTTCTTCTTCTCGCGGGGGAACAAACTCTGCTGGCACTGTTTCTGGGGACCCTTTTTACGAACGGACAGACCAAACAACGACACGTTCAGCTAATTTTCACATTTTTAGCGTTGTTTTTGGTGTAATTGGACAAGCAAGGATGCAGACTATAGTCACACGCTACAGTTGTAGATAACCGCCAACTCCACAAAATTACGCATTTTTACTTGCAACAGTATTTGCACAGCGTTTTTATTTAACAGTATGTCGGCGACCGTTGCTCTGCTCCCCGTTACAAACTGATTGTTTTTTCTTTTTTTGGACAGAAGTCACAACAGAGGTTAGTATCACGAACTCAGCACTGACGTGTTGGAAACTGTCACGCAGAAAATGTTCGTATTTTTATTAAATTTATATTAATGGTAAATTAACGATAAAAAAAATCGAAAAAGAAGTCGCATCTTCGTTGCCTGTGGTGTTTGTTTTGTATTAATTTAACTAAAAATTTAAGTACTTTTAGGCGAGTTGGATCTTATCATTGAGGGCGTATTTTCTGTTCAGTCTTTAGCTAATGCTGCTGACAAGTGCTCGCCTGTCCAAAGTGCTGCAGCTCACCCTGGCGGTCATCAAACCAGATGCTGTGGCTCATCCTTTGATGCTAGAGGTGAGCTGCCCTCATGTTTAAGTTACAGAATTTACGACCTAAGATTACAGAGTTGAAGTGGTAGTTTGAAAGCTACAGACTACCACAGATTCAACAAGGTACTGCAAACATTCTTCTGAGCCTCTGTTTAATTGCTTTTTTTAAACCCACTGTCAAATAAAACAGCAATTAATTAATTGATGTTATCTGTTCTGATATCAATTTAATCAAGTGGTAAAGAAGCATTTGCTCACCTCACAGACCTGGAGGCTTCAAAATCATAGCAGCTGTGTCTATCATAAAATATTCCATCAGTGATAGGTTTAATTTCACTTGTTAATGTGCATTACTTTATTGTTATCTCAAGTTAAAGCACAAGAGGATGGCCTTTTGAATCAGAGCTGTCAATTTTTACCTTTTTCTCTGCAAAAAAATCTACACACAGTAGGAAAAAGCATCTAAAGTTGATTCCAGTCATGTTTTGATGCAAACATCGTGATTCCTGTCTTTCAGGCTCTTCACCAGAGAATTCTAGACAACAACTTTGGGATTGTTAGATGCAAAGATCTGGTCTGGAGACGACAGGACTCTGAGAGGTTTTATGCTGAACATTCAGGTTTGGAAACAATTCATTTGTGTTTAAGCTTTACTTAAATGAGAGAAGTACTGCTGTAGTATATAATGTAACCAAATAAATGTTTGGTTGAACTTGAAATGTGCAATTCACTTGTATTTTTATTTTTATTCCTATTTATTCTATTTATCCCCTTTGTATATTTTATCTATATATGTCTCTGTATTTATATATGTGTATATATATATATATATATATAATATTCTGTAATTCTGTAACTTCTGTCGGTGCTGTGCTTTTTTGGAAACCAAATTTCCCAGAGGAACCCACCCGAGGGATTAATAAAGTTTTATCTAATCTAATCTAATCTAAAATGAGTCAGCAGCCCATTTTAGCAGGGTGCACTGTATGTATGATAGTTAAAAGAAATAAATGTCTTGTCAAATAAAGGATAGCTGTTTTCTCCTTTCTGTCATCGAAGGTCTTTATTTGTGTTTTACAAATCTCAGGGAGATTCTTCTATCAAAGACTTGTTGAATTCATGTCAAGGTAAGCCTCCATGCTTATATCATGGACACATTTCGTTGACTCCATGTAATTGAGTTACAATTTTATGTGTTTGGATGATTGTTGTTGGGTGTTGTATTTTAAATGGAATAATGGATCGAGAGCCATCAGCACCTCTGCTGATAGCACTCCAATTTCATGCTCAGTAAGGCACCAGTAAACGTTTTTCCCAAAACAGGACAACAGGAGATTCAGTTATCCGTGTTTAGAACACAATTCCCTGGTGCAGTAGCCTAAATATCGCTATGCAGACCACTCACAATAGGTCCTCCCGCTGCGAGCCTCCATTGGATTGGTAAAAGTGTTTGTAATTACTTTGTCTTTTTTTGTCTGCTCACAGCAGTGAAGCAGTAGTTGCTACAGCAACCCTTCTCTGACTGCTGCTATTGATATCGCAAACATAGGAAGCATCTTCAAGTGTGTCAGCCAGTCAAGCTTGATGCCGCACCAGCTGGCATTGTTTAGCTAAAACGGATTTATTTATGGCTGAACTGTCTTCCCAGAAGGTCCTGGGGGTGAATAGATTAGATTTGTATGAAGAGTGTTTTTTTTGGTCTGCTATCTAGAAAACATCAGCAGTGTTCAAAGTCAGATTCATGACTGCTGTTGAAATTTGTCCTCAGTGGGCCAATGCGAGCGTACATTTTAGCCAGGGAGGATGCCATAAGCCACTGGAGAGAAATGATGGGGCCGACCAAAGTGTTCAGAGCCAGATTCAACTCGCCTGCTTCCATCAGGGGCCAGTTTGGACTCACAGACACAAGGAACACAACTCATGGCTCAGGTAAAAAAGCTCCCAAGCTTCATAATGCTAAAAAAATGATAACAAAATTATATGTGTAATGTTAATAATCTATTATTGTGAATATATTATCTTAAACATATGCAAGAGGTCATAGTGGGGCGATCGTGGCTCAAAGAGTTGGCAGTTCGTCAGTCTCGGTCGTTGTGTCCTTGGGCAAGACACTTCACCTACCGCCTACTGGTGATGGCCAGAGGTGCTGATGGCACGATATAGCAACCTCGCTTCTGTCAGTCTGCCCCAGGGCAGCTGTGGCTACAACTGTAGCTGCCTCCACCAGTGTGTGAATGTGAGAGTGAATGAATAGTGTACAGCGCTTTGAGGGCTATATAAATGCAATCCATTATTATTATTATTATTATTATAACTCCTGCGGTTACCAGGTTTACACATGACTCAATTTCACATCTTTTAAAGCCCATCAGTTTCTATAATGGTGTTTGGTGTCATTGGGCAGAAAACAGAATAGTCATAGTCTGTGCAAAACACTCCTCTTTTCTTTTTGTTTCACTAGAAAATTGGGAAATGGGTACAATGATTTATTGAAACGTGCAAACATGAATGAAAATAAAAGGCAAAAACAGCTTTCTGTAGTTTCAGGAATAGTTCTCCAGGCTTTTTGAAGGACATGAAAAAACAAACGAAACATTCTTCAGAAGATGGTTGGGTACAAGGACTGGACTGAAAATGAGGGAAAAGCAGAAATCATGGAGAGCTATTTCTATTATAAGATTTATTATAAGTCTGGCTTATTTGGGGAAAAAACTATAAAGAGTTGAAGGCTCAAGACTTTTGCACAGCATTGTACATTTTATATTTTGAACATGTAACAAGTAGAAATATGTAAGAAATGTTTAAGATTTGCGTTTATTTCCATAGCACATCTTGGAATCCATCTTAATATTTTATAGTAACGCGTCTGTCTGGTTGCACATAAATGACATTTTTAGACCAATTAAAAAGAAGCCTGTAATTACTATGCTAATTTTTGATTTTCCGTTCTGTTATTGTTTTCTGTAGATTCTCTTGAGTCGGCTCAAAGAGAGATTACTTTCTTCTTCCCAGACTTCTGTGCAGACGAGTGGATGAAAAAGGAGGAGCCATTGTTTAGATCAGGGCAGATCCGTTATGACCATCAAAACCAGATTCACACACTTTCATTGTCAAGCTGACACCAGATCAGCTCAATGCTGTCAACATCATCAGTATAAAGACTAATACTATTACTGTTTATCTATTGCTCACATATATACAGAGGTACCTCAGCTGAAGGCCACATGATTACCTGATTGTCTTTGAGCATTGCAAATGAGTTCATTTTAAAAGGACAGTACATTTCGGTGTTTAATTTATTATCATTAGAAAACACAAATAACGACAGAATTTTAAAAAGTAACCTCAATATCTTACAAAACACGATGCTGTTTTCTTTTTTATTATCACAAACCTCCGTCCAGGCTTCACTGTAAATAGTGCAATCATCACAGTCAGTTTCCTGAGCCTTTTGCTTTGTAGGACAGCAGCGACTACAAATGGTGCATCAATGCCAAGTAACAAAACTATGAAACATTTATATCATATTAAATAATATTGCAGTAATAGTTTTACACCTATGTTAATGTTCAACCACATCTTAAAATGTGAAAATACTCTGGATTAAACTATTTTCGAGTTCAGTGCTAAGCAATGATTTCTTTACACTGATGTGGAAACAAGCTGTCAGCTGTAATATACTACAATTGCTTTTAATATGACATTCGCTGTAACATACCACGTTTCGTTTTGCCTGTTACTCCATGCTTGTTTGATCAAATGTCTCTTGTAAAAGTCTCCAACATGTCAGTAAAACATACATTGTACATTATTAAATGCACTAGAAATCTGATTTTTGTGCTTTCGACACCTGTCAGACCACAAAACCTGTTCGATTTCTTTCGCAGTCATAATTGTTGTCATTTTTTGGCTTCTTCCAATGTCCCCCTGCACTCAGGTGTTTTGTGTCGCCACCTGTTTGATAGCTTCCACTGGTTTCATGACCTCATATGTCGTGAGGGACTTCTTCACCTTCCCATTCTTGTCCACCTGGTGGATGCTCTGGGTCACTGTAATGGTCACCTGCTTGGTCGACATCCGATTGTCCTGCCATTTTGTCTGTTAATGGAGAATAAATGGACAATAAAAAAATAATAAAAAAACACTGAAATACTGACAATGTGGTAAATATTCTTCCTGGGGTCCTACACACTCAAGCCAACATCAACAACATGTCAGTGTAAAACAAGCCAATTCTGCTTATACAGACAGCACTGAATTTCGCAGAACATAAAACTAGTTTATAAAAGGACACCAAAAGAAGCGATAGTCAACATCTGCATTACTTCATTGCATCCAAGTGACTTCTTCAATCTCAGCTGACTGCAGGTTACCCCAACCTTATAAACAGTGCATTTGCACAGTAACTGAAAACAGCCCACTAAATGAACAATAGGTTGACAGGTCAGTTCCTTAATCATTAATATGCAAATTGTCATGACCATTGATAAACAACCATTGATCAATGGCCATAAGTACCATTCACAGAGAGTTGGGGAATGGCTACCATCACAGCACTGTAAGATGGTGAAAGATGTACCCTTTGGCCCCCTCCTCGATTCATAGATGGTCTTTCCCTTTTCACGTAATGTCTCTGTCTTCATGTCTTAACAAATATTTAAATTCATCTTTACTACTCTGTTGCATAATATAAACGGAAAAGGAGTTCTATCCTATCATAGTTCTGTAAATTGTTTTCCGTGTGCACTTTTTAAAATTTCTTTTGATGAAGCACTCAACCAGATTACACTTCAATGATCAAACCGCGACAGAACAAATTGATTTAAAACATGTTTTATAGCCTCTGGTGTCATTAATGTTTAAACCACACCACTGACAGACCTCTACCTATATTACTTATTAAATTATAATATCAGTATGTTTTGACCATGTTAATTAACAATCCACTGTTCTACCTAATCAGTTTCTCTCCTGGTCTGCAACTGTTCCATGAGAATATTATTATTACCTAAGCTTAAGTATTGGCTTTGTTTTGGGTTGATACCTGCATTACCATACACTTTGGTTTGCTAACATTAAACATCAGTTTATTATCTTTCATCCAATTTTCTACTGCCTTCAAATATCTAACATATCAATTGAAAGAAAGAAAGAAAGTGTACTTTATTGATCCCCGTGGGGAAATTCCTCTCTGCATTTAACCCATTCACTCAGTGAAGCAGTGGGCAGCCATTGGGCGCCCGGGGAGCAGTGTGCAGGGACGGTACCTTGCTCAGGGGTACCTCAGGGTAGCTGTTCAGGGGAATCAAACCCCCGACCTTCCGATCATGGGGCCACCACTCTACCTACTGAGCTATCCCTGAGATATTAAAAATTAAAAAAAAGAATTGTTAATAAAATCCAAAACTAACAGTGGTCCCAAACAGGTACCTTGAGGCACTGCACACATCACATTTCTTGTCTTTGACATACTATTAAAATAAATGGTCTGCCTGTGATTTTTCAGATAGCTTTCTAACAAATTTCAATGACGTGCTTGAAAAAACACAATTTACCAGCTTATTTAATACCTAGACAGTGATCAATAAAACCAAAGGCAAAATCTTAGAAGTGATTGTATGAATGTGTTTAGCTCCAAATGTGAAACGAAATGTTTTATGTGCCACACCTTAGATGTAGGTCAGTATTGCAGGGGAAAAAAGGTGCTGTGATGCTGTGAGCTGTCTTGAGCACATTTAAACACATTACAGAAGGAAAGGCTTACGATCTCTTCAGTGTGCAGAACACTTCTGCGCTGCACTGTGGTTCCAGAAGAAGGCATCGTCGTGTCCTGCCGCGGAGAGCCCAGTGCTGTTGGTGTGCTGCTGGGCTTCACATCGTTCAGGCTGGCTTCAGACATGGCCGAGCAGACCTTTAGGTAGGCCTGAGCCGGTGGCGGGAGGCCGTCTTCAAAGAAATCTGGAACTGTAAAGATGTAGAGGTTCAGCTATTTCTGCTTATGTGTTTGTAGCTTTTATATATTTCTATGAATTTTCTTTTTTTTTCTCTTGAAGTTAATCAATTTCAGCTTGATAAGATAACCACTATGCCACAATTAGCTTCTGTTAGAAGTCATTGGTAAATGAAACGGTAGCGATTACATATTGACAACTTAGTTGTCTTACACTGAACCAACTTGATGGTACTGTAGAGGCGTGAGCTGTGATCAGTTATTCGCAGGTAGTCGATGTTTGCATTTTACAGATGTGTGTACACCTCATCTCCTCGTTAATGTGTGATCATGTGTCTAATGATGACAGATGACATATGGTGCAGGTTGGACAAAACCAAAACACGAAATGAGGACATTTTAATGAATATTTTCTATAGACATACTGAACCACAACTTATTATGATTATTATCATAAAAATCTGTTTGGTTCCCAGCTGCTGATTAATTTAGCCAATTTTGGGTCTGTTTTATCTCTCCACATTGAAGCTCGAGTCAATTTGCCTTCACAATTACATCAAGGCTCCTCTCCCTGCATTCACTCATGCCTGTATCTGTTGCCATGAGAGCTGAGCCCTGTTTGAGCACAGTGGCTTTTAAAGCAGCCTATCATCCCCATTTACTGACTCATCTGCCCTTGGCTTCAAAGAAAAGAAGAGGATCCATCTAAGAGATTTATCCGTTTCTGATGTCCTGACCTGTTTGTAGAGACACATACAACTAACTGCACACTAGAAGAACAAAGGTCTCTAAAGTGGATACTTCCTCTGTCACTCATGTTTCTGTTTTCTTTCTTCTACATAATGGATTCTTGTTGAAATCAGGCATGCCATCAGCACAGCCCTTGACATGAAGAGATGGTCCACTCCGCTTTGATAGAAAGAGTGTAAAGAATGGGCAAATCATTGCTAGTATGTTCAAATTATTTACAGCAATGTGATTTTAAAGGATGTACCTTGCTCATTTAAAACGGCAGTAGAACAATAACATTAGAATCTACGGATTGATGCAAAACCAAACAGATTTAAAATCATCTGTTACAGATATATTAAATTCTGATGGGGGAGCCTCCCACCCCCCTTTATATTTCTTCATACAGTAATCAAGGATATTTCTTTTCAGCAGGTTAAATTAATGCCTGCTCCGGTTAAGAGATTAATTCAGTATTCATTCACCCATCAGCTCAGCCATACAGTAATTCATTCTTCTTACCAGGGCTGATTGTTTTCTCAGAAGTAAAGCCAGCCTCTGAGTTCTCAGAGGGGATGCTCTGGATGGATGACAAGGGGATATCTGTGTCTGTGCTCGTCAGCCATGTCGACTCCGTCTCTTTTGTCCAGCTCTCCAGGTAGCGAGGCTCCAAAGCGTCAGTTCTGCTGCCCCCACAGCCCATGGCTCTTCACTTCCCAGCTCAAAAAGATTCACACTGGAAGTGATTTGAATCACAGGAAACTGTGATGTTAAGTGTGTGTCTACTGATCCAGTTCTTTACACGACATGCACTGCAAAACAATCGAAATGACTTAAAAATGATGAGATAATTACTCAGTGTGCCTGCTGTGCACTGTGAGTGAACAACCAGACCTCTGCAACACAGGAGTCATCCAAATACACTTATTTATGCACTTTATTGTCTCATATGAGAGATATGACACAAACACATACTTACAGCACAGCACACAGCTGTGGGAGAAGCTGAGGGCCCTCATACAGTTAGTATGCATCAGCTTCTGTCCTTCAGAGAGCAGATTATGTGGTCCCACCCTGTGTTAACTCAGCTATGTTTAGGTTTGTTTAAGCAGCATCTTCTGATTATTAAGTAGATCAGGGAGACCGTGTTCAAATCTACAGGAGAGAGATGAGAGAAGTTATTGAAATGTGGGTTTTTCTATCTGTCTAGGTATTGCAAAATCAAGTCTTCCTCAAATTGCATGTAAATAAAATCTTGGTTGCCCTGATTGTCAGACACTGAATTAGTCGTTCGCAGTCAGGCCTTCGGGCTCTTTATACCGTCCTGTTTAACTTATTTAGCCCCCCCCCCCCCCTTCAGATCATGTAGGAGGAGAGCGCTGCTGTAAAGCCATAAAGTCGCATATAGGCTGTTATATAAGCAAAGAAAAACACATAAATCGTAGTATATGGATCTGTCAGCTGGCGATACATTGGCAGCTTTCGCGTCACTGTCATCTTCACAGGCCATAGGAAAAAATATCAGCACTGCCGTGAAATACATAAACAGAAAGACGTAGAGATGTAAATATGTATGACGGAAACGCGAATGGCGCTGTAATGCAGATGAATCAAACACCGGACACTAACACAGATGATCTCTGAAGGCTTACGGATGCTGGAAAGTCGGGTTTTTGTCTTGCCTCGGTGCTTTTCCAGTGTGTCGTCTGCCAGTCAAACCAGTAACACACTGTTAATAATAATAATAATAATACTAGCGACACGAGCACAGCCGGTAACACGCTGCGCGTCCGCACGCTGCTGCACCACCAGCCTCCTCATTCATCCTCCTGTAAACACACTGAACGGCGGATCTGTGGCGGAGCGGTGTACGTTAAAGCGTCCATCCTCTTGTCCTGAGGATGAGGGGGTGTACTTGAATTCAAGCAGGAAAAAAAAAAAAAAATCAAAGTATTACCTCAGCTGTTGCCAGGTAAACTTCAAAATAAAATAACGGTCCTCTGCAAGCGTTGATTGACTTTTGTTTGATAACCGCGAACTGAGTTGCACTTTATTTATTTAATTTCATATTTTATGACAGTATCTGATTCCAAATTTCTTGTCTATGCGGCCTTTAAAAAACGTGTTTACAGTCCTGACAAAAACTACTACTTCTACTATTACTACCACAAAACTATTGCTACTTAGATGCCTAAAGTGTATAGTTTCAGTTTCAGTTATAACATTTGATCTTCCCTAACAGCCCTTACAATATTTTCAGAACCACCTGCCTATCTCTGGTCTCAAGAGTGGGACCCATTGCTGTCTTCTTCTGCTTGAAGGTTCAGTCTGTGGTGTGTTCAGAAGGGATGGGTATTGATAAGATTTTCACGATTCCGATTCCATTTTCGATTCTGTTTAACGATTCGATTCTTTATCGATTCTTTTTTTTTAAAAAAAGGAGAACACTAAGGTCGATTAGCTTAGAACTTTGTTTTATATCTTCTCTTTGAACAAGATAGAAATTTAGGAGTAACATGGCCTAACAAACCCAACAGTGAGATCTTAAGAGATCCAGCCTATGGCTCTTTAACGGGGTGTCACAGGGTCCCCAGGAAATAAAATTGTAAATGTAAAATAATAAAATAAATATTCTTCTGTAGCAATAACAAAGCAATAACAAAGTATAACATAAATTATTCTGTAGCAATTACACAAGAATATCCAGTAATGTCCCTGCCTACAATTAAACACATTCACTTACCGAAAATCGGGGGCATCTGCTGTGGCAAATGGGTGCAAGCCTTTGACCACAAACTGAGTCACTGCTCGGTGACATTCGTCTATCCTGGCCTGAAAGGAGACGCTACAGGTAGACTGCAGCGAGAACTGCCAGCATCTGAGCCAGCCAGACTCTGTCTGTCTCTCTCATCATGGTCACCTAAATGCACAGTAATGGCAGGTTTTGTAATAAGGCAGATCGCGCTAACATAATATGCACTGTTAGTTGATTATTTACCTGCCGCATTAACAGGAGAGGACATGCAAACGTTACCGCTGCTGCTGGGTTGAGATTCACGAGTCCGGAGCGGAATTAAAAACATGACATTCATTTAAGGTTATCGTGTGTTTTGTGAGCAAATGCTTTTGCATATTCGTAGTGTTTCCTCCCTTAAATGAAATCTCTACTTTTCAAGTATTGCAAGTTGCCCTGTCGTCATCCGTTCTGGTAAAGTATAATCAAACTTTTGAGCGTTTGAGTGTTCTCAACAAGAACCGGTTTTCGATACCCATCCCTTGTGTTCAGAGATGCTCTTCTGCAGACCTTGGTTCCAGTGAGTTGTAATTTGAGCTGCTGAAAACTTTGTTTTCATAAATACATGACAGTCTGGGACTCTGGGCAATGAGCTACCAGAACATTTTATGTAATTTTACACAATTAGCAGGTAGAAAAACTGAGACATGCTGCTGAAATTGCTCTTTAGATCTGTGTGGGAAAATCCTAGTTAATCAGCAGTTCTTCAAGTACTCAGACCAGCATGTCTGGCACCAACAATCATTCTGGTTTGAACCTCATCTTGACCACTTCTACAGGCACTTCTGTCAGGCAGAGACACCATGGTTAGCCTCATAGCAAGAACTTTTCTGGGTTTGAATCCACCATCTGGCCGATGCCTTTCTTTGCGGAGTTTGCATGTTCTCCCCGTGTCTGTGTCAGTTCTCTCTGTGTTCACTGTCTTCCTTCCACAGTGTAAAAACATGCAGTTAGTGGGGTTAGGTTAACTGGTAATTCTAAATTGCCCATTGGTGTGAATGTGAGTGTGAATGGTTGAGTGTTTCTCTGTGTAAGCCCTGCGACAGACTGGGGACCCTGTCTAGGGTTTACTCTGCCTCTCGCCTTATGGTAGGTGGGATAGACTCCAGTCCCCCAACCCTGAATTGGCTAAGTGGAAAAGAACATATGGATGGATAAATGCACTGAGTTCCAGTGGTTCTCTACACGGACACGTCAAAACATCCTGTGCACAAAAACACCCTATAAACATTTAAATATCCTACTTCAGTACTGCTTCAGTACTGAAGCTTCCCTTCACAATAAAAAGGCATTTCACTGATTGCTTGTGAAACTCCTCACTTGGCTGCAAAGTGCACATTCATCACACTTCTGTGCTGCGGTTCCACAATGAATTGAATGAACAATAAACAGCATCCCTCTTTGTGCTTTACTGCAGAGAGAACACTACAGGTCTGCTTGTGGAAATAGAGGTCATTTATTCCTGACATATCTGCTGCCAATAAAGCACACTGCAAAAAAACAAAACAAAAAAACCCCAAAAAAACACACACACACAAAGAAAGAATGGAGCTCAGGCTGTAAAATCAATTCACTAATGTGATAGTTCGACATTTGTTCCTGTCAGAAAGAAAAGATTCATCATCATATGGTCTATGCCCCGGTCAGTTAGTGATGACTGCTCCCAGTACTGCAGATGAGGTCCTTTAGATTCCAAAGACTTGGCGGGATACACCAAACTTCTTAAAATACAGGTGCAAACAGAAAACTCGTCATTGTTCACTTTTTCATGTTGAGGGAGCTCACCGTGAGCAGCTCTCACACACCTGACCACCCTCCTACACACAGGTGCATCAGACAAAAAGCAGAACACACATTTCACCTCTGGCTTTACTTTGGGGATTTACCAAACTGCCAGTTGCCCTTTAAATACACAATACACCATTAATTTGTGCAGATCTGGCTGATCCTGAGCCAAATCACATCTCCATGACTTCCTGTGCTCATTCCCCTGTCACCTGGCAAATAAATCTTGCTTCCTGTGGACAGCCTGGTCAATATGAAGCCGGACAGCTTTGATTTGTATGTCCCGAGCCTCTGTCCTATTGGACTACTGGTCAATAGGCCTGTCTTCCCATTACCCTGGTGATTAATGTGGCACACGGCCAAATGCTACACAGGAGTAAATTATTCCAGCAACAAACAAAGATCCATGCAACAGCTTTTTATTTTAACAGTGAGCAAGTCTATGATACACTGTAACGAGTAACATTTTACATTTAAAATATGCATGGTGCATATGAAACATGTCCAAGGTGTCAAATAATGAGGTAAGTTTCAGATAGATTTTTAAACTGCTGTTCAAAACTTCTATTTACGAAAGGCAGCCAATCAAAAGGAAAGAGAAGGCGTCATTAAAAGGAAGAATGCCAAAAACTACTTGTTTTCAGCTGGGGACAAACTGAGGAGGGGCTGTACCAAAGCCCCTGTGGAAGATCGATCATTTTGAATTTTTAATCATGCAAAGCTAATCTAGTAAAGTCCAAGAATATTAAAACAATTGAGCTGTAAAGGTCCACTTTAAAAAGTTATTTCTTATAAAGCAGCTGCTAAAGTTCAGCAATTGTTAAATGCATGACACTCAAGATAAGAAGTGAGTTGTCATATTCCCTTTAGATTTATGTACAGTCTGTATGTGTCAAACCAAACTGCCTTAAACCTCTCGCTTGTGTTTCCAGCTGGGTTTTGTTGATAGCAAAAATGTGCACTCTCCACTGATTTGCTAAAGTTTCTGTGAGAAAGAAAATAACTTTTTCTGGCAAATTCAGTTAGGCAAGGGAGTGAATGAGCCTATGTGCAACAGTGAAGCGGCCAAATCCCAACTTTCACTGGGATTTTAGTGAGACAGCCAGTGTGTTACAGCACAGGAAAACTAATTAGGAAGCTTAGAACTTAGGGCGGGAAAAAACATGGTATTGCAATCAGATTAGCTGCAATAATGATCAAAGGTATGCCATATTGTTCTAAAACTTAAAACTTTTAGAGTTTCAATTCTTTAAATTAACATCACTTGGAAAAACAAAACCCTTTGGGAGGGACGCTGAGATGTTATCATGTCCGCTTGTCTGGATTCCATCAGCAAATTGTTGATACTGGAGCTGCCAGCGGCACAAAGAGCAGCTTATCCAGATTGAGGTTTGCCTCGAGGTTGTGGTTCATCGGCATCAATCACATCTCAGGGCGTTTTTCTGGCACGGACGCGCCTCCTCTCCTCAGACCGGCAGCGGCAGTCTCCTCCTCTCATGAGACGCTTTGCCAGAGATCTCTCCAGAGGTTGTGCTCTTTCAATCCATCACAATCTCAGCGAACATGGCACCTTTTCATTAGTGCAAAGTGTTCCAGAGCAGAGGAACGACCACTGCCCCGAATAAGCATGCGTGGCTAAAATGAAAGTATTTACTCAGTCAGTGTAATGAGATGTGGATGGGTTTATTTACACAGAGCCGCGAGGGCTCAACGCAACACTTCTGAAAGATTGTCAAAAATTAGTAACAAATCTGCTTCCAGCTCAGTCTTTTTATTAAAGGAGAAATCACTTCTGGACTGTGTCCTAATAGAGCCAGGCGAAAGAAACCACACAGGACAGCTTCTTTAAATATCTCTATATCCTCCTTCCTATTAAAAAATTCTAATCTGAGAACATGCTGTATAAATTAATGTATTTCACCATATCTTGATGAAATGGCTTTTTATCCTATTTAATTACCTAAGTAGCATGAGTAGTAACCCCACTGTGCTGCAATTCCTGTGCAGCACTAAAAGTCATGTTTGCCCTAAAAATGATTCATATTGGCTCCATAAAAACCTCATTCTCCATGACTGATTTATGTAATTTCAGTTGCTGTCATTTTACATTATCAGGGGGAAGTGCTAAAATTGATCTTTAGCCACTCCTCTGGCCCCAATTGATATTTCCGCCTTTTTAATTTCTGGCGAGGGCTGGCTCATAAACGCAGCCTTTGCACTTTATGTGCCCCATTCGTTTTATCCTGCTAAACACACAACTCTAATCCTATCAAAGGCAAAGAATATTCCAGAAAGGCCAATAGTGGAGCCTTAAGAAGCGAGAGAGCCGAGCATTAGTATTCATGGAATTTCTTTGGTGAAAACCTAGTTTTTAGGGAAAATTATCTCATGAAGGTGATGGAGCTTACATAAACAAATGGCAGGAGCACCCCCCTCACAGAAAAAAGTCTGGAGGTCAGCTAAACTCTATCCAGTGACTATTTTGTGGTGAAAATCTTAATACCAGTGTGGATATGTATGTAGGAGTTTTAGAGACGACCGCCTGGACCACCAGATCATGCTGAAGGGTCCCTCCCAAATGCTGCGTAGAAATCAAATGGACGCGTAGAGTTCATCGCTGTCCTGTGGGTTGTTTAATTTCATAGTGTAGTGGTTTACACATTAACCTAACAAGCAAAAGATCCCCTGTTTGATCCCAGGAGGAGATACAAATCCCGTTTGGGATGCAACAGGAAAGGCGTGAAGAAGACAAATCAAATATGTGGACCTAACTGCTGTGGTGAATCCTTGCTAATAAGGGAACAGCTGAAAGTTCAACATTGTATTGAAATGCCACGCATTGTATTTACTGTTACTGTCAAGTGAAGATGTGACTTTTTTTTTTTACTTTTGTGCCTCATCAATAATTTATATTGACAAAACTGTTTTACCTGATTATGTAATAAACTTAGCCAACAAAGAAAATATTTTCAAATATTTTCTTTACCCTTTGCCATAAATAATCTAAAACCCCACTTTATAATAAATTTAAGCTGAGTAAATGAGTTCAGAAAGCATGAGAGAAGTAGGTGGGCTGCAAAGTATTTTACTCTATATGTTAAGCATCCTAGTTTTTTTCATTCCAAACTCACAACAGAATACAAAGAAAAACCTCTGAGATTTGCTCATGGTACAAACTGTTGGAGCCTTACAGCAGTTAAAATATTCTCTAAATCTTGTGTTGTGAGTGACACAACACAAGTGTTTAGCAAAGGTTTTCCTTTAGGGAGCTATAATAAGCTCAAAAAAGGTCTCAGAAATCACTGTGTCCCACTATATTCTGTAATGTATGACTAATATATGACTATATGATGGCTTTGGAAGACCAAAATCAATAGATGATCTTGTGCAGGCAGTGAGTCCTCAGAGCAATGCTGCAGCAGTTTTGCCTTTCGTGAAACAAAGAATATAAATTAATTGGCTTAAGAATGACACTAAAACTCATGTAATGGGAAAGAGGTCCTTAGGGGACGTGTGAAATAGTTCAGTAAATGTCAGGCTTACTCCCATTTCACATTCACAGCTTTGTATAAATTTAGTCTTATGTGTGGCAGCAGAACAGAGGGCGATGGGGTCATAATGAGTAGCCATTTACATTTTGAGTATCAAGAACAAATTCAGGTATCTTATGTTGATGACAGTTTGACCTGCTGCAGGGAACCACACAGGGCAGGGATGTCAAACTCATTTCACATTGGGACCACATTGCACCACACTTTCATCTTAAGTTGGCTGAAACAGAAAAAACTTTTCTGTAAATTTGGGATTAAATGTAACAGAGGTAATAGAAAAGAAGAAGTTACATTTATACAGTACGTCTCTGTTTTTCTATGTGGTGAAGAAATGCTGATGTAGTGAATGAAAAAAAATCTGTCAGCACAAATAAGTAGAAGAGTGAAATTACAAAAAAAGTTCTGGTACCTCATTACCATCTCCTGCAATTACAGTTACAAGAGAGCAATTCCTAGTTAATAAATTATAATTAAGAAATATTGGTGATATAGAAATGTCTATTATTGCTTATCTGTTACTTTGTTGCCATAGGAATGGCTATGGAGGAGGTCTGCCCTCCTTGACATTTTCCGGAGGTGTCCAATGGACCGGACTGGAGTTATATTTGGATTGGAGCTGGGCCGAACCCGGTCCCCAAGCCTTATGTTTGATACCCCTAACATAGCATATTATTAGTACGCTTGTTTGCATTTTTCCTGGTAAAATTTGATACTTTTTTCTTATGTGGAAGGACAGGCAACAGCACAATGCATAAATGTACCCCAATACCAACACCCTGCAAAGAAAGCTCCCAATCAAGTATAAGGCCAACATCTTGGTTCACCACTTTGATGTAACAAGAACTTTGTGATTCAAATGCACGGGCATGCAATGCAAAGGTTGTTCTGGGTTATCACTAACTGTGATGGATGGTGACAGTGAATTAAACCTGATTACCTTCCCATTCATTGACTGGCGTGCAGCTAATGACTCTAAAAGCACGAGGACGTCTCTGAAAACAAAGGTGCGCTAGTTTGCGTGGGAGCTCCACCAACAATTACACAGACCGATATAATTCTGGGAGGCTATTTCGCTTTTTAATGGGAGTAATAAAGATACCGTGTGAAATGCATCAGCCTTGATTTAATTTTCCGCGTTCGATTAGTTGCACGGCTATTATTTCACAGCCACGAGTGACATTTTGACAGTGTCATTTCTACCATTGTTTAAAAAGTGCCTTAGCGGTGTCAAGAGCCATCCGAAGCTAATGAGCCCGCGAGATAATTTGGGTAATTAGTCACTCTATACTCTTTGAGTGCAGAGCCGCTAATTACTTTGAGGAACGATAATGTGCCCTCAGGGGAGCAGTCAGACATTCGTAAAGTCAATGGTATCAGTCAAAGAGCTAATTTAGATTCATTTCTGATATTTTCATCCAAATGCATAAAATGAGCTGTGGGTCTGTTTGTTTAAAATGTTACAGATATCCTCATTTAGAAAGTATGACACATTCGTTTACATTACACAGCAGTAACGTGAGTACACCAAAGAAGATCACCACCAATCTCCTCTCCGCTGACTATCTACCCCTTCTAATTAAATGGTGAGTGTTTGGCTGTGTTACAGTGATGATGAACTGCTGAGTCAGAGGATCATCCAGCAGCACTTGTGTGAGTCAGCTCATCTTAACTGGTTGTTTTTCAGATTTTCTTTTCATATCGAAGTGATACTTAAGCTCTGCTTGTATTATACATTCTGCTTTCTCTGCATACCAACAATTTTCACTTTAATACAGAATCAATACATACCAAAATGAGTCCACATTACAGAAGTGTGTAGAACAATAAAAGAAGAGCAGGCGGTGCAGCAGATGGGATTGTTTCATACGCTGCTGATTCACTGTAATGGGAAGAGTGCACCTCCATGTCTTATAGCCTGATGCATGAGTCTCACAACTCAAACTGACAAGAGGACAGCGGGAAGAGAACATCTTATCATTATGGCTATTTCTTCCGAAAACCCGTTCCTATTTTTATTTAACCGAAGCTCCTGTTTGTTGTAGTTTTGCACTGCTCGCTAGTGGCTGGACAAAATGATCTTGAAAGCAATCCTGATTTAAAAAAACAGGAATTAAACTTGTACAAAAGTGAGAGGAATGTATGTAAGAAGGATGAGAGAGATAAGGATGTGTTAGCCAAAAAAAAAAGTGCATGTCTGAGATGATGCCCCTGCTAATCATGAAACTGTCAGAAAATAAATTTAAAGTGCAGGCAGACAAACCGGTCCACTGCTCTTATGTTTTATTATACATCACCACTGCTGAGGTGAGCTGCAGTGTGTATTTTTGATGAAATGGGGGGGAGCTCTGCTGCACATTTGCTCTGAAAACACATAGAAGCTGCAGATTTTTTTTTTGTGGATACTCATTTACATAAACATATGTGTCACTCTGCAATCAATTTTAAAGCAGCACAAACTATGACGCGTGTTACTGTTTAAAAGGCCAAATTAAACAGCTTTCCACTTTGAATGAGAATCCACATCAGTGTCTTCTTGCACACGATCATAGAGTCACGGAGAACAACGAAAGACTTTTTGCACATTCTGGGCACCTCTTTGGCCTCAATGAACTATAAAACTGAGTTACAGCCAGCACTCTGATTGAGCCTCCTCTCTCTATGGCTGTCCACACTCACACATTTATCTGACGTGACATAAGCGCCAACCTTCAGCCGCTATGGCTGTGTTAGTGAGTGACTTTGTCAGTCATTTTGGCAGCCGCTATTGCTGATTCATGTCTCTGTCTTTCAGCAGAGCAGTTTGCACCCCTGACAAAATCAAGTTACACGACATCCGTTCAATGACAGCTACCACTGCCTTTGGGCTTCATTTTAAAATTGTTCTTAATTGCAGGTGATGATCCTAATCGACCTGATGCTGACACATAGTTAGTCACCTGTGATGAAGTGCATCCCAAGTGGAAGATAATGACATTATTATTATGCTGGAGAATAATCACTTTTGGTTGGATATTAATCCAAAATTAAGAAAATTTAGACAGGTACTCTTTAATGCATATGCAACATTTCTTTTGACATGTGAAAACAATGACAGACTAAATTTAACAAATCAGCTCATCAGATGATGGCTGACATTTCTTATTTTGATCTGGAGCAAATCAGCTGATTGACTGATCAAATCTGCCATTATAGCATGACTGAAAGGCTAAACATCCACCTCTGACTCTGATCACATTACTAAGCCTTGAAAATTAGGAAAGTATTAAACAGTTGAAGAAGTGAATATTAATCCCAGATTATCTGCAATGACTGTTGAGATACTAGTTAATGAACAGCAGGATTAAGCGCAGAAAAAACACAAAAAATACCTGAGTTGAACAGACAACATCCTTTGAGGAGACACTTTATTAAGTATATTTTAAGTATATCTTGCTAATACTGCGCTGGAACCCCTTTGGAGTTCAGGACTACCTTAAGTCTTCAGGGCATTGATTCAACTAAGTGTGAATTGTAGCCTTGGTTTCCTGTTCTTAGCTGACAGGAGTGCCACCCAGTGTGGTCTTCTGCTGCTACAGCAGAAGATGCTCTGCTGGATACCTTAGTTGTAATGAGTGGTTACCTGAGTTACTGTTAGTTTCCTATCAGCTTAAAGGCTGTCTGACCAATCTCCTCTGACCTCTAGCATCAATAAGGCATTTTCGCCCAAAAAATGCTCACTGGATATTTTCTCTTTTTCATTCTCTGTAAAGCCAAGAGTTGGTTGTGTGGGAAAATCCCATCAGATTAACAATTTCTGAAAATCTCAAACCAGCTCGTCTGGTACAAACAACCATGCAACATTCAAAGACACTTAAATCCCTTTTCTTCCCCATTCTGATGCGCAGTTTGAACATCAAATGCGTTGGGTTGCTGTGATATGATTGGTTCATTAGACATCCACATTGATGAGCAGTGGCTGGTGGCCAGAGACTGTGAGGTCAGTGATGCAACTGTAGGCAGTGAATATATCCCACTGCCACACACTTACCTATCTGGCTGAATAAAATTTTAATCATCCTCAATTATTACAGTGAGAGCTGAACACAAAGAAGAAAACAATATGAAGACATGCTGAGCACAGTGCTGCATTTACCTATGATGACATCAGGTAAATCAGATGAATTTCTCCCAGTGAAATAAGCCTTGATGAGAAAAGCATATTGAAGTGGACTCTATATAATTAATTACAGACAAAGCTCATTATGATTCTTGAACATGTTTCGATATTCTTAAGGGAGGAAGTAGTAATGATAGTAGTAATTTCAGGAGCTGATGGAGCTCTACATTATGGTTCTGGGTGATAACACAGGTGTGTCAATGCTGACGTGCTCTTCAGATCAGACAGTGACTAATTCCACATAGATGCAGTTTCTATATATCTTTGTGCTAAAGTTGCAGGATCGTGTGCTTCTCGGAGAGCAAAGATGTGGAGGTGGGATGATAAATACAGCATAGTATGAGAAAGATGGATGATGCATAAAACCTGAGGCTGTGAATTGTGTGACTGTGGAACAGTGATTACAACCTTCAGACCTCACCCTGAACTCAGCTGTCCATCACGTCTGAAAACCATGGAAACGCTTCAGTGAGTGGGGCATCAGGTGGACCAAGGCTGTCTGTTCTTTTATCAAAAATCAGTTTAAGTTCATGTTATAGTTTCATTTGCCAAATACTTGGGAAGTTGAGCAAAATACAAATAGGCAAAAGACAAGAAAATGTCAATTGTTGAAGATGATTTTGCTTTTTCATTGTGAATGTGATGCTTGCCCAAATATTTTCTGTAGTGTTGAGACAGAGGCACAGGTTTCCATTCCATCACCTCTTCTTTTCACTCTGTCTTTAAGGACCAATAGAACCAAATGCTTTTATTTATTTTTTTTAATAAATTGTTTACCCATTTTTGCTTCATACAGGATTTTGGTTATGCTGCTTTGTTGTATTTTGTTTTATAATAAGTCAAATCAGAGTCAGGAAGTAAGTGTTTACCCAAAAGGCAGTTTTTCTGCATGATGGCATATGCTGCTTCAAAGTCTGTATACCATATCACTTTACTATCCACAGTGAAGTGAGTTTTACATCCACATGAACCTAGAAGGTTTTGACCAAGAAAAATCAGTAAATCAAGCTTGATTGAAATTTGCAGCAGCCTGCATGGACAAGCTAAAGGCCTTCTGGAGAATTGTTTTATGACCAGATGAGACCAATATTGAGCTCTTAGGCCACAATGGAGGGTGAGGCTTTCAATCCCAAGAGCAATGTACCAGCTGTTAAACATCGTGGTGGTAGGATCATGCTCGGGGGTTGCTTTGTTGCCTATGGTACTGGTACATTACACAAAGAGGATAGAAAAATGAAGAAGACTAGCTCCAAATTCTTCAACTTCACCTTAAAACAGCTAGATAGTGGAATCTTAAACAAAGTTGGGTTTTCCACCAGGACAGTTGGGTTGGGTTTATATATATTTCAGCCTGTGTGCATACTTCTGAATGTGTAAATGTACTCTCACACCATTACAGAAGCTGAGTTTTGAAAAGTGTGTTGACAGCTAGCTGTATGGCTTTCTCCTATCTAGCTTCTTGTTTATTTTCCTTCTTGCTGAGCTGATGCAGAGAATTATATCTGATCGTAGGTGCCAAAGATCACAGACATGCAGTATTGGTTTGTCTTTTTTTCTTGCATACAGAGATTTCTCTTGCATTCTTAAATTGCTGCACTGTTTGCCCAAACTGTCTTTCACAAACTGCTTAGCCCGTGCCCATGATTACCCCCCCAGATATCTCTGTGAATTTGAAGAACTAAAAGCGGTGGGTGAAACATCTCCAACAAGTGATATTCCTATGACTTGTTGGAGATACACTGCAGAATGTGTTCAAACTGGACCTCTAAACAAACCCTTTAAACTGATTTCATTTCTATTCCATATGCCATCTTGTATTTTAAAGTTTTATACTACAGAGAAACCCAAGCAGATAGTAGGAGTGTGTGAGCTATAAATTGGATTGTACTACACTATGCCGAGTGCTGCAGACCTCTGATGAATAAGATTTATTTTCTGTTAGTTCTGATTTTCTGCTCTGTTTGAATAATGCCAATAGTTCCAGAGCAATATTCAGCAGAGGCAGAGACTAACCTTGAATTTACCTTCAGAGCCTGGGATTAGAATTTTTTTTTTTTTTTTTTTTGCATTAGATCAAATGCTGTCAAAAAACTTCACTTGTAATTTGTCACTCTGCTCTCTAAAATGCCATATTACGCAGCTAACCCATAGATTCTCACATAAACCCAAGTGAGATTTGAGCAGATAGGCTATTTTCTTAAAAATTCTTTATTCACCAGCTCCTTTCAAGCACACTCAAATCTTTAACACTATTTTCTCAGACCACATGGTGGCAACAGTGTCTCATCTTATCACAGGCCAACTTTAATACAAAAAGAATTAAATTAAAGTAAAACAAAAATGAGACAACATGTGTTCTTCCTGCTGGCCAAAAAGGCATTGCTTTAGGTGTTACTACTGAGGATGACTCATAGAGAAAGAAGAAAAATAGTTTAAAGATTCATGTCCTGGGCACTTATGAAGTTAAAATGGAAACCACATACAGACAATAGACAGGGTAAATGTGAAGAGATCTTTTCTAAAGTTACTGATAAAGGCAGTATTGTTTACACTGGTGATTCATTAATTGTGTAGGTGAAGATACTATTGATTTCTGAATGCTTTTTTAAAGGTACGTTTAAGCTATAATAATTATTTTTTGATATTCAAATGTGATAGAGCTTCTGTTTTTTAAATGTTGGTTAGTACTGTCGCTTCATAGCAAGAAGACTGGGGCCATTCTGTGGCCATTCTTGAACGTTTTCTCTGCTGCTCTGTTTTCCTCCCACAGTCCAACGACATGCATGTGAGGTTAGCTGGTGATCCCAAATGGAATGGGTGAATGGATGTCTGTCTGTGTTAGCCCTGTGATAGATTGGTGACCTGTCTAGGGTAATCCCTGCCTCTTGCCACATGAAAACTGGCTCCAGTCTGTTAGTGGATGGATGAATGGACAGATGGATGGATAGTAATGGAAGAAATCAGAAATCTGAACACTTATTGTACTTCATCTGATATTAAAGCAAAGAGGGAAATTATCATGAAAAGAAACAAGACAATAATATATAGAGGTCCTTACATGAGCAAATACACTCGCTCTTTTTTCTTTTTTTCTTTCTTTTTACACTAAGAAAAATCAGTCTGTGAATGAAGTTAATAAAAAGCAGTAGGCTTTCTAGAAGTGAGTGATTATTAGATTATAGAAGTAAACAACTGAATTATTGCTGGTTTTGATTCATGTTTAATTTGATTGCTTTAACATAATACTGTTTTACCAGTAACATCACTGCCAGCTCAAATATAACTTCATGACATTTATTTACATTCGAGTGTCAGGATCTGGTAACATAGTGCTTTGCATTGTCAGAGGCTACATTCAGTGTCATGGTCTTAATTAATCAATTAATTAATCAATTATATTTAGTCCGCTTTCTTTCTTTTTTATCCATTAGTCACATTTTCTTCTTTTTCTTCTTGAAAAAAAAAAATCATTTTTCCTTTTCATTCTGCTGATCTTCACATCCTTTGCCATCTGACATTTCGATTTCCGATTATGCTTTGTCAAAATCCAAGACTCTTTAATGTTTGAGTTGCTCTGGCCTTATGATGTATTATGTGTGTCAGATCACGGTCATTGTTCTAAAAAAGCAACTTCTGTAACCAACACCAAGCCTGTGCATTCACTCCATTTAAAATACAGTACTGCAAACAGTAGTATGCATTTAAAGTAACAAAATACAGGGAATACAGTAACACACAGTGGCAGTAACAGAGTTCCAACAAGCTTGAAAGTCAATATTTAGTATGACTATCCTTAGTATTCAACACAACCTGGATTTCTAGTTTTCTATGTATGCTTTCATTGCATTGGCAGTGTGTTTGGGATCATAGTCATGCTGCTAAATGAAGTCGTTGCCAATCAGATACTTTCCAGATGGTTTTGTCTGGTGAATCAAAATCTGATGGTAATTTTCTGTGTTTATAATTCCATTGATTTTGAGACAATCCCTAACACCACTGGCTGAAACCACTACAGAGCCTCCAGTGCATATAACAGATGGCTGTAGACAATCACTTCATATATACTGACAGACTTTAACCGAAAAATTAAAATGTGGGTTCATAACTCCAAAAGTTCTGTTGCTGCTGATTTTCAGCTTAGTTCTGAAAACTAAAAACCAGCCATTTCTCCCTGTTTGCCCTCCTTAAGAATGGCTTCTTCACAGCCACCCTTCCACTGAGACCACTTCAGTAGATGGATCAACTGAAGGTCCAGGTGCAGCTCTTAGATCCTGTGTCAGATCTTCACTATGTTTTCCTCGTTTAGCAAGAACATAAACATTTATCTCCTTCCTCTTTTGTCATCCACTCGTCCAGTTTCCTTAGATTTTTTTAAAGACACACTGCACACTATGCTGAAATATGTCAAAGTTTTGCTTAATAACTGTGAGAACCAACTCTTTGTTGGTAATGGGAACACATTGTAAATGACCTTTAAATCGTCAGACATATTTGGGTAATATTTTCACATATATATGTTTTGAAAATATTTTGGCTTTGGTTTGAAGTTCATGCTTTTATTTTGAAACAGGAAGTTGTAGCAAAAAACAGGGGGAAAAAGAATGCCTTAAGCAGAAAGAAATGTGCATTGCCTGTGTTAATAAGTACCTGACTGACAGTGAGGTTTTCTTTATTGTAATAAGTTATGTGCGATCAATATCAGAGTTCATGTGTAGCTGTAAGCTAGTGAGGTAATATAGTTAAACAGGTGAAATGTAGTAATGTCATAACAGTATTGTGATTTATTATGTAGGAGTTGAGATATAAAAGATATTCTGCTTAAGATACATGATATAAAGCATAGACTTTAGATGTGTATGTTATAGTTTATGTGTGTGTAGGATAAACATATGTTACCCTGATATTTAAATTTTAATATACTGCATTTTTTAAATTTTTGTTCCTAATTTTTTTAGGGACATTTTGTTTAGTTCTTAAATGAATCATAGGTTAGTATTAAGTGCCAACGGATGAAAAAACAGCCAATGTCCAAAGAAAAACTTCGAAAGCCCTTCAGAAAGCCTTGCTCAAGACCACTTAAAAAAACACCTCACAAGAAATTGTGGCTCCGTGTAAGCAAAACATAAAAAAACAAGGGATGGCTCAAGAATTTTGCACAGCACTAAATCTCCACCTTGAAGCTAAAACTTTAAAGCACCACATATAAAAACATCAAAGTTTAATAGTTTGAGGCTTACTTTAAATTGCCTTTGGCCCTCAGATTTTGAACACACCGTTAATCAGCAACAACCAAAATGTAGCTATTAAGGATGGATCCAGAGTTTAAGTACCATGCTTAAATTTGACTAAAAGAATAACTGAGGATTTTGAGAATTATGCATGCTTTCCAGATCAATATCATATTCATATTTTTCTGTTAAATAGCAGGCAAGGCAATCAGTAGAGACTCCAGGAACTCTTTGCCCCCAGCAAAGAAAAAGCCTGGCACAGTGACACCACTTCGATTTTTAGAGAATCAAGAAAATTAGACATACTGTGTTAATAGGTGAGCTTTATCGGTATGGATAAACCGCCTTTTTATTACCTTTGGACAGAGCCAGGCTGTCTGTTTCCCCTGTTCACAAATTTTATGGTGAGATAAGCTTCTCGGCTGTTTGTTGTTTCCTCTTATTTAAGTTTTATTGATCTTCTTATCTAATTCAGCTTAGTTTCTCTAAATGTCAAACTATTTAAGCACAATAATCGCAGGAACTCTGCTGCAGGACTAACAGGCACATGTGTTAAGTCTAATTTTTAATCCAAGGGTCAAAATAAAACTTTGCTTTGCTTGAAAAAAAAAATCATAATCAGATTTAAAAAACAAACAAACAAACAACAACGTCAGTGCCATTTAAGAAAGGGATGTGGAGAGCTTTTAACTCAAACAGGATTATTTTTCAGTTGTGTTAGATTTCCAGGCAACAGCATAAAAGTGTGAGGGTGTGGGAGAGTGGATGTTATATAGGAGTGGGTGATATGAGGTAATTCCGCAAACTTATTAAGCAACATCCAGATCTATATTACTTGGCATCAGTCTCAGCCATCTCATTTCTATAAACTATCTATCGAAGATGGTTTCTTGGCATTTATTAACGCAAATTCAGGAATATCCCTGTGCGCTTCTGTACTCTGTTTAAACTCTGTCTAAACTCCTGATAGAGCAGCAACTCCTCACTGGCTCTCTGATCTTTCACAGTACTTCGTCTTTATCAGTATGGCCGATGGGAAGTGTGGGGTAGATGAGACTTGAAAAGAACAGCAGCTGATTACAAAAGCTCTTGGTGCTTGTTAACGTTCGTCTCACAAGAGATTATAACTTCCTAAACCTTTGCTTGTGATTTGGAACTTGAGACGAGGGTTCGCCACTTGTTTATTCAAACCCTGTTGCAGGAGATTCTCTGTGTCAGTCTGCACTATTGATTAAAACTTAAATCAGGCTCCGGGCACATCCAGATCATTTTGACTAGATATGTCCGGTGGGGCACGAATTCAAGCTGTCATAGTAATTCAGACTCAAGATGTACAAGCTGGCAGGAACTAATATGTTAAAGATTCTTTAGTTAAGAAACATCATGTCATAAAATTGTTAAGCTAAAGTTAAAGCTGGATTTTGTTTTAACCAAAGTGCATAATTTTCTTTTTAGACATGAATGAGTGATTATCCATGAAAATTTGAGAGGTTCTGTTGGCAGCTTAGGTTTGGCCATATTCCCACATTAGCCTAAAATTTCAGCACCAGTGAATGCTGCTTGGTGCAAGATAAATGCTGGACCTCATTGGGAGAGAAACATATAATAAGGTTCTGATATAAAAATAAATATATTTTTAAAGAATTACGTCCCATCTGTGCTTTGAAATACGATAACTCCTACACACCTATCTAAATAAAATCATCTGTGAAAAGTAGATATAGTTTAGTAGATATTTGTTTATGCACTCTTGAGGCCCCTCCACAGCATTTCAGTCAGGTTGAGGTCTGGATTTTGACTCTGCCGCTGAAACTGCTTGATTCATTTCTTTTTCAGTTGTTCTGTTGTAGATTTGCTGCTGTGATTGGGATCATTGTCCTGTCGCGAGGCCCAACTGACTGTTACCTGTTGAAGTTGAAGCTCACTTTATCACGTTGCTGGGCTGGGGTCAGCATTTACTCAGCTTTTACGTCACTCTGGGTTCCTAGCTAGCGTAGCATTAGCATGCTGTGCTTGTGAAGAGCCAAAGTTGTGTTAACAGTATAATGCAGATGTTTCTGTTCTGGAGCAGTCTCTACCATTGCGCTCTCGTCCTTTTGTGTAATAAAAATAAAAGTAATGCCCATACACTGTGCCACTATTTTCCCCCTCTGACACACAAACTGAAATCAGCTGATCGTAGCAAGAGCGTAAGAACTGATAAGCGGGATTGATAGGCAGGCAGGCTAACGATTCCAAGGAATTGGACTTCTGTGCATCCAGTGCTCTGCTTCTTCGATGGCTCACCCCTCTCTAGAAACCCTCTAAGAAATTCCAGCTCAATTTCCAGGTCCTCACTCTGGCTAAACACTACCCTGTTTTCTCTTCTCTGGCAGAAGTCCTGTCCCTGAAAGGCACACTCTACTTGTTATTACCTACCTGTTTAACCTTGTGCCCTGTTGATTCCCTACACAAGTTAAATGGAACCTTTCAATCGTTTATTACTCCTTTTGAGTCCCAAAAAATGACAGATGTAGCTTTTGTGATTTTTGCAGTTTCTCTGAGCATTGCATAGTTTGACCTTGAGGTGAATTTGCCAGATTTACCACTCTTGGGAAAAATGTTGCATTGTGTTAACACACACTTGAATTCTCCAGACCTACAAACTGCTAAAAAATTCTGCTTTTATAGAGATGCTCACACTTCCTGGTGGACAATTAATCAAGGGCATTTGATTAGCAGCACCTGGCTCCTACTTACCCTCTTAATTCCCATGGAAGCCACGAAGAGGTACTTGGTTTTTCACAGGACTATAGTTACTCATTTTTATCCACCACTTTCTACAGTAATTATTTAAAAAGTTCTCTGAAATGTAAACCCTTGTTGTTGTACTTCAGTTTCTTTTTCATCTTTTTTTGTGAAATAACAAAGTTTATGACTTTTGCATGGATTAAGTGCTGCACAGTCAATTGCTTATTCATTGCTGAAGCACAGAGTTATTGCATTAAAACTGAATTGAATTGACGTGGGTTACCGAGCCTACTTTTGATGTCTTGAGACGGAGGCTGCAATCGTCTTCTCATCACATCGGCCAGGAATAACTTAGAGCTAATTAAAGAATTATAAAACACCACAGAAATGCTGTTAAACAGAGATCATGCAGATTTGGGACATTGTGGGAGGAATTTTAAAGCATTCTAATTTCTCCAGAGTGTAATAAATGTTTTATCTCTCCTTCAAGATCAGCAGATACCGTCTGATGTCAGACACGTTGCTCGCATGGTTTAATGAGGCTGCTTAAGATGACTGTGAAGATAATTCACTTTAACACCTCATCGCTATTGATTCTAATAGGGATGAATTGTGTTCCAGACTTCCTGCACTACTTTGTTTTTCTTTCTTCTTTTTTTGTCATGGATGTCAGGAGATGAAAACAACTAAGTAGCCTTTTCCTGCCTGTGCAAAAACAATAAAGACAGTGAAACAGCAGCGCTCACCTCATGACACAACTTCTGTGACTAAATGCATTCGTCACATCTAACCTGCGTGCAAAGGAAATAACATTGCTCACTTCTAAGGCCAATTAGGAAAGAAAATGTTATTTTTAGTTCTCATACATGCTGAAGAATACTTATACTGCACATTTTAATGGTCCTACATGAAAATAAATCTCAGATAGCCATAGCTTGAGTGGTTTTACCTCTAAATATCAAGCACTAAAGAACTGAATTTGAGGGAAATGTGTGGTTTTCTATCCTATTATCTATGAACCCAAGTTATATTTGACAGTCAGCGCTGAACTGTGAACTCTAGGAAGAGTGATTCCCAGACAACTGTCTCTGCACATCAGACATAAAGCTCAGAATCTGCCGGTCCTTTCGGTGGAAAAAGCCATTCAAGATATAACACAGTACTTTAATTTAAGGAGATATATTTATACATCCAGTTAATCAGGACTTCCTTAAAGTTCTGTCAGGAGGTCGAGGTTTAAAAAAATTAAGTCTAGGGTCAAGAATGATAGAAAACAAAGCAATGTGGGTAAGGTTAACATGTCTAATGTGATAGCATAATTAGGTTAAAGGCTCATTTCTTTCAAGCTCACTGCTGCATTATTTTGCCATCGCACTCTCTCTCCTTGTCAGCTCTTACTTCTTTTAGTTGCTTTTTTCTGTGTGTAGAGTTTGTGCACACAAACATATCCAGCTGCAGACATTTTAAGCTAATTTTTAAAACATTTTTAAGCAGAAAATATGCACTTCTAATGAACACGGATGTGTTCTGAGAAGTTTATTCAATTCCAGGATACGTATTTTAACATAAAGTTGGAGGATTCTTGTAATGTAGCGTCCTTCTTCAATATGAGGGAATAGGCAGTTGAAGATTCCATGCTCATGCATTGATTTATTGCATTTACGCATTTGTATCTGGTCATAGATTACAGTTTTTGTCATGGCACATTTCTCTCTGTCAGCGCTGTAATGAATAATGTTGCATATCGATGATGCTGCCAGTCTATCTGTGAATTATAAACTTATCAAAACCACATGATCCTGACAGTTGGATAGTTCAGTGTCAAACCCAACCTGCAAACCTAGAAGGATATGATTTATACAACGTGGCATATATCTTTGATCGTAGAGGAGTGTTTGCACCAAAGGGAAATGTGGCATATTAGAAATAGAATACACCGTCACGAGTCATAGCTCTGGGTGGAAGAACGTGGTTAAATGTATGTATGTCTGTAAAGAGAATTTTACATTTGAAAAGACGCGTGGTGCTCTTGTGCACTGACATAAAAAAGAGTAATATTGGTAACTATAGTCCGGAAAGCCCCACAAAGTAGCAGTTATAGGAGCTCAGTTCAAGGCGCTGAGCTTGGTGTCATGCAAGATGATTGGTTGATTCAAATCCTCTCAAAAAAGATCTTTGACAAAGAAAGGGAAACTAAGCCATAGCTACCTAAATGCGTAAAGCTGTGATGATGGAAATTGCATTCGTTTTGCAAGTGCGTTGCCATAAATATAGTCACTATAACCACTTCTGAAAGATGCAGATTATAACAAAGTAGTTTAATACTGTCATGTAAAACATAAAGATTTAATGTGATAATAACCTGTGATGAAAAGGATGCCTAGTGAGGTGTTTTGGCAATGTCTCACCAGGAGGGAACCCCAGGGCACTTTAAATGAAACACCTAACATCTCGAGATACTCCAAGAGCCACTTTCAGCAGTCAGAGTATGGACATCCAGGTCCTCTAAGACTGAGCACTAAGGCCTTTGCATATTTCTATTTCTCTGGCTTGGGAACACCTGGGTATCTTTACTTGGACTGCTATGATGGATGACTGGATGGATGGGTGATCTCCAGATATATTATAACATGCCTTATTAAACTCTAATAATAAGACTTCATACTCTACATAACAAAATACATCTTCTTCTTCCTAGTGGTTTATATCGCGCGATGCAGGGTCGACTATTTTGCATGCCTTCCTCCACTTCTTCCTATCCAGGGCGTCTTCTGGCGTAACATTCGCAGCCTTCATATCATCTTTGATTTCGTCCATCCAGCGCTTTTTTGGTCCTCCTCGTGGCCTGTTTCCACCCAGATCTAATTGCTGGGCTGTCTTTGCGATGGAGTTCTTATCGCTATGGACAACATGGCCGTGCAATCGGAGTCTCGCCTCTCGCATCTTGTCTGTGATCGGTGTCACTCCCCATCGTTTCCTGACATCTTTGTTCCTCGCTCGGTCAAGTCGTGTGAGACCCAGAGGCCACCTCAGCATCTTCATCTCCATGGTGTGAAGGGCTTGTTCGTGTTTGGTCGTCGCTGGCCAGCACTCTGACCTGTAGAGTGCCACTGGGCGCACGATCGTCTTATAGACTTTCGCCTTAAGATAGATTGGCGTTCTCTTGTCGCATAAGACTCCACTGACCTGATGCCACTTCATCCACTCTGTGTTGACACGGAGTCTGGCGTCAGGTAGAGTTTTGTAGTCCGAGGTGACAAGGGACCCGAGTTACTTGAATTGGGCAACTTTAGTCAGCGGCTCGCCGTCGATAGTGATGGTACTGTTGGTCTGGGGGCCGCATTCAAGGTTACTCAGTCACTTAGCAAAATACAGATTAGCTCCTTATTTTACCACCAGACTGACATCAGCATCATAAAGAAGTGAGTTCACCTTTGACTCATTGTGTGGACTAAAGAGGTTGTTTGCCAGCAAATCACAGAAGATTGAAAACTTATAAAACCTGGGCCTTCAGATTTCATCTGAATGACTTAACTCAAGAGACTGTCAGCAAGCTGGTGCAGCAAACTTTTCATTTCCCTTAACAATGACTTTTTACTTTTAGTTATCAAAGCATTTGATGATTAAATGTTGAAGAATGTATATATACATCTCTCAAAAACGCACACCTGACCTTTTCTAAGGATTGCAAGCTTTTCCACTGTACAATTTCTTTTGGTGGAAAAGTCAGATTGTGCAAAGGTCGCTGGGGTACTTCACTTTGGTACATGGGCTTTAAACTTAAAAAAAAAAAAAATTGGATTAGCATTCAGTATGAATTATTAAATAAAAACTGTTCCTGATGTTTCACAGGTCAAAAAAGAAACTTTGCAGAGGAATAGAGCTCTGTCTTTTCACTGCCTGGATAAAAGAAAAAAAAAAAACTTGTTCATTGTGCAGCAGAAATATGTTGTGGTTATCTTGGGCATATTGTGTTTATGCTACAGTGGCTCTAAAGAGGCATCTGTATGCTTGCTTGGGCAAACACAAAGCTGTCTGTGGTGAAGAGCAGATTTCATACCAGAGAGCTCCTTTTTCACATTCCTTCCTGAGGATAGAAACCAGACCGATGAGTCCTAAAGATGAGACAAAATCTGACTTACTGAAATTGACTTATTAGCTACAGAGGAGGTAAAAAAGCACCTTAAGGAAATTAACTCATCTTGCAACTTTATGTGACCTTACTGAGCTGGGATGTCATTTTTTTCTCCAGTGAGTTGTAGGAAGAAAAGTCAAGGCTGAGCATCAGAGTACTGTAGATACAGGAAGATGGGGTTAAATATGGTTAAAAGCTGCCTTCTTGGACCTGTTGTGCTATCTACGAGCAACCAGTCTTTGAAATAGACATAAACAGTTAAAGAGAACATGAAGACAAGGATGTATTTATTTAATCCTTGACTGTTGTTGAAACTGGCTTTATTCCCTCGTTTTTTGGCAACAGTAGCGCTGGCCTTTACCACAAACTTGGCTAAAGAATTGACCATTGAGTATGTTTTGATAAAATGTCATTCACAGAAAAAGACACAGTTTCAGAAGTAAATTTAATTATTCCACATAAAAAAAAAATCAATTGGAGCCTAAAGAGGTCTAATTCCCCATGTTGCTTATAAAATGCTGTGACTACAAGTCACAGAGAGCATGTCAGAATCCATTTACCACTGAGTGAAATACCAGCACCAAATCATAACTCATATTAAGCCAAATGTTTCCTTTTAAATAAATAAATGAATGAACAAATAAATAGATTCACAAAGTTGTGAAAAAGTAAAAGTGTCTGCAGAATGTCTGCTTGCCAAAATGCATTCAACAGGCTTACCTAATAAAGTGGCTGGAAAGTGTACATATCTGTTTCACCATCACAATGTACAGCAAGAAATGTGTGCCTTTTATATCCGATAAGGGCTTTATCATTTATCCAAAAGATATTACCATCTTTGCACTGAAGGTTTTTTTTTTTTGTACTGGACACCTACTGTAAAGCACCAGCCAGGAAAAAAGGCCCATACTTTGTCTTTAAACCTGGAAAGCGCTTGAGTGTGCATAAATAACTTCAGCTCAACTGTCTGGCTGCTTGGTGCGCTCCAAAGCCAAGAGTGGCCGTTTTCAGTAATGAACAAAGGCGAGCTCGCTACTCGCTGTGCCAAGATGTGTCGGCACATTTGTGGCCATTCTAATGGCGCTACTTAAACTAAATGCAGAGTCACTTTAGACAGTTGACTCTAATAATAGCTTATGGAGGCTACTGAAAGGAAAAAAAATGCTTAACTTTGCTGGTTCTGACAGCAAAGCAATAACCCTGAGCCCATGACCAAAAAATTCATTAAGTATCTGGCAGTAATTCAATTATCTGGATTTGATTCACTTACTAATGTTTCAATATTATTAACAAACTTTCCAAAACTCAAAGCCTCCTTCAAAAAAACAGATCTGAAAATAACCCAGGCCATATTAGGGGACATGCTAGTGCAATGGATGCCCGAACAGGCTAAAAAATAGTAAGTGAATTAAGTGTAATGTCTCACAAAGCATCAAACAAAATACAAAACACATTTTAATGAACATAGAATGAGCACCAATGTACCTATTACTAAAATAATAGCTAGGACATTCACTAAAGACATAGCTTTCATTAAAGACGTAGCTTTCATCTTTCTTAGCTGAGGGACCGATACTCAACCTCTAATCACACCTTCTTGCCCTCTGTTTCACTGAAATTGCCCATAAAATTCCTTTTCTTCTTTGCCATTTTTTCAAGGCACTTTTTCCCCTTTGATCACACTGATGTGAGCTTGAACATGCGGCTAGCAACTTGTAGGTTAGAATTTCTGAAGTCTCATATATTATTGTGGTCCTGTACATACAATGATCATGGGCATGAATGCCATGGTAATTGTGGGCTTTTAAGGATTTCTTTAAAGATCCCCCCCCCATTGGATCAATATATTGTACATATGTACCAGTTACTCTGACGTATGCTTAAAGAACACAAAAGACCTAAACATTTTTTTTAATTCAAAATTTCTTAAATATATCTATTGTAACCGTCATAGACATCTACTATATACCTCTTTGTGCTACAAGATGCTACAGTAAGTCTATGTAGCATTTAGCATTTTGTTTTTGCACTGAACAATTGATGTGACATGTTTGGGTCGTGTTGTTCTTTTGCCGTAAATAGCAGAAAACTGAAAGTGCATATTCATTGGCACATTTTTGATAACATGTCACACACAATCTGTTACAAACAGTTCAGCCAATGCCTCCGACAGCAATCCTATCTATCTTAATGTTGCTGCTCACTATCGTTCTCACATACTATCCTTTTTGCCATTTCTGTTATATCAAACAATAGAGATAGAAAGAAAGGGCCTTTTAATCAGGATCAGTTGTCAAGTTTACAAGCTATTGCAGCACAGTGGTGCATCAGCTGGCCTTTTACTAACCTCCTGCTCTCTGTGATACCGCATTTAATGCAGCTACTTGCTGTATAGAAAATCTGTATAGAAAATGTAAAATGCTGATGGGATGGTGAACAGAAACATGTTGCATTCAATCAGGATAGTCCAGAACTCAAGGACACTTTGTGTTTACAGCAACAGTCATTCTGGAGAGTGGTGAATGAAACTACAGCAGAAACATATGACACCGTTACACCACTGTATCTTCCATGTTTAGCTCTTTCCATAAAGATGTGCCAGCCAAAACTAGCCATCCTAAACACATTAGACAACATGCAGCCAGACACATGTCACCCCATCTCTCTTTCAGTGGTGCATGTAGAGAGCTTCAGCAGCTGCACATCTGACAGTACTGTATAATATTGCCTCATTCTGTTACCTGAGGTGACAGAATGTAAAAGGCACCTCCAGATTCAAGCTAGTGATAAGAGGGAGAGACGTGATTTGTAGCAGTAAATCACTCACAGTACTCCTCCTGTCGTACCTGATATAAATGTTATTCCTTTAGATTTTTTTTTTTAAAGTGCAAGATAAACTCTGTAATATAATCCCATATGGGCAAAAATGGGATAAGAGGGTTGTAGTCAGTGTGTTGCTTTGTTCTGGTAAGCTAGATGCTGTATGAGCTTCAGAGTAAATACGTGTGTTATTATGTATTATGCAGCGAGGTATTTATAGTTAACTTAAATAAAACTAAAAGCCAAAACAAGATGTGAGAAAACCTTTTAGTTCACTAAAACAAAGCTGCAAAAATAGACTTAAAAAAATTATTTTGGGACATCTTGGAAAATTAATTAAAATAAAATAAAATGGTAGAGGAAATAACCCCAGCTTTAGTATTTAAGTTTGGTAAAAATGTCATTACTACTTGCCCTATCGAGATATTAATGGATGTGTTCATTGACACTCTGGATGTCTAGAATACTGTGTCTAAAAGTTCAGTGTTTTCATCTTGCCTTTGACATCTCCATGCAATAATCTGAAAGCATAACTGTGACTAAATCATGTGCTGCAGACATACAGGGGCGATTTTACATATACTGTTTTTTTGAAACTTCACTTACCACGTGTTTGTCACTTGTTTGTGCTACTGCGACTACACACTATGGCTGAGGATGAACACACCACGGTCTCGGCGTCTTTTACTTTTAACTAATGAGATCAGTTTTTGCGCAGTTGAAATTGTTTTGTTAGTATTTGTAATAACCTACACAATCACTCAACCTTTTCTGAGGTATAGTGTTTCCTGTTTCATTCGGTGTTATGTAACACATAGAATGAAACAGTAGAGATGTACTATTTATCAATAAACGATTCAGAGTATTCATAACAAAAGATAATTAAAAACCCGAATTTAAAGGTGAATAATTTAACACGGTCTAATCTCTTTTTAAAATGCTCAAACTGTGTACACAGTGGATCATGGCAAGCTAGTCCCTAATTAAAATCTATGGTTTTATTGTGATACTAATATAAACACCCCAGCATTTTAAATTAGATTATATTGATGTGTTTTTTAATCTTACCTGCACTAAAATGACATCTGTGTTCAACAGCTGAGTTGAGGGTGTTGTAACAGGAATGCGTGTTGCATTTACAGGGAGACGCTTAATATTGATTTTGTGGGTCTTGTATGTAAGAATTCGCAGTTGCTCATGTTTTATATCCACAAATAGCTCATAATGGCTGCATAATTAACTTTTATAATCAAACGTGGTGGCTACAGGGTTTGACCGTCACGCCGAAGGTTGAAATGGATCCATCACAGGTTTTAGTTCTTTTCCATGGTCTCAAATGCAAATATTTAGGAGTTGTGCTTCCTGCACTAGTGTGTGAAATCTTCATATACACATCATATATAAATTATTATCCATGGTTTAAAAAGTTGACCTTTTCATAATAGTTAATTGATAATAAGCCTAATATCCAGGGTTTCTACTCGTAATTAAAAGTATTGCAATTTTAAATTAGTCATATTCAAACATATTCCTATTTTTGGTAAACCGTTGCATGGATCCTCTGATTTGGTAAATGGTAAATGGACTGGTTCTTATATAGCGCTTTTCTACTCATCTGAGCACTCAAAGCGCTTTACACAACTTGAGCATTCACCCATTCACACCCATTCGCACAAGCACATCTCTCTAAGTGCTTTATAGCTAACATTCAGACACATTCATACTCCGATGGATGCATCGGAGAGCAATTTGGGGTTAGTATCTTGCCCAAGGATATTTGGCATGCAGACTAGGCGAAGCCAGGAATCGAACCACCAACCTTCCGATCAGTAGATGACCTGCTCTACCACCTGAGCTACAGTCAACCTTTGTCACAAAGGTTTGAGTGCTTTCATAAAACATAAAATAGCAATGCATTGCAGACGATTTAACAGAAGTAGCTCCATCGATATTCTTTTCAAAATGCGAAAACCTGGAAATAAATAGAAAGAAAAATTCAGAATGGAACAAGCAGGGTTTTGGTCAATCAGGAAAACACAGACTCCTTAAGTGCAGAGGAAACGGACATTTACATGTGCATTACCATAAATTGAATCTGTCTCTTGTGTCTGTTGACAGATATTTTGAATGTCTTTAAAAGTGGGCCCGACAATACCCTTTCTCTGTAAAGATGAATGCGAACACTAAAAGGGAAGTGCTTCTGACACTGGTTTTAAGTGGTATACTCAATGTGTAAAAACATGTCATCCATGAGTGATGATTTCATTACATACAGGATACAGAAGCACATGTTTAAGACAAAACGCAATACATAAGGTTGTAAAATGAGAGATTTACTTTTTTAAAACTGTAATATAAAACAGTGTATACCATATTTAAGGAATAGATTCAACTGCAAACAACCTCTAGCAGTTACTCACCAAATAGCAACACCTTAAAAGTTACTAAAACATCTCAATCACTTCTAAGTTAAACCTAAGCAGAACACACCATCACAGAGATACATCACACAGTCTTACATTATTGCACCCACCCCCACAACATCAACAATGTATGTTACTCCACTTTTTATCACACCATAATCCCTATTGTGGAGAGGAGAACTTGTTTCAATGCTGCTGCTGATTTTACTTTTTTTGCCCACAAAGCTTTAACTCCCAGAAACAGGCGGGTTTCATTTCTGAGAAAAAGAATGACATCTAATTCCCCTCGATTGCCCAGTGGGGGCAAACTAAAGCTGCTTTGAAAGGGCACTGATCTAAAGAGCCTCTCTGTTCAGGCTTATTTTCTGGTTTTGATCTATCTTTTGGTCGCAGTGGGTCTCCATGAAGGATTTTATACATTGTTTGAGTTGACTGACCGAGCGCTGTGTCCTCTGGGTTTTACTGCATGCTGCTCTAGTGAAAGAAATGCAGCCATTTTCTCCTTGACTTCTCTGAAATAAAGCTATATAAATTCATATATTTGCATAATAATGTGTCTAAGGTAAAACAAACACTGTTATTTTAGTCTCTTTTCATACTAAGAGACTTTGTTTTCTGCTCTTAAAGCAAGAGGAGTTCCCACAAGGTATCTATGCAGTCTCTGTGAGTGAGGGCTATGTGTCTCGTGCTGAATTCGGGTAAACTTGAGACCAGATCTTATTAGCACTGCCAGCAGAGGCAGGAGAATTTGTTAAAAAAAATCTTCAATGATCCACCATGTTGTTAATTAACAATAATCTCCCACTTATTTTACAATTTCAAAGCGCACTATCCGGAGGGACATTGGTGCTTTGCACCATTCTGCTGCAGTCAGTAGTTTGACTTGTTGAGTTGGATCTTAAGTTGTGGGAAGCGTCAGCTAAACATCAAAGGGCCTTTTTTTTTTAACTCCTCAAGTTGTAGTTTGAACTGAAGGAAAAACTGCTTGAGAAATATAATTGCATCCACATTGGGGAGCATGTTACACAAGGCATAGAGATTAAGGCTTCATGTCCAGTGGCATTTCCTGAATGGTTCCTTCAACTCTAAATTTTTGCATGAGGTGTTTAATGTTTGACTGTTTAACAAGCTTAAAATCAAGTCTATGTAAAGTGCACTTTTTCCCCAACAACTTTGGTAATTAATTAAGTAAGTAATTATATTTCACTGCTCAGAAGTTTAGTTTAAGTCAAATTTGCAAGTGATTGGTTGCATCACAGCCTTTGAACCCTTTCACTGTCCCTTTTATATTATTTACACAAGCCTCTGTTGGGTTTTATTTGAATGTTCTTTTTACTGGATAGTTCTTATCATTGGTTAATGTCTCAGAACTCTACCTGTGCACCTGATATTTATTGGTTAACACGCTTGAGGCAGAACTGCTCTTTTCAGATTCCAACTTTAAACTATTTTCCTCAATCGGTAAAGCAGTGAAAGTGGGTCAACTGGTGCTTGATAGATGATCTTCATATATACATATTTTTATCAGTCACAATTTTGCATTTGTTTTAAGGAACGTCTGTGTTAGCATGTCTGTTTCACATTGTATTCATCAACCATAGTATTCAGAATCACCCTGTGGTGCAGTCACAGTTTTACCTCATCAACTGCCTCATGAGATGTGGGGTCCCACAGGGCTCAGTCCTTGGACCTATTGTCCTTTTGTTACATCTTCGTCCATACATCCATCCGCCCATCTATCCATACAGGTTGCTGGACCCTATAATGGTTGAGATAGGCTATATAGGACAAGAGGCAGGGTACAACCTGGGCATGTAACCAGTTTGCATTCAGTTCTTTTTCTCATTTAGTCCTGACAAACTCACAAAAATTGACTGGATTACTTTTGATTTCTTACAACCGAGTGCTGATAAATCTGAAGTGCCACTACCCACCTTGGACGACTAATAATGACCCAAAGCAATCTGCTAGAAACATGGGCATAATTTTCAATCAGTGTCTCAATTTCAACCAGAATGTCAAAAGCCCTGTCCAGTCTTGCTTTGTACAGATTAGAAATACTGCAAAGGTCAGTCCAAGTCGCCGATTTCCTCCCTGCAACTCGCTGTAAACATACAAAACACAGTGGCAAGACTCACAAACACTTGGTGCAGGTAACACATTACTCCAGTGCTCACACAGCTGCACTGGCTTCCAATTTCCTTCACAGTCCAAATTAAGATTTTACTGCCTCCTTTTAAATCACTGCTATAATAGGGAAGGGGGAGATACTATAGTTGTGATCATAACTTTAAGATAAAAAGATACTATTTAATTTACAATTATTGGAGATGATGTAAGCATAACATTTTTCTCCAGATTTACTTTGATGATACACAGATGCACAGCATCAGTAAACTCGGTATCCACATACCAAATGGTATATAAAAAATACTAATAAAAGTATAATAAATTTAGGTACAGTGTATTTTATTCACAAGTCACTTCTACTGTTTGCTAGATGCATTTCACCACAGGACCTTGCTCTTTATTGCAGAAGATAAATTTCACACTTACCGCTCTGATTTATATTGAAATGTTGGCTGATTTTCAAGAGCAACAAAGGAAAAAGTTTCTCTTTACAGCTTTATAAAGGTACCAGTATATGCTGTACTGTTTCACTGCATTTTTAAAACACCTTTTTTCCACCAAAACGCTGCACTGCTTAGCTTCAGTCACCACATAAAGAATTCTGCGCTCACCAATGCTATTTGCTCATATGAACCTTATTGTTACACATTATACTTGCCTGTCTACTTAATCACTGATGTTTTTTCCTCTATGCGCTTGTCAAACTGCCCACATTGATTTGTCTTCTATATGTTTTGTGTTGCTTTTTGTTGAGATTTAGTAGCTCTCTACTTGGTATACCTCTCCAAAACAGAAGGGCCTGTGTTCCAACAGCTCCTTGCTACTTCAAACTACTAGTAGAAGAAGGACTCACAAGTGTTTCTGTCCTCCTGTAAACCTTTATGAGCTGCTTCACGACAATGTATTGCAAAAATAGTTCTGATAAAGCTGTAAAAATTTTGGGCCAAAGTGGGGAGCTTGCCCAAACTGAAAAAAACCCCTCTTTTTCAGGTGGTGCTTTAGGCGCATCAGTTTCTCAAGTACCCTCCACAATCAGCAATCATTCCCCAGGAAGGAAGATGTATGACTTCCCTTAACCCAGAGTTCCAAACTCAGTTCGATCAAGGGAGGAAACCACAGCATGTAGTGTACCAGTTTTGTTTGGCTTTTTTTCTCTCAATAAAAATTATTACAATCAACCAAAAGGTTGATCTATAGAAAGCTATAACACTAATGAGGTTTGTTATAGAAACTCTTTATATGGAGTGGAGCTTCTGTGCCTGCAGGACATGATCAAAGATGAATCCTATAAAGGACCAATTAGAGTTTCCAGTGAAAAAACTGAATAGAGATCAAAGCGAGAGGGGTGGGGAGGGGGGCATAATGTGACAGCCCTGGGATTAAAAAAAAAACAACTCTCTCCCATTATTATTGTGAGCACATCTGCTAATGGGGCTTTTCAGAAAGGGAGCCATTATGGTTGTAGGATGATTTAGGTATGTGCTGAGGTGCCGTTTGTAATCAGTGAAGCAACTGGGGTGTATTTCGTCAGGTTTTCAACATCACTGTGAAATAGACAACCTGTGGGTAGTGGCTTGAATTAGAAGAGATTTAATTCAGTTCAATTCAGGTTTATATATCGTCAAATCACAACAACAGTTGCCTCAAGGTGCTTTATATTGTATTATTATTGCACACTCTCTCTGACTTTTCTACTTTTAAATTCCCTAGGAACCACAAGCAAGACAGTAGTCTGAAGTGCTCCGTTGGGTTATTGGGTTGATATGCTACTATGAGGTCTTTAAGAAAAGATGAGCCCCAATGCTTCAAGATGAAGTTAATATGGCTCCAACATTGTGAACTGTCATGTTATATTTAAAGTTATTCTAGATACAGCAGGAGAGCCTTTGTTATTGATGTAAGGCCATCTCCCCATTTGAGGAACAGGTGAACATTATAAGACTGATGAAGCAAATCTAGTAAAAGCAATCAAACAACTGTTGCTTACAAGCATGATGGAAGCAAGGTCACACAAGCTGAAAATCTATGACACAAAAAGAATTTGGCTGGTCTTGAACTTTATTTGAAGTTCACAACAACAAATAACTCAAGGCACTTTATATTGTAAAATCCTCAAACATCATATATCCTCCTCAAATACCCTCCAAGCAAAGCCTGAGTGATGGTTTTAACAGTAGGAGACCTTTGGCAGAACAAGTCTCAGGAACAAGTCTGGTTACAGGAGGGGAAAGAGAAGACAGAAACAGGAGCATTGAGAGACGCTCAATAAAAAATATAAAAAAAGCACAGAAGAGAGCAGACAAAAGTACTCATAATGCTTCACTTATTCCACACTTTGTCATGTTACAGATTTATCCCAAAATTGATTAAATCTATTTTCACCTAAAATTCTACACACAATCTCCCAAAACAATGAAGTGAAAAACGTTTGCTTGAAATTCTTGGAAACTGATTCAGCCCTACCTGCACGTTTGATCAACAAGGACATTTTTGAGCTTAATCCTCAAAGCTGGTGTCTGGTATACTGTTTAGTATACTGTTTATACTAAACAGTATAAAGTTGGTATGAAGTTGGAATTCAGTGAATTAATCAAACATCATGATTTAAAATGCATCTTAATCTATTACAGTTGATATAAACCAACACTGACCATGCGCACCACAGCCACTCTGCACCAGTCCAGCGCACTGCTTCAAAAGAAATTCACCACGTATGACAAGCTAACCTCTTTATTAACTACACAGGATTTTCATGACACTTGAATAACACAAAAATAGAATAGCTTAGTTTATTTTGCAGGAATATCCAATATGTGATTAAAATTACAACATTAAGCTTTAAATCTGCAGTTTATCAAGCATCACTGAGCAGTCCTTACCTTTAAACCTAACCTTCCTCTCCTGTCCTGTCTTTTCTCACATCATTCTGCAACTCAGAGATTTTTCCATTTTGTGCTTGTTGTGGTTTGCAGGACTAAAAAAAGAGCCGGAAATCCCATCACTACTAGTAATCACCACTGTAGCTGCTGTTTTGCGATACAACTCAGTGGCACTTTCAAATTGACATCTGGCTCCATCATTAAGTTCTATACACAAGTGGCAGAGAAGGAAAAAAACAAGTCAGCGGTCACTTTTAAGGTCTATGTTGACCATGTCAAAGGCAAAGTGTCCACTTAATCAAACACTTTCCCCTCCAAAAGCCTCTCTCCCCTCATCTTCTTAAGGTGCATTTAAGGAATTAGAATATCCTTCATGATGGCGGAGGGGGAACAGTTGATCGCACGATGCGAAGCAGTGCAAGTTAGCATAATGAAAAGTGCCCAGTATATTTCTTTGCCTCACTTTTCTCCACTGTTCCTGTTTTCCCTAATTCTGCTCTGTTAAGAAGGTATAGCGGGTCATCTACCAATTGGATGGTTAGTGATTCAGTCCCCGGCTTCTTTAGTCTACATGCCAAAGTACCCTTGTGCAAGATACTGACCCTCCAAATAGCCCAAAATGCATTCATCATTCAGTGTGAGTGTGTGAAGTTTAAAAAAGCAACAGCACAGAAAAAGGCACATGTGGGAACGAGGCGTGTAGCAAGAAGGCACTCAAATAGAGTCGATAAGCACTCAACCAATTTGAAGTTTTCAGTCCTTGCATTTTGGACTAATAATTTCACATGATTCATTAATTTATTTTTTGGCTCCAGCTTTTGTTAGTAAAGCTCCCTTTTCACTGTGCTTGGATTAAATTAAGACAGTACTGGTGCATAGTGTCTGTACTCAGGACTATACAGCCACTAAATGGCCTAAAGAGCATGAACATGGGCACCTTACACTATAATGAAATCGTTATCTCTGTATCAAGTCTATTTTTTCTGCCCGGTAACAAATTAATAAAGGCGAAATTAATAAATTTTCTATTACCGTTAAAACTTTTCAAATTACTGCTTTCATTTTCAGACTGAAATTGTCCATCTCTAGATTATATCAAAATGAGCTGCTCAGATACAATTAGTCATAATTAGATTATCTGCAGAAAAGATTATGCTCATTTGCTAGAGAGCCAGAGCGTGATGAGATCACTTTCGAATTAACTTTTGAGTAATTGGGTCCATATTACCAAAATTGCACATATAAATGCATATAAGCTTCAATATGTTGCTGTTTATTTGTTACATGTGACGCAGAATATAGGCAATAGAGGATGCTGTGAAACTGAGTGTGACTGTAAGAGAGAGACAGCTAGGAATAATGGTTGTTCAGTGTGTCGGCAGAGGTGAAGTGCCCTGTCAGTGCCCGTGACGAGTCCTTATTCTGTGCACAACAACTGGGAAGAAGCACGCCGGCCGTGCTTAACACACCGCAACAGCCGCTGTCAGGCCGCCGCCAGTCAGCCTGCTGGGTCAGTGGAGTCTGTGAAATCCAAACTCGGCCAGGTTTCCCAGACAGCCGATAATTAATAATTAGATCCCAAAACAAATGATTTCTTCAGTCAGCATCCATTATTGTGGAGGGTTTGTGAGTGTTTGGACGTCAGCAGAGTGTGTCTGATCATGCATGGAGCATAATTACCATCGAGGGAAAACAACCGCTTGTTTTCATTCTGTCCACCTTCTAACCTTCAAAACCCAGAAGACAAGCACCAACAAGTATGAGCATATTTATATTATGAATCTTAATTTTCCAATAATAAAGAGGTTTAAGTGAGTCTATTTTTTTCATATGGTGGCACAGCAGTTTTTGTCCGATTTACAAATTCACATTATATTATTAGTATGTAATTAATAATTCAGTCATGAATATATCACTTTTTCCATGTTGCTGAGAATTTTTTTTTTTTTAAAATTCACATTTTATACTAGTGGTCTAAATATGCATAATAAATACAAACTTAAGCTTTAAAATACATGTAATCAAGCACGAATAGCAGTAACTGAACACTGAGTAGAGTGAGATTGGGACCGCCACCTTATATCTCCCTTTTAAGACACCCTAGTGTTTTTTTAAACTCACTTCCGAAGTTCTGAAAACAAGCAGCCATCTTGTAACGCCACTGGTCAATTATTTAGAAGCGTCCTTCTAAGAGAGTGGAGAAAGATAATTTCAGTGATCACTGGAACGTGAAAAACAACATGTCTAGAATCACTGATTAAATCCGATTTAAAAGATTGCTTTAAATGTTTGGCATCTTTGCCATCTTTTCCCCTCGAACATTAGTCCTACTGTCCAAGCACAAGGTTCACAGCCTCGCACCTTCATTGACAGCTCACAAAACAATCGACTTAACGGATTCTGGAGAAATCCGTGTTAGTTTGAATCGTGGAAACAGTGGGATGAGAATTTCCCTTGCCTACATCTTTGTTATGCTACATCTTTGTTATGCTAACAAGTAGAGCAGACATGTCCGGGATCGCACAGTTCACACAGATCGCACAGCCAGGACAACCTGTTATATAGCATATACAGGTGTCCTGGCTGATTGTCCCTAACCCTGATTGACTCTTTGGAGGAAGGTGGGGGACAACGCTGTCTCTGACTGTGTTTGGCTGCCTTATGCTTGGCCGTGGTTAGTAGGCTTGCAGTATTACAGTAAGTATGTAGATTTGAATGTAGTAGGGTGAGCCTTGGGTCACTGCTTTTTTTTCTTCATATATACTTTTACCCCACAAATGTTCAGTTTTTTAACTTACTGATTTGCTATGTTTGTTTGTCTTTTGCTTTGGTTGTTTTAAGTAGTTCATTTAAAGTTATTGACATTGCTGGAGAGCCGTCTTGCTGAGGGGCTAGGCACCAGTGAGCTTTGGTGAGCTCCAGTATTAGTTTATTCATTTGGCAGGGCTGCTGTTAACTACTACTACATTTTGCTGAAATTCCACTTTTGGTGGTTTTAACTTGTTTTCTTTTGTTGCAGCTTCAGTCCTATTTTTGATTTAATGATTTGTTAAATAAACTATTGAAATTAACCTGTTAGTTTAATATTCCTACATTTCCTGGGGTACAGTTCCCCAGGTGACACTGTATGTGTCTTTTTTTCCAACTTTTTAGAGTACTGCCACAACCACATGTAAACATGTGGTGTGAGAGGGTTAAAACTCAGTCATTTTTATAACTAAACAGAGTAATATATTGCACTGCAGTACTAAAACGCTGTTTATATTACAGAACAACTATAATGTACAAGCTTAGATCACTGCTGATATTGTTTTGAGGCATTTGAATGTCTTAATAAAAAATTAGACATTTTGTGCCTATCGCAGTTCTTTTGATTGTATCAGTGATTAAATAAAGTGATTAAATAAAAACTATTCAGATTAGAACATGCATCAGCGTGACAGCACTGTTGCCGCAAGAAGAACGCAGCTCTAGTGACCTTATTCCCTAAAAATAGCTGTGAAATTAATATAAGAGTGATGTCGTACTTTAGGTAATCATTTTGCCACACTCTGATAACCACAGAGGGAGGGTGGCTCAGCTGTGCAATGAAAGTGCTGAATTTGGTTAATCTATTCTTCACTGTTTTTGTATTGAGCAGAGTTTGAAGCAGTCACCTCTCATAAACAATTTGCCTATCAAGGGGGTGGAGAAGGTAAGTCGTGCTTCACTGTCCAGACTTTCCTCTGCCCTCAAATCAGGATATTGCAGTTAATAAACATGCTGTTTCCCTAACAACGTTTCTGTAATAGGGGGTGCACTGCTGTAGTACAGAGCCTGAGCGCATTAAAGGCACAGGAATCAGGATCAAACTAACTTTGTTGTTGTTATCTTTGCTAACCAGATGCCCCCTACAGCAAGCAGCTTTGATACTATGTCAGCTAATTATAATCATATAATCAATCATGTGAATCACGTTTTCAGAATACCGTTTTTCTCAAATTTTCCTACATAAATTTACACACATGAAGTCAAGAGAAAAAAATGTTAAAGTAACAAAAGTCTTACATTCTAATTAATGCACACAATATAGCAAATTGCTCATTTAATATATTTTGTCTTCTGTCTGTGAGCAGCCTGATCACATTAATTTCCTTAACATTGCAGTACTTGTGATTATTTATAGCTCAGTGGGCTTTGGTTTTTGACAAAAGTAAAAGCTATACCATCCTCTGGGTGGCAATGTACTTCAGTTTGGGTAATTTAATTCAGATTGTGTTATTAACCTCTTAAGCCCCAAGAGGTTAATAACACAATCTGTTACATTTTGAGCTTCCTGCTCGAAAATGTAATGCCCAAATTTAATTGATTATTTCTCTGTCCTTACAATCTTGGTATCAAAATAAAGCTAACACTTGTGAGATTTCATCAGAGGTGTAAGTATTGAAGCAGATATTACTGTGTCAAAGTTACTGAGGCTGGAACACAGAAAAAGTAAGTAGATTTTATCCTCGCCTAATTTCTTTTTTATTTTTAGCATATGACCCTTTTAAAATGGTGCCTCAGTTCACATTTGATTCCAGAAATTCAGTAACCAACATATAAACCTCATCTGTGCAAAGAGTTATGTTTCTAAAGTGAAACTGTGAAAAATTACAGGCCTGTCAATACATGAATATCCAGACGTTGTACAAAAATGTCCAATTTTGGCACACAATTGGACACCATGCCAGTTGAATTTTTTTAGGTATTATAGAGAATCAGAATCAGAATACTTGATTGATCCCTAGGCGAAATTATTTTTCGTTACAGTGCTCCATTATAAACAAACATTAACAAAGACAGATAATACACTAACTAAGAATATCACAATATATACAGGCATATATATACATAAAAGTTACTTTTTTTTAACTTTTTGAGTTACTAATTCTCAAACGCACAGGCAACCTGCCATGAATCATTTCGACAAATGTATTATTGCAGATTTTAAGTTGAGAGTAAATTATAGCACGAGCTTAGAAAATAATGTTGTGGAAAATAAATCAAATATAAAATTGATCACAAACCGTCCCAAGAGAAAATCCAAGCATACTCTGCATTGTCTTGTTAGGATTTATTGACCTTGTTTAGTTAAACGCTACATAAAAACTGGTTTTGTGACTCATGTCACTGATTCAGTTATTTAGTTTTGACTCTGTAAAGCACCACATTGGATTTTAAATCAAACAAACACTAAATGATTAAAAAGCATGCTTGGTCCTTTAATTCAAGGTATTTCACAGGTAATCTGTCATGAGTCATTTGGACAAATGTGTTGTTCTAGATTGCAACAGGAGAAAGTATATTATGGCATGAACTTATAAAAATACTTTTGTGGCAATTAACTAACATCTGATTCTCTAAGAGGCAATCGAAACAAAATCCACAAAGCCTTCATACAATTTATTGACCTTGTTGAGATAAGCTATACATGAAACCTGGTTTTGTGATTCCTATCAGTCTACAGTGCAGGCCACTGAAACAGTTATGGCCTGTCTTATTGTAGCCTGACCAAATGATTCTGAAGGCAGGTGAAAGATTAAATAGTCATTTAGTCAAATGTCATTACTGACCTTCAACACCCACATATAGATTTACAATGTTCATCAAGTAGAAGAGGGATCAATAGATAGATTCTCTCCAGAAACACTAAACTGAGTGACAAATTTCAAGGTCACACTATTTTTATTGTATGTTACAGAGGACATACGAAGGACAAAACGAAAATTATTCTTAATGATGCTTCTCATCACACATGCTTTGTAATCATCACTTCATTTTATTTTTTTTAATAGAAAAATAGGACGAAGGTAGGTGAGGTGAACTGATTCTTTGTTGTATTGAGCTGAGAAGTAAAGAAACAGCTTCAGAAAGGATGGGGGAAAAGGCTTAATTCCATCTGTCGTCCAATCAGGCGCCTCTGCTGTTTGCGCGCCGGTCTCATTTTCCGGTCACCAATTCAATCCAACCAGAGCCTCTGCCTCTATCAGACACAGGCAGCTAGGTTGTCACTTTGAATATGTGTATTTTTTCCTATTTTAAGGAAGTCAGCAGGTACATGAGACAACTGGTTCAAATTGATTCTCTGATACAAATACTTTGGAAAACAGACGGGGAATGAACCATCAACAAGTATGGTGGCTGGAGGTACTGTGCTTTTTTTTGGTTGATTTTTTCCTGCTTCTCACAGAACGCAGTACTATATGCAAAATAGTGTTTTAGGTTTATTGAAAGCTTTACTCCTACTTTTGTCTAAAAAGTGTACAAGAAAACCAAATACACTGATGCTGACTTTCTAAGGTCATAATAAAGTTATTGTAAAAAAAAGTCACCAGGTCTGCAATCAGCAATTATGTACCAACTCAAATAAATATTTTTTTAAAATGTAGTTTAATCACAAGAAACAGCAATAAATTCATATCCAGTCATTATTTCTGACCCAGTTCTCACTCAGGCACAAACAAAACAAGGTAGTTTCATTCTTTTTTAAATGTTTTTTATATAGTAAGTATTTATAGTCACTCGTCAAATACCCTCAGATAACTGTATCCAAATATTCTGCGCTGACAGTGTATTCCTTACTCAAAACTGAGTCTTAAATTATCAGCATGTTAAAAAACACTTCACTTTGTAGAAATTAATAATGTTAAATCCTAGCAGGATGGTGCTACGATGCTGAAGGATCGTGATTGGGTATTAAGCTTTCAGAGGAAAGTGGAGGTCAAGTCTGTCTACTGTCCACTGTTGCTTAATGAGCTAGTATTGAGCAGCTTTCAACACCGACAACTGAAAGATTCCTTTTCCATTTTCTTATTAGATCTATGATATCATTAAATGCATATACTGACAATATTTCAAATTATACTAGATACTACATATTTATAAAATAAAATTATGATTTAATTTATTAGTATTTTGTATTCATATTGCAAAATAAGTTTTTGTATCTATTTCTGCCCCATTTGAGGTGCTGTAGTAAAGACTGTAAACTTGGAGGAAAAATAATAGTCACAGGGAAAACAAAGCCCTTTATCTAGCTTTCTTTTTCCACTGGAAAACAGAACTGTTTAATAAAAGTAAGGCTTAAAGGGAACCGGTCTAATCATCAATTGTACCGTTCTTTGGCCACTATGATAGCTGATGGTTAGCATTTCCTGCACATCATAAGCTCTAAACTAAAAAACTTGTCTTTTTACAGTGAGAACAGTGAGATTCTGTCATGAAATCCAGGAGATGAGAAGCAGACTGGGTTAACAAAAGGCCAGACATTTATTAAGGTGATGCAAAAGTCCAAACCACAATCAAAACCATCACAGGGGTACATGGAGGAGAAACAATCTGGGAAGAATAACAGATGCTGCGACAAAGAGTGAGGGGACGGCAGGACTATTTATGCCCATGGGGTAATCAGGGAAGTGGGGACAGCTGTGGAGAGCAAGACATGAATGCAAAGAATCAAGACAGTCACAGGAAAGGAAGGAAGACTGACTATCATAATAAAACACAAATCAGCTTAAAGGATAACTCGTAAGCACAGAGACAAACTACACTGGCCCGAAGGAATACGGAGGAATCTAAACACCAATAAACCGCAGAAACCTTAAGCAACACTCAATTACAAATCAACTGCATAATGGCACCAATACTAGTTACATACAAATAAACCATCAAGTAATAAAGAATGAAGAAAAACTACGAATACAGAATCATACCCAATCACAAACTAGAACGCAAAACTCAAAGGAACTCACACACGCAACATGATGCAGATTGAACCTGGGAGAAGTTTGATTAATAAACCTAAGACTGAGCTGCTCTGAAATACAGAAACCAAAGCTCTAAAAATATAATAAAGGAATCAAATTCACTGTGGAATAAAATGAAACACCTTCACTCAAACATCTAAACTATAATCAAAATACAGGAGGAACCTAAACCAGAGATGGAGGGCCACATATGCAACCCACTTTGATCTTAAGTGGACCGGACTGGTGAAACTACATGAAAAATGTGCAAAATTACAGAAAAATGATATGAATGATAGTTCATCGACTTTGCATAGACTTTCCTGTAATTATAAATTATACAGTCTTTGGACTTTTTTATTTACTGTGGAATAATAATAATAAAAAAAAAAACAGGAACTTAACTGTTTTCCAGTCTTCTTAACTGGACTCAAATCTGACGCACGGGCCTTATCTTTGTCACCCTTGCCCTAAAAAGAAACTCTGTCTTCAAAATGTGGCAAAACCCAAATACTGAAAGTTGCAAATTTAAGTCCAAAAAGCCCTAAAAGGATATATTATGCAAATAAATAATAATCAGTGATCAGTTCTAGGCACTGATTCTTAATGACGAGTTCTAGGTATTATTAAGTAATTAAAGGATTTTTTTCCTCTATTATACTTTGTTCAGACTGTGTTCTTAAGCTGATGGCACCATGACCTAAGTCATAACGGTGAACTTGTGTTATCTTTTTAAAGGTTGTTTCTCATAATCTAAAAAGGTTTTGTCATTTGTTGAATTCTCCCAATTGTTTCATCTTTGGGCTGAAGGAAGGACAACACTCGGTGTATAAATGCTCAATCAACAATCATTTTATTCCATACAATTCTCATTATTCCATACAACACTTTTGTACATTAACCATCCGGAGGGGAAATGAGCACGGGAGGGTGTCCGCCTGATCTCGACGTGTCTGAGCGTTGCTCACATTCTTATACCCTCAGTCCCCCCTCCAAAGTCATAAAACCTAAACATCCACATACTTTCTCTCTCTCGGTGAGCCTAAGTTATGACCTTGGCTTCCTGTGCAGTATGTTCTGTTGTTTTCTAATCAGACAAATAAGGACATGATTCTCTGAAAACAATATTTCTTATAACAGCAGTAACATGCATCATAAAACAACATCATTCATTCACAATAAATCAACAGTCTAATGTAATACAATTCAGTTTAATAAATGTAATAGTTATCACCTTCTTCTAGGTCAGGAGTATAATGCAAACAAACAACATAATGATTTCACAATCTTTAATTAGGGGTATAACGTGGCATAAGATAATATAATAATCTCACACATTGTAAGTTCAGTAAAAACTTCTTTGTTTCATCCAGAAATGTTAATCAAATATGCACTTTCGTTTTTTTACCAGACAGTAAAGAAAATAAATAAATAAATAATAAATAATTCAATTTGAAAAAGCACACATTCTGCAGCAACAAGCGTAAATAGAAAATAGAAAAATGTGAAACTGTTAAATGATTGAATGAGTGGAACAGACTTCCCCAATATGACATTGTCTGCTTGGCAGTCCTGATATACTTCAGGAAAGATTGCCGTGTCAAATGACTCAGCATGGTGTCTCCTGCTTAAGTAAGAGAGTGTATGGATGTCTTTGGGAGGGTGGAGGGAATCCATAAAGTAAGAGGGACAACAAGATCAGCTATTGATGTGGAACCTTGCCTTCCAGTTTTATTCAGGTGCACTCAGTCTGTTAGAAGCTACTGAGCTGGGGGCAATTATTGATCACACTCAGTAATCAGTGACTGGAAATGATAAATTTAGGACTGTGAATGCAGAGATAGCTGTCATTAAATGTGACTTTATTACACCCAGGAAAAAAGGAGATTACGTTTGCCTCCTGCAAATGATTTGCAGTCTTTTTTAAGTTTTTTTTTTTTTTGTAAGTTTTTAAAATATGATAATCAGTTTTCTTATCACCGGCTTGTCAGCTCCATGCAGTGAGCTCAGTATGAATATGAATTGGGTGCAATTGAATCTAGTACCAGTTGTCCTGTCCATCAGAACTGGATGCCCCAAACTTGTCAGTTCTTTTTACCACTGTTGGCATGTTTTTCCTGTTGCTGCACATTACATAACAATGAACTCAAACTACCAGTGGAGCTTTTGCACACTTGTCAAATCCAAGTATTTAAATGATTATAAAACAATCCTGTTAGCTAGAAACCTGAAAACTGGGCTGATAAGCAGTATTGATAAAGTCTATCCAACCATTCTCTTCTGCTTATCCTTTTCAGGGTTGCGGGGGGCTGGAGCCTACCCCAGCTGTCATGGGGCGAGAGGCAGGGTACACCCTGGACAGGTCGCCAGCCTGTCGCAGGGCTAATACATAGACACCAACAGTCATTGATAGACACAGACAACCATTCACACTCAGATTCACACCAATGGGCAATTTAGAGTTACCAATTAACCTATCCCCACTAATTGCATGTCTTTGGACTGTGGGAGGAAGCCAGAGTACCTGGAAAGAACCCAAGCAAACACGAGGAGAACATGCAAACTCCACACAGAAAGACCCCGGCCTGATGGTGGAATTAAACTCTTGCTGTGAGGCAACAGTGCTAACCACCATGCCACCGTGCATAATGTTTGCCATTCTCATCAACCTCACTCCAAATCCCAGTTCTGCTGCTTGGACTGCATGCTACTTGACCAGAACAAACAACAAGCAGACAAAGTTAGCAGACAGTGAAAGAGCGAAAAGTTAAATCTGAAAGACTAGAAAGAAAGGCTAACACGTATTAAGGTTGAATAAGTTCATTTAAATGAATCTTTCATTATTTCATTATTTTCCCTCCCCTATTCTTCTCATCCCTGTAATTCATTCAAGGTGTAGATGTAAAAAAAAAGTTGCAGTTAGTTAGCTACTTCAGCATCTAGCTAGCGTTACAGAACTGAAGTAAACATAAACTCAATAAGGTAGGGTTTTGTTTTTTTTAGTTTTTTAGGGTCATGTAATTTCAGTAATAACTTTTTAAGCGGTTTAACAAACAGACAAACAGTTTCTGTACAGCTTATTACAAAATGTGTCTGCTAGCTAAATGTACAGTATGCTAATGTGCCTCACTCAGAGATGGAGAAACACTTAAGAAAGTGAGGAGAGTTTATTTTCAAAGGTAAGGACTGTTCAGCATGTGAAACGTCATGAAATGAAGAAGACGGGAAACTGGAAATTTAAGTCCTACTTAGTCTAACTCATTGTAGGTTTTTAAATACAATGTTGGGTCCACATATTGTGTGTTGTTATGTTTTTGTGAAATGTCTTGTAAAACAAATTCAAGGATACAAATTTTGTGGTATTTAGAGGTTGCATGAAAATACTGCAGAAGAAAGTGTGTTACAGCTTAATGCGGGCTAAAACAGTTAGCTTATCCACTCTGTTGAATCATCATGCTCGATGTTAGGTCACATTAAGCATAGCAGCTACATCACTTATAGGGTGATGATGCTGATTGAATTAACTGACTGAGTTTCATTCTACATTTTTTTTTATATTTCTGCTGTTTTTCCACTTTCTTTTCTCTAACATATTATATGAAACTAAATCTAATATTCACCAACACTGACATAAGAGCTTGAAGCTTAATTTCATATAACAAACCCCAAAATAAGCATGTATAAGGGAAGATGGGATCTTATACCTCGAAAATGAAAGCACTGTTGTATGTATGTGGGCATACATGTTTTATTGGTTTGCCTCTGTACACGACCACACCTCAGCTATAAATTGAGGGGTTTAACAAAAGCATTAACTGCTGTGGAATTACATCCATTTTCATACACAGTCCCCCCTTTTTTTAACTCACCGAATTCTACCTTTTACACTTGCTTTATAGTGTCTAGGCTTTATACATCAGCCATGTAGCTTGTAACAAATGAATATGTGACTTTTTTCTAAGTAAATCTTTTCCCCCACACTGCACTGTTACATGTTCTGGTTCACCCATGTGCCACATCCCACTTTAACCTCTGATAACAAGCCAAATGTATTACCATGAAATGAATCATGGAAGAAAAAACTTAAAGAAAACAAACAGAAACATAGATAGATATGGGGATAAATGCAAGGGAGGGGACGTTTTTCTAACCACAACTCTTGAAGTAAGTGGCTGATGTTCAGAGGGTCCCTGAAGAGACGATGTGATTTAATCAGTGAATGTGGGATCAACGACACTAACAAATGTTGACTGACTGATGTCAGGGTTACGTGGTTGTTCATTTGTCTTCCTAGATGTTTTCAGACATGCAGGTCACAGGACTTAAGTGATGACCCCATGTTCTTTGAAAAGTAACCATGCACACCGAGGAAAGAAAAAGCAAGCATGCCTGTTCAGCTTCCGACATGCCGTTTTCAGCATCATTATCTCAGTGCATTTCTTGTAGAACAGAAAGAAAACATTTCCTCAGAATAATTCATGCAGTTGCATATACAGAAAATCCTGTTTTTCCTTCAATTTAGTAAAAATTCAATATTTTCTAAATCCACAGTATGGACAGTCCCAAGATTACAGACAGTGGGTCAGCATCATCTGTGGTCATAACCGTTTCTGGCACTTTCCTGAATTGTGGGTTGGAGTAAAATGCGGTGACAGTTTGGTCTCCAATCAGGGTTCATGGCAGAAGAATTAAAGTCGATAGTTGGGGGGTGAGGCAGGTGAGGTGACTCAAGGCTAAGGCCTGACCTTGGGGCTAAGCAGCGATCTTCTGTACGTGTCATCCTGGCATTACTGATATGACGTGTTGTTTGTGTGCTGTGTGCAAAACAGGTCATGGCACCTGTTTTTCAACCTAGAAATCTCTTACTTGTCCAACTAATTCTCCAAAGTATCCAAAGTTTTTTTTATATATATACTATTACTATCAGATGAAAGAGCAACAAATACAAACGTAATGGATAATGCAGTAATATTCAAACTCTCCAAAAAGAGACAGAGGATGTCTTAAAAGTTAATAGGATTATTTATCTCTTTTCTACTCTGCGTAAATGTGCTCCCATATCCTGCAATTACATTTGACAGACTTCAGAAAGCCTCTTATCAAACTTTACGACATATTTGTATCCGAGTGACAAGGTTATAGGTGCTCCAGTGTCTTGGTATTAAATTTCACTCTCGTAAAAGCATTTGGGAATACAGATGACTTCTTTCTCTGTCAACCTGGGCCTGTGACTAATGCTGACTATAGCCTGACTATGCCTGGGTGTTTAGCTGTGCATCCGTTAAATGAATGACAGGTTAGGAAATGGTATTTCCTGGATCATGTAATAAAAAGAAACATCGAGAAAATATGCAGTCCAATGGTATCTGTATGCTTGTGAATCCATCTCTTGACATCTGATAGTGACTGAATCAGGATATCGATTGCCCTATAATATATGACGCCTCTGCCTAAGCCATTGATTACTGTCTCAACTGTAACGTACATCCATGGATGAAATATACGATCATCCACATATTAATTATACTTCCTCTTCTACCTCCTCCTCCTAGCAGTAAGTCATGTCACAGCCACAGGACATCACACAATGTCAATCAATAACATCAAACAGCTGCTTCTGAGGTCATTAATATTAACTAGACATTCTTTTACCAGACATAAAGTGAAGATTTACTCTTCCTAATATTCTTTTTTTTCTTACCTCTAACAAGAACTCTTTGTTGGAAGTGACACATCACAAATAGGTGCCAAATTCCACTTCTCTTAAACAGGTTGGGTGGTGCCGCTCATAAACTGCACCAGAAATGAACACCACGAGTTTTGTTTGGCAAGGCTGAGCAGGTAAAGTATTAAGTCACTAAATTTCCCCTTGGTGAATTTCATTTCCCTTGTCAGCATTGCAAACAAAATGACAGCTAAGCATCTCATATACCAACAGCAAACTGCAAACGGCAGCAATTTTTTTAAAAACATCCTTTCGACGGGTGCAGTTTTGATGCGGTGGCGTGTTGCGATGCCTTGTTGACCGACCGTGATGCTGCCTTCATGGTCATTATAAACGTGTCTGGCCTCTATGCGTGTTAAAACAAACTGTGAATGTTTAAAAATGACCTTTAATTGAACACGGCCATCTGTAAGTTGAGGAAAAGCAAGTGGCAGGCGGCTCCCAGGTTTACCAATTTAACAGAATATCCAGCTTCAACGCTAAAGTGATGAATATTACAAACAGATTGGCTATATCATTCACATGAAGAGTGATCCTGTCCCAGGTGATGAGGAGGGGTGGACTGTACATCAATCATGTCTCCGCCTGCTGCTGAAAAAGGATTTAGTCCCAGACTCAAGATGTCTGAGATAGGAGCTGGTCGGCAGTGTTTATGACTAGTGGCCACATATAAAACAGGTGGAGGTGGGAGGGTGGGATAATTGACATGTCACTCATGAGATAGTGCCTCATCTTCTTTCGCTCCTGTGAAGTTCAGAGATTTATGATGGAGTGATTCACAGGCATTTACAGGCCTGCCCGTCATGCCCCTACTTTACGGGAGATAGCCTCTCAGTAGTTTGCAGTCCTGAGAGATTGGAAGACGGGCATTACTCTGCACATGCAACAACAGGCAACATGCCCTTCTGTCCCTGAGACAGTGCCAGTCCTTAGAAGGTGCAAGGCTTTTCAGAAAGACACTCACCTCTATCTAAAATGCCATTTCAGTCTACCTTGTTAATGGCAATAAGACGACCCTCCAGTAGATGGGAAACTTTCCAAGCATGTACTCTGCCCTTTGACCTTTTGCTCTCGCTCTCTCTCACTAACAGTGTTTCATTAAGTAAGCATAAACAAGCGTCCTTTGCAATCACAACAGCGCAGTTGTTTTAATGTGACGAGTAGTTTTTGGCAAGTGAGCGTCTGCTGACATTCTGTCCTTGTTTGAAATGCAAAATAAATCCATTATTGATTAATGGCAAGATTTATGGTTGCAAGCAACATTCTGCAGTCTGTTTAAGTGAGAAGTCCACTTGATCAGAGCTGTTATAACCTCCATGCCCGACAAATGTGGCATTCAGAATAATGGCTAGTCCTCAGTGTTGACTGCAGTCATAAAACCAATTGGGAAATGCCATTTAGCCATATGACTGGAAAATATGGCCTTTTTAATTGCCTTGAATATTACTCGGCACACACATCACAAATTTGAACTGTACTCTGCCAAACAACTTTGGTTATTTAACTGCTGATTTGCTTGAAGTAGATAATATTCATCAAAGCCTTCCTTGTTGCCTCTGTTTTCATACATGGAAACAGGATATAAAGGTCACTGTTTACCCCTTAATGTATCTTCTTTGCGGGCTTAAACTTAAAATCTGTTTCCACTGACTGCCACAGGATCAGAAGACCCAGGCACAGGTGTCATCTCCTGGCGGCAATTAAAAAGAATGCAGATTCAACGGCTTCATATCGGCTTCACTGTTTAGACCTGGAAGCTATGTCCATCTTTTATACTGTTTGTGGCTGTTGGTTTTGACCTATTCTGTCACCATAATTGAGCCATGGGCTATTAGGATTTCCTCAAAGCACACTGTGTGCTGTTGATCTTACGTGCTGCACAATAATGTTTAATATTTAGTATTTACTGTCATATTCCCATATATCATTGTGATGTTGTTTATTCTATTACTCTCGTTTTCTTCTGCTTGTTTTCTTCTTTCTTTCTCAACAGGTGATCCAGGTGATCGATATATGTATTTTTTTTCCTGCTTATTCTGTTGGTTTTTGTTTTTTGCCCTTCTCCCCCATCCCTCTTATCAGCTGTTTTTCTTTCCCTCTTTCTTTCTCCCTTTTCTTTCCCCCAGTCAAGTCTGTCCCGTATTCAGCAAGTGAAAATAAAATAAACAATAAAAGGTGAATCAAATGGACCATTACGGCAAAGCTGGGATGGTCAATTTGGTAAAGTAAATCCGTTGGGCATCTTTCTTCGCCTTTAGACAATAATTCTGATGGCAAAAGAGCCAAACGGGCCAGGCAAAAAAAAAAAAAAAAAAGGATTTCTTCTCAGGTTTTCATTTGACCCAGCTGTCATCCATGTACCTGATCCATTGGCTATGCTGGGCCAAAATCAAAACCCAAAACCTAAGTAGAGGCTTTCCACTAACACATCTACTCTGTGGACAAAACGCATCAAGTTTACCAGGGAGGATACAAAGGAAGCTGGACTGCTATTCCTGGATGGTGCTGTGCTCATTGAGGAGAACGGAACATTGCAGTTTACTGGAAATCCACAAACACACAGGCCAGTGCTTACTCTTTGACCCCTAACACTCACTTGGGGTTATCAGGACACATGATTTAGATACTTCTTACCTGCTGTTAAGTTATTTACATTAAATCCTCCACAGCATTTATTCATGCTTTTCCCATATTTAATATGCTGGACTTCCCCTAAAGGCTCAGCGTTTTATATGGCACAGATCCCAACACTCTACCCATAACACCTTGCTTAATTTATTCTTTACTAGACCTCAGAAACCAATTATCAATTTTAGTCAACATATCATTTCTTGGCTTATGGGGTATGCTGCTATTTCTTCTATTGACGATCCTTATTGATCAGTCAAGAACAACTGACCTTGTTTTAGAAGGAATACATAGGCTGCACAAATCAGATCCACTAATCAAAGGAAAAGAAGCGTGCAGGTTTGAAAGAGGCTCTTTATCAGCATCTTGTATTGATTTCAAGATGGTAGAATATTTGAAAAAATCATTTTGATAATTATGTATACAAGTAACTAGTCACTGTTTTTTTCTTGAATCTATATCCCCAAATGTATGTGAATATTCACTAGAAAAATAACACATAGTTGCAGAAAAAACTGGACCTAACTTTAAAAGCTACAGCTGGTGAGACTGTGACCTGTCGTTGCATGTTTTCAATTACAGCCTGCAGTATTACGCTATAACAAACAGTGACACAGCACTGAGAAAACAATTTCTGTTGCTCCCTCTGATTATTATCATTTTATTTTCATTTTAACACTCTTCCTCCACGCCGCTCCTTATTTACATATCCATTAAGTACGGAAAGGACACCTTGCTAATGAGAAACTGAGCTTGCCATTTTCCATTTCACTGCTTGAGGTTAGATTTTAACTGGCTGAGTTTCACTAGAAATATATATATACAGTGAATACATTTTTCTTGTGTTAAATTATTTTTTTTAAGTCACAGTCTCATGACTAAAATTCATTTTTTTTATTTGACTGTGAAAAATCTGCTCGTAGTTTACCTTACTCTAACACTGGTCTGTGTGAATTTACTTTGCTGTCTCATATCTGTTGTTGGCAGGTCAGTGTTTTACAACCGTTAATTTCATTGATCTTGTTTTTGCATCTGCTGATTTGTACAGGATATAAAAGCAGAACACAAATAAAACTGCAGTCAACAGAACATTTACCTTTAACTCGGTACCAGTAAAGCACTGCTGTGCTCTGCAAAGCCTTCATATTGTTGTATGTGTGAGAGGCAATATAAATAATTCAATTTATATGAAATTAAATTCCCCATTAAGGGCAAATTGGTGACTCCTCTGTGGCACAGATGGTTGGTGTTCAGAGCACACTCTACTTTATGCCACACCTGGGTACAATCAGAAATAAATACAGGAAAAGTGCAACAAATCCACAAAGAAGATTTTCTTTGGATGAGATGGGGAGGGGCTTGAGTGGGATTGATTGAGTTCATCTAACATGACAGTACGGTTGACATGATGTTTAGGTTACCATTTAAGGAAAACTGTGAGTGTCTCTGCTGTGAAATCCATTTTATGGACAGCCAAAAAAAAGCAAGAACCACATTTCCCGTTTCAACAGGGATGCAGTCCATCACGTAGTTAAAGTATAATAAGCTTTACTTGTAGCTTACTTTTAGTGACTGTTGCTGTGCACAAGGCCATTAATGAAAAAGACTGGATGGTAGCGCAGGTTGCTCCAAAACCTAAATATATCATTCAGTGTTACAGGGGCCTTGGCATGTAATAAGTACTGATGCAGCCACATCCTGGATGCTAGGGTCTTACCAGTGTGCTGATAAAAAGGCAGATAATCATTGTCCTGCTTAGCTGAGATCATGTGCCATCCATGATTTCCAAGTAAAATTCAAATTTTGATTTCCCAGATGACAGGCAAGGGTTTTCCACGTTGGCCCAGTCCAGAAATGTGCCTCATATCCACACTATAGCAACAAACTGTAAATACTGAAAAGTGCTGCTGAGCCAATGGTCTTCTCTACAGAACTGTGTCTGTTTTCGATGAATGCTGCCTCAGGGCCTGAAGATCACAGCCATCGAGTATTGTTTTTCAGCGTTATCCCTTGTGTACAGTGATATTTCCCATTCCCCCAATCTTATAATGATAATTATGTATCCTGGATGATCAATTTCCCAAATTATTTCCAATTTTACATTAGGAAATGCTATTGTTTCCCCTCATGACTCTCTGGGTGCTCTTTTTGTTACCCAGTCATATAACAAAGTCACAATCTGTAACAAAACACAACACAATAAAAATGCAAACTAAAATACAGTAAAAGTAGATGTAACTATGTAAAGTCAGGCTTAGTAAAAATTAAATAAAGATTATTATACTCACTTAAAAGGAAGAGTCGCAATGCTTCTGTCATATGGTTTCATTGTGATGGATGTTAAGGCGAATGCTATTCTGTGTTTTTTGATTTTGTGAAAAGCAACATCTGAATGCCTCAAAAGTCTTCCACTGCTTTCACCCAAAGTTTATAATGAATACATACTACCAACCAAGTACCCCAAAAATATATCTATGTTTGAAAATAAAATAAAGGTTCAGATAACGATCCACGGCAGATTTAAGCTATTTTTAAGTGCTCTACATCTGGGTAACTCTTCACAACCCAGTGCTCTGAGTTTCTGTTTCTTTTACATCAGTACACGCACAAAGTATTAAAAGAGCGTCCTTTCTGGTTAGCGTCCAGTGACCCCAGTTAGATGGTTCGAGTGCTGAGAAATGAGATCAATATGGCTCAGACCACTCCACATGTTTTCCAGATGCCTGTTGGAACTGCAGCATGAGATTATAAATTAAAGGTGATTGTAATACCTTTAACGGCACGTCTTACTGTGTTTGCAAGTTTGTGATCTTAATTCTTTATAAAGCCAGAGAGCCAACAGTAAAGTGGTTGGTGTAACAAGGTTGTGGTCCGAGTTACAGTTAAAAAGTGAAGATTGATTACTGCGGTGGACTTCAGCTCCTCGTCTAATCAGATGGCTATCAACACTGGCTCATTTCAGATGTACGGACAGTTGGACAGACCTTGCCAATGTGCTCTTCCACTGCAGAGAGGTAACACAAAGTGGCATCTTCACAGGGCACAGGAGAAATGTGAAATTACCCATACCACCTGCCCATGGTCTTTGCCACGCTAGCTTTCAAGATAATGAATTCCTGCAGGCAGTCTCATTGAAGGCAACGCCACTTTACCACACTGCACAGCTGCACCACTTCAGCAGCAGAAACATTTCTAAATAGTCTCATTTGGCATAGGTACTGCAATAGAAAAGATCATTTTTCCACACTTCAAAAGTGTTCCGAATCATCCTGTCAGGGTAAAACCAAATTAGAAGTAAAAACATCAGTTGTATATTCCAGAAAAAACTCTTCTATGCTAAATAACTTTAGTCTAAATAAATAATCTTAATTGTCAGCACTACTTTTTTCCTTGAGATAAAAAAAAGTGGATGTAGGACATGTGGGGATTTACATTTTAAAAAAAGAGTTAGCCATGAATTCAAAGAGCAAGTAAGGTAAATAAGAATTTTATTTATTTATTTATTTATTTGCTTTTTATTTTCCCTAACATTTTAAAGCTTCTAGATTTAAGTGCAAAAACCACCTTTCTAGTATGAAATTGGTTTACATTTTCTCCATTACCAAATGAATAGGTGTAAATTCCAGTGACAATGCTATGCACAGTTTGTGCCTCTGTAACTTTACAGCTGGGCTTTATTCATCATGTAGCCAGCTTAACTACTTGCAAATATAAAACAGATGTGCCCTCTGCATAATCTATAGGATTATTTCACTTAAAGCACACTGTAAATAAAAGTGAGGGAAAGCACGATGCTCTAGATGATTTTAAGCTGAAACTCTGATCATTACTTTGCTAATTACCAGGTTTTGTGTTCAGCATAAGTTACCATATTGATTTACATAAAAAAGAGTCACTTTCACTACTCAAAAAACTGCTATTTCAAGCTCAACGTAGCCCACTAACCCATTAATCTTGCTTCATAGTACACCCTTCACACGTCTGCGTAGTTATTCAACTTGTGAAATGAACAAGGTTCAACTAAGGCACAGAAAAACATATCAGTGATTGTGGTGGAGCTTAGTGTTATCATGTGACCTCCCTGGTGTGTTTGGAAACATTTGTATTCATGATGGACATAAAACAAGAACAGAGGCCGGAAAATATACATATACATACATAACTAGTTATGCACCTTGTTTCTTCTCACAGTAGAAGTGCAACCATCACTCTGTCACAACTTCCCTTTGACTTAATCTAAGCCTAATTAGTGCCTAATAGGTCCATTTGTCACCCTACTCGAGCATGGAGGCCTTTAATGGACTGCAATTAATCTGCTTCCAAATAACAGTTGTTGCTTTTTGTCATTTACATTTTTTTTGCTGTGATTTAGTAGAATGATGAATTATCAATAGCAAAGTAGCTATTTAAAACAACATTATGGCATGGGTGTGCGTTTGTGCAGGCTATATATTACATAAAAAAGCATAACAAGTAGTTGACAAATTGTGGCCTAATCATGCCTGCCACCAAAAAGGAAAGTTTTCTTTGTGAGCTTGTGCTTCTGCACTAATTAATGCCACTGTGACATTGAAGGAGGACACACCAGCAGTGGTGAGACTGTAGATGGATACATCGACCGGTCTGATGGCTTAGCCTCTGGGGACAGTGACCAGTATTTTTATGTTTCTGATGTAACCAGTGAATATCTTCAGCTTCAGTTAATGTTTTTAATGCAGATAAATTTAAAAAAAGAAAAAAAGAAATGCAAAATACTCATCAGACAATAGCCAGAGGTTCTGAAACTGCATTTTGGCTAAAGCTCTCCACGTGAAATGTTTACCTGCATGCAAGCAAAGTCTGCTGAAATATGATTGGTCGAAAAGCCTTAGAGGATGAACGGACGTCAGAAGGCGCTACTAAAAATCTTGTACATGTACTTGTACTGAAAAGTGATGCTGTGTATTTATATTTTGATATTGATTTACTGAAATTTTCCAAAGACTGATCTGGCAAACGCAAGAAAGTACATAAGTGGCCATAAACCAAACATCTATTTCGGTATAAACTTACTACAACTTACTTAACTATTTTTTTTATTGTTTCAACTATGAATAATAGTAGCAAACATTTAGAACATTTACCACAAGAGCATCAATTATCTAACCCACTTTAGGCAAGTGTCGCACTTTGTGTATTTTGATTCTATTCAGTTCTTTACTTTGCCTGAGATTATCAGATTATGCTTTATGAAAAATTTATATTTTTAAATTTGACGTTAAACCCTACAGACGTAATTGAGGAAGCTGTACCCCTGATGTCAATTGTAAAATAATAATTAAAAAAAGATTTTGTAGTAAACAATAAACCATCAAGAATGATTTAATTGGTGTCCCCTTTAAGGGACTCAAATGTCTTCTCAGGTTCACTTACTGAGATGAAAGTAAATTGAGGAACTCCACAGAGTGCTACCCGAAGGTCTTCTTTGAAAGACCGCCAAATAACCAACAACAACAACAAAAAAGTAAACTGAGACACAAACCTTATTTCATTTGATTTGTGAGTCACTGTCATGGCGATATATGCTTTTGTTATGGCTGTGATAGTTATGGTTCTAGTTTTAACTTAGGCACAGTAAAATGTGTAAAATAATAACTCTTACCAGTTCATTTCTTCTGCCTTTTCTTAAATGCATCCGTCCATTTTCTTCCACTTATCAAATTCAGGATCATAGAGGTACTGGAGCTTATCCCAGCTGTCATGCAGTGAGAGACGCGGTATACACAGGACAGGCTACCAGTCTGAATAGGACTGACACAGAGATAGACAACCATTCATGCTCACATTGAAACCGACAGCCAATTTAGAGTCTCTAATTAGTCTAAAATGCATGTCTGTAGACTGTTATTACATTATGATATCATATTGGTCCCTCTTTTGCTGCCAAAAGAGCCCTGGCCTGTCAAGGCATGGACTCCAAGTTTTCCAGTAGAACATTGCCCAAACTGTGTCTCCACCGGCTTGCCTTCTTCCCATAGTGCATCATGGTTCCCGATGTAAGCAACGCACATGAACTCGGCCATCTACATGATGTAAAACAAAACATCATTCATCAGTCCAGCTTCTTCCTTTGCACTGTAGTCCACTTCTGATGTACACTTAGCTACTGTTGGTGCTCTGGGCAGTGGACAGGGGTCAGCATGAGCATCCTGACTGGCCTGCAGACATGCATTCCCAAACTGCAATGACCTTTGTATTCTGACACCTTTCTATCAGAACCAGCATGAACTCTTTTGGCAGTTCGAGCTATAGCTCGTGTGTTGTATCTGGCCACACAGACCTGTCTTTGTTCCCCATGTGTGTCAGTGAGCCTTGGCCACCCATGATCCTGTCCCTGGGTCACTACTGTCCCTTCATAGGATCACCTTTAGATAGATACTGACCACTGCAGACTTGGGAACACCCCACAAGAGCTGCAGTTTTGAAGACGCCCCGACCCAGTCTTCTAGCCATTAAAATTTAGCCCCTGGCAAATTTGTTTAAATCCTAACAGCTACTTATATTTCCTGCTTCTAATACATACGACTTTGAGGACAACATTTCTCTTGCTCCCTAATACATCCCACCCCCTAACCACAATGAAGCGATAATAATATTAACTTTACCTGTTATGTCTGTTCGGTGTATTTAAGGTACAGACAGTACACATGCTCATTATGTAGAATGACATTTGTTCAAATACATGATCATAATTATGGCTTCACTAATGTTGCAGCTGCAGTTGATTTTAATTATGTGTTGCTGGGTAGCTTAGTCTATAACAATACAATTTATATGTGAATTAATAAGTAACCAAGGCTTTAAAATATGGACTAGAATGGTAGGGAATAGAAAGTATGATCTTTGGATACAAAATCTAAATGTTATATTTTGCTGTCTAACTAATGCAACAGTTAGACTCAAAAATCAGCTTCAGCTTTTTAAGCTTAGTTAAAAGATATGAAGTCCAAAGAATTTCCAGACATTTACAGAACAGAGTCAGGGAATCCAAATACCAGAAATCTCAGGGAACACACAGGAAACCCACAGAAATGCTGACAACACAACAAAAGACAAAGGGAGACTCAGGTGATGTATACACAAGATAACAAGAAGAGAGGTAACATAGGGGGCAACACAGACGGGGGGATGTCCCGGAGTATCTCACGCTGCCCTGCTTTTTTAAAATTTTGTTTCTCTTTGTTGTTTTCTCTCTTTCTGTTAGTGTGTGTGCATGTGTGGGTCTTTTCTCTGTCTTCCTCTAGGCACTCGCCTATTCTTGTACCTATGTGTGCCCTAGTCAAATGTCTTCAAGCAACTTAAAGAAGTCCAGACACTTTTCTTTGCAAGCTCCTTTGACTACGATGACCTGGATGACTGAGAACCTTCACAGACATATGTGTGCCCTAGGAAGCCACGCAATACCTGACTGTCTTTGAGGGTTTTTTTGTACATGACAATGGAAGTGGAACTCAACACATGGCACAGAATACAACAGCCACCAAAATAAAACCGGAAGTGAGACATTGCTGAACAGTGGGATGAAATTGGCTTGGCACAGGGGAGCAAAGAAAGGCAAAGGATAAATGCACACAAGACTAGAACAGAAAGGAACACAAATAAGGAATTAAGTAAAAGCATAATAATAAAAATAATAACAATAATAATAGCAAATAGCAATACAACAAAGCAAAAACCATAAAGGGCTACATAAAAATGACATATAAACAAGGAATTAAACTAAACCAATGATTAAACAAATAGAAAACCAACTAGATTAAAAAATATTACAAAAGAAATAAAATCAAACATAAATCATTCTCAAAACCAGACATGAACTCATAAAAATATATGGACTGGGTAGGTAGAAACTATAATGATAAGATTTATTCAACCCTTAAAAGGGATCACCCATTTTCATTTTTAAAGTATAACTAATTGTCGACAAACCTCTGGTCCTCTTAAAACAACACTGTCTGAGCATTTGACATTATACAAAACAAACCCAGTTCATACCCTTCAAAACTAATAAGCTTGTGCCCTCTTTGCATAATTGGAACATTTTCTGAGGCTCCAACTCAGGGATCATAGCAATGAAAAAAATATTTTTTAAACAGAAATGACATTGGAGCAAAGTAGAGTAACCTTGGCAATGTTAACACCAATCAGCCAAATATCTAAACATAAACTGCGATGGAGTCATTTGCAGACGCTGCTTGTTTTGCAGTGGTGCATTTATATTGACTGGTTTCTAACAACTTGGTTCATTAAATTTCCTGTCTGTGCTCACGTTGAACAGTTGTGAGTTACTTGACCTATTTTTAGTAGAATGGATTCTAAAAGTAGAAGAGCTTTCATATTGAGTTTCTTGGTCATCTGATGTAACAGTATTGCATCATATGACCAAGAAACTCAATATGAAAGCTCTTCTACTTTTAGAATAGAGAACAATTTGTAAAGGGACCAATATATCAAATCAGAATTGATCAGAACTACCAAAAAGCAAAGCCTTTCAGTACACCAGGGCACAATAATTGCTCTAATAGAGGGTGTGTCTCAGGGATTGTCCAGGAGGACCCATTACTGATTATAATCTGCTAGTATGGGGAATGTAAATGGAAAGCTCTCACGGTTATCAAAACATTGCTCATTAACTCTTACCATACCAACAAGCATTTCCATGCAAATGTAATAACTGCAGCCTGACACTGATACATTGATTTACTCTTTCATTGTCATTATCTGTCATATGTGAACTTATTTGTCACGCCATAGCTGTGCTTCTGATAATGGAAGTGGGGCAGGAACCCAGAAAAAGACACATGATGGCAGAAATTCAAAGCCATAAACTGACGGTCACTGACTGTTAAGCATTTTTGGGAAAGTGCCTTGTACTGTACATGCATCCCCCACCAGCACAGAGCTATTATGAGAGCTAAATCATAGTTCTCTGCTGCCAACATGGAATTTGATATATAGAGATGGACAACAGTGTTTGACCCTGACTAAAGCCATGCCATCAGCTTGTTTTGTAACTAAGCACAGTAATGTGAGAGGAACAAGGCAGCACTGTCCTGAACTGAGCCCTTGCCCCAGGACAGCATACGCGGACAGACCACGCTGTTTGCATTGTGCAACTGTCATTGGAGAGACGCATGAGGAGAAACAGAAAACAATGAGTCTGAATAGGAATAGGAAACATAGTCATTGATTTAGAAAACATACATTTGCACAAACCTTCTTTTGACACTTACTTTCGTTGCTTTGCTATGACAGCTATAGAAAAATATCTAGTCTGTACGAATCAAATCAAAGTTCAAGAAAGAGCACCCTGTCAACTACACGTCTTTGTCAGCTTTGATGAGATATTGACCGATGTGATATTACACATGGGTACATCCCATTCAATCTTAAAAACCTTCACATGGAAAAGACTAACCGTGACAAGGCTGACCTGTCAGGTTTCTACAATGTGGTTCACCTTTTGAGGCACACCATGTGTCTTTACACTTTTATACTAAATCACGAGTTCAATTAACTGTGCAGCTTCACTGCTTCGACTTAGTAATTATATATACCATAAAACGGGTTCAGTGTTCAAGGTTGGTTTTACACAAGGCCAAAGAAAGGCAGTTAACCTTGGGAGAAAGAGTGGCAGAGGCAGATGGAAACTGTTTCATACCATACACTGCTTCTACGTGGTGTCAGGCCATGCAACGTGAGATTAGATGTCAAGGCAGCCAATGCAGGTTGTGATTTTAACAACACCCAATACAAAAGTCCTGAACAAAGCAAACAACTGTTTCAAGTCACATTAAAATATTCTTCTTTGATCTTGGATAGAAAAAAAGTAGCTCGCAGAACCCAGAACACTCAGCCGTTTTAGTTTTGCAGGTGTTCAAACATAAATCAAACTACTGGATGAATCAAAATTCTGACCTGATGATGGTGCCAGATGAAAAGTCTTCATCTACCATATATATATATTTTTTAGACATTTCACCAAAAGCCAAAACTATCAATTTGGGATGAGAAAAAGAATAGTTAGGATTTATCCCCTGAACAAGCTGGAGGAGGTGACTGGGGAGAAGGAGGTCTGGGCTTCTCTGCTGCCCCCATGACCCGGCCCCGGATAAGTGGAAGAAGATGGATGGATGGATTTATCAATGAATGTGCCTGTTTTTAATGGAAATCTAATCCAAAGTTGTTCATATAGTCGAGTTCAGGCTGATGTGGCAAACCTATTGTGAGACTCTCAAGGAAGGAAAAAACAAGGAAGTTAGATCATGTGTTAAGAATTATATATATATATATATATATATATATATATATATATATATATATATATATATATATATATATATATATATATATATATTTTATTTTATTTTATTTTTTCAACTTATAATCAGAATTAGACCTAAAATTATTAAAGGTGAACGAAAGTGAGTGATTGAAGTGACTACCAATGAGTTTGAAAAAAACCCATGATTAACATATGACCTGGTAGAAGATGAGATAGATGGCTACATGCTGGGGAAGTCCATAAGTGACAAGCTTCAATCTAGATGCTGGGTTTTCATTGGTTTACAACAAAACAGTTTTAAACAACAAATAAACAGATGCACAATTTATCGTGCTTTTAAAAAAAGTTTTTAGTCCAGTGTTGGTGGTGATGAATGCACTTTCTCACAGTAAGGCTACTACTCTAAGTGCCATTAAATGTTGCAATAGTTTCCTGTTTTATCTACCTCAAAATGTTCTAAACCAGGGGTGGGCAACTCCAGGCCTCAAGGGCCAGTGTCCCTGAAGGTTTTAGATGTGTCCTTGAACCAACACAGCTGATTTAAATGGCTAAATTAGCTCCTCAACATGTCCTGAAGTTCTCCAGAGGCCTGGTAACAAACTAATCATGTGATTCAGATGTGTTGACCCAAGGTGAGATCTAAAACCTGCAGGACACCGGCCCTCGAGGCCTGGAATTGCCCACCCCTGTTCTAAACTGTTTCTAAAATGTGCTACCAGAGTACTCAGAATGACTTATGTGTGTATTTAAAGCATTTAAATACACATAGTCTATGTGTATTTAAATGCACACATAGTCTATGATCTTACATCACTCTCTTCTCTGCTTCCAATCTAGAAAGCAGGATGGTCCTCGTCCAAATTTGAATCTGTCCAACCCACCACGTTGACTGATTCATCTGGCATACTGAATGAAACAGCAGTTTCTCTGTTGACTAAGCAATCGATCCAATTACTGCCTTGTGAGGGGGTAATGACTAACCAATCAGTGCCATGGGTGTGACTCAGGCCATTGTCATTACTGTCAAGCTGTGTGCCATGACAAGGATATCTTGCGCCACCAGTACTTGCTTTGTTTTGGCACGCCTGAGCCACGAAATGTCAAATGGAAGAGCATGATTAATTGTTTTTCTTTTGCTCTGACTTATTCTGAAACTGAATACTAAAAAGGAAAATATGTGTAGTGCTGACATTTCTGGTTGCTATGCTTGTAGGATGGTATTATAGTCCCACTGTGAGAAATTTTATTCCTCACAATGATTTTATTATGTTTTATTACATTTCTTCAATTTATATAACTACTCTGTTGAAGAAGACAGTTTAAAAAATAGACAAATTGAATTTAGAATTTAAAAAAATATGCCAAACAAAATCAAACTGATTTAAGCCTGAAACATTTATAAAGGTTTCTGTGCTTTAGTTTTATTTCATTTTGTTCAAACTGTGACGCTATAAAGGGCAAACCATGACTGCTCCATATATTATATATATTATGTTATAAATTATACTTAGATTTTTCTCCAGGTTTTTGATCTCCAACTTCTTGTTGATACTAAGTTTCTGACTTTCAATGCCAATAAGTGATGATTTAGTCAGTATTATAAATATGAATATACTTCCAGACATATCCTGGAGCAAGGTGAATATTGACATGTTGAATGATAAAAAATTTTGATGCAACTCCAATGTTTTACATTTGGTCTTCCATCTCGGTTTCTGTGACTATATAAACTTTGTATCAAGAGCCCAAGATATGCTAGCACCAAGTAAAAGGCAGCTGTTAAATCAGAAGGAACAAACACCTGCATGAAACACAAAATGTTTTCTACAAAAGAAGAAATCACACATTAGTCACGAAGGCTTTATGCAAGCTGAGCTGTGATTCCACCACCTTAAAGTAGCAACTGATCATCTTCAACGTTAAACTACTGACAAGTGTTGTGACTAACTTTGATTATCTCGTTACAATTAAATCTTCTGCTAGGAAACTTTAGGTTCTGTAGATGTAATTTTGATACATACAGGACTGTCTGATTTTATCTAACCTATCGCTACTGTCTTGTAATGTATATGTGATCTGAACCTTATTCATAAGAAAAGATAGTAAAGTAAAACTTACATCAGAGGTGTTGTTACATTGTATCTTTTCAACAACTGCCCTTTCGGGCTTGTTATGTACACATTGGCAGTTTATTCAAGCCTGGTTTTAGTTAACCGGGAATGACTAAACTGGCTAAAAAAATGTTTAATCCTGAAAGAAAACTGTGCTGGAATTCACAAGTAGTGAGTGAGCGAGTGAAACTGTCCATAATCATAAAACAATGGAGCAAAAGTAAAAAACTGCTTCAAGAAATTGCTCCTGAATATTTTTTTTAGAACAAAAGGCAGATGCTTTATGATTTGGATTAAGCAATATGCATGCTGATTCATTTCACAGTCATTAATACTGGAAGTAGCTTCCTTTCAGGGCGTCTCATTAAAATGCGACACATTTGATGCTTCAGACAGCTTTGTGGACAGGTAATGTCCATGTGTTAATGTGATCATTAAGCAAATTCAGCCACTGTCAAACCTAATCTAATAATGTGACTGAGAGTCTGTGTAGCTGTGCATATTTGTGTAAAGGTGAGAGAAGAGAACAGACGGAGGAAATGAGGAGCAAGCAGTCAAAACAAAAGAAATTCCAGACCCAGCGTGTTTCTGGATATTAGCACTATAAGGGTTCAACTACAACCCATTTACAGTAAGCAGATCTGCTGAAATCAGTGTTAACGTCTGAACTGTACTAAGACTGCCCCAGTGTGTGGCAAATCCAGAGCAGCACCCATCATTTAATCCTCTGCCCGGTGTTTGGCTGCTCAGTGGAGCAAAGTATTATTTCCTGGGCATTACATGTGCCAGAGCTCCTTTTTAAAGCCAATGAAATGTTTTAAATTCAATTTGGGTCTGAAGTGCACCCTTTCCTGGAAATATTATTCTCCCACATTAGAGGCCAGTGAATTTGTATGTAATGTGTGGAAATCCCATTATTAAAGCAGACTTTGACGAGAGCCTGAAGGACAGACAGCCTGATTCCTTCAGAGAGCTATCTCGAGTGCATTTGGCACAGGTGTGATCTGAATGCCAATGGCTGGCAGTAGCTCAGTGTGCTTAGCAAGAAAGCAGCATCAAAAAAGGATGAAGGAAGCTTTGAGTTGCGTGTAATTTTATTTTATTTCATTTTTTTTATTACCTTTGTGTCTGCGTTTGACTTTAGTTGCATCAGGAGACAGTAAAAGATAAAAACTTTGATAACTTCTTTCTGCTGAAAAGTCAAATCAAATCATAGCAGGGGAGATACGGGGTAGAAATAAAATAAATTCTTTCTATTCTTCGTCATCACTCACATAGGTCAGTGCCCTAACACCCTCTGCACCCCTGGAATCCCAGTGTTCAATTTGGCACACAAGACTGGCTAGATATTTGTGACCCTGACCCTCACTATTCTCAGCATGCCTTTTTTGGCTGCTTGATATTGATTAAGAGTTCCTGCTTGGATGGGAACACAGCTGGGGTCTTGATTCTCACTATGCTCATGCTGACCTTCTTCCGTTATCCACCGGAGACGCGCAAAGGGACAGACAATGCAGCGGCAAATGATTGTCTTCTTTCTCCTTTGAACGCATGACAAATAATTTCAAAGGAATTCTTGAAGTTACTGCTTTTTTATACCTGTGGAAATAAATTCTAGGTTTCAAGCGGTACGGTGTTGTGAAAAGGTATTTGACCCTACCCTATTTCTAATTTCTAAATTAGAGAAAGATAACCAAAGTAAATTTAAAAAATACAGTTTTTAAATGATTATTTTATTTATTAAGGGAGAAAGTTATTCAAACCTGGCCCTGTGTGAAAAATTTATTGCCACCCCTTATTAATTTATGAAGGAACTGGATTAACCACATTTTTCGGAAAACTGAGTAAAGATTTACTAACCACGCCCAGGCTCGTCAGACCCCCCCCCCCCCAATAAACATCATGCCAAAGAAACATCTGAGAAACAAGTCGCGTAATCTAACAGTCTGGAAAGGGTTAGAGATCCATTTCTAAGGCTTTGAGACTCCAGTAAACCACAGCGAGAGCCATTATCCACAAACGGACAAAAAGGTGGAACAGTGGAGATTCATGCAGGAAGTCAAAAAAGAACCCAGAAGAACATCTAAAGAATTGTAGGGTTCACTTGGTTGTTAGCTTTTAACTGTTGCAACTCTGCAACGCCTGCCTTGAGAGGGTTAAAACAATTCTGCAAAGAAGAGTGGGCCAAAATTCTTCCACAGTGCTGTGAAAAACTCACTGCCAGTTATCACCAATTCTTGATTGCAGTTCTTGCTACCAGGGTTGGAATAGCCAGTTATCAGGTTTAGGTAGAATTACTTTTTCAGACAGGGCCTGGTAGGTTTGGATAGCTTTTTCCCCCTTAATAAATCACCATTTAAAAACTGCATTCTGTTTTTACTCGGTTTGTCTAATTTTTACATTGTACGTGTGACAAATATATGTAAAAATAAGAAATCAGGAAGGCTCAAATACTTTGTCATTGCAGTGTGTATTCATACAATTGCATTACACAATACCAATACGTTTTGATAACAAATAAAAATCCAAACTCTTCTGGCCTCAAAGATCCTTCTGAGAGGTAAACCCACACACGAGTTATGTCCACACCAAACCCAGAACCTGTGATAAACGGCCAAAAACACATATTGCATTAAGGGGTCAAAAGCCAGAAAGGCTGAGAACCAGTGGAAAGAGTTCACTCTTCATCTCCCGCTGATAAACCTTTCAATCATAAATTAAGAATTATATTATTTTTCACAGAGTAAATCAAAGACATCTATATTGTACTGTCTCTCACAGTAAGGGTCCTCTACGACTGCTATTCTATTCTATTCATGCACTATAGCACTATGGAAATTATGTAAAATAACACAATCTTAAAAAATTATCAGTGTGTCGAGCCTTAATCAGACTCTCCAGCTGTGGCTTGTAAGGCATAACAGAGTACGTTTTTTCACACGCCATACTGAGTAAATCTTTGCCCGAAGGCCTCTTATAACTTTTCCAACAATATTCTTAACTTCATGGATATTTGCTAAGAAAAGATTGAACAGAAAACAAAATACTTAAAAGGGTGAAAAAATTGGGACTAAAGTGCAGCGGAAAAACCGAGAAAGAAAAATATGTGTGTGTGTGTGTGTGGGGGGGGGGATCTACTTGACATGTGAACACTGAACTTGCTGCTGCTGAACAATTTGAGAATTGACAGTTGTGAAACGCCACTTAAAGGTTGCTTACCTCAGAGTTACTTCCTATGTTACTCTGATTACTCCCACTTACTCCACAAGGCACAGAAAACTAAGTGGCCAAGGGCCTGTGCTACTGACACTGTTACATTAGACAACAAATGACCTCGTCAAGAGGTCAGACAATAGCAGCGTGCACTAAAGCTGCCAGTGGGTGGGACACAGAGTGTGCACAACGGCTCCATACAAGATATTCAGTAAAATAGAAGGACTTTCACTGTGAAGGAGACCTTTAGCAAAACTAGTTCATATTTAGGGAACAGCAAAACTGTTGTGTTGAGTTCATTTGTGCTTTATTTGGATTCACTGTCTGAATAGTTAATAGCTAATTTTTCCCTTCTATTCACATTTTAGCACCTTTCTTGTCTTAGGTTATGTATTTGTTAACTCTTTACTTCTTTACTTTTACACCAACACTTCTGTGCCAAACGCCTGGTGTTTGGATATGACTCAGTGATGATGCAGCAGTTTGAGAGGAAGAGGCTGCTGTGTTCTAGCCATGATGCGTTTGGTTACTGTTCACTGAAAGGCAGAATTTTCAGTCACATTAACACAATCTTTGCACAAAACTTGTCCTTATTGGGGTCGTTGCCCTCTTCTTTTTTGTCTACTTCCAGCATGTAAGGCAAATGTACACGTGCAACTAGTTAGAACGGGGCTTTCAAGGACAAACTGAAATATAGAGTCGAAAGAGTGATGCGGCTTTAGAGGCCAACTTTAAGTCAGCTATGTTTTTTTTCTTTCAAAGAAGAAGACATTGAACTTTTCGATTGAAAATGCACAAAAATATGAATATGAAAGGAACAAGTGCTCTGCAAAGAATTTTCTTTTACAATGCATTTATTGCAAGACAGGGAACAGCAGATTCCTGATTTTCGGCCTTTTACAGAATGCACTTTTACATGCAGCGATATTGACTCATCATAGCTCATGTTATTGGTTCATGGCAGGAGTCTAAGATGAGATGAGTCTATGGCTGCGTTCACACTGCAGGTCTTAGTGCTGAATTCTGACTTTTTGATCAAATCCAATTTTTTTTTGTGTGGTTGTTCACACTACAAATAAAATGTGACAGCAAACGCATGCTAGTGTGAACGGTTCACGGCCCTCAAAGCGGCCCGCATGTGCAAAAGATTTATTTTGACAAATTAATTAGAGAAAAAATGACACTGAGAAAAAAGAGAGCCTGTGCTTTAACGATGGCCGCCATGCTTTCTCGTTTGTCTTCTCCAGCGCTGATAATTAGCGTCTGTCTTGTGTCAGTGACGTAAAAGACGGATTTAATGCGACATGACCATTCAAACAGCAGTCGCTTTCTAAAACATCAGATATGAATCAGATTCAGTACCACATACGAAACTGGCCCAGGTCGGATTTGAAAATAATGAATTTTTGCTGTTCAAACTGTCATCCCATGATCCGATATGGGTCGAATAGGGTCAAAAAAGTCTGTTAATGCGCTTTTGCCTGCAGTGTGAACGTAGCCTAAGTAAAATCAAACGTATTCTGTTACTGAGCTAGTCACCACAGTGGATCATCTGCCTCTGTCCCACCTATCCCCAGCATCTTCCCCTGTCACACCAACCCTTTGTTCTTCACTTTGTCCACTACACTGTGGTCTTTCTCTTGTCCTCGTGTCATATTCAACATTTGTCCAACATAACCACTCATTCTCCTGCACATGTCCCAATCATCCCATCCTTTCCTTGCTAACTTTATCTTCAAATCCTTCAACCGGAGCTGTCCCTCTGATATACTCATTTTTAATCATGTACCTCCTGGTCACCCTAAGATACAATTTTAGCATCTTCATTTATCTGGGCTAGGGACAGGCATATGACACCCCGGTGTATGGGTTTGGCAATTATCATATAATATATTGTTTAGGTCATATTGCATGGTGCACATTTTTTTTATTGGATTGCATTATGTTGTTACAGTGCTGCAATATTTGTAATTTTCGTTGGTTCATGCACGGATCTTGCTTCCGGCAGTAGTGGCAGAAAAAAAATGAATATGCAATGAATGTGCAGCTGTGGGCCTGCATAGTATTTGCAAGAAATTATTCACAATGTAGATGTAATGTTTTTTGTTTCAAAGGTCATTTATTTTTCTCTAAAAGCAAATTGCAAGGTGGGCAGGAAGTCTCTTTCCTTGTAAAAGTTATTTTTTCAAATCTAATGAGCTAATCTCAAATTCATGGATATATTTTTAAATGGGGCAGACTTTTAATTAATGCTGGACTAAACAAAAATGTGAGAAAAAAAATTTAGTGAACACCTTCCCATCTGTTGATCCTGAGGTAGATCAGCAAGCTTAAGCACTTAAGGATTCAGTGACATAAAAAAAACAAGTTGCTTTAAAATTTGTTATCAGTAACATCTGACACCCCGTTTACTTAACACCTCTCAGTCTCGTGGAGGTGATCAAAGTGTCTTCTGGTTTCTCTCCAGCAGTGTACACCCCTCTGCTGGAACAACACATCTCGCCTAAGCCACACAAATCAATAAAACGAACCACAGGAATATTGCGAGAGCAAGGAGTCAACAGTGCATTAACTCCCTTGAATTTAATTATTGTGAGCTACACTGTGGAAGATGCCCAAGCTCTTAAAGATACTGCAGTTAAACAGTCAACAGCATGTTAGAAAAAAGTTGTGCAAAGTTGTCCAGAATGAATGTTTCACATGACATTAGTCTGAAAATGTTTGTGTGTGCAAATGTGAACTTTGCCTAATAGTAATAATAAGAATGGTAATAGCAGTAAAGTAAAACAGATTTAATACAAAGACAATATTTGTATAAATGTATGTATTGGTTATAACTTACTTTAATATGCTATTTATAGTATCATTTAATTTCCATGTAATTTTGTTTCACAAGCTTTCCTGTAAATGGCAGCATAGCTGTAAGAGGATGGCATCAGCCAATGATTTCCATTATGCAGCCTATTGTGTCCTCTCAGTCTCCAGGAAGCACACAAACTGGCTAATTACGTTTGTCTTATTACATTTTGGCTTTCCTTCTAACCATTTGTCATATATTTATGTGGGGACATTTAATTACATTAAATATAAGCTAAGAGAAAATGGGATGTTAAGCACACTGCCTCTGACATGTGCAGACACTTCCATTTCCATTGGTCCAAATCACTGTCAGCCTGATTGATCAGGATTCACAATATCCTTAGGCTGCCTCATTTCCTGCTGGTTGTCTTTTATAATGAGGTCTGGATGAAGGTCTGGGTTTTCTTTTTCAAGGGTGGCATCTGTTGTGAAACACATAACGTAGCAAAGACAGCTTGTGCATAGTCAAGTGTCTTTTCAGTGCACACCGCTGCAACTCACACCCTCTTAGTATCCACTTAAACACGGCTGAGGGTGTAGATTTCTGTTTTTGTGAAATGAGGTGCAGCTTTAAGAAGCCATGATTGCACTTTGGATATTCTCGACCTGTGACCCTGTGGCATTAGGGACCTTGTCAATAACAGCTAAAATGTTTCTGTAATGCAATGTCTGTGTCCTTTGAAAACTAAGTGTGTATAGTGTAATCAGACAACAGGTCAAATATAATGCATAATATATGAATTGCAACAAACACGATCTAGTATTTCCTTAATTAAAATTCTCTTTTTCCAACCTTATTCCCAAATATGCGCAATAAGCCTACTGACTGATGGTTTTATCCATTATCAGGGATGTTACCATTTCCACCACGTGTGACCCTGCATAAACTGAGAACCTGTGTGAACTGCAAAAAGCTCATTTTGGGTTGTTGTTTTAAAATATCCAGGCGTTGCCTGTGTGAGATTAATTGAAGGACAGGGAGCGGAACTCGGTGAAAATAATCTCATTAAAAAAAAGAAACGTGTCGCACTCTAATAGGGATCTTTGTTCATTGCCTGCAAGGAGGCAGGCTTCTGAATACCTTCATAAAGCCTACGAGCTGTAGTAGACCAAGGCCAACAACACAACAACAAGGCCAACAACATGTACTTATAAACATGTACATTCAATAAATGTACATTCAGTAAATGTATAAATCCAGTTCCCCCTTTCCCCTTCAGTTTGGAGTTAATTTTTGGCACCAGAATATATATATATATATATATATATATATATATATATATATTCTGGTGCCAAAAATAAACATCTTTCCTCAGTTATATCTGGACTCATCTATTCCTCATGCATTGCCTTTTATGGAGGAACGCAGATATTGCATGACATGCCAGTATGTGCAAGCATATGTGAATGTCACTCACTAATGAGCCTTCATTGCTGTTATTTAAGGTAAGCGTTGTGTCAGGGACCTCAAAAAGGGCAACTGTTACAGAAAACAGCGTTCATAAAATGAAAAATTGAACATTATCACGAATCCCCGCCTGGTACTTCCAAAGCTTCCAAATCTGTGCTGTAAAAGGAAACATGGACAAAGTGGCAGAGCATGCTGGGGCTTGAGCACTAAGAAAAGCTTGAACTGCATCTGGGTCCCAGAGTGGATTAGCAGAGTTTATCAGCACCAGCACACAGTGGCACTCATTGGTTGCAAACTGCTGTGGATAAGTGACTGCAGAGAGCACCGAGTCCTTGGCCTTGGTCAATAACAGCCCTCGGGGCACACGGGGTGCTGGTCAATTAGGAAATGCTGAAACAGTTTCTTGGTCGATGTATTCACGGTCACAGTCTAATCTACTATGTATTTTGCAAACACTCCAGTGGATTCACGTTGTACTTTCACTTGAAATTAAATTCTTATTAGATGATCTTAACGTGTGGGTTAAACTGGAGAGGGAGAAAAGCAAAAGGAGAATGAAGAGTGATTAAAAAAAGACCTATTTGTTTTTGTTAATGGGAATAAAATTACAGCCCATGTTATTGTGTATCTGCTTACAGAGAAAAAGGAAGAATATTAAAAGACAGTGTGTAAAATTCTACTTTCTCCCCTAAAAATCCCAGTTATGGATGACTGGATTTTCTGCCTGTCATACAAATTTTAAAAAGCTATCTCTAAAACATTTCCCCGTGTAAGGGAAGCTGCTTCACCTCACTGCCACACCATGTAACATTCATTGGAGGTGTCAAGGATTTAGACATAGTTTACATTTAAGAAGAAGAACACCTTCCATATGTTTCCTGCCTGACCTTTGTAGAAAATACACATCATCCCTGACATGCTGCATGCATGTTTAAACATGGCTAAAGGCTTTTACGTTTGACAAAGACCATCTGCATTTGTGCAGTATCAGGGCTAACACGTGTGCTGTTGTTTTTCCAAACCTCTTCAAGGTTCTTGAAAGTGTTGTAAGGAGTAGGCAGATAAAAAAGTAAAAAAAAACTATAATTTTTATGAAAGATTGTAGATTGTTTATTTTAGTGATGAGTGTACAGCTATATGAATTTGGGATTTTAGAATACTTCTGCAGCATTATATATGATTTTGGTTTGTTTAAAATACATGTTGGTTGGCTGATTCAACCAAATATGCATATGGACAAAAGAAAAAACAGCATCTGAAAAGCACAGTAGTGTGACACTACAGATATAATTTAAGCACTGAAAGCCAAATGTTTAATTTCTTCTTTTGCCCAAATCCAAGGATCAGCAAACACTAAGGAGGTTAAGGTTATAATTTTGTGCCAAAACCCTTGAAATACAAGTTTCTCAATATCAGAACATAATTAAAATAATATATTACAACTTCAAATGAACAACAAGACCTGAAAAATTACACTGTGTCCCTATTTCTTTTCAAACAAAAATAAAACTGAATTGAAAATGCTTTGTTATAAAACAAAGAAACAAAGAAACTCAGGGTGAGTACCAGTGGAGTTGAAAATATTCAGGATGGTTGTGAATCTTCCCATGAATGGACATGCCAGCAAATTCAACCCAAGGTCAGACTATGCAGAGAAACTGCAAAGTCCAGTCGTCAGTTAGCATGGTAAATGTTACTGTTCATGACAGTACGGTTAGAAAAGAAGAAATGTGGCATTTTTGAAAAGGTTGCCAGGTGAAACCCTCTTTCTAACCCCCCACCCCAACAAAAACAAACAAACAAACAAACATGAAAAGATTTGGTTTGCAAAGTTTTGTCCGAATGAGCCACAAGATTTCTGGAACGTCCTTTGTCTATATGCACAGCCCCATGCTGGGTAAGAACTAAACACAGCATATCAGCACAATCACGCCACGTCATACCAACTGTCAAGCACGGAGGTGGAGGGGTGATGATTTGGGTTTTTTTGTTTGTTTGTTTTTACAGCCACAGGACCTGAGCACCTTGTGCTCGCTGAATTCCTCTGTATGCAGACAGTGACTCCAAATACAGCAGCAAATCTACAACAGGATGGCTGAAAAAGAAAAGAATCAAGGTGTGGCAATGGCCTAGTCAAAGTCCACACCTCAAACTGATGCACTGAAATAAACACGAGGTGTTGTAATATACAGAATAAAGTTTGTCATCGTGTGCAGTGTGCAACATTGTGTCCTTCCCTCTGTCCAAATCACATTTACTACAAAACTGAAATAAAATGAAATACGCTGTTAGGAGAGGAAAAAATACATCCAAAAAATACAGTTTAATATCACAGTACTGAAAAAGCACCATTAAATAGCAATATGTGTGTTTTGTGTTATTAAAAAGGTCAAACATAATTACGTCCTTTCATCAAAACTGTGTTGAAACTGTGACATGACACAAACCAGAAGTAAATATCTGATTATCTTTGACTAAAAATGTGTTTATCTTTTCCTGGAGGTGAGTTAAGATGTTAAGATCAGGGAGCTGTCAATGTAGCTACATCATGGTTGGAGTTTAGATGTAGATAAAAATCATAGATCTCTTTCTTGCCCTTTTAAATTTTGCCCTTGAGTCAAAAACTGTGCTGCAGTAGTTATCATGAATCACAGAAACCATAACGGATTCGGATTATTTGTTGCCATCAGCGGCTGTCACAGATTTAGTCGTACTTCCAAGATTGATATTTCTGTCAGTGAATCCACCTGCTCTTATTCACTTTGTAATCATTCCAGAAAGATTTTTCTTTTCTTTTTTAAAAAATGTGTTGCCTAATCTGCATTTAAGACACAAGAAGTTTGGTAAAAGTAGGGCGAGAGCACATAATCATTGATACCTGGTGTTAAAATGCACTCTGTCAGCATTGCCAGCATCAGCAACCTGACACAAATGGTTTGATCACTAACTGCATCATTTTCAACTTGTGTTACTTTAAGAAGTAAAAATCTTTTATGACTCTTTTTGTGAGAGTGACCAAAAACTATGTCAGTTTTTCCAGCTGTACTGTGCAGCTATGAAACCCCTCAAACAAGGTCCGCAGACAATGGAAAGTTCATCAGCAGCAGGAACACAGGATCAGTAGCCCTGAGGGAGCAAGAGTAAGATGAGCTGACTGAACTAACACCAGCAGTCCAGAAGCTGTTGAAAGGTACGGCGGGGGTGGGGAGGCTGGAGGTTCAGTGTTTTGATGCTTATCCTTTGACATGTGAAAGAAGTCAAGTACTATGACCAGAATCCAACATTGTTCACGTATTTGGCTTCAATCCGGTCGTTAAGTGATGACGTGACGAATCCTACTTCCGGGCCTAAAGTAGTCTGCGTTTAATATGGCTTTTGTGTTGTTAACATGTTTCATGTTTTGTATTTTCTTCTATTTAATCTCAAAAAGCTGGGGTGGGGTTTACTGGGGTGGCTGTAGCTCAGGTGGCAGAGCAGGTCAGCCACTAATCAGAAGGTCGGTGGTTCGATCCCAGGCTGCCTCCTGGCTACATGCCAAATATCCTTGGGCAAGATACTAACCCCATGTTTGCCTACTGGTGGTGGTCAGAGGGTCCGGTGGCGCCAGTGTCCGGCACTCTGTCAGTGCGCCCCAGGGCAGCTGTGGCTACAATGTAGTTTGCCATCGCCTGTGTGTGAATGGGTGAATGACTGAATGTAGTGTGAAGCGCTTTGGGGTCCTTAGGGACTAGAAAAGTGCTATACAAATGCAGGCCATTTACCATTACCGCTAATCAAGCTCAGTTTTTAAAACCTTAGGATGTAACTACAGCCCAGCCCGTGCAGCAGTATATGAATGACTAACCACGTATTGTCGATGGATTATCTCAATTGTTCTCCTGACTGAAGTTTGGTCCTTTTACAGCATCCTGCCATGCGATTACATTTGTTCCTGACCACCGAGAACACTCACGTTAACTTTTATCGAGTGGGAAAAAAGTTAGCTTGTTTATATCATGCTAACATAGCTGTGTCGCTAGCGGTCACGTAGCACATCATTATATACCAGCTAGCCAAACTTCAGTAACCCTACAAACGTCACTGCTAATTGTTTAGGTTTCTGTCTTCATTTATGTTGGAAGTGATAACAGAGCTGTACGTTTTAATTTGTTTCCAAAACCCCGCAGTCAGGACATGCTATATTGTATTTAGATAGAAGCTAGCGAGCTAACTTCCTGCTAACTTCCAACTCCGTTAAACGTCATAAATTCCGTTTTCATGGATGCCTGGATGTTAAACTCAATTGTTACACCTGGTAGAGCAGAACGCTGATCGTTTTATTAAAGATGAAAGACTTTAGACAGTTTTTCAACTCTCAGTAATGCCATAGTGATCGTTTGATTTATGGACCTGCAGCGGAGTTTAGGCTTAACGACCGGATATCTGTTGATTGTCCTATTCATTCACTACATAATAGATTCTTTACACTAGTTTTTAAATTTTAAATTTCCTTAAACCACAAAGTGACTAATTAAAAATTCCCCAGGAACCAACATTGTCACATGAAAGAGCATCAAACGCTGATACTGGTGTAGCAGAGGCACGCAGAGATATCCCTTGGAAAAGGTTCATTGATGCAACTGCCAAGGCACTATTGAATGCCAAGGGATCTTCTTTTAAAGAGTGATAAAGTCTGCATTTGGAGGTTCAGGAGTTGTCTGTTGATTGTAACACAAATTTGTAGAGCGGGGGACCTCTGTTTGTGACCTTACTTTGGCAGTTTTCTGTTTTTCACTTTGTTCCAGTTGTTCACTCACTCACTAGATCTGGGCATTAAAAATTACTTGGTTAAGTTTAGGAATTGATGTGTTTGATACATCTACTCACAATATTTACCCTGCAATTTATCCTTAGCCAGTGTATTTTATAGCGACCCTTTACAGGCATCCATGAGTGGCAAGCCGGGAGTGAGTACCCATTTCATTATTGCAGTAACCTTGTAACAAACCCGGGAGACGAAGGTAACTTTACAAGAAGTCAGTGACTTTTATTCATGCAACTCTCTGAACCTTCATACTAATTAGCTGAATGCATCCCCTGGTTTAAATAAGGGAAAGATCACAGTCACACCAAATCTCCTCGGGTGTCTAAAAATGAACGTCCATCTTTGCTCCAGCTCATCTGAAGCCACATTTCAATGTCCAGGCTAAGGATCAATATTGTCTGTGATGTAGCAAGAGCACAAAAAGGGGGAAAAGCTGACTTCCTGAAATGTGACTTTATTCAAAATCACCAAACAGGGTCTTGAAAGAGGATGATTCTGTTTATAATTTTCTGACATATCAGATTCACATTTAGTTGATTTAGGTGCTGTGCTGAAATGTGGCAACCCCTTGCAACTCTCTGTTATCACTTTTTTAATTGCATTATAGATAGCTGGACACTTTAGATTGTGTTACAGCTGTTGCAACTGATGTTAAACACTCACAATTAACACTACCTCTCACTTTTAACAACATAAAAACTAAATATGCAAATCCTAATAGTCCTGTTTACTGAATACCCTTTCGTGAGGTCATATAAACTGATTTCTTTAGTAACTTGTCACTTTTACCTGTGGTACAAAGAAGTTTTTACATTCAATTTAAATAACAGTGACAATAAAACTACAGTTTTATTCAATTAAAGATTTCATAACCTTTGTTTGGATACATTTAATTTTGCTTCTTCGGGGACAGATCATTCCCATCTAAAACATCCAAACCAGCATGTGCTTCAGTCTTGTAACCACACTGTTCTAATTAAAATAATCATAGACTTTCTTTGAACTAATGGGCTGCATAACCATAAAATATTCATGTCTGTCTGGAATTCATTTGTTTGTCGTTTATAAAGCAGAAAGCTTGCAATATGAGTTAAATATTTGCCTTTTGAATGCATATCTAATGTTTCATTTAACAGCCGGTATATTTCTTTCATGATTAATTAAAATGTTTGGGGTTTTTTTTTGCTCCGTTATTTGATGCTAGGGACTCCTTGGGGCAGAGCTTCTATGCGGAAGATATCATTTTAAAGTAAATGCTATTTATCATATTCTGATTTTAATTGTTTTCCCCTAAAAATACAACAAACTTGTCTCCATGTTTTCAACCCTCCATCCTTCACTGCTGCTTCTTTTGCATTGTAAGCTACAATAACGTCAAAGCAGTGCAAGACCTGACTTTATTACATATTAAAAGTATAGTCCGTACTATGTACTTTAATAAATAGGAAATGTGCATCTTGCATGGTCGTAAAAGACATTTCCCCCACACTGAGGAACCCTCATGCAGAGCCCCCAGATGTGAAGTAGATCACACTCCCTTAACTTCCTCTCCTTCTGCCAGCCCCTCTTTCCACCGCAAAGAAAGAAATCATTCAGTTTTGGCCTTTTTTGAAAACATACCCCCCCAGCCCCCCTACCCCTCTTCCCTTCCCCTACCAACCCCTCCCAACAGCAGGCAGGGGCACACAGACGACCACACTCTCTAGCCAAACCCTAATTGTGTGTGCGTGTCTGCATTTTTTCCCCCTGACATGAAGAAGGGGAGCAGAGCAAGTATTTATGCGCTCCACTTGGAAATCGTAGTCCTGGAGCTTTTGAGTTGATTTGCGTAACTGAAAGAGTGGAAGTGGCAGAATCTAGCATTTTTCTATCCGAATAAATTCCCGGACGCAGGTAAGTTTGGTGATTGGATTTATGAAAATCTGAGTTTAGTGTACAGTATTAATGGGAATGTGGCTGCTTTCTCACTGTGTACTCCCCCTGGTAGAAGTAGATAAATTTGAATTCATGGCACTTGTATAAAGTTTTGTGTGAAAGAGCTGCTGTTTGTGTGGACGGCTGCTTTTGAGTTGAACGGAAATTTAAAGGCATGTTTTTTGTTTGTTTTTTTCACTGTCAGGAAAAAAAGCATATGCATATAAAAAGGTCACATCATAGTGTTCATGTATTGCGTAGTTGTGTGCATGCAAAAATGTCTCCACTTTTTATGACTATACTAACAAAAACGTCTCTAACTTCCAGGCTTTAACACTACAGTCTCTGCTCTGCTACCCCACTGTTACGACTCCTTGTCCCGCTAACACTGTAGCAAGTCTGTGTGTTGTGACATTTGTGAAGCCCACCTGTTCAGGCTTTGAGAAGAGGGGCGGGGGGCAACGAGACTGAATTATAGGGACACCAAAAACACTCAGGTTCGCTTTAACCCACAGACATGGAAGAGAGCACGGCCACATTTAGAGATTTGATTGGAAATGCATTTCTGCAAGTTACATCATTTTCACTTTGATTCCAGCAATTCAAATTTCAATAATCTGTTTGTCCTTTTTTTCCTGCTTTTTCATGTAGATTTGCTACATTTTATTCTATAAAAAGACAATTTAAAGATGCCGACATGCACTTCAGAAAAGAGTGATGACCAGTTGATTATGAGGGTAACTGAAAGGGTTTACTGAATTAAAATCAGTTTTTAAATCAGCAGATCAGCATAACAAAATCTCTGCTTAATGCATAGAACAAACGGCTAAAGTGTCCTAATGCTGGTGTTTGAGCTTATTGCTGCTTTCCCTCTGCAGACAAGCTTCTTCTATTTTAAGCCAAAAGAAAAGTCAGCCTATAAAAACAGAGCCTTCCACTGAAGCCAAAAAAAGGTCACTATGGGCCAGGGAGAGTCGAACACAAACCCTGTTTCAAAACCATAAGACGCCAGCGTGGAAACTGTTCAGACATTTTCCAAAGACAAAGGCAACTGCTGCCGCCACTCTGTGATGTAGACGGGAGCACATGTGCCTCTGGTCAGCGGGGGTTTTAATAGAATGAAATAATGCCACTAAACGTCCTTTGAGTCGCGTCCGTGACTGCTGCGGCGGGAACGGAACGCAGAGACAATAACATTTTTCAAGATTAATTGCATTTCCATTTGGCTGTATAATGTCATTAGGCTGAAAGTTGTCACTCTTGGCCATAAGGTTTGGATTTATTAACATCCAAACGAGTGCAGTGGAAGTTCACGGTGATAAAAAAGTTTTGGATATGCTGCATCTCCACACTTGCAGGGCATTAAATGTCTTTGAACGAGTGCTCTCCGCTTATCACAGGTTTCACATTGAATTCACCCACTAGTTTCTCTGGCTTGTTAATCTAATCGGCTGGAGTGAGTCAGCTTACACAGAAGTTAAACACAAAGTGTAGACGTATGCAGGGCTTTTTCTAATACACAACCAAGTCGTTTGAGGACAACACTGGAGGATATCTACATTATCGCACAGCTGTTTGCAAGGACTCAAATAGTCAAAATAATAAACCCCATTTGTACAGCATGAGATTTTTACCGATCAAAATTCTGTTACAATGCGCTTGTCAGTCAAAAGAAAGCATTCTCCTCTAACATAATGACGTCAGGCTCTGTGTCTGTGCCTCAAGGTTTCTGTTGGCTACTTGTCTTACAGAAACCACAGCAAGCAGTGTGTGAGGTCACCATTTAAACTAATCACAAACAGAAGGAGACAACAGTTGGTCGTTTGATGGGCTTTTGCCCTGCAACAGCTCATCTTTTAAAAAAAGAGAGAGAAAAAAAAGGAGACCGTGTTTACAGTGTGCAGCTGGCAGGAGTGGACATTTGTATTTCTCAGCAAGACAGAGTAATAGGTGGAAGTCAAGCAACTCTGATTTCTAGTTCAGCTGTTGGGAGCTAAAATACTTTCAAGGCTGCTGTGAAAGTAAACCAAATGTGCTCTGACAGCAGAAAAAGGTCTGCAATGCCTCAACCTCAGACCAGACTCAGTTTGAAAAAACCAACAACCATATATATATATTTCCAGATGGAGAAGACAGAACCTTAAATGGGACATGATAAAGTGACAATGCAACTGTTTCACTGAAAACTGCAACACATGGGAAGGAAGAGCTTCTTGTGTGTTGAGCTTGGGATAACAAGCCCTTACTCTTGTGTTTACAAGGTGAATAGATGTCATGAAAGATCCCAAGACAACCGCTGGTTACCAGAAACCACACACACCCTGCTGCAAGGGTACTACTGTCAGCTCTTACAACTCTAGCATGACAAAACTCCATGCCATGGCTCAACCACAGAATGTAAAGCACGCTCTAGTAAATAACCACAACCCAAGCCACATAAAATGTTCCCCTATTTATACTTTTTTACAGCATTTACAGAGCATGGAAAGGGTTTGTTTGGTTTAACCCATCACATTTGAATTGAACATTTTCCCTTTAAAGGCACAGGCAAAGCTGAAATAATCAAAAAACATTTGAGGGACTAAAAGTATTTATTATTTATTTTAAAAAAGTACACAAACAACAAAAAAAATGTTGTGCAATCTGAGCATTAAAATTAAAAACTTGAACATCTGAGAGGATGCATCTAGTTTCCACCACTGAATTTGACAGACTTTGTCAGGCTGAGTGTGACAGAAGGAATCACGACAAATGTTGGCCGCACATAACAACACAATGAATGAGGGCACACACGCCTTTGCTCAAAAAAAGAAAATGGATGTACAGTTAAAGGAGCATCCAAAGAAGCAGAGTCTTCCAGATGGAATGATGAGGATGGCTTTCCCATTCTGTGAAAAACCGTGTGGGCAAATAGATGATCAGTATCAGAAATGGTGGGATCATCTACAGCTAATCTCTGTATGTAAGAGACGAGGCTGTAAACCAATAGCTGGAGACACTGCTGGAGTAGAATCACTGCATGAGCTCGGGAACACGTCCCCAAACCATCGTCATCACTGCATCCACAAGTCAAAACTATATGATGCAAAGCACACTCATACATGGCCAAGATCCACAAACTCTCTGCTTGTTTAAGGACTGAGGTAACATGAAAAACTGTTCAAACTGTTTCTGGGGTCTGAAAGCAAAATTTTCAATTCTGTTTGGAAATCATCCTCTGGGCTACAGATAAAAGGGATTATCCAGTTTGATCAGCATCAGTAATCGGGGGACATGAGTGCACATGGCATGACGCAGCAAACATTTCGATGTTGAATAACCACCTGGCTTTTCTTGCTGTTAACTCTTAGTTAGAAAAACAGTTCCAACTTGTTAAACTCGTTATCTGCTGGAGATCATTTTTCAGCATCACCTGGATGTCCTTGTTCGGCCTTCTCACGAAGGAAGACATCATTTTTTATTGACTAGAACAAAACGAAACAAAACATTCTCACTTCAGACGAGGGTGAGAACGCAGCGACCCTGAGCTGTTGACCTGCAGCTTAACCGAGTTAGCTGTTAGCTGCCGACGTGTCAAGTTACAGAGTGTAAAACATTGTGGGCCAGAGGCGTTGCATCTGAGACAGCCCAGGCATGTAAAGTTCAACAGCAACAACAAATGAGACCAAATTTACATTTAGAAAAAATACTTAACAGTGCTGTTTTATTTATTTATTCAAAAAAAGAAAGAAAAAAAACAGCCTTCAGTTATACTAGTCCACGTATGTGGTGTGGCTGCCTGTTCACAACGGTTGATTGACCAAATTAGTGCAGTCTTTCACACATTGAAAACATCTGGCACACTGTGAAATTAAAAATTCAACAGAGCAGGCGCAGCACGTTTAAAATGAAGTCTTCAGTTTCCAGATTCCTGCAGAGTGTTGCTTAAGAACTCTTTTTTGCTTATCACAGCTGCATAGTTAGAAATGTTTCCGCCAAACGTGAGACCATAAAAATATCTTAAATGTAAATAGGATGTAAATAAGCTCAGCTTCAGCACTGAATACATGGTGTTTGTGCCATTTATACAAATTACATGCATGCATTGTATGTTATGAATTCTAATTTACAACATGAAGAGTACCCCAGCTTTTTTATTAATTAAGTATGTAAGTGAAGTAAACCAGCCCACTTGCATATCTATCTCACTCAGTTTTATTATCTTCACCAGTTGGCCAAGTTCACAGACACTCACTTCTACCTCTTTTCAGGTTACCATGCGATATTGTTGGACAAACGTCATCTTGGCTTGTGTATCCATGGCAACCCTAGCGCTGTGCCAAAGTGGAGATGGGGACTGGGGTTCAGGCTTTGACATCTACTCTGTGATAATGGCCACCAATAACACATTGCAGGCTGTTGGTGATGAGCCCGCGAAGGTCAAAAACAGCCACGACTGGACCACATCGGCAGCATCCTCACCGTCACCTACACCTGTGCTCCACCACGAGCCCCAGCCGGACAGGTGCTCGGTCCACTTCAGCACCAACACTGCTTCAGCTCGAAGGCTGAAGGCCCAGAGAGAGGAGCTGGCCTACCTGCAGGCCATACAGCATGGGAACAAGGCAGTGATGGAAAACTTGGTGCAATTTGTAGGGAATGAACTGGGAGATCAGCGCTATGAAGATGTGATCAAGGAAAATGTCATTGGCATTCAAGAGGACCAAAAGAGCTGGCACGAGGTGGTAGAAAAAGCAGAAGAGGATCTAAAAAAGCAGCTGGAGGGAGACGTACCGGACTCCTTGTCTGGGATCCACAAGTGAGTGCAGTAAATCAAATGTGTTTGTGCCAAACGTCATAAAGTTAACAGCTGAAATGTAAAGACGACAGTTAAAAAGAAAAAGAAAAAAAAAGGCTGTTTGTTTCTGTTGTTAAGATTAATTAACTGTGGTAGCACATACACTGAAGATATTGAGGGGAAAGACGGCGTAAAAAAGAAAAGATGTAGGTTGACTTCAGTCTATCACCAGGCAGTTGCTGGTTACTGAAATGTGAAATTCTGAATATTTGGCAATATTTTTCCTCTCTTAGATTTATGATTTATGTTAAATTGGCTTTTTTTGAGGTTTGGAATTTTTAATTGATAAACACAAGCATTGGAAAAATTTGATAACCATTTTTCACCATTTCCATCAATCATAAATTAAAATACTACCCATATAAACAAAAAGCAAAACTAGATTAAAATACATTAATCATAATAAAATAGTAATTGTTTACCAAACTGAGACTCATTTTAGGTATCTGAAGCTGACGCACTGTGTAAAAGAATAATTTCTAATATAAAAGAGAAACAGACTAACAGGTGGGTTTTGTTGGAAGTACCTAAACACCCCGCAATTAGAAGAAATGAATCTCTGGATAATCAGCAGGTGACACAGGGAAAAATGCACTGAAATGAAAAAGATTGAGGACTAAATACACACAAGGGAACTATGGTAACAAGGCGAAGATGAACTCAATCAGACAATAACAAGGGCAGGAGAAGAACAAAGATAGGCAACAAAAAGTATCACAAAGAGACCCGGTGGCATATAAGTGATAGTTTCTTGAGCACATGTGATCCCCCCGGTATATTATCATGTCCTCACATTTTCTTTTTCTTACCCTCTGCTGTTGTTTCTTCTTGTGTCCGGTGCTTTCTCCTTGTCATCACTCACTCGGCCGGCCACCTGGACTGTTGGTCCTTCGGAGCAGAATCAGAGAGGAGTCCTTGGCCTTTGAAGACATGCTTCGTGCTGCAGCGGACATCGCCAGCAGGCTGGAGAGCTCAGCACAGGTCCTGCACGCTTCATTCACCAAGCAAATGAAAGACATTGTGAAAATCCATCGCTGAGAAAGCATTGAAAAGTGTTTTGAAAAGTGTTTACGCATCATCCTTGAACTTGTGAATGATGTTTGGCATTCCGTGAGGTCCCAAATTCAGGAAATATACCCTCTCGCCATTTTATAATTGTATTTTTACGTACATGTGCTGAGCAGTGCTGGGATGCAACAGTGTGTTAAGGTGAGACTTCACATCAACTGAAGCAGTCAACGAAGATGAATATCCCCAGGACGGATGACATATGATTTTCCATCCACGCATTATTCGTGGAGTTTTTGTGAGGTCAAATATGGGAACAGCATGCAGTGCAGCTTTGAGCTAAGCTCCGTGTTTATGGATCAAAATAGATGGGCCTTCGGAGAACAAAACATAATGACTCTGTTACTCTTCTCCAGGGGAAGCTATGGGGTGGCCATCTGGTTCCAGGGTAAGGGTGGAGTCTGGGATATACTTATAATGACTATGTGGTAATAGAGATTTTGTTTCTGCAACAATAAGTGAGGGAGGGGACTGGAACAACTAATAAAGGGTTTGTTTTCTTAAGAGAAATATCCATGGGGATAAGTTTCCATATAAATATTAAGACAGATCCTATGATTAGAGGGGAAAAAAGAGGATAAACTGTCTATGCAACATATGTTTGCACAGTTTCCCGGCTTAGCCAACTTATTTAAACAAGGTGTCTCTTTAATTCCGGTAGAACTTCCTGAAGAGGGATGCCTTTTCATTTTTTTTTAATAAAATATGTAGCATTATATTATTACGAGTTTAGAAAATAGATTTATGTTCAATCTTATAAACGGCAAAAATAAATAAATAGCAATAAATAAAGCACCTTGTTGTTTGATGTTTTTTACACTTACATTTTTTTTTAAACAAAAATATTCATTATGGTGTTTTCACAGCTCCTGTGCTCATCAGTAGTTTGGGGTACAAACTTCACTCACCCGGTCTGCCCTCTAGCTGTTTTCCAAATATATGTCGCACCATGTTGTGCCGTGTTCAGCTTCACGTCACTCGTCACTCATTCTTTGGATCTTTCAAAGAATAATTTCTGTATTAAAGTCGAGGCTCATAACTTTTTTAAATGCATTTTTAACTTGGTTTCTTGAATAGCTGATCAGCATTTAAACACACTGGTTCTGTGTATGTGTGTCTCTTAAACACACACACACACGGAGAGAGGGAGAGAGAGAGCGAGCGAGAGAGCGAGTCGCTTTAGGTGCCAGATAATGAGGCAAATGCTCAGACGTGCCCTGCATCTCCTCCTGTTATTTCGGCAACCTTACATATTACACTTATTACACTGTCCAGCTGCCAGTCATGGAAAACTACTACTTTGAATTTTAAAACAGAACACACTCACAGGACTCATCGCATTGGACGAAAAATTCTTGGCACCCTGCGTAACAGGCGCAATTGTTTGGATTCTCTCTGCACAGAAGAAAATCCGACTACTTTCCGTGAATTGATTTCCTGAAAACAGATTTATAGAGCTACTTTTATGAGCTGGTATGAGCAATTACAGCAAAGCTGGGACACACAGTGTTATAGTGCCGCTCCCTGATTCAGCACCCAGTGATGGATAGCGCTCATTGCGCGGAAACTGATGGCACGGTACTCGCTCTCCTCCGGTCCAAACAGCGCTGACAGTGAGCAGAGACGGAGACTTATCTATGCTGAGATCTAAAGTAAGTCAGTCAGAACGCTGTCATTCCCCGCCCACAGATTTGAAAGCGGTTATCGTGACAGTAGCTGTGATGTGGTCCTAACGTGCTTCTCAGCTGCGAAGATGACAGATGTTGCTCACACTTTTCCACATAGCGTTTCGACAGTGGACGGAAGCTGCTCCGTGCTCTCTTGTGAAGTTTTCTTTGCTGTCAATAGGACGAAATGGGATCCAACCACCTGTTCTCCGCCGGGACGGCTTTTATTTGGGCGCTACTCTTGAGTCCGGCCGGTAAGTACTTTTACAACTATGTTTTCTAGTGGGCTAATGTTAATGACAGCAATAATAGCAGGTGTGTTTGAACCATGGGGGTTCTGAGAGATGAACATCTGAGCAAGTGCAAAGAAGTAAGTCACAGACTGGAAAAATATATTCTAACCTTACTGTTCAGTTATGCTCGGTACCTTTCAAAATTAAAGGTGATCGATCGATCCAAACAGGGATAGTATTGATGCCATTGCTAGTATCGGTATTGGATCGATACTAGTGCGATACGTTCGATAGTTTGTTTCCTTCCTTTAAGTTTAGTGTGTAGCCCACTGAATTGTGTTAAATAAATTATTTATCTGTTTTTTATGGAAAAATATACCTCAAACATGCATTATAAAAAGGAGAAAAAAGGCAGTTTATAAATAAATACCTTTCTATGTTAAAATTATTTGTATCAGTATCTGCAATATTAACCCAGTATTTGCTTGGTATCAGAAATTTGCAGTCTCACGCATGACTACTTAAAAGGCTCATGATCCTATTTTCACATTTAGCTGGATGTCTGTTTCATGCATTGGGAACTACCTCTTCATTTAACACGTTCACCTCCAGAGAAGCAGCCATTTAGCTTATGAGAAAATAAGTTGTTTTTAGAAAGATAAATAGAAGAAATGTAAGAGATAAATGAAGGCAATTTGCTTCTTTCTGTACAAAAGCAGGACAGCGGACAACATAACAGTGCGAAAAATGAGCCACACAAATTGGTGCAACAGCTGATAGTCATGCTGCTACATTTTCAGAGGAAGTTAATCTTGTTTCAAAAAAGCTACAAAGGGACCAGAGAAGGAAACATCTTTAAAGGAAGAAACTGAGAGACGACTGGAGCCGTCGATGCCAGATTGCCTCAATTTGTTGCTTTTGTTGTGAAACGATTTAAGCTACAATTTCTTACGGTCTAGTGCATACTTCTGTGGAAACAGTGTTTGATTCATTCAAGCTTGACACTGAAGCCGAGTTAGCTACTCTGGAAGTCCAGTTTTACATGGATGTCAGAATTTGCAATCACAAATTATCAGTTGCAGTCACAACTTATGTGCAGACAAAAAGCATTCCCATACAGAGATCGAGGATAAAATGAGTTCTTGCTGAAAAGGGTTTGAAAGCACCAAATTTACTCTGTCTCTGTATGCTTCAGTTATCAAATGTGTAGGTAGACTACATAATCATATGCTTATTGGTATGACATAGATAGATTTCAGCTTTCTGACTTAAACCCTGCAGTTTTTCACACACACACAAAGAAAAGATCTGCGGCATTCTTTTAGTAAACTTTTTACTGTAATTATTTGACAGCCCAATTTCATGAAAAGCACCTCTGGCCAGAGAAGCTGCTGACTCGATGATCCAAACTGGTCAGTGTTTTAAACACCTTGCCAAGTGACTTGGCTAAGGTCCAAATATACTGGGCCCAGTGTGCCGGATGTTGAAGGTGTCACCTCATTTCAACTCTCCCCTGGCACGAGGTTTGATATGTGGCACCAAAGAGGCTTTTTTCCAGCGCCACATCTGCTCTTTCCCAGATGCACGGACAGATGAATACGCACTGCCCCGACTGTCAAGATAGCAGATAGGAATTCTCTAGTGCCTGCTTGTTTGCCAGATTGAAATTAGTTCATGATAACAAGACATGAGCCCAGGTGTACCTTAGGCAAATTGAAAGTGAATTCACATATTGATTACCACCTCTAATATATATTTTCTACAAACTACTGCATCAACAAGAGGAGAAGGACCTTGCCAAATTTTGCATCCTTTGCAGCCTTTTGTTGGTAAAGCCAAACCAAGCCATTCAGTTAGCACAGGCAATAAATCTCACTGAAGCAGTTTTGCATGCTTTGCTTGGATTAGCTCTGTGCAACATGTAAGTCCATCAAGTGGTCATCGTCTAGTGGCCTGTCCTACAGTTACAGGTTGTAAATACATGGTAATGCTGTCAACAGAGCCACAACTCACCCATGGACAGATAGTGATGTGTCCTTGGCTAAGCAATCATGACTGCTGCCAGATGAAGGTGGTCCAAGGTTTAATTGGAAGGTCCCTTGATGGTAGCACACTTGAGTGGACCCTATTATAACCTATGCTAACAAACAGAGCTCCAGAAACATTGATGTATTAGTGACATGTAGATGTAATCACATCTTAATTGCGTTTTTTAATTTTTTTATTTTGATACAATTAATTTTTTTCTGCTTTGATTAATTGAACAATAAGGCAATATATTGTCAAAGCAGCTTACAAAGAAAAGCGTCTGGACTTCTTTAAGTTGCTTGAAGACGTTTCACTTCTCAGCTTCTCGGATGAGAGGTGAAACGTCTTCAAGCAACTTAAAGAAGTCCAGACGCTTTTCTTTGCAAGCTCCTTTGACTACAATGACCTGGATGGCTGAGAGCCTTCACAGACAAGGCAATATATCAGTAAACAAAAATGCCACATTATTAAATATTTTGACATTATTGAACACACACGTATTTTCGTTGTTACTGAATTCTAAATGAGAACCATACGAAAACCATCTAAAAGTTATAATCTGCCATTCTATAAAGACTTTATAGTGGGTAGTTTAGCATGAACAAAACAATATATTTTTAAGCCGTTAGTTGGCATTACAATTGGACCGAATGAGTGCAGCTGCATCGCAAACAATAAAGTGACAGTTTAAGAGGTGCATTGTGCCAGTACCTAGGCAGGTAGATGTACAGTAATAGCAAATATAAAACACCATTTGCAGATTTTGCAGATTTATTGGTTTACACAGGCTGATACGTTTCATTTTAAAAAGTAGAGGTGAGAGAAGCAACTTCGAACTATATTGTGAGTGTTGATGTTGAATACTTTGCCCACCGGAGGGCGCTCTACAACTTCCCTGTTAGCAACACATTTGGCATGCCATAAACACAACAACCAGCTGATCCGAGCGCAGTCACGTGAATCGTAAATGACTAAATATACAACCACACATAATAAATATAAGGGAACTTTAACTGCAGGGTGGTGAGCAATGTTGCCTCAAAGGAGAAAGGGCCTGAGTTCAAATCAACCAACTGACCCTGATTCAAGGGGTTGTGTCTGTGCAGGTTCTCTCCAGTTGTGTCGCACAGTCCAAAGACATGCAATTAGTGTAGATTGATGATTCTAAATTACCCATAGGTGTGAATGTAAGTGAGACTGGTTGTCTGTCTGTCTCTCTGTATTAGCCCTGCAATAGACTGGGGACTTGTCCAGGGTGTACCGTGCCTCTCGCACTATGACAGCTGGGATAGGCTCCAGCCACTGCTACCTTTCTAAAAGAAAGAAATATGTGTTTTTCAAAAATAACCAATTATTGGTGTCAATGTCAGTGTTAGGCTACGTTCACACTGCAGGCAGAAGCGCATAAAATCCGACTTTTTTGACCCTATGCGACCCATATCCGATCATGGTATGACAGTTTGAACAGCACAAATCCGATATTTTCAAATCCGACCTTGGTCACTTTCGCATGTGGTACTGAATCCGATGTTTTAGAAAGCGACTGCTGTTTGAATGGTCAAGTCGCATTAAATCCGTCTTTTACGTCACTGACACAAGACAGACGCCAATTATCAGCGCCGGAGAAGACAAACGAGAAAGCATGGCGGCCATTGTTAAAGCACGGGCTCTCTTTTTTCTCAGTGTCATTTTTTCTCTAATTAATTTGTCCAAATTCTGTCGGTTACGACTGCGCAGAAATTGATAGACTGCTGCAACAACACCTACTAGCTCTGTAGCCGCCGTTTTTACTTCCGTAAACAGAGCACGTTGTGTGTGATGTCTTCTTTTGCGCATGCGGGCCGCTTTGAGGGCCGTGAACTCTTCACACTAGCGCGTTTGCTGTCACATTTTATTTGTAGTGTGAACAACCAGACAAAAAAAAATCGGATTTGATCAAAAAATCGGAATTGAGCATTAAGACCTGCAGTGTGAATGTGAACGTAGCCTTAAATGCCATAATATAATCATGAATATATATATATATATATATATATATATATATATATATATATAAAATTAGACAAATACACCCAACCGTTAGCCTCCACTCCAAATCAGAAGCATCAGTTAATTGTTTCATGCATCAGACATAACACAGAGTGACAGACAGCTCAACAATAAACACCCTTCACTGGTGAGAAATTAGCTCACCTCCACTTAACAGTAGCGAGTAATGATGTGTGTAATTGACTCTGACTACACTGATGAAGGTGGAAGCAGTAATCCCCAAGGGACGGGATTCCTGTCTATTTCCATGCTTTTCTGCATTCTGCAGAAACACAATACGGTGACTCAGTCCCAGCTTGTACACAAATCTGTCTAGAGTGCATATTCAGAATCAATTTAATCAAGCCGCCTCTCACTGCGAGGCCTTACATACATTATAATAAGACTTTAGAGATTGTATAGCTGAAATGGTATTACTGTCGAGGGGAGGAGAGACGCTTCCTTTGTCTCCACCTTCTCAGCTTGAGAGATTCTAGCAGGCAGCCCTCAAGGGGAGCCGAGATCAAGAGATCAAAAGATTTGCTAAGATGTGAAAAGTCGATAAGACTTTACAAAGAAAAGTCTTAGATGTTTAGAGTAGGCTTCTGTGATGAAGCACGACATGTTCGCAGTTCTTTCTTGCTCCCAAAAGCAACCCAGATGCCAGCCAGATTTACTAGTATTTGTTAAGTGAAGATTAGGAGAGACACAGATGACAGAACATGGATGTGATCTCAACATATGCCATTCAGCTTCTGCTTCTTTCATCCCGTTTCAGTCTTAGAATGCCATACCATTAAATATTAACCAATAATATTAATGCATTAAAAAAGTGAAAATACATTTAGTGTCAAGATACAGGCGAGGTTTTTTATCACATACACCTGTAGTTTTAACAGCCCCATGTTAGCTTATTTAAATGTTAACAAACTCTATGATGCAGATTCAAGAGAGATGAATAAATATATGAACCGACAAGAGAATAGAAATATTACAAATTCCTAAACTACCCACTTCACTTATTGCATTTGTCTTCTATAAATGGCTAACTACACCAGTAATATATCCACAGCCCTCTGTGACGAGAAGACCCACTCACATGCTGAAGATGACCTTTTCAAGACCCTGTTCGCTGGATACAACAAGTGGTCGAGACCTGTGCCAAATATCTCCGACGTCGTCATTGTCAAGTTTGGACTCTCCATAGCCCAGCTTATTGATGTGGTGAGTGTTTGCCTAGGGATTGCCACAGACAGCTGGTGATGTGACATATGATGCCTCTAGTGCAGGGGTAGGCAACTCCAGGGCTCAAGTGCCAGTGTCCTGCAGGTTTTGGATCTCACCCTGATTAAACACATCTGAATCAAATGATTAGTTCATTACCAGGCCTCTGGAGAACTTCAAGACATGTTGAGGAGTTAGCCATTTAAATCAGCTGCGTTGGATCAAGGACACATCTAAAACCTGCAGGACACCGGCACTCGAGGCCTGGAGTTGCCTACCCCTGCTCTAGTGTCATTCAGAAAAAATAAATGAATGTTCAATTCGATTCAATTCAATTATATTTATACAGCGCCAAATCACAACAACAGTTGCCTCAAGGCGCTTTATATTGTATATTGTAACCCAACAGTCATATGACCCCCTATGAGCAACAAATTTGGCGACAGTGGGAAGGAAAAACTCCCTTTTAACAGGAAGAAACCTCCGGCAGAACCAGGCTCAGGGAGGGGCGGCCAAAGACATGCTGTGGAAGAGAGAGTTAGAGATTAATAACACGTATGATTCAGTGCAGAGAGGTCTATTAACACAGTGATTGAGAAAGGTGACTGAAGAAGTAACACTCAGTGCATCATGGGAATCCCCCAGCAGCCTACGCCTAGGGAGGATTCAGGTTCAACTGATTCAGCCCCAACTATATGCTTTAGCAAAAATGAAAGTTTGAAGCCTTATCTTAAAAGTAGAGATGGTGTCTGTCTCTCGAATCCAAACTGGAAGCTGAAGGCTCTGCCTCCCATCCTACTTTTAAATACTCTAGGAACAACAACAACAATGTTCAGATGTCTTCATCACCAAAACCCTCATGATCGGTGATGATAAGGTTATGATATTTCTGTGCATTGACTAAATACAGTGATGCCAGTACAGTATATACTCAAACTTTGGTTTGGTTTCAGTATAGGCCTGTTCATGGGTACACTACATCCCACAGCTATGTAGGAAGCTGTGTATATGATTTCCATAAAGTCATTAAAGTAGCAGAAAGTTATATTTGAGTTTTCCTTTGACAAAACACCAAGAAACACAGACATATTTCTCTGGTCTGAACCCCCGGTTGACAACTTTAACAATATTTCCATCATTCTCGCTCTCTATCTGTCTGTCTTTCAGGATGAAAAGAACCAAATGATGACAACCAACGTGTGGCTTAAACAGGTTAGGAAATCTAGTGTCAGTGTTGATTTATTATTAAGACTTTATTTTTTTATATATATATATTCAGGAGGGGATATGCTGACATGAAATGTTAGGAATGCAAAAAAGCATTTGCATTGTTGAAGTGAATGACTCATATGATGAATACAAATGGGGCCACGGCCCTCCAGACTGATTCGTGTTGTTTGTGTCTCGCAGGAGTGGAATGACTACAAGCTTCGCTGGAGACCGTCTGACTACGACAACGTGACATCCATAAGAGTGCCGTCAGAGCTCATATGGGTACCAGATATCGTCCTCTATAACAAGTGAGTCTGAGATAAAATGTAATGGTTACTGCATTTCTTTTCTTGATTATCTAATTAACTCTTTATTAAACACTCAGGCCTACAGTAAAGCTCTGTTGTGCAAATGAGCACATGAGAGTAAAATAACTATAATTGTTCAAGAAACGAATATCTGATATTCAGTTAAACAGCTTTACTCTGATATTTGTTGCATTTTTTTTTAGCAAACTCACTAAACTCATTCATCTTTAATTCTGATTAATATACTGTCAAACAATTGATTCTGAGTCTATTCAGTTCTGAACTACATAACCAATCACAGTTATATCTCTCTACCGTACTGAGACGCTGCTGAACACTTTAAAGTTTGCCAAAATGCTTCAGAGGATTGTAATGGCAGATTTAGGGCTGTCTAACAACTATGCTCTTATTGTAGCATGACAAAGGAGTCCAAACTCACGCCCGTTGCCTTAATGGTATGTGTAAGAAGATGGCACCATCTAGTGGTCTGTGAAAACAATGGTTTGCTCCTCTTTCTCATGTTTCTTCCAGTCCTGATTGGGTGGCTGGTTTTATTTGTACCTTCTGAGATATGTGCGGTATAGTTTACACGCTGATGTAAACACAGCTCTTTATTATCTGTTTCATCGAGCAAAATGAAAAAAGATACCCCATTTTAAATTTTGCACGTCTGTTAGTAAAAATTGGCGGAGTGCATTTCATTTCATCGAACTGAAGGCAGCCTTTACATGTCTATCGCTCCAGTGGGAAACTGATTGCAAAAACCACTTTTGAGAAACCTCTCCCGTCACCTAAATTCACCTCCTGGAGATTAAACCGAGCACGCTGATGATAGGTTTCTGCTCCGGCGCGCTCGTGTAATCACAGTCTGTATGTGAAATTAAAAGAGGTGAGACTGATTAAATGATAAGGACGTATGATTACGTCTTCTGCTGAAGCTAGTGTTGCCATTAAAGTGGTGAATGGAGGGGAGATTACAGACAGTTTTTCACTACATAGTTTCCAAAATGAAAAAAAAAAAAAAGGAAAAGGAAATAAAATCTCAGGAAAGAAGAATGGGAATAGAACTGATCACGGTGAAGGTTGTGATTTCTTATCTGATGTAGCCTTCGCTCTAAGATGAGGTCTATTGTGTGTTTCCATGACTTATATGACAAACTTCTCCTTCTGCAGTGCTGATGGCGAATTTGCTGTGACCCACATGACAAAAGCTCACCTATTCTACACGGGCAAAATTCGCTGGGTGCCTCCTGCTATTTACAAGAGCTCTTGCAGCATTGATGTCACCTTCTTCCCCTTCGATCAACAAAACTGTAAAATGAAATTTGGCTCCTGGACTTACGACAAAGCCAAAATTGACTTGGAGCAGATTGAAAATACTGTGGATCTCAGCAACTACTGGGAGAGCGGCGAATGGGCCATCATCAATGCCGTGGGAACGTATAATACAAAGAAATATGACTGCTGCCATGAGATTTACCCAGACATCACCTACTTCTTCATCATCCGACGTCTTCCCTTATTTTACACAATCAACCTCATCATCCCCTGTCTGCTGATCTCATGCCTCACGGTTTTGGTTTTCTATCTACCGTCAGACTGCGGTGAGAAGATCACCCTGTGTATCTCCGTGTTGTTATCCCTCACTGTCTTCCTGCTGCTCATCACGGAGATCATACCGTCCACGTCCCTCGTTATCCCTCTCATCGGCGAGTATCTCCTCTTCACCATGATTTTTGTCACCCTGTCCATCGTTATCACCGTCTTTGTCCTCAACGTCCACCACCGCTCTCCCAGCACTCACAAGATGCCCCACTGGGTCCACTCTGTGTTCCTGGACTTGATTCCACGTTGGTTGTTCATGAGACGGCCCGCACCGGATGGCCGCCGTCGCAGGTTGCTGCTCCTTCAACAGGAAGCGGTGGCAGAGCGGCGCCAGCTCAGAATAGCCGGGTATAAATCGGGTAACTGTATTAGCACCTCAGCTAACTGGCTAAGAGATGGGACCACATTGGAAGACCCAGAGAGAAGCTGTTATGAGGACTTGGAGCTGGGAACACTGACATCCTATTTCTCCTTCCGTCCTCCTTCTCCCAGACCTCCAGGGTCAACTCCTCCGCCACAACAAAAAACCCCACAGAACAGCCAGAGCCGACAAGAGGTGGTGGCAGGGGGGAACAGGCACTTAACTGGAACCAGAGGTAATTCCACTCCTCGGCCGGCTAAAGTTGACAATAAAGTGTCACAGTCAACTTTCCTGCTTTCACCAAGTGTCATGCGTGCATTAGAAGGGGTGCACTACATTGCAGACCACCTGAGGGCTGAGGATGCTGACTTCAGTGTGAGTATCACATCATGCATCTTATATAAAAGCAGAATGGCATTTTGTTCATTTGTATTACTGATGGTATTCCAATTTACATTTATCTCAGTTTTGATACAAAATCATACTCTGGGCATGTTGATTAGATAATACCTGTGCAAGGCGCAATCAAAATTCCTACTACTCTATATAAATTAAAAATCATACGTGAGTTAAATTTGGCTGCCATACACTTCAAGATTGTCTTCAAGCCACAGACGACTCTCAGTGTTCCTCCTATGTTTGAAATGCACCCTGGAAATTTTGTCCTGACCACCTGCTGTTCAGTGAGTGCTGAATATTGTTTGTGTGTAAAAATAGGCCCCATCTTGAATTTCATTTTAGGAAAGAGAAAGAAGTTGCATGGAACTGAGTTTAGTAAGCAGGGTGATTAGTGAGCAGTGTTTGGGCATGGCCTGTCAATGGTACATGCAACAATTCACAATCCTGTGAATGTTGAAAAATGGCAAACCAGGATTTAGAGTGCACCCGTGACCTTATGGACTTTATGGCCATCCTTCAGGATTCTTTCACTGAACAATGCTGCTTAGTTTCCGGGCCATAACTGGAGATCCAGCTCTTAATATCAGTGATAGTCCTTTGCATGTTTGTTAAATTGGTTTGATACAGATGTTTCCATTTGCTCTGTACAGAAGTTCACTTTTTACATAAATAAATCCATTTATATAAATACGTAACTGTACATAGTTCTATTTCAAACGCAATTTATTTTAATACTAAGGCCTGCAATACCTTCACAGCCCACAGGGGGACCCATCCTACACTTTTGGAGTCACTGCAGTAGAGCCCGTAGCTGAAGATAAAGCTGAATGACTCACAAACAAGCACCTACTGAAGGTGGCTGCAGTAGAGGCCTAACAGAGAGTCTCCAGATGAGAATCATCCAAGAATTAAAATAATCTTTATATTTTTAATTATGAGAGCAAATGGGGTACTGTGAATAAAAATGTAGATAATTCCTAAAAAGTTAGGGCAATACTTTTGTAAAACCCCATGAGTTAAAGTGTGCACCTTAATCTCATGTTGATTCTTTGATTTAAAATCCACTGAGATGGTTTGCAAAAGCAAAGCTGCATTTGTGTCGTCCGACCTAACTGTATACTGATACCCAGAACATGTAAAAAAAAAAAAAAAAATCTTAAGCTCTCAGTTTACCATGACACCTGACAATAAGAACCAAAATAAGCCATATATACTGAAGTTTGATAACTCAGTCTTTTAGTGTCTCAGTCCGTAGTCTCTCAGTAAGACTTTGTCCTGCCAAAACAACTTGAACATCTTCCCTTTGGTTGTTAAAAAAATATTATTCAGATTTTTATCAATATTGCGCCTCTTACTGCATTTGAAAAACCAGACAGGAAGGCAGAAAGGCTGCAGAGTATTCATGGACAAAATAGTAAGCATAAGAAATTTAGCATACTCTTTCTTATCCTTAAAACCTATCCCAGCTAGTATAGTGCAAGAGGCGGGGCACACCTTGGATATGTCACCATCTGACACAGGGATAAGATCGCACTTCTGGGCAAATTTGAATAACAGAGTGAACATAATCCCACTTACTGCATATCTTTGGACTGTGGGGGGCAACTGGAGTACCCGGAGAGAACCCACACAAACACAGCAGAGCATGCAAACTCCACACAGAAGGCCCTCAGCCTCAATCAGAATCAGAATCAGAATACTTTATTGATGCCTAGGGGAAATTATTATTTCAAACTCAGGATCTTCTTGCTGTGAGGCACCATTCTGCCCTAGAAAAGTAACTTTTACATAAAAAAAACTTTTTTTTTTGTCATATATAGGAAGTTACTGAAGAGGTATAAAAACTGGCTTTGGCAGCTGAGTGACTGAAGAGAGCTTTTCTGGAGACAGATATTAAACTTCAAGGGCAGATCCATGGAGCAGTAATGCATGGAGCTAAATCCCATTATATGCCTAACATCACACTGAAATTACTGTTGGGAGCAGCTAAGAAAGAACTGTTTAAAAGTTCGATTGGTTACAGACAGGTTGTAGCAAATCGCATTGACTGAAGAAAATAGAAGGAACGGGTCAGCAAAAGTGTGCAGAAATGTGCATGAATACATGACATAGCTTGTGTGATGAGTAGTTTTTCTTATGAACCATATTTTTCATAGCAAACAATACAATTATTATTTAAATTCATGATATTTTTTCTGTTCTTGTTCTCTCCCCCTTCTCTGTTACTTCTTTCTGCACAGGTGAAAGAGGACTGGAAATATGTTGCCATGGTGATTGACCGTATCTTCCTGTGGATGTTCATTATTGTCTGCCTGCTTGGGACAATTGGTCTGTTCTTGCCACCGTGGCTAGCCGGCATGATTTAAGGCTTCTGGGAAAGGGTTGAATTCACAGTCACCTCCTCTTGAAAGATACTTTAAAGTGTAGCTGAACTCTTCTTCAAGTCGGGTAATCTGACTCAACTTTGTGTAACTCGGCGCAACCCAGGTGTCCTCAAAAGGCCGTTGTGCTCTTTACACGTCACCAAATATAACTTATGAATAGTGGAGACAACTCTGCTATTTTCAGATTCTTATTCCCAGTTGGGTAAAAATCAACTACAATCTACATTTTTAAGGGAAGATCAGACTCAGTAACTTACTGTTAGCTATAGTCCTGGCTCAAGTTTCATCTCAGATGCACTTTGTCAGCCTCAGGTTTACTCCTTCAGCATCATCTGTAACATTTCTCAGGTTGTTTTTGACCTGAATGCAAACATTTGCATGTTAACATTCACTAAAGTTAACATGGCTGTTGAAAACTGTGCTAATGTTGGTATTTTAATGTGCAAATGTTAATCACTTTTTAGCATGTAAGCATAACATGCTAGTTAAATATGTAGTGCCAAACGGCTGTGTTAGCAGGGTGTCACAGTGATCACATTTTTCTTTCCTATAGTTTAAGGGATTGCAGCTTAAAACTCAACAACTTTGCATTCACTGATAGCAGGGGGATCAGTGAAAGCTGTTTGTCATCTTACTGTCTTAGCAGAAGTCAAACTCTGAATCAAACTCAGTTTATCATCCCAATGTTAGCTTGTTGTAAAAGGCTCAAGGATGGAGATTAAAACATTAAGAAAACAAGCTTGTTTTAAATTCGTCTTATTGTCATGCTCTTTGCTTCATGGTTATCTGTCTGTCTTTTGGTCTGACCATTGATATGTCCAGAAAATGCATCAGCAAACATTAGCAATCCAAGAGTGTGGACTGCTAAACCACATGTACAAATTCACCTTCCTGACCTTAACGCCACTGAAGGCTGTCACCTGTAAACTAACTACTAGAGCCTATTCTACATTTGAGTTGTATTTTAACAAAATTTGTCATGAATCTGTTCTCTTTGATTCTAAGCAAAGTTTTCTTTCACCACATATTCTGGTTGGTGGTGAATAATCCTTCAAGAAATGGGCATTCAAATGTGATATACTCCTCAGTGCATCTCTAGTCTGATTTTAGCAGGGGTAACTGGACTGGCTGCTCCGAAGGGGATATTGGACAAATGACTAAATATAATCATTTTCCATTTAATTTGCCACCATTGGTCAGTGGTGATGCTCAAAACTGCTTCATGAAGTTTTGAATTCGTTTGCTACTTTTAAAGGTTTCCAGTCATGAACTGAAAAATGAAGCGCTTAGTCTGCGTTGCAAGATTTATTATCATCCACTGGAGCCAACAAATGCATGTAAATTTATCACAATCCGTTCAAGGTGCCCTGATACTGGTAAACCAGTGAACGTTTAAAAAATAGGGAGAATTAAATATGTAAACAATGCCATCTGGGTTGCTTTTTATCAGATTAATTATCAGATTATCAGACACTGTTCTCTTTGTGTATGGTGGGATGAACACTCATTATTATAGACTATGTTGGATACATGTTGGGGTGATTTGGTTTAGACAAAAAATGCATCAGCACAGGTTTTTTCCTTCTGGCGATGCTGCAACAATTGTAGTATTTTTGATTGAGCATACTATACAATAAAAACCCAAGAAACAAATTTGAAAATTTGTCTGCACACTGTTTACTGACCTTTGAAAAAAAAAAAAAATTCTTATACAGTATTTTTTGTATTCTTTTATAAAAGAACTGACTCTGGAACTACACTTAATGATCATCAGTAAAGACTTGAAATATATGTAAATGTTCCTATCTCCTTGTGCTTTAAGATGACCTCATTATGTAGATAATTATACAGTGGTATTTAGAAGTTTACATACAGTCATCATGGGCATGAATTTCAAGGTAATGCTGGCTTCTAATGATTTATTTTTTTTAAATTGTTCTTCTTCCGGGATGGGTGGGGGGTTATACAGCATACATCTTTCATGACTTTAAAAAACAAGAATTGGGTGCAGATCTTTGAATTTATTTCATGTTTTCTCTAATCCACAGTCAAAAATATACATACAGGTTTAAATATATATGCACTTCCACTAATAATTGGTGAAATGTCCCTTAGAGAGTTGCACCTCAAACAGACACTTTTGATAGCCATCAACAAATTTCTGGCGTAATTGGGACTGAATACTTGAACACTCTTCTTTGCAGAACTGACAGAAGCCATTTGAATTGGTTGGTTTCCTTGCATAGACGTGGCTTCTAAGCATAATTTTCAGTTGATGAGGTTGGGGCTTTGGGAAAGATATTCCAGAAGCTCAGTGTTAGCCTGCATTACCTATTCCACAACCATTGTCTTGCTGAAACACTCAACTGTGTCCAAGTTTAACCGTCTAGCGGATTAATGAATTTTGAGGTAGTCCCCCTTCATTAGGCTATCCATTTTATGCAACACACCAGTACCACTGGCAACAAAACAGCTACAGAGCATGATACTACCACCACCATGCTTGACAGTTGATGCAGTGTTGTTAGGTTTGAAAAGCCTCACCTTGATGCTTCCAAAAATACCTCTTGCTTTTGTGGTCAAATATTTTAATCTTTGTCTTGAAATATTTCTGTTGATTCTTCCTTGGTCGGCAACCTCAGTCTGGACAGTGACGCTTCTCGAATGCTGGTAGGTGCTTTGAACTTTCACCTTTAATACCTGGCCCTCCTTCACTTCATCCCCAGACAGCTATGCGTCTGAGAACCTGTCTACAATTCTGGGTAAAATTCTCTTCATCTCACTTACAAATGGAAGTTGGTAAGTCCTGCTGTCCACTACAAAGGACTGGGAATGAAAGTTCTGTTTTGAAAGTGTTAAAATTATGAAATCCAACTAAATCAAAGAATTATATATGTGTATATATCGTATCACTTAATCTCCCTTAAATAAATCTGGAGCTGCAATGTCCATCATTTTGAAAAGAAAGTCCATGCGCTCCGTTAACCCAACCCTGACATATGTGCCATCAATAGAAATCCCAGTATGTCCTCTTGACACTACAGTATGACTCAGATACATTGCATAAATTGTGGTTGATGCAGAGGTCTCAGACTCATGTCCCTAACAGAGGACAACAATGAATTGCTGGGTCTTTGCGAGGATAATACTGTGCTCTTTAGTTCATTGTTTTAGTGTGAGTCATGCCACTTAAATGGCCAACTAACCTTTTTATATGGTCATTTTTATCTCATCCAGCCAGACGACCAGTGAGCTCATGCCATGGCAAGGCACACATCCACCCCTCCCTCTACAGTTCACTAGAATCACTCATCCTTCTAGAGTATGGCTCAGAATTTGCAGTAATTTGATCACCTAATGACTCTTCAGCCAAACTGTGCTTAAGCTCCACGTCGTGTTTGTCATTTTAAAGGCAGTTTTCAGCGTTCACAAAATTCACCTGAAACCAGGTTAATCTGTCTTGGATATGATTTTTGGGAGCTTCCTTCACTGGTTGGAGGATTTTAATTCCCATGACTTTTTGCGATACAGCCAACCAAAGACGACAACAAAACGCCATTGATGCTATATTTACATTTCACTACTGACAAAAGTAAACTGTTCGCATGTGTTTTCTTTTTTGCATGAAACATTTCCCATGCAACACATTTTATATTTACAAATACAACTTTCAAAGCAAATATCTGAGTCAACACTTCACCAATCACACACAGGTACAGTTATCATTTAAAATTTAGCATAACTGACATCCTAAACATGATGCAAGGGGACCGAAAAAAGGAAAATGACACATTTCTGTATTATTGCATTAACTAAAAATACACATGCATCCATATGTAGCATCACATTTAAACTAAACTCTCATTAACGTGACAGTGGCTATCCAAAGTACCGGTGATGCTGCAGGATTCATTTTACTGATTGATCGATGTGATCCAACTAAAAATGCATGCTTTACAATGCACAAATGTTATTTTTGACTTTCACATATTAAGGAAAAAAAAGAAGTCCCTATTTAGTTTGATGTGAAACTGAAAAAAAAAATCTAATGTCTTTTAGGGGGGAGCAGGCTTTGCTAAATTGGCCCTGACTCTTGCTTGATCCACAGCGTCCAACATGTTCTTGCTGTCCATAGCCAGAGTGTGTGCGGCAGCCAGCATCTGTTTCTTACACTCCTCCTTTAGAGAAGTTATGGCATTCTGCTGAGCCAACCGCATTTTGCTGATCAGCTCCCCCATGTCGTGGTTCAGCAGCTTCTGGGTGCCTTCGATCTGCGATATTACAGAAGACCAATGGATCAGTCGTTTAGATTGCCGCTTTGATGACTGAGTTTTATGTTTTGCCAGCTCTTCGGCTGAGGAAATCTGGCGTTGCGTCAGTACTTTTATGATGCAAAAATATGGATTCTGGTTGTCCCCCTCCAAAAATGCAAACTTTAAAGGCAAGTGTATCATATTTGATGAGTTTTTGTGATTTCTACATCAGTGCGATTTTTTTAAAGTAAAAAGTTTCAAAAAATAAACTGAAAAAAATATTTTGTAGCAAATATTATATAAATTAAAATGCATATATTCAAAATCATATTTAATGTTCTTTATTATGTCAGGAGGTTCACCGAACACTATTTTTAAAAAGAAAATTGAATTTTCTGGCAATTTTTTCATGGTTCCTGATTTAAAGGGATAAAATAGTTGTATAGTTTTTGCTTTGTTTGTGTTTAAAGGGATAAAAATGCACAGAAAGGAAATGAAATAATAAAATAATGCTGTCATACTGTACCTCCGTCCTCACAGACCCGTGTAAGGTGGGCAGTATCTCATCCACACTGGTAATTAAATCTCTTAATGCCATCCCAACAGACTGTGGGCAGAAATCAATACAGAAATGACTCAGGAGCTTTGTCTTTGCATTTCAAAATTTGGCATTAAAGCAGCAACAAACTGTAACACTGAAGTGCAAAGCAGATCATTTGTCTCAGTGTACCTTGATATGGGTAATGCATTGCTCTGGCTGCAGCCCAGCGATGTCATTCTTGAGCTGGACGACTACTTTGACCAAGTTCATGACGCAGTGATATACTTTGTCATCTGTGCGGTCAAGCTCAGCTGTGGGCGCAGGCTGAAAAAGGAGTAAATAGGTTTTAAGAACTGAAATACTAAATAACATCACAAGACACTTACTTAGATAAAACAGTGGCATCAATGCCCTTTCAAAAAAAAAAGGACAAATTATGAATAATTTTTCATCCAAAAATCAAAGCTATTAAATTGAATGATCTTTTTCTATGGCCTAAAAATAATTTTAAGAAAACTAAATCTGCTTACCTTTGCTGTGAGTCGTGGCGGCTTCTCAGGCACTGCTGTATGGCAGAAAGATGAAAAATATGACAGATGAGGAGAAATAGCAGATCAAATACAAAAGGAGCGAAGGAACATCTTTAGATCATTTTAGATGTGAATCTGTGAATTGCTTTGAGTGCTTACCAATCTCGATGTCAGCCGGCTAAAAGAACAAAAGGATCTCATGAGGACGAGATGAGGAATTTTTACAATTCTACACTTTCTAATCAACAGCTCGCATTATGTATTGACAACAACGCACAAAAGTAATCATAATAATTGATGCTGCTTATAGTTATACGAGACCAATCAGCTGGTCAGTTTAAGCAGAGAAAAGCGCTTAAAAAAACAGTATTAGGTTTATGCCCTAAATGCCCTAAATTAACAGTATTGGTAATTACCAAAATCATTTTTTGTGTTTCTGTATTGATTATTACACCAGTGTGAACAAGGTGTTTAATCAAATTGATATTTTTAATGCTAAAATTAAATGATTCTCGTTATCCATTAATTTTTAAATGTACTGTTTCATAAAAAGCAGGGAGGTGCTCGTTTCTAAAAGGACATTATTATTCTTTGATTAAGATGTCAGTTATTCATGAACAGGAAAATTCATTTTAGTGGTTGAATGTTATGTCTGATTAATTTCTGACTCCTCAGGGAAGTCCAGTATGCTGCCTCAAACTTGCACATAGAATGTCACTTTCAGCTTTAAACAAGTTTTTGACAGATTTCTGAAAATTTGCAAATTTTCTTTATGACAGGTCATCTAATTAATTTGTTAAACACTGCTCATCATCTAGACTTGATAAATTAGCCTTTTAATACTTTTTTAAACTTTAAATGCTTAATTAACGTGACAAAACTCTTAAATAACACACTTCCTGTCATAAATGTATATTTCAAATTAAGAAAAAGGGAAAAGGCTTTGCAGGGTTGACTGCAACTTAAGAAAACACCAGCAATAAGAAAAACGCTGCAAAAGCACACAAAACACAACGGAAATAGGAAAAATGGAAATAGAAAACACGAAAACATAAATAGGCAAAAACTGATTTCCAAACGCACAAGGGAAGGTTTGCTGGGGAGACAATAACCCGACGGACCAGTTGCAGGAACCAAACTATGCTAAGAATTGCGCTGGGAGACTCTTAAAAGAAGTGGAGGATCTATCGCAAAGAAAAGGTGAGCAGTAAGTGTGTTAGCCTAACTATTTGCCTAAAAATCCATCATCAGTATTACATGAATCATGAGATTAAAACACACTAGCATATTTTGGTTTCTGCAACTGGTTATTGTCTCCCCAGAAATACTTCCCTGTTTTTTCATTTTTTCTATTTCCGTTTTCGTTTTTTCTATTTCCGTTTTTCCTATTTCTGTGGGTGTTTTGTGTGCTTTTGCAGCACTTTTCTTATTGCTGGTGTTTTCTTGCAGTCCGTTTGGCCTCACAGGGCCACCGTACATCAGACAATGGCAATTATAATAATTTTATCATGATAGATAGACTTCAGGTGCACAAGTTTCTATTTAATAAAATATCTAATAAAAGATTTAAACTAAGTTGACTAATAGTGGTCTATACTGATCCCTGCAGGAAATGTGACCTATGACGAAGCTCATTTTTCAGTGATCACAAACAGTCACAACTGGACTGACAACAATGTAAAAAAACCCCAAACATTTACTTTGTTTGTATTTTAGGTATCTAAAAAAAATGTATGTCTCCATTGTAACTGAATTGATTCACTAAACTGCCTGTAATTAAAATTACACTCTGTACAGGAGCACACCTACCTCTGGATTCGCAGTATCTTCTACTCCCATGGGGTCCTGCAAAGAAACAGGCAAGTTCATTTTATACAACAGAGATATAGACCCTCTCTTTGGATCTGTTATCAGGGGCACATTCCATTTAAGACTAGTGGGGCTTTTTGGATGGACAAGTAGGTTGATATTATTTAATGGTGCCTCGTTCCATGTAGCCTTCACAGCTACACTGCATTCGGAACCAGAGGAGGACAGAGACACAGGGAGGGGTTTGACAAAAGTAAAGGATGCTCTGTTCCCCACCAGCAGTCTCTCCTCCTTTTTCAGCCACTTTTTATCCTCCATCATCTGCTCTTTCTGCTTGCGGAGCGTTTCATGTATCTGGTGTTTCTCCCTCTGCCACAGGAGCTGGGCGTCTTCCCCGGTGTTCCGTTCCACTCTGAAAAACTCGTTCTCCTACAAGTACAACGATGGAAAAGTGTAATTACAATGTTACTAAAACAAAGAATCGCATGAGTATCCTCGTTCGACACAGTATAATACAGTACTTTAGTAGGTTGTGCAGCTAAACCTTTAAAGGAAGTGCTTAGTATCTCTTACCCCCATGCTGCGGCGCCGGGGCGACTTGGCAGGTAGTGTGAGAGTGTTGCTGGAGTCGACAGGAGACTGATAGTCACATGGGCTGGCCAGGTCAGGTGAGCTGGCACACAGAGCCTCATTGAGCTGCACAGATACAAACAGACACACACTTATATATGGAAAAAAATTAAAGCTACCTCAAAGGATGTGTCTAGAGGTTGCTTAAAAGTACCTGAATGTGCAGACCAATACTGAGTGTGTTCCCAAACCGCGCTGGTTTCATTCTTGAAGGCTTCAGGAAATGTAAAAGATTATAAAAATGTAATTTGTTACATCCAAATTTTAAGACTGAGCAGTAGGTAAGCTTAAAAATAATTTATACCTTAGGCGGGGGGTCAATGTTGAACTTGGACTCGAACAATTTGGTGGAACGCACTCTGTCTCTCTCTCTCTCCGCTTCCTGCTCCTTCTCCATCTTGTGGACATCACTGTTATATTTGAGACACATTTTACATCATGCCTTTGTAATGCGTTCACAAAAACTTAACATGTAGTTTCAGTTAGTCAGTAACTAATGTAGCAACTTTGTTTGTGTCAAGCCAGCTCTGAAAAGCCAGTGAATTATTAGAACTAAGTCCATAATTTACAAAACAAAGATAAATTTTTTGTCATTTTCCTTTTATGCACTACCCCAGTTATTGTTTTAAATCAAACCATCAAGTTGGCATTTAAGTCTAGACTTTCAGCTTTTAACTCAAAGAGTTTTACACAGATTTTACGTGACCCTTTTGAGAATTACAGCCAATTTTATCCGGTGTCCTCTATTTTCAGAGACTCAAAAAATAATCGGACTGTTTTATCTAAGTTAAAGATAATGTTTTTAAGGGCTGTGTAAAAATCCTTTGCAGGCAGTGCCTGAAGTTTAGAACCCATGGACATCAAAAAATGCTGTTTAACCTACTTTGAGATGCTATGTATTCACTTTTATCTCCAGTAACTGAAAATATGCTCTTTTGACTGACTAGGCCACAGACAAAATATATCCAATCTTTTTGTTTTGAGAAATTCTTGGGTTGCTTTTGCAGTATGCTGTTATGTCAAATTGTTAAATGTTGTCATTGTGTTTCTTAAATTTGTAAAGTCTTAGTTCAAGCAGTAGGATCAAAGAGATTCCTCTGATCCTGACCACCTCTCCAGCCACTCTGTGAGGTTTTATTGTAGATACATTCTATCTGGAAGATCTGTTTCTTGTGTTGTAAGCTTCCTGTAACACAGACCCAACATATGCTTTGGGTCATAATCCGTTTGCCTACTGATTAGTTTTGTAGCATTTGGCTGAATCTGAGGTCTGTACACTTCACAGTTCATCCTGCTTCTTCTATCGCCAGTCATATCATTAATAAACACTAGTGACTGAGCTCCACTGGCCACCATAGATGCCCAAGCCAGAACATTGTCTTCACCATGTTTGACAGCTGTTGTGAGGCTTTGGATTATGATGTGGTTCTAATCATGGAAACAGATGTGTGTAACCAGTGGTTTGCACCTTGTCTGTTTCCACTGAGGTCTACGTCTCTTGACTGGGACAGTGATACACCCACGTCCCTAACAGTGTTCTTGACTTGGTTAGATGATGTAAAGTTGTTTTTTTACCCATGGAAATAATTATGTCTGATTTAAAATCCAACAACTTTGGATTTTAACAGTTTTACTGTTGTTGAAAATTCAGAAGTATGATGGCGTCTTTGTCTAACAGATTATGAACCTAACTACACAGTAAAGGGTTGATTTAATGGTTTTCCTTATTTTCCGTCACATGTATATAGACAGGATATATTCTCATATTAATCATGATGTAATCATTATGTAATCCCTATGAGCCAATTGCTCAAGATTCAGACTACTACAAACTTGTAGCTAATCAGAAGCCAATCATTGTTTCAGTCAATGGCTAAAGTGACGGGCTACAAGAAGATAAAATTAAAAAAAAAAACTTCTCTAGTGGAGTCAAGAATAGAAATATGAAACTTGAAATGAGTAAAATAAACTTTTTTTTAACATAGCACTATGAGGCCAATATCTGCTTATGCAGATAATCCCAAACTTCAACTGAAAAAGATTGGGCCCACTGACCAAGCCTTAATTAAAGGATCTCAATCCAATTGTATTCTTTATAATCACTTCTTTTAATAATGCACAAAGAATTACCTGATCTTCATAACCAACTCAGTGAAACTGGGTCTTTCACTGGGGTCGTAGGACCAGCAGCGGGTCATGAGTGAGTAGAGGGCAGGAGGGCAGTTATCTGGTTTGGGCAGTCTGATGCCTTGCTCCAGCTGGTTGATCACAGCTCTGTTCTCAAGCCAGAAAAACGGCTGCTGTCCACCGCTCATTATCTCCCACATACACACAGCTAGAAAACAACACAGAAACAAAAATAAGCTTGGGAATGTCCACCCTCCAGTTCATTATTCATTTTCAGATTGTGTAATAGACTACAAATAGAAAATATCAGGCAATAAGGATGAAATTCAACACATTAAGAAGAATAGCAAACAAAGACAAACAAATGCCACCTGAAGCAGTCATTGTGGTGCTTGGTAATGGAGCTAGTAGTAATTATAACTATTCATTATTCATGTTTTTGATTATTTTCATTAATTGCACTTTTCAAAAAAGTTATTTTTCCACCAGATGAAGCTCAAAAAGCTTTATTTTGCTTTATTTTACAATAAGCTGTGTAAAATAGAATATTTCATTCTTGTACTTAAAAACAAACTATGGCTCTCCGACAGGAAGCAGCTGTTGGGTCAGAATCTACCTAATATAGTGCTATAATAAAGTGATATATAAATAAATTATGGTATGGTAATATATCTCATGTTTTTAATGCATATCCTATAGCTTTATTTTAGCTATATCAGCCTTCAGTCCACTTTATGTCCACAGTTGTATCAGTCACTGTTGCAAAAAGAAATACATGAACTAAATAACATGTATTTTGTGAGAAAATATTACAGATCTGGGTCAATAATAGTGTTTAGTTCATGCTTAAAAATTCATAATGGAAATCATAAGTATGGTTGAATTCAGTGCATGAAAACACACAGTGCAGAACAAATTCATTTTACATTGTTGGCCACATACAGCCCAGTTTGATCTTAAGTGGGCCGGATGAGAGAAACTCCCTTTTCTGTCAGTGTAAAGATATTTAACTACACATTTAATGTCTAATATATTTAATCATGAAAAAGAAGTGCAATTTCAACAGTACCTATCAGTTTTTAGTCATTGTATGGCTGCTTTGGGCTTAAATTGTAAGAAATAAATGTGAAAATTACAGAAAACTGCACAGACTGACCTGGAATTGGAAAACGTAACTTTTTTTAATCAATTAACAGGATATATCTTTTTTCTTCCGGGGACGAGCTGTAAAAATCATAAATTTTATAGTAACTATAAAATATAAAATAAAAAGTAATTTTAAGTAACACTGAGGAAGCGCTAATGAATTAATACAGGCTAGGTACTGAGTGAAATATTATGGTCATTATTAATCAGAAGATTTAGGAATGCTACTGGAGCTGATGGGCAGTAATTAATAAATACATGTCATGTGGTTGGAGTCATGTACCTGCGATGCGTTCAATGGTGGGAAATAAGTGCAGGATTTTACTCTGGGTTACAATATCATATAATGAAAAAGCAGGAACTCTATTACTTATTTGCATTGGTTTAGTGTGAATGGCCATGGTCTTTATCAGTAGGAAGGAAAAGGCTAAAATTTATGCCCTTCTTCACATTTTCCAAAGTCGTCCAGTGGGCCATATTGGAGTCTTTGTCAGGCTAATTCAGGGTCCCAGGCCTTGTGTTTGTTTATGTTTTAGAAAAGCTGATTTACATTAGGGGAGGATATCAAATAGTCAGGCATCATAAAGGTAATTCCTCACTCTCTTAGGCCTCAAAGGTCAGAGGATGCCAGTGTTTCAGTACTTTTGTAAAAGCACTAGGAGTAAATACACATGAAAGGCTGTTAGGTTGGGATTCTGAGCCTTCTGAGGTTTAAAATTCCCCCATGTAAACCATCAGTGTTTGAGCTAAAAAAGCAAAACAAAGAAAAGAAGAATAACAGAGTCCACTGTTATGTGTGTGTGCACGCTATCTGTAATGTAGAGTCATATCAGCTTAAATAATCCCTGCCTCGTCATAAAACTGTGTAGCCCTTGTTTCGGTTGATTATTAACCAGTAACCTGACCTTTTTCTATGTGCGAGTGTTTCTTAGTCTCTTGTGCACCAAACCCTCAAAATGTCACCGAGCTGTTGAAGGTAAATGCGTAACAAGCTCACCAAACATCCACACATCACTAGCTGAGGTAAAACGCCTGAAATTAATGGATTCTGGGGCCATCCACTTGATTGGTAATCGGGTCACAGATGCTGCAAAGAAATTAGCACACTGTATTATAGTCAAGATAGTCAAAGCCATGGTTTTTAAAGATTTTTCCAAATAAGTTGATTAATTTGTGTATTTGTTTTAAATATTCTTTTATTTTTCTATTGACAAGGAGACATAACAGACTGTGGTTTAACTGTATAGATCCTTTAATCGAAAATTCTGATCAAAATTATTACATGACTTAAAACAATAATGTGAACAAGATCAAAATATAGGAAAAACATAACAGAAGCGTTTACAGTTAAAGTATTTTATAAATCTAGCTGATATTTTATGTTTATTGCATGAAACATTTGTGTTAGTTCAAGAGTGTCTCTTTTACCTTTGTAGTATTCTTCATCCTCTATGTACCTTGATAGACCAAAGTCTCCAAGCTTCACACAGTCCGGACTGGCGACTAATATATTCCGAACTGCTATGTCTCTGTGAGCGGACAGGATTGGAGGAAAGGTTGATGTTTATGTGGGTACAGGTGGATAATGTAGGTAAGATTCAGGGGAAATGTAAATAATGCATGTTAAAACCTGAAATTGTGCACTCAAACAGTCTGCAGACAACTCAATGGAACATGTTGTTCTGCTGTTTCAGTACAACTTTCCTCTTTTCAATGTTTTAAGCTTAAATAAAACAAAGTTTTTCCAAAATGTGAAGACTTCATCACTCATTCACACTAGAGTTAAAATACGACGGTAGGCTCCTCTCCTTGCAACTAGGAAAAAAGGCTGCATTCAATTTTTTAGCTGGTGGACCGATTGCAAATAGTTGCAGACCAACTGTGTTGCCTGCGTGGCGCCCACTTTCAATCAAAAGGCGACTGAGTAGGATGCATTGTGGGAGAAAACCCAACGATACAAATCCAACTCTTTGAATCAACTTGAGATATTATGTCTGCTTCGTTTGTCATGAATTAACAAAGAAGCATGCCTCACCTGGCCATCAAACTGCTTGTCACTACTTGAACCTCTGGAAATGGAGGAGTGTGTGTAAAAATGGCTGTAATTCTTAAGCTGAAAGTGTGGATTACATTTGAGAAGCAGACCCTCGGGTAGACCCAGAAACCACAGTACAGATTATATATCTCGACTGTCGAGAGTCGAGATATATAATCCCTCCTGGACTGGAAACTCCTCGGGATTTCCCAGGAGGAACTGGAAAGTGATGCTGGGGACAAGGATATCTGAAATACCCGCCTAAGCTGGTGCTACTTTTATGTCAGACCATGATCATTTATGCTCAAAGGAGGCAGAGCTTATAACACTGTGACCTTTCTTTTGAATAAAAGCATTCATTTTTTAATTAAGAAGAGATGTAAAAAAAAAAAGAATAAAAAAAATGTACCTGTGTACCATGTTAACCCCTCCGAGGTAGACGAGAGCTTTGCAGATCTGCAGGCTGAACAGCACCAAGGTTGTATTTGTCAGCTTTTCTTTGTTTTGAACCAGGTAGTGTCCCAGCTGCAAGAAAATCAATAATGCGTTTAATCAGTCAGGAATTCACATGTGCGACATCTGCTGTGGCATCCAGAAGCTACACTAGTTTAAAAAGAAAAAAGAACATATATTAAATGCATATTTTCTATAACCAATCAGGAAATGAGGACTAACCTCCCCATACTGATAAAGCTCCATGACAATCCACACGGGATTCTCCTCTATGATTCCAATCAGTCTGACGATGTGGGGATGGTCGAGGTTCTTCATGATTACTGACAAACACAAACATCACAACTTATCAGGACAACTCTGTCAGTTACTGCTGGCACAGTTGTCGTGAACGAAGCAGCTGTTTTAGAAATCTTTTTCTCTGCGTACCTGCTTCACTCATGAATTTTTCCATCACGTCAGGTGAACAGTCTTTGCAGGTTTTCACTGCCACATTAACTCTTTCACCATGCTGTCCAATTAAACACATGTTACTGCACATTCACTTTGCGTGCTGCCATTTATTTCTAATGCAATCGTGTATTTTACAGATGCTCTGTAACACACCGCACTTAAACCCTTTAACCTTACAGCTTTTTTGTATACTCCGTCGTAGACTTCCCCAAAAAAACCCTCGCCGAGGATTCGGCCGAGAACGATGTCATTTCGCTCGATGCCGTATTTCACAACTGCAGAGCAACAGTAACATTTGTGAACATTAAAAAGTGAGTTTTCACAGGTATGAACCTGCAACAGAATTGAATAAAGACTTTTCCGAACCTGATTTTGGCCTTTCATCAATCTCACAGTAGATATCTGAACCTAAAAATGCAAAAGCTCATTTTTATTGTCTTCATAATAACGTCACTATTAAAAGGAATTTGGTTTTTAACTATTAAAAAGTGTACAGCATAGGTTGTTAAAATTCCGAGCTCACCCATACTGTGTCTGAGTGAGCTTGTCTCTCTGCTGCTCCAAGGAAAAGACAAAATGGGGGAAAGCCTAAGTCAGAAATGTTCAAATTAGAGCACTGACTGCATGAGTCAGTAAAACAGCCACTTACCCAGTAGGAATTTCAGGTAGGGAGGTTCTTGCATTGGCATCTAGGATAGGAAGTAGTAATGAGAATCCAGATTTACTTTTAAGAATATATTTCAAACAGCTTTTAAGACAATGGTCAATCCTTAAAAACAATATGTTGCCCTTTATTGCAAATTTTAACTCCAGTGATTGTCAAGAAAACAATAGATGAATCTTACACACCTTTATTTGGTCGGTGGATAACACTTTCATCTGTGTTGTTTTCCAAGCGGCAGTACCCGTCAATAAGATCAATCATGTTCTCAGCTGTAGCGACCGTGGCCACATTGATGGTCAGACGCTATCAATGAGGACACAATGGCATGTCACAAAAATACATAGACTGAATGGCCAGTTTAGAAAATACCAATATCTCATCAGCCAACCACATGGCAGCAATGCATTTAGTCATGTAGACCGGCAAAAGCTCAAACATTAAAATAAGGTGAGCTAGGTAAGAAATGTGAGTTAAGTGACTGTGAATGTGGCATGGCTGTTGCTGCTCAGCGTGCTGGTCTGAGTATTTCACACACTGAACTTTACAGAGAGTAGTCCAAACAGAGAAAGTATCCAATGAGCAGCAGTTCTCTGGATGAAAATGCCTGGTTGACGCTAGAGGTCAGAAGGAAATCAGTTTGAGTTGATAGAACGGCACAAGTAGGTGTTGAATGCACAAGACATCAAACCTTAAAGCAAATTGGGCGATCGTGGCTCAAGAGGCCTTGTAATCGGAAGGTTGCCGGTTCGAGCCCCGGCTTGGACAGTCTCAGTCGTTGTGTCCTTGGGCAAGACACTTCACCTACCGCTTACTGGTGTTGGCCGCTTATGTCAGTCTGCCCTGTGGCTACAACTGTACCTTGCCTCCACCAGTGTGTGAATGAATGGGTGGATGACTGGGTGTGTAAAGCGCTTTGGGGTCCCTAGGGGGGACTAGTAAAAGCGCTATACAAATACAGGCCATTTACCATTTACCATGGGCTACAACCACAGGAGACCACACTATGTGCCACACCGGTCAGCTAAGAGACTACAATTCACACAAGTTCACCAAAACTGGACAACATAAGATAGGAAAAATTGCTTGTTTAATGAATCTTTAATGTTGCTGCAACATTTGCTTAGTGGGGGTCAGAATTGGGTCTACAACACATAAAAGCATAAATAAATCCTGCCTTGTTCATGCTGCTGGTGATGCTGTAATTGTGTGGGGGAAACTTTTCTTGGTACATGTTGACCTAGCACCAGCTGAACATAGTTTCAACACCCAACACATTTGCTAACCATGCCCATGCCTTTCTGACCACAGTGTACCCATCTTCTGATGAAACACAACATGTCACAAAGCTCACTGCTTTCTTAAACATAGCAATGAGTTCACTGTACTAAATGGCCTCAGATCTTAATTCACATCATGAATGTGCACCCGACAAATCTGCATTAACTTTGTGATGTTAATATGGATCAATATCTCTGAGCAATGTTTCCAGCACCTTCACAAATCTGTGCCACAAAGAATCGAGGGAGTGCTGAAGAGAAAACAGTCCAATCAAATACCAACGAGGTGTACCTAACAAAGGGAGCTATTGAGTGACATTCCCTAATATTTCAAACTATAGGGAGGAATATTACACTTACTTGCTTCGCGCCCTCTATGTCAAGATTTAGGAGAGCCTTGCCATCGTTCTGCGATATGCATTGTACTTTCTTAATTTGTTTGAAGTCAGCTAAAAACACAGCCTGCCACACAAAAGGAATGAATGCAATGATTAAATTATGAAGTTAAACCTGTGTGCAAGATTAACAAAATCTTAATCACGCTTACAGCTGAATCCTTCTGTGTGCGTTGGCGAATTCCTCTCCCACCGACGACCAGCTCCACCGACAGACTCCAGCCTTGCTATTGACAAATAAAAACATTTGAAACATTAATACCTCAAACAGTAAATCTACAGATCTTGGAGTTCTGGACAAGCTAAACGAGATCTATTTTGTTATTTATGAATAAGACACGATTCATTGCTCCAGATGAACATCGTGTTCCTGCTCACCACTAGTTCACAGGGGAAGGCCTCTTCATCGTAGCTGACGAACTCCTTAAGCGTCTCAAAAAACTTGATCATGCAGTTATCCTCCTTGAGTGTTGCAAATTGCTGAAATGTTTGCTGAATCATCTTGCGCAGGGGCCTAGGCTGGATCACAGCCACAGAGATTTGAAAATGGTAAAACTTGCACTTTTGCACAATAGTGACTCAATATTAATTTGCAAAGGAAGTATCATAATTTGTGGGTGCCTGTTTAGGTAGGACACACTAAGTCACGTTTAGAGAAATTTACCTTCATGCTGTTAATCAGCTGCTGTGGAAAGAAAAGGTCCAGGCCAACTTCTTTTCTAAATTGGTAAAACAAACAAAAAACCTTAGAAGAATATTCAGAATTAAAAACATACTCTAGAGCTTGAAAGGCAATCTATTGCCGACGTTAGCTGTTTGTCAAACTGTTGGTACTGGCATTTATAATGGCCAATAAATATAAATAAAAATTTCAGTTCAAGTTTTTTGGTAAGGAACAATAAATAGCTACACATATTTAGGGTGTCTCAAAGAAATGAATAAATATAATATATAATAATGTATCGGCTTTTTAAATCATCATCATGTCATTTAAATTTTATATTGAGCTTGCATCAACCGGTATGCAGCCTGTTTGAATTGGTCCTGATTTTCCTCCATGCTGTGACTTGTCTTACTTTTTTTCTTTGTCTTTTACTTAGTATTACATAATTTCCCTAGGGATTAATGAGGTATTCTGATTCTGATTTAATATTTAAAAAATGGTCTTTTAGTTTAATTCAAGGCATTTTTAATCATGTTTTGAAGCTGAGGGCTCACAACCCATGAAGTGTCACTTTTAGGGTAACGTAAGTAAACAACACCAGTTAAACTGGATTTAAAAGCCTTTAATGTAATATTAGAGCGAGAACTCTTTGTACTGTACAGAAAGTAAAAACTTACTCTAGCAGCTCAAAGTTAGATTTCTTTTCAAGACCTTTTGCATTCATGTCTTTGTAGAACCGCCTGTGAAAACAGAGTGAGAATAAAGGTACAAAATGATTAATAAAAATAAAGGCAAATGTGAGCAATTTAACTATAGCTTTTGATCATTCTATTAAATACAAAGCACAGCAATATGGGTTAAGTTATGAAAGAGCCTGCAAGAGCGAGATGATTGGAAAGTGTACAGTAAATACACCCAGTTCAGTCACCTCACACTCACAGCGAGGTAAGGAATGCAGTGACTCACCTGATCTCCAAACAACCAAGCTGCAATGCCATCCCGTCACTGACTTTACTGGCATGATACTGCATGTAATCACTACGCACCTATAATAAAACGTCACAAATTTGAGTTTTATGCGAATACCAACAAAACAATTCTAAATAGAACTTCAAACAAAGTCAGTCAGGACTCTTTAAATTAAAAGAAAACCATTTCCACCTAGAGTGATTTTTACTTGACTTTGCAGCACCAACCCAGTCTATCATCAATGACAACAGGCTTCTTTAGTAGAGTTGGGTTGCAAAGCGACTTGCAAAGGCAGCAGCAAATTTAGCTAGGCTTAAGCAACTAAAGTAACACACTCTACACGAGATTTGCTAAAATGATGCACAGGATATCAGTTAAACAACAACAACAAGTACAATAGAGGCATGAAGCTTTTATGATAGGATAACAAATACAGTTACCTGTTGGTAAAAATACACAAAGGTCGATCTGTCATCTTTGAATTTTTCCACAAAATTCACAGGAATGTATCTGATACGAAGGTCATATCTGTGCTCGAAAGGAAAATATAGATATCAGCTTACAAATAAAACTCAATACAATAAAGCTTACAAAAAGTACATATGTTAATTACAGATTAATATCCTAATAGTCCATCAGTACCTCCACTCAGCTTCCAGATGATTGCTCTCATAGCGCTTCTCCACTTCTCCGACAGTCAGGTCTGGATGGAGCCAGTGAAGTTCTTCTGACTTCAGGTGCTTTAGCATGAGGCCATAGCATCCTGCGTGTTGAACGTTTGGCCCTAAACGCCCGCTGACCAGAATCGAACGAATGATAGCCTAAAGGAGAAAAAAAGAAGTTTAAAAAAATACTTTTTGAAAAGATTTTTGGTCATCCTTCAGTTTATTGAAATTTCTGGTTTAAACTCGTTTAAATATGTAATGGCGATAAAATTATAACATTAAGTGGTGGAAACACGATTTGGCACTTCCCTTTTTTGACAATGAAATTCTCTTCCCCATATTTTCTGGGCTACACTCTCACCCTAATTTGCCAGGAGTTGTCACATTTCACCAGCTTGAAATTCTTGCCCAGGTTGTTGTTGGTGCAGAAGCACACTTTAAGGATTTTGACAGGTCCACCATCCCCAGAGAATTGTGCTTCAGGGCCAGCCTCCGTTTCATTTTGTCGTGGACTGGGCACCTTCCAGGACAGGGTGTCACCAGACATCACCTCATACATTGTCAAAGGTGGGTTGGCATCATCACATCAAATTCATCCTTTAAACAGAGAAAAGAAAAACAATACTTTATATACACAGTGCTTTTTTTTTTTTTAGATGGACATCTGGGTAAACAAAGGTTTAACTGGAAGAACTGAGTGATAATAATTTCTTCAAAAGAAAAGGACACACTGTTCTGTGAGTTGCTTCATTATACTACTACAGTCATGCGATGCTTCACTTTGAAGCTGTGATCTTTTGCCATGTGGCTGCTATGATTCATATCATTTTTTCTGAGATATCCAGATTACATTCTTTCTCAACCAGATTTCAAGTGAGGACCTGCAAGGTTTTGGAGTAAAACTAATGGCTGCTCTAAAACCGGTTTGAGAGCAGCCATTCACAAACATGCAAGTACAATGAAATATTGAATTCTTTGCATTTTCATCTCCATAATATTTCGCTACTAAACGCTGTTTCTCTATTAACAACATTCCTTTTGCCACCTGTTAACTACCAGTTCATTTTCACTCTTTCCCTGCAAATGATTTGTTATAAAATGTGTTGTCTAAATAGCTTGGGAAGAAAGTGACTGGACTTCTTCGACTTTGTGGAGACATTTGACCTTTCATCCAAGAGGCTGCCTCAGTTCAATTCAATTCAATTCAGTTAAATTCAATTTATACAGCACCAAATCACAACAACAGTCGCCTCAATGCGCTTTATATTCTAAAGTAGACCTTACAATAACACATACAGAGAAAAATCCAACAATCATATGACCCCCTATGAGCAAGCACTTTGGCAAAAGTGGGAAGGAAAAACTCCCTTTTAACAGGAAGAAACCTCCAGCAGAACCAGGCTCAGGGAGGAGTGGCCATCTGGCACGACCGGTTGGGGTGAGAGAAGGAAGACAGGATAAAAGACATGCTGTGGAAGTTCTAAAACCAAAATAGTGGACAGTCCCTTAAGAGGACATATTTAGAAGTATAAAGTTAGTTAGCAGTATAAACTCAACCACCTACAACATTTCCAAGCTCCTTGCCAACATCCTAGCTCACACCACAACCCACCATGAACGACCATGACTGAAAAGAGGAGATTGCTTACGACACCTCTCAGCCACCTACAATGCAGTTTTAAAATGACTTCCCAGAAGCTTAAAACCCCAACTCACATCTTGTGTCAGGTGACCTCAATAGGTCGCGTGTTAGAGTAAGGCGAGGTCTCAGAGCGATTTCATGTGAAACCGCTGGTGGTAATAACCCACATGTTTTTTCATACTTTGCCTCATGTGATGACACACATGATTCATAGTGGGTCAACGACCCTCTTACGGAGCTTGGACCATCTTAAGGGTTTAAATACCTGGAACTCCTGACCATTTGGTTTCAGAGCTGAATGAGCCGTCTTTTGGATGACAGTTCAAAGAGTATACCAAAGTAAGACAGGTGAAACACTGTCATGAAGGTTAGAGGTCCAGTTGCTTTCTTTCCAAGGTCCTTAGGCTAATCATGATCTGGATCACTGAGAACCTACACAGAAAATCTGTCAGGCAAAAGAATAACATATAATTCATGTTGCTTTGTTCAAACATACATTTTAATCACGTGTTTATGGTCATTTTAAACGTTGTAGTTAAACTTTCTATTAATTTGGTGTTAAATGCCATTTGCGGTCCAACTGCAGAGACTACTAGCCCACCGGGGGAATGTAGCAATGTTTTTAACACAACTGTCGGTATAAATACCAAGGTTATGCATAAGCTTGGTATGCATGCTCATTAAATTAAAAAAACCCTTGAATGTTAAAACTCCTGACAGCACACTGAGACTACAACTTCCACAGGCTCACCAAAACTGGACAATAGAAGATTGGAAAAATATTATCTGGTCTAATGAGTTGCATGTAGCTGCTGTGTGATGCTATTCTGTCAACATGGACCAAAATCTCTGAAGAACATTTCCAGACGTTTGCTGAATCTATACCATGAAGAATTAAGGCAGTTCTGAAGGCAAAAGGAGGTCTGACATAGTACTTCATTAATGGAGTGACTGGAGTTTAAGTTTCCTTAAATCCATAAGTAATTGCACTTACAGTATGCAGTATGAAAGTGATGGCCTAACCTCTGTGTGTAAAGATTGGAAAAGGACAGTAAAAGTGTGCAAACCAACACAACAACACTGAAATCCACTGGAAACCAAAAATCATTGAGTTACTGACTAGCGACTATAACATCATTGTGTTGGGCATTTTCCATCCTGTTTTTAATTATAAGAAATTGGCTTCTTTGAGTTTTATTAAAGGATAACTTAATCATTTGAAATTCTAGGAATTCTTTTTCTTCTCATTCATGTCCAGTATGCTATAGCTAGCAGGCAGTTAGCTTACCTTTAGAGCTATATATTAGCCTGTCACAAAACTATCAGTTTTGCCATATAATTTGTCTTTTGATTTCAGATGTAAAAACCTTTTACATCACAAATACTTGTAGTAATTTGGAAATATTGCAGTTGTCTGACACAGCAGGCCAGACTCTATAATGTGGATTTTCTGCAGCGCATTTAGCATAGTACACATCTCAGCTGAATAGATGGTGGCACAGACTCACAGGTGTCAGATTCAGACACAAAAATCCAGCACAAGTGATGCTCTGTTTAGTACAATGACTGGAATAACTATCTAAGCCTGAAGGTGTCAAAATCTGCCTACCACCAAAACTGATCAGATATGCTAACTGGTTCAGCATTACGTTGAGCATACAGACCTGACATTCTAAATCCAAAATACTAAAAAGCAATAAAGACCCCTCCTTCTATCATAATTGTTAATGTTTTATATATGTTTTTTTTTTTTTTTTAAATCTAGTAAGGTTTTTAGGTCTTGTACTATGCTTTGCTCATGAGATTGGCATAGACTATATACATAACATTTAACTAAATCTTAATTCATTTTTAGTGTTTTTTCTTAAACCAATTTTAATGGTTTTGAAGCCACTGGAGCTTTTTTCAGCTGTCACATGACTAACACACCAAGACAGACAACCAGTCATGCTCATATTCCCCCCCTAATCTAGGATCGCCAATTGACCTAACAAGCATTTTGGGACTGGAAGAAATCCACAGTGTACCTTGAGAGAGCAAGAGGAACAGGTAAACTGCACACAGAAAAGTACCAGCCGGTCAGTGGATTCAAATCTGAGACCTTCTTGGTGTGAGGCATCAGTCCCAAACACTGCACCGCTGTGCTGTCCTGAATTAAAATTATGGCTTGTTAAAACAACATGCAATGATAAAAAAAAAAAAAAATCCTTTCTTTTTCATGTAGGAATATTTATCTATCCTCCAAGAGCAGATAGGAATATTTTTGAACGCATTCGAGCAACAGGAGATTCTGCACTGACCATTTGGTGATCTGAGATTTTAACAGTTCTTATGGCTGTGATAAAATAACAGCTATAAAAACACTTTTGGAATTAGACGATAATTTGTTCGCTGTTCTGAAAAGCAAGGGTGCTGTACACCCTGTGACCAACCAAGTTATGTGACACAGATAAAGGCAGGAATTACCGTGTGAACAAAAACTAAATAAATAAATGCACAGAAGCTCTTACCTTCTTATGACCAATCAAAAACTGAAGGCTCAGCAAACCGAGCAAAAGAAACAAGCTGCAACACGCATACCTCAAAATACTGTCGATCGGAAAAGTGTCTTCTGTCTGTCATGAGGTGTTTCCGTACAAATGAAACTCCACGCTGTTAGTCCGTGAGGGAGCCGAGCAGCGTTAATTCTTTCAGGGCTTTCTGCTGCTTTTCGACTGTGTTTGTTAGCCTGAGGCCATGAATTCCTCAGCAGGGCTGAGTGGGTGTGTTTGTGTGTAAGTGTGTGTGTGTGCGTGTGTATGTGTAGAAAAGAAAAAGAGAAGATGAGTGTGAAGCAAAGGCGGCATGTTACACCATCACCTGGGTGTGGGCAGCCTGAAAGAGGGGTTCCAGGAGACAGAGTGAAGTTTAAAATTACTTACCAAGAAAAAGCATCCATGGACTGAACATGTGGATTCCACTGATTGCTGTCAGTAAACCTAAACATTACATACTGCTACAAATGGCCAAACACCATTGCAAAATCCTTTGTGACAAAATATTTGCACAAGGCTTATTACACAGTATACCATGAAGGGTTTGACGTCATAGGGTCAACAACAACCACAACAACAGCAACAACAAGACAGAAAAAAAAATCATCGAAACAAGACCACTGGTTGTCGTAAGATCTTAAACACGCTGTTGGGCAAGCGTGTGAGACTAGATTTAGTTTTTAACACTTCAACACACAAATCAGGAACAACGAGGCACAGACATGGACAGGTCCCTGTTTAAACTGGGCTTCTTACCAAGTATAAAGACTGGCTTTAAAAGCCAAGCAAAGTATTTCTGGAAAGAGGCGAGCGTTAACAAAAACCTTTTGTTTGTTGGCGGTGAGTCACAATTAATAAAAAGAAACAAAAACCTGACAACACACAAATATAGGCAACTGAGCACTTGTGTCACTCAGATAGACCAATTTATCGCTTTTGAATGATTTCAGTTCCTCTTATGTAACTGCAGATTACTTCCTTCTGACTTTCAGACTGATGGTAAAAAAAAAAAACTATGCTTTTTTTTAGGTTTTTGAATTATTGTGATGAAAGTAATGAAGAAAACAAGTCTCAATTCAATCATTAACAAAAATAATTTCCCACAAAATGGCAGGTTAGATTTGTTGCCTTTCTTTGCTCATTTTACAATCAGATAGATTAGATTAATATATCAATGATGAATTAATAAATTTAGAAATAATGTTCAGATACCTCAAAGTAAGTTCCTGTGTTTTAATGGCAGTGAGCTCTCTTGATTATAGGAAAAGAGCCATCCAATTCTAGAGAAGGACAGTCATGTCACGCAGAATGAGCTCTCAAAAAAAGTCAACACGCACACACAAACACACACTTTTTAAAAGTCCCCAAGTAATCACAGACAACCATGAAGTCTTTTCTTCTGATTGTCTGTAAAAACACTCTGTTTTTTTTAAAGTTTTTTGGTTCATAAGTGAACAAAAGTGACACTTGCCAGGCACACGCGTTGTTGCCACTCGCACACTGTCACGCTGGCACTTGAGTTGTTATGGTAACGACTGTTCTCTCCAGGGAGTTTTTTTTTTTTTTAACACAAACTGAGAGCGAGGTGGAGTGAACTAACTGTTTCAACACTCATCCACAACAGAGGCCTCAGCGGGACAATAAGTGGAAATATTCATTACCGCAGACAATTATCTAGAGGAGTTACTGCTGTATGCCTCCGCTATTATTCTGCTGGGATCTAATGAAAACAGCATCAACTGAGGAGGGCGTATGGACGCTGATAAATGAGAAGGAAATTCCACAAGAAAATGAGTGGCAAGGCAGAAACTTTAAACAAGGCTGCACTTAGAGGACAGTGGAGGGTGTACAGAAACGCTAAACTGATTCTGCAATGCAGTAGGTCTCAGAGAAATAATGGCCACCAACACGCAGCTGGGGAAAGTCTAACACACTGTAAGGTTCTTTTGATTACTTTTATCCTTTTTTTATTATGTAAAAACTTGCTTTTTTCCACGACCTGGCTTTTTGCTAAGTTTAAGCTTGCATATAAAACTTTACTCCTGTTTACATTCAGTCTATTTGGAAAGCTCCCATCAGAGTGAGACCAGTAACACTTAAGCTGCAACTCCAAGTTCATTAATCAGTTAGTTGCTTGAAATAAAAACAGTCTCTCTTCATTGTTTTAAGGATTAAATATCTTTGTTCAAGCTCTGTTTTATATAATTGTGAAAAAATAATCGTAGGTTTTTAGTCCTTAATTTATTGTTCATTAGTAAGTATTATATCAGTAGTTGCCGTTCGGTTCAGTGTTATTTATTTTGCACCAATCACAGGGACAGTTAACTCAAGGCACGTTATACTGCAAAGTAAAGACCCTGAAATAACTGGGGGGAGCAGTTAGGGACAGTGGGAAGGAAAAACTCCCTTTTAACAGGAAGAACCGTCCAGCAGAACCAGGCTCAGGGAGCAGCACCCAGATACCAATCCTCATATGAAATATTTGATGCTTTTATTTCACGATCTTGAGTTTAGACACAGCCTTTCTTGAACAAAGTTCAAGTTTTCAAGTTTATAATTTGCAGTAATTTAAAGTTTGTTCACTACATTCAACCTCTCCTTTTAGCTGTAAACTTTCCTATTCAGCATCTAAATGACTCCTGCATTAAAGCAAACATGTATTTAAAGATATGACCACGCGTTTTAAATTACTGCTGAGAGATGCTTGTCATCTTTTCTTTTAATAAATGAAAAGCATGCTCGGTTGACTGACTTGCCCGTTGCAGAATATCCCATTTCACTGCCTTGAATAACTTGTCGGTTTGCACCTTGTTGCAAACTCTCTATATTTACATTCATGCAGACGCCTCCATGGTAGATACTGACAATGATACACCTATCTCCCTGAGTGTGTTCTTGTCTTCTTTAGATGTTGTGAAGTTGTTTGTCTTAACCATGGAAATAATCCTGTCATCACACACATTAGTCATCTTCTGTGGACTTGCAGGCCTTTTGGTACCAGGCTGTTGATTTGCCCGCTCCTGAAATTTCTGCAACTCTCTGATAGGGTTATTTTGTTTTTCAGTCAAATGACTGAATCCTTCACTTTTACTGACATTTATTTGGGCCTAAGTGAAAACTTATAAAATAAAACAAATCTATTATTGATATTAGTTAGGCTTTCTATTTTGCACATCCTCTGACAGCCTCTCGGGTTTCTTTCTAAAGCAGCAGTAGCAGCCAGACAGCTGTGTATATGGAAGACACTGTGTTTCCCAAAATCTGTCATGACATGCACACCTGACAGTAACATCCATTCCTTGAACAAGTCTCATCACATGGTGTTTCTGGGAATTGGTATCGGAAAACTCTCACCGGTCATTATCTTACCTACCTTTTTTACTATGTGTGTGTATATATATTAGAAACAAATCTTACTCTTGATATCTGAGAGTAAAAAAAAGTTAATTCCTCTCCTGTAGAGATGATAAAACTACAGCAGTTATTGTGTAACCTCTGTTCCTGGTGGAAACACAGCGCAGGCAGGCAGGCAGGCTTACTCTCTAAACACATTTGTGCTGAGGGTCTGCATATTGCAACGTCATGACCCCAGGCACTGGAATGCGGCGGGCTGCCTCCTCACCTGCACAGACATGCTTTGATAATGAACAAAGTTTTCTTTCTATGTGAAAAAACAGCAGCTAGGACTCCACAATCTGCCGTGACACTCAGCTGCTTATCCTGAAAACACACTTGCACAAGCCTCACATTTTTTTCACTTTCCTATCAGTCAAAGAAAATATTTTAAAACTCACGTTTGTGGATAGTTTAAAGAATGAAAATGAATAAAACAAATTCTGGATTTGCATGCTTGTGCGATCGTATAAATGTTGGCCAATCAGTCTTTTATTAACTTGTACAGTACATTTGGGCCTATGGCAAACACTCGGATTAATCATAATGGTTTGTTCAGCAGTATCTGGAAACCCCTGTGCTCACAGAAACATAAACACGAGTTAATCTTTGAGTCTTACCTGATTCTGATTGAACTTCCCTGAGAATAAAAGCTTTATGGAAAGTACAATTCCTCCCGGAGAGCCCTGTGCACGTCAGTTCGCCTCTCGCACTGTTAGTCGAGCAGAAGGGGCAGGTAGCCACTCCCTCACCTCTGGCGTGCTGATCTAAGGTGAGTCGACTTCCTTATTTCAGGAGACTTTCATGATCCGGGATAAATAAACTGTCTCCCCAACAGTTTTGAACTGTTTACGACCCAGGAATGATTTTTGAAATATAATACAAAAAAGCAAAGAGAAACCGAGTTCTTTAAAATCAAATATGCACAAACCCTGTCCTGAAATATTCTTATATTTATTCTCTCCCGTCTAACAAACTTTTTCCTCTACGTTAAGTCACCTTCACTGGTGTTATGTTATAGCTAAATCTTCTGAACACCAGAGGGCGCTGTACGCTCAAAAATATCGGGCTGACGTTAAGCGCCAACCTGCAACCTCCAACTATTTGTATAAGCAGATATAACTCAAGTCCTGAATGCAGTTGTCTCATGCGACCTTAGATCAGCTATTATTTTTTCCTTATATAGCTCATGTTATAAAAAAGTGGACTCATCTACACTGAGCTTTCCTGTTGAGGTTTTTGATTTCGTTGATTATAAGCAGAAGGACAGTCTTTAGGATAATACAGGTTTGAAGGATGTTTATCTGCTTTAAATCCTTTATTTAGTTAACGCATACATACAGTCCAAAGCATCACTTTTCTTAGCAGGATAGCGGTGGGTTTGGAGCCTATCCCAGCCCCTATCCAGGGTACACAGGGCTAATTTAGAATCACCACTTAACTAATTTCCTCCCAGTTGGACTGCTGGAGGAAACCAGAGCACGTGCAAGCTCCACATAGAGGTCCCAGCCAACCAGCCGCAATGAGGCAAATGAGCCAACAGTGTTTACCACTTACCTATAATTTTCTTTAGAAAGGTAATTCGATCTAGGGACGGGCGTTATAAGGTTGCTCGATCTATAAATGGTTACATTGTTCCATCCTCGTACAAATTGGTGCAAATACAATTTATATTTAAACAAATATACTCACCGGCCATTTTACTTTTGCACTTGGGTACACTGTGGTCATAAAGGGGTGGACATACAATTATATTCAGGTAGGGTGTGGTTAAATATGCCCCACACTATTACACAAGCAGCACACTGTACCGTAGAAAAAAGGCAGTTTTTAAATCTGTGCTTTCATCTTTTTTATGCCACTTTCCGACCCTTCTATCTGAGTGTTAACACAGAAGTAAAGACTCTTCAGACCAGGCAATGTTTTTCCGTCTTTGTCCAGATATGATGTAGCCTCAGTTTGCTGTTCTTAGCTGACAGGAGTCCCACCTGATGTGGTCTTTTGCTGCTGTAGCGCATCTCCTTCAAAGTTCAATGCTTTGTGTGTCTTCTGCATGGCTTGGCTAGTGATCACACCATTGTTGTAGCTAAAGGCAATTGCACTAAACCTCTGTAGAAGCAGTCTGGCCATTCTCCTCTGGCCTTTTGACATCAGCAAGGCATTTTCTCTCAGGGAACTTCCTCTCACTGGATATTTTCCCTTGTTCAGACCATCCTCTGTAAACTCTAGAGATGGTTGTGTGGAAAATCCCAGCAGATCAGCAGTTTCTGAAATACTCAGACCAGCCCACCTGGCACCAACAACCACTCCACCTTCAAAATCACTTAAATCTCCTTTCTTCCTCATTGTGATGCTCCATTTGAACTTCAGCAAGTTGCCTCAATCGTTTCTACATGCCTAAAGACATTGATTTGCTTTAAATATAATTGGCTGAGTGGATATTTGAGTTAATGAACAGTTGATCAGTTATGTCTAATGAAATGGCCAGTTAGCTTAGATACATGAGTGATGTGTTTTTGATGATATAATGAAGGTTAACTTCCTATTCAGTTGTCATTACGGTATAACAAAATACAGCTTTTTAATACATGATAAAAAATAGCAGATGGTTTGTAATTCTAATATCACATTACATGCTTACAGAGAAACACTGACTAGGACAGGGAATCATATTATTAGCTCCTTTGCTGCGCACTGTCAAAACATATATGATACTCTCCCTCGCACACCTCTGACTCCCAAGGGAGTTGTGCAAAAGCTATTCTGCATGTCAGAAAGCCAGCTGTGTGCTCTCTGTTTCCAAATACTGGCACAGCTCCATGCAGAGAGGTGGCAACCCAGCAAGGGCACAAATAAAGGAAGCGGGAGCTTTGATGGTAATGATTTCATGGCAGGAGTCGGGGGATCTTTAAAAATCAGAGTTAATGATCGCAAACCATTGTAACTGCTGACTCTTACCACTGCCTGTCTGCCCACCGGTGGCTGCTACTGTCTGAATGCATACAAATCTGAGCTTAACGGGCACCTGTTGGAGATTCTTGCCCTTGACTCTGCTCCAGTCTGCTGGATAGTGGGTGTGGTTTGGTCCCGTTCTGCCCCAGACTTGAACTCCCTTACAGCTGTCACTGTTCCACATAGCTATTCCAAACCCTCAGGCACAGAAAAACAGGACTGGATGCTACAGCAAAGAAGAAAAAAAAAAAAAAAAGGGGGGGGGGGGGGGGGGGGCTTGGTGAATAAAAGATGTCACTGGCAAGTGATAAAATGTACATGTTTGATAAATATGCAGCAGTGAGGATGAGCGTTGTGTCAAATATAATGAAACCTAAAGAAAGTGCATTCAGAGTTCACGCTGGTGACAATGTTAATATTTAAAAATGTGTTTGAGAAGCAACTTTTTGAGCCAGTTTTACTCACAGCCAGCTTTCAAAATACTGTATAGGGAACAAAAGCATTGCCAAAAAAGGGGACATCAGCAATGCTCGCTGAAATGTTTTATAGAGTTTTTTGGACGACACTGGAGGTCTACACAAGGAAAGCACAGCAGTCTCGCTTGTGTTATTTTTTACTTACAGTTCCTTTTCCATCCACACGGTGTTTCATAACACACATTACAGGATTCCTGAAGTACAGGCAGTTATATTTAAAAGCGTTCACACTTTTGCCCAGAACATCTGACTGCCCGGAGAGCAAATATTTCTCCACAGGCTGAACTTGTTTGACTTGCCCCTATTTTTAGAGCCTGCTCTTTTATGAGAGATGAACTGTTATAAATGCTATAATGACTCCCACTCCTGTTCAAGCATCCCACTCTAATGACCACAGACCCCACCCTGAACGCTTGCTGTGCATATGGTTAAGAAAGAATGCTTTGATGTTACAGGTCTCCCCCTTTCTGGCCCTTTGCAGAAACACTAAATCTACCTTCTGTCTGCTTAATAACGTCTGAGATATTTATCTTTCCCTTGATGGTCATCAAGCCCATATTCCACCACTTGTGACCCCTGAGGTCACCGCTCTGAGTAATGGTCAGCTTTGGCTTCTCCCTATTTCTCTATTTGCTCACCTTTTGACTCATGGAGTGAACATCTGCAAGACAAAGAGAATGGCAGAGGAGAAAAAGAAAAAGGGGGGTGTTGTTTGATTTGGGTAGCAGGTGTGTAGGTCCTGGGTGTTTATGTGTGTGTGGGAGTATGTGTGCCCTGTACAAAACTGGTCATTGAATCCCATCCAAACTCAGCATGGGGTCACAGTTCTCACTGAGGTGTGAAGTGGCCTGGGCCAGGATTGGATTATAAAGCTGGCCCCGCATTACAATAAAGGTGCGAAGCAGTGGGGGGCCCCCTCCATAACAGCTTTAGCAAACAAGTTAAAATGCACAAGAACTCCCCATGCATGTCCTTAAAGTAGTGTGCTGAATGGAGACCTGTTGTTTAAAAATAATATACAATTAAGAGCCTACAGGGGAGGAGAGTAAGGGTCATAGTGGTGATTAAATAGGTTAAATAGGTATAGGTTCCCCATAATAAAAACATTCAAAAACAGCAGGGTGTTAAAGATAGGCTAGGCTAGGAAGAAATATGGCTTAGAATGGGCTGATAACACACAAAAAAGACTATTTTTATTTTCTCACACAGACTCATAAATAAGGATTAGTTGGATTTTATGTGGCTTGTTCTACAAAAAAAGAGTATTTCAAGGGAACAAGCCACAAACATAAGTGTTTTTGGTAAGTCTGGCAGTGTGACCAAGAAGTCGTGCTTAAATGCAAAAGTGTTGCACTTTACTCCTTAAATTAACTCTGAAAAGAAAAGAAAAAACATTGACACATGGCGTTAACATATCCAGCAGATAGGGAGCAACGTTAGCATTCATTTGGAAGTCATGTTTCAGTCCATCTGATGAATGCAATTAGCCGCTCTCTTTTTTATTCAGTTTTTAACCCCTGACCAACTGGCTTAGCTGCCCTACTGCAGAGCGTTTAAGGAGTCACTGGTTCCATTATTAATGTAAATCCGTGCATTAGCACAAAGTTTCCAACACGTGTATATTAATCACTGCTTTCATTGAGCTATAAAACCCGAACTGCTCCGGGTCCAGCCAGAGTGAATGGGGCACTGATTTTGTGACTCATAATATGTTAGTGGGATGACTCACTGCTATAATTCCAGGTCGCACACGTGTTAGAAGTGATTAAATATTAAATTATTCTGGGTGTAAAAAAACCCTTTGGTTGCATGTAAAATCACCACCCTCCTCCACCTTTCTTCGGTGCCAAATAACAGGGCTGTAAAGAGTAATGAAAAAGTCGGATTCAACTGCACACGAGAACCGACTTGACATATTTACCTGTCACCTCGCTGCAGCTTTGACGAGGTCTAAAGGCATCTGTGGGATGTCATCCAGAGGGGGCATATTCAGGGAGTGTTGGGACATGTATAAAGGGGAGTGATGGCATGACTGGCATGCTGTGGTGTGTTTTAGTAGCGGCAGCTGCCGAGGGCATCGAATGGTGTAATACCATGACAGAGGTCAATCCTTGCATTGGTAAACCAAGAGATATGACCAAGGCAGGTCCCGCATTCTAATGGGTGAGAGTAATATAGTTATGGAGTTAAATATATAAATTGAATTCAATTTTGATTCAACTGTATTTATTTAGCACCAAATCACAACAATAGTTGCCTCAAGGCCCTTTATATGGGAAGGAGGTGGGAAAGAAAAACTCCCTTTTAACAGAAGAAAAACCTCCAGGGGAACCAGCCTCAAGTTGGGGTGAGGGGAGGGACTATTGAGTACTATTGAGATTAGGAGTCTTGTCAGTGAACACTCAGCTAATCTTTTCTCAACTTAAAAATGAATATACTCTCTTGGCCAAGTCGGTGTATTTAGGCATGTAGACAGACTCTCTTGTCAAGAGAACTCTTTAGTTCAAACTGAACACGACAATGGAGAGAAAAGGTAGCTCTTAATGTTTTTGGTTGTTGGTGCCAGATGGACTGGTCTGACTATTTTAGAAACTGATCATCTGATGGGATTTTCCCACACAACCATCTCTAGGGTTTACAGAGAATGGTCTCTGAGTGAGCTTGGTACCAACTGATGCCACAGCCTACCTGAGTATCATTGGTGTCCATGCCTATCTCTTTATGTGTAATCATCTTCTGATGGCTGCTTCTAGCAGGATAACACACCATGTCATAAAGCTCAGATTGTCAGTGTTTGCCACTGTACTCAAATGGCCTCCACAGTCACCAGATTTCACTGAGCGCCTATGAGATGTGGTGGAAGAGGAGTTTCACATCATGGACGTGCAGCTGACAAATCTGCAGCAACTGTACGATGCTATTGTGCCAATGTGGACCAAAATCTCTGGGGAATGTTTCCAGTACCTTGTTGAATCTGTGCCATGAAGAACTGAGGCTGTTCTGAAGGCAAAAGGGTTCCAACCCACTTTCAGCAAGGTGTACCCAATAAAGTGTCTGGTGAGTGCAATGTCTAGTTTTCTTAAAGTCAAGGTGATGCAATTTCAAAAATATAAAAACAGATTTTTCAGACCACCTTTGCACTTAAATTCTTTCAACTTGATAACCTTCTGACTGCTTGAACTCATGTTAAATTAAATTTCTTAAAATCATCCTTCCCTGCAGAACTACCAGAGGTAGTTTGAAGAAAATACTCATTAACTTTCTGGAATATGCACGGGTAAGGTTGTTTCTTCTCTTAGCAATGAAATCAAAGCAAACCACAATGATGGCTAAGTCACTGTCCTTGTGCATTTGATGCTAAATTCAGTCACTCCCCTTGTTCTTGTACACTCTAGTATGTACTGAGTAACTGAGTCCCTTCGCATGTTGTCTTTGTACTGATCTGGTCCTCTAGGAGGTGTAAGCATGCCGAATCAAGAAAAAAAAGGACTTTATACAAAGGAAACCATCCCTGTAATTTTTTAATTTCCCATCTCAAGTTTTTAAATCAGTATTTCTATTGTGCTGCAACTGCAGTCCAAGTAAACAGCTTGGTAAACACCAGCACATTTAATCAGCTATTTAAAAAAAATGTCCACTTTAAATGTCAACTACTGTGTTTCAAAATGACCCAAAACCACTAACAAAGCTTTAAAACTGTGTCTTTCACTTTTTTTTCCAGCATTATTTTATTATATTGTTTTCGCATTGTATGTACAATAAAAGCAACATATCTCCTGAAACTGAACTCTTTTTTTTTCAAGCATAAGTAAGTGTGATATTATCAACAGCAGACGAGGAAAAGAGTCATTAAATTGTCAGCAATGAGCGTTTTTACTTTTTTGTCGGTATGAAGCGTGAAAGAAGGAGCGCAGACAAACATCCTCTCATGTTGTCCTCTCTCTCTCTCTCTCTCTCTTTCTCTCTCGACAATGCTTTCCTGCACACCCTCGCTCACGCCTTCTTGGACATGCACGCAAATGAGCACACTCCCTCCCCACACAGCTATGGAGAGAACAGAGGGGGGAGGGGCACCAATAGGATGATGTCACCTCTGTAGACAGCTAAAGCTGAGGCTTGAGATAATGGTGACATTTCAGGAAAGGTGATGTCATTCTTCCACTGCCGCCTCCTCCTCCTCCTGCTTTCCTTCCACTCCTGGCCTCCTCCCTCCCCTCCCCTCCCCATCCTCGGCGCAGGTGGCTGGCCAGGCTCTTTGAATCCCAGTGCAGGAGAATTAGCTTTTGAATAGGCACAGAGCAAAAGAGGCAATGTGAACCCACCCCCCATGCTGTGCTTGTAGCTGTGATGTGTGAGACTCTTAATGTGTGTGGGTGTCATGTGTTTGAACGTGGGTGTCATGTGTTTTAATATGTGGGAGTGTGTGTGTGTGTGGATTTTGATATGGACATGCATGTCTTTTTTTTCTTTCCCCACTCTTTGGGATTTTTTTTAGGATGCCAGATTGTATATGAGTGGTGGTTTATGTTGTTAAAGCCTACACATCACTTTTAATGTGTGCATCTGCCAGCATGGGTACAGACTCGCATGTCTATGCCGACTGTGTGCATGCACGTGCATGAAGATGAGATTTCTGCCCTCGCTCTATCCCGGTTTCCCACCGAGACCAATCAAGCACAGAGCTGCCAGGCTGCAGGGCTGGTTGGCAATGGGTCCTTCACTGAGCTCCTCACCCTTAGGATCTGCTCATTTAAGGTTTCCCTGGCTTCACACAACCCTCATTTCTCTCCAGAAATGTAATATACTGTGTATTATAGTGAGCAGCTATGGCTTAAGTGGTTTTATCCTCTCCAAAGCCTTGTGCTGGTTGCAAAAAAAAAAAGAAAGAAAAAAAGAAGTGCACTGTGGGAGAGTTTTATTCTAAAACAAGATGCCCGTGAAAAACAAAACATCAATATCTATCATCCGGTGTAACACGTGATCGCTGTATTCAGTGCTATAAAAAAGCAAAACAAAACAAAAAAACCCCCCTCAACTTTACTTCCAGAAAGTTTAATCTGAAGACTTACAGGCAATTTGCATTTTTATGGAGATTTGGTGAACCTGCCTGAGCACACTGGGCCGATTGCCATAGATAAGTGATGCTTCAAAGCCCAGAGGCTGCTGCTCCTCTAGTCTTACCGCTGAGCTCGAGGCTGCTCACCAGCAGTATTTTTATCCCTGAAAACTCACCGCTAGTGCACTGCACTTTCACTCTGCCAAGTTCTGCTACGCCGTCTTTCTTCCCCTGTCGAGAGGACTCTAAGCAGCGTGTGTGAGCTGTAAACAAGTTCCCACCCCCCACCTACACTGCCACACACACACACACACACACACACACACACACACTCAGGCTGTATCTGGGCAAAAAGAGCTTTCTGAAACCATAAGCGTCTGTCTTATCATATGATTGCTTTTTGTATGTCACACACTTGAATCACGGGGCACAGAAGGCTTCCCTTAACACCTAGAGGAAGTCGACCAGAAACAGGAGCACATGTTACAAACTGCAGAAAGACAAAAACTGTCCACGGATGAGAGTGGAATATGAACATGAGCGATAACAAGGCAGCATGGCAGCTAAACACCGCTGAAGTCTAACACACGCCACTTTGTTTCTCACACTGTATAGCTGTGGAAATTCATGATGTGTTTCTCAATTCTGAAACTTTTAGTCCCACTTCCTTTTTAGATGTTCACATTTAAGGCTGTGTACTCTAAATGGCATGTGAGCGAGTTTTTGTGTGTAAATAACAACACAATAAGGATGACTTACCTTATAGCTGCATGACCATTACAGCTGTGACTTTTTATGTAACATTTATTATAAAATTTGTTACATCATCAACACTGACATCATCATATGACATGATAATGACATGGTAATTAATGTGTAATAGCAGGTTTGCAGGCTTCACTTCCTATGCAGCAAAAAGTTGATGATTATGTTTTCAAAGAGCTTAAGCGTGCTTCGTTAAATCCAGTTTGCCAAATCAAACACAACCACCCACTCTTGCACATACTCTTTCTCACCTCTTTTGACCTCGTTTTGCTTTTTTTCACCTCCAGTAAGAGAAGTGCACCTGTACGTAGTGGGAGATAAAAGTAAATTACCGAACGGCGATGTGCAAAGCGTTCTTTATGTGGCTGCCGTTGTCTCAGCTGATGAAAAGCTTCCCATCTTCAGACTTGAGGGGGGGATTCATAGCAAAGGAGACACAGTGAAAATATTTACCGTATTCAGAGCGAAAGGAAATTGCTTTTTCCGAGTGTTGACGGAATCTAAAGTGCTAAAACCTTTCAGCATTAAGTGAAATGAAGAGGTTTTTGATGTGTGGTGTGCAACAGCCTTTTATATTATATGAGTGGTTCCACATCACCGTGTCTCCCCAGGGATCCTGTTTCAATTCTGACATATACATCATTTTCAGTATGATTGCCTCATGCTATGTGTGAAAATTGTGCTGATGACTAACAGCATGCAAATCCTTTTTTTTTTTTTTTTCAAACTAATGTACAGCATGTGCTCCTGAGGTAAAACTGGTTAATCATTCATAGTCTGGTGGCTTGTGACATTTATGCACTCCTTTGGGTCTATAAAATTACAGCATTTGACTTTTGGAGAATATAGAGGAAATGAGAGTGGTGCGACATGTGACGAGAGGTTGTTTTAATTTGCCAAAACAACAAACAGGTGCACTTGCACATGAATTACCTCGCGCCCCTGTTTGGTAAACATAGTCAGATGTAATGACAGATGGCATTTTCAATCTAGTAACATTGGTATGTGACACAGTGGTAATCATGAACGGAGGGTCCCCCGGGATGCAGCACTGTCAGGCTGATGGACTCATTAGACACGCATCAATGTCTGTAAGGAGTGGGCTTGTTTCTATCACCCCTGAGCTGTTTTCAGCAGAGTTTCCCCGCACTGGGTGGATAGCAGGAGCGCTGATTAAGATGCATAGATATTCTGGAGCACCTGAGGAGTCACACAAGCACTCTCAGGTTTCCTGTACTTTATGCTAATAAGTCACAGCACAGGTACAGCGCTTCTGGGGGAACTTTCTAGGTAATCAGTTCAAGTAAGTGAAGACAGAAAATTTGTGCCACTGTCTAATAAGGCTACTGGCTTTAGTTAATCAGTTACTGATGTGCACAGCTTCAAACAGTGTAGCTTTTAAATTCTCTTCCTCTTTTGTTCTTCTTCTTTTTTGGCTTTTTGATTCCCCTTGATGATTCTTTAGAAACTAAGCAACATACTATTACTTTTTTATTATCTCAGAACATTGCTGATTGGACACATGACGTAATCATATCATCAGTTGGAAATACATATACTTCTAATAAATAAATATAGAGTTAACTTGAAGACATATGAAAACAGAGATCAAAGATGGCAGAAACTTGGATGGTACTGGAGGAAGTACACATGCCTATTGATTTTCCAATAAATTCTTCCCAGTCAGTTTTGGTTGTACTTCCAGGTATTTTTTTTTAATTTGTAACTTTAACAATATGACAGGATTCAGGGAAAACTGAGGAACATGGAGCAAAGGCTTCAGGGACGTTTTGAATACATAACCAGTCTCTTGCATATCCCTATAGCAGCTATGGTTTTGTAAAGTGTTTGTTACTCGTCTAAAAACTAATATATGGTTAAAAAACAAAGAATTAAGACATATATGCCTATTATGATAAAAAAAAAACCTACACACATCACCTTTAAAGTGATGCGGCAGTGTTCAGGGCTAAAAAATACACCCAGCACCCAAGTACCAAAAACAGGTTTTCCGAATGTCATCTTAGCTAATTTACATGAACTGGATCCCTTTTCTATGGATCCATAACTTATTTCCACCACAGATTTATTTATTTATTACTCAAGATTTTGGGTTACTATCCTAAAACATTAAATTATGACTTAGTCAGACGTTTCTGCAAAACAGTTAACATTTTGAGATAATAACTCTAAATTTTGTCTTTGTTCTGATGGTGTCTTTCTCCGGTGGCAGAAACAAGCTTCCATACCTGATGGTGTTTGTGGTGTTATAGTTCATGTTTCTACAGCCTTGCATGAAGTCTGTGCCTCGGTTTTGGTAAGTTCTAGTAAATTTTAGCATTTTATTTGTATTAACTTGGGACTAATTAGCAAGTATCTGTCATTATGCTGAGTTGCAATATGCTAGCTAGCTAGTTTGACTTAGCACTTTTCCCACTTGTCCCTAAATACCACTTTCTGGTTTCATAAAGGTATAATAAAAACTTTAAAAGTTGCAAACCAGTGGTTGATGTCCATCTCTTACCCCTGTGAAATAAAAAGCCAAGCTGTCATGTTGTGTTGTCTAAAACTTATAACTACTCAATTAGCAACTTTAGCATGTGCTAAAGGAGAAATTATAAATGCTTTAAATGTTTTCCTACCTAATAAAATTTTTTAAGAAAGTTCTCAAAAAGGAACTTTGAGTGATGTAAGTGCACACTGATAAGAATAAGAGGAAAACAAAAACAGAACAAAAAAAGGAACTAGAATAAAAAAATAGGAAATACTTTATTTATCCCCAAAGTTGATAAATGACTGTGTTGCAGTCATTTTAAAAGTTACACTAAAGAAGAAACTCAGTGAAATAGCAAACATATAAAGGTGGGGGAAAAAAGAATGTATAAATCTGAATCTAAAATGAATGTAGGTATTGTAACACGAGGTGGTGAAAAACAGTCATAACAGAGATTTGAAAAAGACTTTAGTCATGTAAACTGTAGATAGCTCTAAAATGGACTAAAACATGGGCATCTGAAGTTCAAGCTCAATTGAAAACAGCAAAGCAAAATGATTTTAAAAACAAGCAATTATCTACACACAAGGAAGTAATGCAGAGAGAAAATGATGAGGCTTAAATAGGAATACAAGAAAGTAAAAGACCAAAACAACCAAAGCGAATATGCAGGCAGCTACAAAGGATTTGTTCTTCGGGGTTCTGGAGGTTTTCATCAGTGGTGCTGTGAGCTGTAGTCTGCCAGAGGAAGCCTGTGTCTAAGCTTAGTGTGCCTTTGTATAAAAAGAGCACATAAATGGGTGCTTTCAACCCCATAGCCTGAAGTCATACATCTCCTTTCCAGCTCTGTTGTTATCATGCAACCTATGACACAGCAGAAACTCAGGTCTAATCACAATGTCCTCAGACTTATTGTAGTGTTTCTGCCGGCAAAGTAAAAAACAGCCCCAAATGTCCCATGGGGTTATCAGAGGGAGCCAGTCTTTCCATGAAACTCCTGGCAAGAAAGCAAAGAAGTGAGTTTCCTAACATGCCCTTTGTGTGTTTGTATGTATAAGTACAGATTTTGGTCCTTATTTTATAAGTTATAAAATATTAGGTTATTAATAGCAGTTCAAAACAGTATCAGTTTGAGCAAAAACAATTGTAAGGCTGTCATCATGTCAAAAGGTCTCAAACTCATTGACAAAGTTTTTTTTAGCCACTAAGGTCACTGACATTCCTGAAGTGGAGTTCCCCTGAAAACTCTGACTAAATGTAAAAGGAATGCTGTGATGCACTGGTCTGGGCCCTTTCCATTCATGATGCCACCCAACATTAACATCTGAGCTGTGGCCTTTTCTGTGAAACTTCCCCTTGATATGTGTGTGGGTGTTTATGAACCACAGGTGCAGGTGCTCCTGGAGAGTCCCAGAGGGGTCCCAGAGGGACACAACGAAAGAGCGGCTTAGGGGGTGACATCATTTTAGGTGGCCATGTCCCATTCATCACAGAAGCCGAGGCTGACCGCTGCGAAGTGTGTGGGTGGTGGTGGTGATGGTGGGGTGGGGGAGGTGTGGGGTGTTATCCTGATGTCATTGTTTTTCTTTGCGGTGACCCCAAAGTCTCATCCACCCACCTAAAAATGGGTGAAAGTGTTTGAAGCTATTTCTGCCAACCCACATGCCTCTCCCTTCACTTAATCCCGAGCAAACATGAACTTCCTCGTCTAAATCAGGTGAGAACTTCAAAGCGATGGCTCTAAAAACATCCACGACCTGTAGGGTTTCTCAAGAAAATGAAGTCAGCATGTGAATGTTATGGCAGTAATTTAGTCTGGAAAGAAAACAAGGTACACTTCTGGAAAAAGAAACCCTAAAATCTCAAGGACTGAAAACATTCAAGCATTAATGAAAAAAAGTGCTATTAATGAAAAACAGCAGAAATAATGTCAAAGGTCATGCATTACATGGGACCTACTGCTCCCATCCAGATTTTTTTCATATATTTTTTTTTATATATTTGTAGCACTTACATGTTTCAAATCTTCAAACAAATATTAGACCAAAAATAAACTGATTAAATACAGAATGCAGTATTTGTTTTTAAAAAATTTTTTTTTATCATATTATAACAAAAAAAAATCAAAATCAGGAAGGAGGCAAATACTTTATAGGTTCACAATTTTTAAGTTTGAGCCACTCATGTGACACAAGTTAAATGGCTTGTGAGTAGTGAGGGACACTAGTTGGGTGTGAGAACTGTCGCAGCAGATGGCCCCACCCCTCCCTGAGCCTGGTTCTGCCGGAGGTTTCTTCCTGTTAAAAGGGAGTTTTTCCTTCCCACTGTCGCCAAAGTGCTTGCTCATAGGGGGTCATATGATTGTTGCTTTTTTTTCTCTGTGTTTTATTGTAGGGTCTACCTTACAATATAAAGTGCCTGGAGGCGACTATTGTTGTGATTTGGCGCTATATAAATAAAATTGAATTGAACTGAATTATATTGAGGCAGAGTAATACATTTACAAAAATACAAACAGCAGCTTACTACATGGGTAAAACTGCTTTTTTTTTTAGTTCTGTTTGAAACAGTGTTATTGGGTTCACTGTTAAATAAACTGGATCCCAGTAAAAGCAGGTATCATCTGGAGCCATGGCTGTATATCGAAGGAAGTTACAAGCAAGATCTGCTTTGTGTAAAAGACACTGTAATTAAGTGATGGTGTCATCCGTAACATAACCCTTTTCATGGGTTGTTTACATGAGTCTTTTGATCCTGCACCAGTTGTGCTACCAGGGTGGGGCACGCGCTTATTCATAGACAATAACAAGAATCATTCAAGGAAGATTTCAGTGTGAATGTTTCAGTGGAAAATTGCTGTTAACTGTGGAACTGAGTGTTTGAGTGTGCGCTTATCGAACAAAAAGGCTTTTAGGCAAATGTATTTGTAACATGTATCGATGTCACAGCTTTGATGCACCCATATGTGTAATTTTCAGACCTTTTATATGCTGAAATTGAGTCTGCTTTAAAGAGACATTCAATCTCATAGAAAACGAACATAAATCTTGCTGTTTTGGGATCTAATTTTAATCTTAATAACAACTTTAAGGCAGAAAGGAAAAAGTCCCCAAAAGTCCCTTTTTACTGCAGCCACACAGGAAATGAGGTCATCTCCTCTGCCGAGTCATTTTAGCAATGGCCGAGCACATGACATCACTGAAGGTTTCTTCACGCTTGGTTCCCCCCCTTGTGTGTGTTATTATCACTAAAGTCAAAGATGAACTTATACATCACTACTTATACAGCTACTGTACTCAAATATTAGCATTTATAATGTGACTCCTTAAAAATATTTTAAATATATTCCTGCTTATTGCATCTACTCTGATAGTTCAGTGTAAAACATCAGCAGTCACAGTCGCAATTTTGTTTTTCTTGTTATGTTTCTGGGGGGAAAAAAACTGCACATTCCTTAGCAGCTTTTTGCCTTAGTGACAGCCCGACCTATCCCTTTTTTTACATTCTGCATAGAGATGTATTTCCACAGCTGTACACTCTGTCCTCATCCCACCCAGATCTGCACTTCCTTTCTGCACTGCTACAAAGCAGAAGCAATTATGCTGACAGTTGCCTCTCTTCAAAGTCTCTTTAACGGCACGTCAGTTCCTGCTTCCCTTGGGACGGTTACTGGGGGAAGATGAGGAGACTGACTGTGACTGCCGGCTATGTATGGACCAGCGAGCTGCAGCTCATATTCACTATGCCAAAATCTGCACATCCTCTCTCAAGTCAGCAGAGACACATTCGCCTTTGTGAACTCCTCAGTTTAATGCATGACTGTCACAGCTCTGGATGGTGGCTGTATGATCCGTATGAAAATGCTCTAAGCAGAAAGACATTATCTCCAGCCGTCGCTGCTATTCACATGCCTACCTAGTAACTCTATTATTAACTAGACAGAACAGAATTCTCTCACAATTAAAAACCCCTGCCATGGAAACATCTTTAAATATTTCATATGGCTTGCTGCTCTGCTCATTAAGTTGTCATATTTTATGCTCCCAGCATTACATCTTCTCTTAATTTTTAGGCACTGATCTTAAACTTTTATAAGTGTGTACCAAGGGTGGATTGCTGGGAAATTTCTCAGGGGAGAAATCCAGTTGGATAACTGTATATTTTCTCTGGTGCCACTATTTGAGGCACGATTTCCTGAAAGCAACACATACCCTGAATCCATCCATCTTCTTCAGCTCAGGGAGGAAGGTGCTGCAACTCACCCAAGGTGTCATAGAGTGAGAAGGTCACCAATCTGTTCACACATAGTGACAGATAAGTGTTCACACCTTTACACAGTTTTGCATGTGCAGCTAACCTAACACTGTTCATTTTTTTTACTAAGCTAACTACTTTTACACTCAAGAGGTGACATCCCCAGGCTTATGACAGAGGCGATTCTTATAACAGTTCAAAATGTTAAGTTCACCATGCAACAAATGACACTGAATTTAGGTGTCGATAAACCTAAATGGCTCTAAAGTGATTTCAAAGTGCTTTAATAAGGGCGATCGTGGCTCAAGAGTTGGGAGGTTGCCTTGTAATCGGAAGGTTGCCAGTTTGAGCCCCGGCTTGGACAGTCTCGGTCGTTGGGTCCTTGGGCAAGACACTTCACCCGTTGCCTACTGGTAGTGGTCAGAGGGCCCGGTGGCCTTTAGGGACTAGTAAAGCGCTATACAAATACCAGCCAGGCCATTTAATTCGTCTGCCATTCACCGGTAATGATTGGATTGCGTACTGTTAGAAAGAGGGAATTAAAGAGTTTTACATGGTTGCTGATCGGTAGCATAACAACAGCAGTGGCTGCAGTAACTCCAGACTCCAGAGTCTAACTATCGTATAGAGATATGACGTGCATTTTTTTTTGTTGGTACAACCTGTACCATTATATGCATGTGGAGAGGAGAACTGTGGTCTAATTAGATCTTTATTCCAAGTAGAAACGTCAACATAACTCCAACACATTGTGCGGTTCTATTGCATCCAGTTTTGACCAGGGAGATGACGTCAGGTCAACCATGTTTGCTAGGTAGTCTTGCGAATTATTGCTCATCTCATCCCGCCCCCATTCCCCGACACATGTGGATGCACTCAGTGAATTAACAACAGCCCCATTATTCTTCACTGGTTGCGAGCAACAGGAATGTGGTGGCCGTCGAATACATATGGTCCTTGGCCACAGGTGCGTTCCCAAAACTGTCTGTCTGAAATAGAGCCTCGTGTGCTGGCATGACGCAAGTGCTATAATGATAGCAATACAAACCTGGTACAAATGTAACATCTGGTGCCCATGTGCTGTGTGTAGCAGGTTCAGTCACCCAAAGCCTTTGGGAAATGAGGAAGGAAGCCAGTGCAAAGACAGTAAAATTAATTCGCAGCTCAGTCATGCAGCCTCCTCCTAAATTGACCAGAAAATAGAATTTTGCGAGCATAAAATTCCTGCGTGGTAACTGGATCATTTCTTAACACTGACTGACAAATTTCAGCAAAGCTGCTGCTGAGGGGTACCAAATGGCATTCAGTGTATTCTAACATTTGAGGTGTGAAGCATGGTGGGTGTTAGTTAAAATGTTTTGCGCTGAGGCTCTACTGTGCACCGACTGAGCCATTGGATAATGAATGTCTAATTAAGACAAGCTTAAAATTATTCAAAACATGCTTGGGACTGCCTCATTTCCTTTGGAGGTATTCCCTAGCTCTTTATTTTCAGGAAGATGGTGGAAATCGCTGGCGTGCTGTGTGTCTGTGTGTCTGTGTGGCTTGTTTAAGTGCTGCAACTTAATGTGAGGGGCGCAAAGACTGTCGTTAGATCTTCAGAGACGCTGACAGATCAGAGGGCGGCTGTCACACCTCCAGGCAGTCTTTAGCAGCACAGTGGAGATCCTTCAGTGCTGCTGACCCCCCTGAGATACACCACGGCTGCCCAGGACGCTGCACAAGTGTGATAGATTTCAAAGTAAGGAGCGGCTGCTTCATTGATTTCACTTGCTGTAACTCTGAAAGTCTAGCGGGTCTTTTATGTCTCCTGATCCAAGACGTGATAATTGATTTGGTTGATAAATGATCTTTGGGAAAGTTTCTATGTAGGTCAGAGCTGAATAAATAAATGAGAACCAATTAAAGTTACAAAGTTCCCAACATTTGTATAATTAAAAATTCTCTTCCAGCATGCTCAGCTTTTAATTATACCATAATAATAACCGTGCAGTTAGAGTCTCAAGATGATAGGAAGAAGTACTAACAGTGTTTGAAAGAATTATATGGCCAAACATCACAAAATTATTTTAATATGAATAGACATATTTATCCCTTACTTTGCATTTCCTCCTAAAGTAATTATTTGCATGAAAATACTACATCCTGTGGAATTCAGTGCATTTGTGTGGCTGTGTTTGGAAGAATAAGACCGAATTTCACTGTCTATTCACAGACCTGTCCGACATCTTTCATTTTTTCCGGCTCTCTCTGCCAGTCCTTTCCGGAGACAGTGATGCGCTTAAAATGCTGAATGCACACTGCTTTCAAGGAGACAATACCTTTATGTTTTATTTCCTGGACTGATTCCCCCTGGCTGTGAAACATGGCTTGGTGCTCTGCTGTATCCAATTAGCTTCACAGAGACAGCAGAGAAGATCCTCTACAGGCCAAACAAAAAAGTTGAATAGGTCATTTCACGGATGAGCATGGCGTACCGCTGATCCCTGGCAGAAACTGAAGGATATGTAAATCCCTGTAGCTTTGAGGGGTGACGTAATGCCAAACATAAAATCTAAAAATTATGACACCTATTTGCCTATAAGGAGTGCCTGAGTTGAAGATGGAGCTTATTATTGACAGGGAGGATTTATGGTTCTTTAAAATGAAAGCTTTTAAACTGGGTGAGTCATCAATGAGCAAGACCATTTGGAAAGACCCTTAAGCATTATTTGTTTTGAAGTCATTCCCTCTGACATTAACAAGGCCTTCGCAAAAACTGAGAAAACTAAGATTGCCAACTTTTAGCAACTTAAAAATTACAATTCTCGGCAGGAAGTAATGACTTTAACAACTGGTTTGTTTTGCTAGGTTTCCTTTAATCTCAATTTTTACACTTCTTAAAGACTCAGCTAAGCTTTCAGGTATGGGCATGACCTCACATTTAAGATTTCACAAAGGAATATTCCCCTATGAAAAACTCTCTGATTGCTAAGCACCATAAGATCTTATATTTCCTCGGGATAGCAAGATCTCTGAGGACTCACATTAGCAATTCATTTGGGGAACATAGTCAGCTTATATCATACAGGACAGAAAGTATGCTAGCTTAAATGAATTTGTAAAAACAATGCAAAGAGCAGGAGAGGTGGTGCAACATAATCCTAGTTTATCAGGAAACTCTTCAAACTTTTCTCTGACTAAATATCATGCAATTTAATTCAGTTCAATTATTTATATAGCACAGTAACAATCACAATAGGTGCTTTATATTGGAAGTGAAGCCCAACAATCACATAAGGCCCTGTGAGCAAGCACTTGGCAATATTGGGACAGAAAAATTCCCTTTTAATAGGAAGAAACCTTTAGCAGAACCAGGCTCGGGGAGGGATAGCCCTCTGCTGTGACTGGTTGGGGGTGAGGGCAGTGAGATAAGGGCAGAGAGAGACAGGACAAAAGACACGCTATTGGAGAGCGCCAGAATCCGTCAAATCTGTCTTTGCAATCCAAACTGGGAACTGGTTAGCAGAAGGGCCTGTTAGCTGAAAGCTCTGCTCCCATTTGAAAACTAGAAACCACAAGTTAGCCAGCAGTCTGAGAGTGATGTTCTCTGTTAGGATAATAAGGTACTCTGAGAATTTTAAGATGATTTTAAATTCAATTTTGAATTAACCAGGAACCAATAAAGAGAAGCTAATATGGGATAAACTAGTCTTTCTTCTACCTGTCTGTACTCTACCCTTTTAGAGGAACCTGATATTTATGAATTACCATAGTCCAGCCTAGAAGTACTAAATGCATTTATTTTTCAGTGCCACTCTAAATTTAGAGGTATTGCACAAATGCTAGACTGCAATCCTATACATTTGTTCAATATTCACACTGAAGGACATATCCTGATCAAAAATGACTCCAAAGTTACTCATGGTGTTACTGGAGGTTAGAGTAATGTCATCTAACGTAAATATCTGGTTAGACACTGTGTTTCAATTACAATTATCTATTTTTTTCTGAATTTAGAAGTGTCTTTAGAAATTCCTGTAATTTAACTAATTAGTGTGTGTCATCTGGTTAGATAATACTGGCTTCATCTGTATCGCATTGAATATATATGCAATGTTTTTAATAGTATTGCCTGAGGGAAGCATGTATAATGTAAAAATAATTGGTCCCTGAACATAACCCTGTGGAACTCAGAGACTTACTTGTGTGTGAGGAAGAATCCATATTTATATACATAGATTGAAATCTATCTGACAGTGCCAGTTCATTTAATACCAACAGTGTGTTCTACTATCTGTAGTAAAATACTGTGGTCAGCAATATCAAATGCTGTGCTAAGATCTGACAGGTACAGGACACAAGTACAGAGATGAGTTCACTTTCAGTAGCCATAAGAGGATCATTAGTAACCTTTAGTAGCGCTGTTTTGTGCTATGATACACTGTATCCTGATTGAAACTCTTGTAATAAAACATTCATTTTCAAATTATCATTTAACTGTTTAAAACTACTCTTTAAAGAATTTTTGAAATAAATGGAAGGTTTAGATATCGGTCTATAATTAGCTAAGACAGCTGGAGCTAGTAAGGATTTTTAAAGTAATGGTTTATCGGTCTAAAAGAAACCAAATCCATTTCTAAAGCTCGCTAATCAAAATGTTGTATATATAGGGAAACTTTACTAGGGAGGACCTCTGCAAAATTGGTCGGCTGGTGGTAGGCTTGTAACAGTCTACAGTGGAAACAACAATAAAATAAGAAGCTGATTTGATTCCAATAGAGGTAGAGATACAATAGTGATGAAACTGCGCAGAGGGGACCTGCTTTTCATTAAAATTGAATTCATTAAGCCGAAAGACACAGTTGTTTCATAGTGAAAACTACTGCTAACTAAATAAAAGAGAAATGGAAAGGATTCAGAATGTCATATTCTACTGGAGTCTCACCAAAAACACTAGAAATACTCCTGCATGTTGTCAACAACATGCCTGATTGTGTACATCAGAATTTCCCACAGTGGCAAGTTCTGCAACTTATCGCTTCTTGTTGAAAAGTAGTTGCACTGGGACTGCCCCGACCCCCAGTCCCAACCTTTGTTTTTATCACAAATCACACCCTAGTTATATCTATTGGTTTTATCTGTACAAAAGCCCAGTTGTTTCCAAAATCACTTCCTATTTTCTACACAGCGCATTACATTACTGCCACCATTTCATTTAGCGCTAGAATTTTCAGCGTGTGATTTTATTCACTATACATGACCTTCAAAATTCCCCCCCCCCCAAAAAATAAATAAATTAATAAATAAATAAATGAATGAACACATAACTTTATAGCCATAGCCACAGCAAGAGTTGCTATTAGACAAACAACAAACAAGATGAAACATCTTTTTTAATCTGCTTTACGGCAGATTAAAAAAGATGCACAAAACTTGTGTCCAATTAAAATGTAACCATGTTAGATTACATGACTGTAGAGGTACATAAACTTACTAATATGTATATTTAAGTGCAACTTGCTATGGGTTGGAACCCATTTTGCGTTTGGAGCTTAATGGCATTAATTCAACAAGGTGCTCAAAACATCCACAGATTTTTGTTCATATTGACATCATAGCATCACAAAGCTGCTGCACATGTGTCAGCTGCACATCCATGATGTGAGTCCACTCTTCCACTACATCCCAAAGATGTTCGTGGACTAAGATCTGGTGACTATGGAGGCCATTTGAATACAATGAGCTCATTGTCATGTTCAAAAACACAGTTTGAGATTATCTAAGCTTTGTGACATTATTCGTTATCTTGCTGAAAGCAGCCATCAGAAAATGTGTACACTGTGGACACACAAGGATTTACTTTGTCCGCAACAATACTCAGGTAGGCTGCGGTGCTTAAACGATGCTCATTTAGGTGCTAAGGAGCACAAAGTGTGCCAAGAAAATATCTCCCACACCAATGTGCCACCGCCTCCAGCCTGAACCTTTGATACAAGGCAGGATAGATCCATGCTTTTATGTTGATGAAGCAAGAATCTGACCCTACCATCCAAAGGTTTTAACAGTTTTAACTGACAACCTGGTGTTCTCTTGCAGGGTTCAGTTCATATCACAGTGCTACACGAATAATGCTTCGTCTTTCTCGCCTTACTTTCTGCAAGTTAAAAAATACTAATATTGCCACCACTGCTTTCCAATCCTATTTATACCCATTCTTTTCAATGTCTCCAAACTGTTAACACTGTGCACCAGCTGCACAGTGACACGTGTAAGATGTAAGCTCCTGCATTTCTTGCAGGAGTTTGTCTTTGTGATAAGCTTAGCTTTTCGCTAATCTCAGAATGTTTATTTCCCCTAAGTGCGAAGAAAGCTTTTATAGCAGGGCTTTTGTGTTGACACAGTTTAAGCTATAGCTTCACAAAACATTTAGTTGCACTAAGAATTTGACCTTCACCTCTAAGTAGAGATGCAGGCTGGTGACCTGTAGCGGTTTACTGCACCTCTTACCCTGTGATAGCTAGGATAGGTTTTATCCCCACCGTCCCACAACTGTGAATTTATAAGCGATGGATGGGTGGATGGATCTTGACTTCTAAAACTTATGTAGGCATTGTGCCATTGGTAAAGAACATTTTAGCTCTGAACAGCAATTTAAGTGAAACATTCAAACTGTAGAATAAGTAACACAGTGATGCATTTATTGTTGCAAGCAAAGAACAATTTTTCAATTATATATTTAGTTTATCTTCCAACCCCAGTCAACTAATTTGTTATGGAGCTATGAGCTATTTCGAAGCTGGATGGTAATGTTGTTTTTACTAATCATGGTGGTATAATGTTGCTGCCTGAGTGAATTTTTGCCTGCAGTTATGTTAAATTAGGCTGTATGCATGGCATGCTCAATTCGCAGAACTATTTGAATCGTGCTCTCCCCCAACTCATTAACTATTCAATGTGAACTCCTGATCCTGCAGGGTATTGACATTAATTCCCCACACCATTGGAACAAGCAGTTTGGAATGTTTAAAAAGATTTTCGCTGTCCTCGTCCAGAATGCCTTCAAAAGCTTCGTTTTTCAAAACAAACTAACCACTTGCTAATTTGTGTCTTGCTACTTGCCTGGAGAACAGCCCTGTCAAATTCTGCATTATTAAGTGAAAAGCTAATTATGCCTTTCACTGGCCCATGTCCATTACAAGCAAGACAATAACAAGCTCATCAGCGGCGGCAACAGCAAGAGCACTTGTGTTGTTTAACAAGTTGTTGATCACAAGCTTTAATCTGGCACTGACATGATGAGGTAGACTTGTTACTAGGATGTCATTCTGCTCCTGCCTGTCTGAACCAATCCCATTTGAGCAGCACAGTCTTTGCATTGACCTTCGACAGTGGATTTCCTTGAGGGCAGGGTGGCCACTCTGGAAGTTGAACGAACTGGCTGAGGGCGGAGGGAAAAGGGGCGCTAATGCTGAGGCAGGCAGAGAAAATGTATGAATGACTGCAAAGAGGAGAGCAGCAAACCAATCGGAGCAGAGAGGAAATCTATGAGCCAATCGCAGAGAGCTTTTCTTCTCTCCCTCCAGAGTCTCCCTGACTTCTTCTCCTGACTGTTACCAGGTCACTGTGCCTGCCCCGCGCCTCTGAATAATCTGTTTCATTGGGTCAGTGTGCCTCTCACAATGCGCCTGACTGGCTGGTTAGACATACGCGGTTGCTAGGGAGCTCAGCCAATCAGGGCAAGGCGGAAGTTTCTCCTCGGTTTCTAGGCAGGTTTCACGTGCTGTAGATGTTTTGGCGGGAGAGTGGGAGAGAAGTAGCGGGAGGGGCAGCTGCAGGGTGAAGTGGAGCATGTGATTATGTGTGAGAGCAAAGTGTGTGTGTGCGTGTACAAGTTGAGCGCGCATGTTTGCGAGCGCGTGTTCATTTTTTTTGCCCTGCCTCTTGCTTTTCTGATGCAACATCGAACTGTGTCTCCTGGGCTACTAGGGGACCTTGTTATGTTTTTTTTCTTCCTGTCCTCGCAGGAAACGCGAACCAATTGCTGTGCTGTTGCCATCGGAGCGGGGAGGTTTGTTTTCTCTCCACTTTCATCCCTGGTACCTCCCCGTCGACAGTTACCGTAGAAACAAGACCAACTCCAACTCTATTTCCATCCATGTCTCCTTCCTTCAATGATTTATCGTTGCTTTCTTTTTTTAATCCGCTGCACAGCACCTACCTACCAGCACTTTAGCAGCCAGTGAAGCATTTAGAAAACTGTGGGACATCTCTGAAGAGGATCCATATAAAAGCAGGGACGAAGAGCTGCAGAAGCAAATACCGCTGTACAGCTTATACAGCTTGTACAGTGACACCTGAACTTTTGTCAAACATGCCAATGAGGTAACAAGATTAATGCCTTGCAGAAAAGCTCGGAGTGCCCCACCTTATAAAAAAAACAGCTCACACATCTCTTTCACCACTTTGTTATCTCCCCCACCCCCTGAACTCCTCTGCGCAGGGGGCTGCGGGAAGCAGCTCATCACATCTGACATGGACTTCCCAAAATCCCATTATTGCCTCTTGAGTGCGCACAGAGTTCCAAGAATTAAAGCGGAGAGCAGCAAGCGAATGCACTTCATTCTCCTGCAAAATACAACAAGTTATCTTTTCAAGGTCCAAAAATAGGTTACACACTTCCTACATTTCTATACATGACACTTTAAAGTTGCATGTAAATCAAAACTCAGTTAGCAGCTTTTTACTGCTAAAGAAACCTCACACCCCAGCTGGTGTAGTTTTATAACAGTTTTGTGGGTCATGTGGATGGAAAGATGATGTCTATATCTAGACATCTAGTTCACAGCTAGACCTCCACTTGATTGGTCAAGAAATAATAAGTCCAGTTTCTTTTGACTTCTTACATCTAATGTCTTGATGCATGCTCTATCATAGAAGTAAGGAAATCAGAAAACCGTAATTCAGTTCCTCTGGATGTGGCGTTTTCAGTGGGAGAAACGTTGAGGTTTCTGACATCACAGAAACTAACCTCACAGCCCATTGTTTGTCAATTTCAGTCAATAGGCAAATGTGTGGTTTATAAGGTTGGAGAAACCTGCAGTCAGCTGAGAATGAAGATGTCACTTGGATGAGTGACGAAATGTTTCTCTCACTAAAAAACGCTACGTCCAGTGAACAGAATCAACTTTTTGGGGGTACCTACTTCTAGGTGTTTTGACAAGTGTCATAGTTTGTTCACCACTGAATTAAAACATTAAAAAAATTGTGGGTAGCAATAAGTAAACCACACAACAATAGCGTGACAGCAATAATCTGCTACCGAGCACTAGTGCAGGGACACCTGCAAATTGGATGCAAGAATTGTCTTGGATGTTGCACAGGTGTCATCGCTCTGCCACTCTGCCTGACAAATGGTTTGTTTACCACCTGAGCTGAGACTGCTGCCGCTGCTGCCACTCAGTAATCATTAAGTGTTCATTAACAACAAACTTGCCATTGCAGCTGGAGTACGGGACGACAAATTGAAAGACACAATGCAACAGTTCATTTTCACCCTCAAGCCTTTCCAGGTATTCCTTATGTATAGGATTACATTTACTCCAGGACATGAAAGTCGTGTCAAAATCCACATAATCGTCAGGGAAGTGTTTTTCCCTCGGGCGGTTCTGGGCTTCAAATGTGTTACCTTTGGATGAACCCTGAGAGAGCAGCATTCATTCACTGGGCCCCTGCTGTACCTGCGGTTAAAATCAAGAGGTGTTGACAGAATAGGCGGAGGGAATATGAGGGCGGAGTGTGGGGGGGTGAAGCTTTCCAATAACATGCAAAAAAAAGCTTGGCATCTCTTTCGCTTGTTTCACAATCAATTTATGTGAAAAACAGTCTCTTAAAACAGGGGTTTAAGCAGATAATTGAATAGCAAGGGGATCGAAAGCGTGAAATTGGGATGTGAAAGTGCATACTGGTACAAGCACAAACAATGATGGAGTTGTTTGGGCGCAGAAAGGATTGAAGATCGAAGACAAAGTGTCTGGATGCCAGGTACCATTAGCGAAAAAGCCACAAAGCAAATTGTATCATTATGCAGCGGACTTTGAAAAATTTCAACATTCAGCGGTCTTATCACCTCGGCTGGCAGCACGTAGTCAGAAATAACTCACTGTGGAGAATTTTTGACTGCCTCGCAGGGAGAAATTGCTCCGACAAAAATGGGCTGGGACACATCGTCTGCCACCGCAGCTGACACATTAGAGGCAGTGGAAGTTTGAGTTTAGATGACAAGTTCTGAGTTCAGCTCAGACACAAAGGCTGTTTTCCCTCTTCAAAAGGGTCTGATGCGGAGCACTTGAAAGCAAAAGAGAAGCAAATGACTTAAAACAGTAGATGAGATTGCACAATACACAAGGTTTGTGTTTCTGAATCTGTCGCACTGACGGCGCGTCATGTTACGTTCTCTGCCAAAACAGAGGGAGAGAGAAAAAAAAATCTGATTTGCAAAACAAATGTGGTTAACAGCTCTGTGTTCAAAAGAACAACAAGACTCCTACCAAACCACAGTTTAACTGATGAAAAGCTGTCGTATACCCAAGAGTCCTCTGGCAGAAAGATTTGACTGTGACTGAAATGCACAGATCTTGGAGCTATTGTTTGGAAACACTAATTAGTTGTTGATAACGTGAGGGTAAATTTTTTATTTATTTTTTTTGAGTGATGAAGTGCTTATGGCGGATTGGATTTCTTTGTTTTTCAAATACAGCATTCTGTGGACTAAATTTTTACACCCACATCAAACTGTAAAAAAGAGAGAGATGTGACTTTTTTACTTTTCAGTGCCCTAATTAAGCATTCATAAGTAATTATTTTCATACATGACCTTGTTGGGTCATTGAATTCATAAAGACTATTCTGTGCCGCTGAAATAAACTTTAATGCAATTTCAATTGTACAACTCAATGTGGTTGGTATTGTAAGACCTTGTACAGATTTAATTCACAACTGTCAGGAGGTGGGATTTGGAGAGAAATGGTTCAGATGTCATCATCATCTATGCCATTGCAGTCTGCTTGAATGTTCACTGATTGACAACTGATGGGATTTACTGGGGTTAAAAAACATGGACTCATAGAGACAGGGAGAGAGAGAGAGCAAAAACAACCACCATCTGATCTCGCTCTTTTTTTCTTCTTTAAATTTTGGGTGGGGTCCCTTTCACTGCAAGGATTTGTGAAAGGGAGTTGATGTGGGTGGGGGGTTGGGGGTTGTCAAACTGCAGCTTAAACAAGGCGGAGGCGCGGTTGTTTGCTAGTTCTGCTCAGCAAGTCTGCATGGGAATTTTGTGAATAGTTGAGAAATTCACACGTTAGCAGCTGCACAACAAAGGGGCAGGACAGTGTGAAAACATAACATTGTGCACAGGCTGACCAGGACTGTACGCAAAAGCCACAGCATCTGTTGTCATCCAGAAATGGTCTCTTGGGGGGAAATCTGACTCACAAGATGATCAAAAAGTCTCAGTTTTCTTGCTTAGCTGTTTTGCACTCAGCAACCCCTTTTAGCAGACTGGTTTTCACTGTACTTTTTTTCCTCTCCCCTCTTCATCTTTTGAGTGATGCCATGCGTAGGCATGCCCCCACCCTGCAATGGGGGTCAACAGTCCTTGTTGCTGTTTATACCAGTGTCACTTTGCATTTATCAGTGGAGGACACTACGGGTGCCTTCAGGGGATGGACTGAAAAGGGCTCTATGGTTATTTCAATGCATTGTTGTCAAGGAAGGAAGGCATTAGAGACATTTGAATCCTGTTGTGAAAAGTACAAAAGAAGTCATCATGCAGACTATTCTGTAAAATCAACATGTTACAAGTAACTATGATATATGCAGAAGGTATAAAGCAGACACTTGTGTCTCTTTAAAAATGACACATTTCAATACAAAACTACTCCAATGTGATAGATCATAAGAGGCTGACATACATTTGATACTACTGTATTTTTGTATTTCACTGAGATCCATACGTGCAATCTGCGAGTCTGTTTGTTGCCTTGACAGTACACAGCTCATCGTCATATGGACCCCAGCAATTGGGTGGGTACATCCACTCTATAGCAGCAGCTCCCAATCAGCTGAGCAGAGCGCTGAAAGCAGTCACATGTCGGATTTCGGTTTGCGGTTTTTTTTTTCTTTTTTTGCCCTCCACGTGTCAAGATACACGGAGGAGAAGGCGGGACCAAAACAAACCCGCTGATTGGTTTGCAGCTAGTCACCAGCTTGTGTTCAGCAAGAGGGCTGTTCTCTTAAAGGGCCAGTCACCTTTTATTGTGGTTATTATTATGTTATTATTATTATTATTATTATTATTATTATTATTATTCATTTCGACAAATCATGCAACAAAAGAAAAAAAGCAACTAAATGTGAATTAGCTTTGCACCTAAATAGCTTTTTTATAATTACTGAAGTAACTCGAAAGGCTTCATTCATGTGCCTTTTCCTCCTGAGATTTTGCGTGTAGCTTATAATATGAGTTTATGTCAGAAATGCACTAACCCGTATCAGGTATAACATCGAAAACCAAACAACAAAAAATAAATAAATAATTTACTTGAATATTTTCAAAGGCTGCCGTTACTACTTGGACTTGATTAAAATGTAATGCTTCTTTACCACTACTCACACGCCAAAAAGTGATATCTAGAGCATAAACTCTCGATGTATTATGTTTGCATAAACAGGCTGACTCTGGTCCTTTCACATTATTAAGAAGGGGCGGGTCCGGGGGGCGGATCCGCCCCTTTCTCCCCGTCTTTTTTTTTTTTTTGACACAGAAAAAAACAACCCCTCACTCTAGTCAGCAAACATTCATGAGTAGTTGTAATGCGAGGAAGGTACCAAGGCTCATCACCGCAATCTGTAGGAAACAAGATAACAGCAAGTTGTCAAGATACCACCGATCACAACGGAAAACGCGTATATTGGCGGTGAGTGTAACGCCCGGTTGTTCTGATTTGGAGAACGAGTCTATCTGCGCGCGCTGAGCTGTCGCGTGCCGCCCGTTTGTGGGAGTTTATCAACAAATGTGCGGGCAGCTCGGGCATGCCCGTGCAGGGACGGGAGGAGCAGACCTGTCAGGTGGCTGGCGTGTGGCAGAGAGTGCTTCTACATGTGTTTCTGTCCGTCTCTCTATGCTAGCCAGACTTCCTTGTCTTGTTTTCTTTAACGGACTCGGTGAAGAGGGGACAGTAACGGGTTGAATTCGTCACCTCTCGCGCGTGCTTTCCCCACGTCTCGGGCTCCTGGTTGCTCCCGGTGTTTGACAAGCGACAGGCGTTATTGTTCGCATATTACAGGTAATTTAGCGAAGGTTTATCACCGGCTAATGACTGTGGACGCTAAAAGTAAGTGGTTTTGTGTGTAAGGCACTATGACTGGTGTCTTTTTAGACGCTTTTCAAGTTTGTTTTATTTCTCGGGAGGACGTGTCAGCGCCGGATAATTGGAGCAATAGTAGGAATACAAATAAACGCGGTCCTGGTTTATACTTTAATACAACTAGTTAGCTGTCATGCATTTTCGGTTTTCTTTTCTTTTTCTTTTTTTAAGACTAAAGTAAAGTAAGACTAAAGACTAAAGTAAGTTGTCGCTAACTGATTTACATAACAAAAATGCATTGATTTAAAGTCAACTTTATCTGCGTTTGTCAATGGTCGTTTTGTGCGTGATGTTTTGACAAGCTTCTCAAGGTAGGAGATGAGATGGTTGCGAGTTTCTAGATGCGTAAACACGCAAGCGCTCGAGCTCGGCGTGTTTACGCTCTGAGCTGCCCGGAATATGGTCCTTCTGATGTGGATAAATCGCAGTAGATTGCCGGCGGTCCTCTGTCGAGTCCTTGCGGTCGATCTGAACCTCCTTGACGTAAATGTCGGTTAAAGTCGATTATTTTTGTGCAGTTTTATCGCACTTGCACCCCAGGTGTTAACTTCCACATGACAAAACCAAACGTAGATCACCAGAAAAACTGCAAAAATGAAAAAAGTAGCTCATTAAATAAATAAAAAATAAACACCAGACTACTCTTTTCCTATTTTTTTTTTTCCATTTAATAGGTTTTATTTTAACCAGACCATGCATCCAGCACTCCTAGTTGCATGAAAGCAGCAGGTCGCATAGCAGTCGAGTTCAGTGTGCGTGCTCCCCAAGTCCCAGCTTTGCATTGAGCAGAGCCCGTGCACAGATGGTGCAGCAGAGGGAGCCACTTTCTACTGGAGCTTTGAGACTTTTGACCAGCACTGTGGTGGCTGCCAGGCCTCCCTGCAGCCCCCAGGCAGTGTGTGTTTGTGTGTGTGTTTGTGTGGGTCTGCCTGTAGTCTGTGTATTTCCCTGTCTGTGTTTGGGGTTTTGTTTTTATTTTTTTTATTTGTCTGACAGTATGGTAATGCTGCCAGCCCTCATGATGACTGCCAGTGGAAATTCAAGACAGGGCTTGCAATGCAGTTGACACACAAGCACAAATTTGAGCTCAGTGAAACTTGCTGCTTGCATAACATTAATTAATGTACTGCTTAACTGGTCAGTAGGAGATGTTGGCACAGGTTTGAGCAGTTTGTAACTGTATTAAAGCACAAGTGAATTGACTAATATCCCTGTTAATTGTTTTTTTTTTCTTCTTTTTTTGGGGGGGTGGGGGGTTGTTGGTCAATAATTCTGTTTTCCTCTGCCAGTAAACAATCGGATGAGACAAAGTGACGGTGTTTTTCCACAGCAGTTAAAGATGCAGTTTCCTTGTTTGACTCCATGTGATATGACATCATGCAAAGAGAGATATATGACTGCGGCCGCCTCGCTCCGTAAACACAATACCAGTGTATCCAGTTTCAACTTTTTGCATATGACAACTCAGCCTGTTTGTCTCCACTTACACAACAAAGGGAAAAGACAGCCACCCTTGACAAAATGATATAACAGTAGTTCAGACTGGCGTGTGGCCAACAAGGAAGAGAGCGCAAGCGTATGTGTTCAGGAGGCATATTTGAGGATGGAGTGAAACTCGTTATCTCACTCACTGTATGTGGCGCAAAACAATCTACCCTGAACAGTGGTTTCACTGTGGTCTCCCTCACGCTCTGCCCTCTGTGCAGCGCAGGTTAACGGTGTGGACAGGCGGCTATCCAGTGGTTGAGTGAGCTGGAACATGAAGTAAAGGTCTTAATATGGAGGAGTAGAATTGAATTCCCTGACAGTGCTCTTCTGTGAGGCACACTCTTCAGATTAAAGTAATTCTGAGGGAGAGGGGTGGGGGAAAAGCCTCTCCTGTGGATCTTTTGGCACTCAATTACAATTTGGCATATTGTGAGGAACAGCTTGGCAAAATGTGCTGCAGGAGGGTAGCAGCTCTGGTGTAACGTTTTTAGCCGCCCACTGGGTCCCCCTATGTAGGGTGTTTCCATACATTTGTTTCCTCTTATTAATCATCGCTGCAATAAAAACAAGGTTATACAGTTGGCGGTTGTATGTTTATTTTTCTTTTACACATACGTTTAAAGATCGGTCTTTTCTTCTGACCGAGCCATCTCTGCTTGTTTGTTTTCAGTATTACCACGTGCAACATAAGCCTCTTAATGCAGATTATAATGACTAATGATTTATTTCCATTTAATACAGATAGGGTGCAATGCATGTCCATCTGCCAGAGGGCAAAGTTGCCACTGACAGCAGTGGGACATTTGGCAATTTTTGTTTTAAAACAAATCACACCCAAATTACCTGCACGCCATAGCTCGTAAACATAGCCAAGAGTCAAACCTAATCCTGCTGAAACATTTTGTATTTACACTAGCAAAACACTTGTGCGCACAAATGCCGGTGATCTCATTCGAAAAGTTTGATGTACCTTTCTCCTTTCTCTGCAGGAAGTTTACCGCTGAGGCGTCGGATGGATGATGAGGAGGAGGATATGTCACAGCCCATCTCGCAACTGTGGGGAACTCCCTTTAGGGGTGTCAAACACGAAGACCGAGTCGCACAGATCGCAGCCGGACAGGCCCTCGCCGCCGTCACCGCCGCCATGTCCACGTCGCAGAGCCACAGCAACAACAGCGTCAACACGCTGCCCTGCAGCTTACAACGGCAGCCTTGCCTACCGTTTCACGGTAAGGAGGGGGTGAGCCTGTTGAAGGTTATGCGGGCTTGTAGCTTTAGAAGCATGTGGTTTAACTTCGGACTACAAGCAGTTTATTTTATCTCTTTGGTTTCTCGTCGGGGGTGCTGTATGAGGAGATCCAAATCTTGGAGGATGAGACAAACAAAATGCCATTTAAAAATACCACTGCAAAACAGATAAGCCTAGAAATCAGTTCTGTGAGATCCCTTTGTGCTATAATATTTATAAGACTAACTCTCTATGTAACTGTCTTCAGTACAGTATTAGACACATGCTTGTGACATAATGCGAAGAAAAAAATTTGATCAGTGGTTATTACAGAAGATCCAGTTTTGTTTTACTTTGGATTTTAAATGATCATTTCTTTAAAAGATAAAAATAGACAACAATAATTGTAAAACATGTAAAGCGACATACCAGTGTTAATATGTGCCTCAGTTTTAATCCAATAGTTTTTTTCCAACGTCTAATCAAATCAGTATGACATCATGATAAGTGAATTAAACAGACGCTGAAGTAGAATGTTGTTTGCTTGTTGACTCGGAATCAGTGCTTGAGAGGTGCCTATTGTTCCGCCTTAAAGTCATCAATGCATAAACACCACTGACTGTTATTACCTTGTCATTCAATGTAATGGATGTCATGCACTTGGCTTTATGCCATCGCTCCACACAGTGTTTCTTAAAGATATTGCGTTGTTCTGTTAGGGCGAAATTTCACAGTGTTCTGCACACATGATAACATTAAAAAAAATTGTTTTTCTTCAACTGGCACGACTGTAGGAAAACGTGGTGTCAGGCAGTGAGTAAACTCAGTGACACGGCCCAGAAAGAGGCGGCGGATCGCTGAGGATCTTGTTGATTTAATAAGGTGTTTTCCACCTGCCGTCACTCTTGCTCACTTTTCTTGATTGTGAACTCTTCACTTGTACTTCATGTACTTTGTAATTTGCCCAGTCATGAGACGATCTGATAAAAACCTGTTTTAGTTTTACAGACTATTATAGCATCATGTTTATATTGTATATTTGCGTAGGCGAGTCAGACACAACTGTGTTTGAGGCCACTAATAGTAAACAAGATAGTAAGCCTCAGTTTCAAAAGGTTTCTTTTTTTTTTCCTTTTTTTTTAGCTGCCTAGTTTAACTTCATAAGCAAAACATTAGCAGTTTTACTGAACTGAAACTACTACCTACTCAAATCAAAAAGTGCTTATATTACTTATGTAGGGATCTTGGCAGTAACACTGACCTCAACTTCTCACCATTTTTAAAAAACCTAGCAACAACTCAAGTGTTAAGAAGCTTGATGTTTTCTTTGTAGGCTACGCCGGATTGCGTTTGCATTTTCCCGTTCACTTTGAGCCCATGGAAGACCGGGGAGATATTGAAGAGGAGGAGGAGGAGGAGGAAGAGGACAGAGGGGAAGACATTGACAGCGTGGCAGAGAGACCCGAGGAGCTGAGCGTTGAGGTGCAAGTTGGTCGTAAACTACGGGAAATTGGAGACAAGTTCCAACAGGATCACGTTGAACTGGTAAGCCTCGCTCCCGAGTGGCGAAGCAGATCCACAGCAACCCTTACTTTCAAACACCGGGAACTCAAATCCATTTCCAGGCATAACTTGTAGAGACACTCTGAACATCATTTAACTTACATTACACAAAAGAAGTGAATAATATCTAAATGCTCAATTAGGTTGTTGAACCACAGTTTGTGCGTGTCAGTGAGATCTAGCGGCAGCAGGGAACAGCGGTTCTAAACAGCTGCTAAAACTCAGACTATATTGTGTTACCTTATTATTTTATACATGTGTCCTTTATTAGAGACACTAATTACAGCTAAGTTGTGCCAATTTGTGGCTCGCTCTTTGGGTAAAAGGGAGAAGTTTTGCCAGCTTAAATTACTGCAGCCCACATCGGCTAAAAATAGCCCGAACAGTCATTCAGACACTTTCTCGAGAAAACGAAAACTCTTAAATGATTATTAAGCCGTGATTTAGCAACTTCACGAAAGGAACAAAACCAAGAGGGAGATTATAAATAGATATCTATATAAGAAACTCATTTCAGTGTTTTTGTTTATTGTTAGTTTATTGTCAGAGGCATCTCTGTCTTCTGAAACACTGAAACCTCATGCGGGAGTGACTAAATTTCTTTATTGTCTATAAAAAAATCAGCTTTGTTACTTGTAAGGTTACCTGAAAGTAGGACTCTTTAGGGTTTATTTCCTAATAAGTTCTTTATAATGGAAAACAATTCCCAAACACAAGGCTCAAGTTGGAAAGCTCATCTGTGAACACATGTCGTGTAGTTCAAGATAAGCACTTAATTGTGCATCAATATTTGCAAAGCAGTTACTGGACTGCTCATGGGCTTAGTTAATAAGTACAAATAAACTGGGACAGGCAAGTTTCCTATCTGCTGCCATGAGGATTTGCTTTGCCAGCAAGGTGTGGCTAATGCATTTGGAGAAGCATTCTGATGAAAAGAAAAGCTGTATACGGTTTTGAGTTTGGTGTAAGGTTTGAGAAAGGACAGGTGAGACCGTCACAAATGGGAGTTAGAAGCGAGTCTGTGTCTGGGTAGACTCGGTCGGCTGTTTATATGCTCATCTAAAAATAGAGTCTGACTCACACACTTATAGACACAGCCAGTAACATGACGGCTACCCACAATACCTCAGTTGTCCCGCTGCCTGCCTCGGCGTGTGTGTTTTCTCCGTGTGTTTTGGTTTGCGTGTGTAACTCTGTGACACAGAGATAAGAGACTTTTTTTTTTCTTTTTCTGTCTGCTGTCTGCGCTGGAGATGGTTTCATCATACAGGATCAGATACTGCTGTTGTAGGAATATTCCAAAGGGGGAATAATCACAAGTGCTCCTGTATGATATCCAATCACTTGTCTGTACCATCTCTGCTGCTATTGTTAGACTTTTTCACTTGCTTCTCCAAGCAGAAGTTGCCAGTGTGGGCCAATGTGTGGGCTTTTTGTTAGTGTGAGGCACGCTGTGTTTGTGGTTTGAGTCTTGTCCATCAATTTTGACTACTTTGGTGGCTGGCTGCTTAAATGCTCAGGCGTTACTTAGGGGGTAAAAATTAACCCTTTGTTACACTGAAGAAACGGGGAGGTGAGCGCGGATAATGTCCCTAAAAGTGGCGAACAAAACACACAATATTCCTCACTACCAACAAGAGTGAATGCATAAAGATGAGCTTCATGTGAAACACAAGGGTAGTGTTTAAATAAGCTCAGCAGTGTAAAATTAAGGCAATTAAGGACAATTAGGGTTACATTTAGCAGTGCTGGTTCAGCTCAGTCTGCTAGTTCTGCATCAAATAGCCTGTGGCTGGCTCTGATTGCTAGCCTGGTAGAGACCTTGGTGAAGAGAGTGCGGGGGGGGTTGCCCAACAAGAATGCTTATGCAACAGGCTGCAAGGTCTGAGCGCGCCTGTTCAGGATGCCAGAGGGAGCGGTGCAGGATTAGAGACGAGGAGGTGGAGACAGGAGATTTCAGGATGCAGCAAGAACCCCTTCATCTGTCTGTAGCCCACAAGGCACGAGCACCCCAACGGAAAATGAGAAAATGAGACGGTAGCTTAATATGAGGGAACGGTTTCATTTTTGCTTTGCTTTGTTTTGATAATTTGCTTCCATTTTTTTTTCTTGCTGACTGCGCTATTAAAGGAGAGCTGTGCTGAGCTGCAGCCACGCGTTCTTTGAAAGCATTTCACTTAGAGCTCCTTGTATTGAAGTCAGCAGTGCAATATTTAATTAGAGGGACAACTAAAATCTTTGAGAGGCAGATGAAGTAATGCTGCTGGGATGATTGTCAGATCCTGGGAGCTAAAACCTTTTAATATTTCAATCAACTTTTTCGCTTGAAACCAAGTAAATCATTATAAATATTTTCTGTTAGGAGAATGAAACTTCCTGGGGGGGTGGGGATTGAAGGCACTTTGGTATGCGTGTGACAGACAGGTTTTCTCGACACAAGCTAATGTTGTGGAAACATCCAGTCTAGTCGGTCATATGGTTTCATCTCACAGGGTTTACCACAGTTCACAATACTTTACCTCAGAAACCTTTTCAATTGAAATCAGTGTGTGTGTGTGTGTGTGTGTGTGTGTGTATTGACTTTCACAACTGACGAGTGTTGTGATTCTGATATGACAGGAAGCTTTTATACACCCGGCTCTTGTTGAGGCTGACAACATGTCTTTTCTTTTCTTTTGTCTGTCCCCTTGCAGTTTATGAGGCACCACAGACAAAACCGGCCTTTTTGGATGCGCCTTACCATGGCCCTGTTTGGCTTTTTGTTTCCAAGAGAGGCTGTCATCCCCCATCTGAGAGGGGAGCACAGATGAAGGGACTTCTTCCTGGCCCTCGCCTCAGCCCCTTACTTTCCGAAAAGGAAATGAGGGACTGGACTGGACGGCACTGTAAGATGGAACACGGGTTTGGATTTTTGTTTTCTAGTAGAAAACGATGAGATGAAGAAGACACTGGTCACCGCTGGACGGAGACTGATCAATTTTTTTCTTGCTTTTGTTTGTTTGTTTGTTTTTTGCCTCTCCGAGAAGAAGCCATTCTGTTTGAAGAGATATTTTCGAAATATTTGTAAGATTACCTATTTTGTACAGTAAACAGCTCTTTTATTTGGTGTTTAAAGTCTTGAAGGACCTCCATCAGTCCAGGGAATGCCTTATTCTCTCCTGCCACAGCACATAGTCTTTTGCATCAAGTAAATCATTAAAAAAAATGATTGCATTTAAGATTAGGCCACTATGATGGTGACAGACTGTGGACGTGGACATTTCTGTGTGCTAAAGATACTGACTTTCAACCTTGAGGACTCAAGGCACATTTTTGTTTATCCTCCCAAAATAACTTCTCATCCTTTTAGTGTTCCACATTGGCTAATTTTTTTTTTTTTTTTTTTTTAAAGGTTGTTGTGACATTGTGGCAATTTATCACTGCGATGTCAGTCAGCTCAGATTCAAATTTGTAGATATAGGATGCTATAAAAACCTGTCTTTCACTGACATCATCTGCATCTCGAGTACCACGAGGGGCGTAACGGTACACAGAAACTTGGTGTTGGAGACACAGATTGATTGATCGTCATTCATTTAAACAAATCATGAAAGGCAACAGTGCAATTTCATTTGACAGAGCCATTGAATTTGAGAAAACATCAGTTGATTGGCTGTGCAACACAAACTCAACATGTAGTGAGAGTTAACACAACATTAATCCTGCATAATAATATTGCCACAGTGCTTGGCACATTTCAAGGCTAACCGTGTTAGCATGCTGTAGCTACTGGACTAAACGCAGGGCAGTGTTGAGTGCAGCTTGCTTGAAAAGTGTGCAGACAAACATCAGGGAGCACACCAAACCGAAGAACTTTCATGCTGAAGGAACACGTGCAGAACGGTATCGTTACACGCCTGGGTACCACTCAAGCTGGAGGTGATGACAAAAACTGTGCAGATTCAGACACTGTTTTTGTAACGCATGTATACTTGAATTTAGGTGTACTAGAAAATATTTCAAGACCTGACATAGTGACAGTGATTACGATTTCTGTTTGTGATGCATGTCGAAACCAAATGAGCACAAACAAAGTCAAACAAATCTCACTTGTGGGATTACGATCAGGGAAATGGAAACAATCAGACAGCTGAAAAGCTTTGGGGGAAAAAAAATCATCATTCCCCCCCCAAAAAACGGATTCCAGGTTGTATTTCTCTGGCTGGGTTGACAATCTGAGTTTTTACCCTTTACTTCATCGCTTTGGGAGTATTTTAAAGGGTGAGCAATATTCAAGCCAGTGGACACAGTAACCGTCTTTAAGTTTTCAGCTGTCAATAATGAGCAGTATTTGCAGTCAGACTTCCCCTGAACATGCCGCTTTGCAAACTTCTTTGTTACAGAAACATTTTGGGGTTACGTTAAAGAGATGCATTTTTATTTTATTTCACTCCAGGTGCACCTGATGTGCTAATACGCATTATATCTCTGTCAGTGGTACATTCAGCTTCACTTAGTAGGAACAGCTTCTGTACAGTTTAAGAACCATTTTTAGTAGCGCGAGAGACGCATCCGGGGGCAGGGCAAGCGCTACACATCCTCACGTGACACCTGCTACTTTAGTGACACATTTTACAGCAATGCAACCACTGTTCCGTCAATGAAGTCTTTAAGGACTTTAAATATGAAGTTAAAAGGACTCATTTGCTGTATTTTCTCAGTCTGTTGCAGATTCATGATATAGATTTTTGAAGACACTGTCAGATTTTCTTTTCTTTCATTTTTCTTCTTCAGGGAGTAGTTAATTCTGTGACACTTGCGTTGTGCTAAAAACTTTTTTTGATGCCAAGAGCTCACTCACTTGATGCCAGTTAATCTTGATTGATGTCATACTCAACACCGAACAAGCAAACTTGGTTTTCTTTAAACATTCTCCAAAGCAGTTTTAACTCAACATCAGCCTGTAAGTGTGTTTCAGATTGTCAGGTTTTTGTCTTTGAATTAAACGTTTCCTGCAAACACTGATCGCTGAGCCAAATCAGATAGCCATGACACTTTTTTTTTTGGTCTTCAGTCCAAAGCTTTTTGCTGTCTTTCATTAACTACTCCCTGCGCTTAACAAGAAAAGTTTCCTTTAGCTTTTTTGAGAGAGAGATAATTTATTCTAATTTATTTTATGTATATTTGCCCAGTGCTACTGTATAAATGCTATCTCAGTGTGTACAGTCCTTTTCTTCTCATTGTTGAGGTGCATTCAGTTGCGTGTTTGATGCCTGTGTGTGGGGAGGTTGGACTAAAGCCATGTGCCTCGTGCGTCCTCACACCAGCGGTGCGAGTCTTTACAAATCATGCGAAAACAATCAAATGTACAAAATGTGCCTTGTGAGTAACCGACCTGCCACATCTTCACCATCGACACTTGGCATATCTCTCAAAGTCACTGGTCACAGCTCCTGTTTCACTTGGGCTCTGTGAGATCAACTTCCAGAAAAATAAAATAAAAAATAAAAAAATCAGTTTGACTTCTCACAACAGCTTGCGAGGCACAGGCTCAACCTTTGACATCTCTCAGCACGAACGGCGAGTTTCACCATGCAAACCTTCTCAATATCAGAAACGACTGTTTGCAATCAATGTGCACTGTAAAAAAAACTATTTTTATCGGTATACTGTATTTCGCGCCTCTCTCTTTCTACTCCTGCGCTGATCTTCCCCTCTAGATGCTTGAAACTTTTTAAGATCTGTAAAATGCTGGATCGGCCTAGCTTGTCTGGGTTTTTGTGCTTTTTTCTTTTTTTTTTTAAAATAAAAACAAATCTGCAGTCTAGTAGGGGTTTACGTTTATAGGAGGAATGAGCCACCACGGTGCCCAGAATTCTTTTGTGAGATGGGTAGAGCATCCACTCAGTCGGTGTGATGTTTATCTGAGCCTGTTGTTACCAACCACTGTTGCAACCTCGACTCACGTGAAACATTTGTTTTATATGTTTGACCTTCAGTGTCTTTAATATCAAAATTTTTCAATTTATTAAAAAAAATGTATATCCAAGAAAGAGTACATCTTTACTGTCAAGTGCTGTGATTTGGTGTTTTTTATACATTAGACATGATTTGACTGAGCTATTGTTGCTATCTTTATAAAAAAAAAGTCTAAATTTCACCACACTTTTTTTGTAAGAACTAGAACAAGACAACTTTTGCTTTTCTACAAATGCTTTTTTTTTTCAATGTTGAGGCATTTTTGATTTTGGATATTGCCAAGTCTGCTCTGTCACTCTCAGTTCAAGGGCTTTTTTCGATAATATGTAAATGGAGTAAAAATGCATGTCCAACATTCCTGAAAAAAAAAATCTGTATCCTAAGGGTTTGAATGTAATTTAATGGAGTGAAAAACCACAGTATCGCTTTTAATACATGAACTGAACAGTGGGACTTACTTCAGACTCCTGTGCTCGGTTCGATGCACAGAGTTTGTGTTGTCTTTACATTGCTTTCTTTATGTTCAGAGTGGTCTCAAGGATTTCACATTCATGTGTCCTATGAAGTGAGACCCAGTCCAGATGTAGCAGTTTTTGTTAAAGCATTGGCTGTGTTATCTTTGGGACTGCTCTGTTTCTCCTGAACAGTTTTCAAACAGTGCAGGACATTGGTGTGATGGAGGCACTGACGGAGGATGGGGGATGTTTTGTTTTGTTTTTTCTTTTTCTAGTGCAATATGCTGTACATAAGAGCTTGGCTCACAAGATCTTACGATTTCTCTCCATTTCTTTTGTTGTTAAATGGGTACATTGCCGTTTTGTTTTTGTTTTTTTTCATTAAAATTTTATGGATAACTGACATGACTTGTGTTTGCTTTCTTTTACTAAGCATCCCAAAGTTGTCTTTCTTTGTCTGGTCATTATTTGATAGAAAAGACCAATGTACACACATCCAAACTAGGTGGAGGTATCACTAGCAAGATGCTACATATCATACAGACGTTAATAGGTGCCCTTCCTGAGACAACCCTCTCATTTATCTGGGCGAGGGATTGGGAGTACACTAGCTCTTGGCCACCTTATTCTGGGTTGTCAACCTTAAAGTAGGACTCTTTTGGATGTGAGGCAAACATGTTAACCACTATGAGGAGCCATTACAGTGCCAACATATCAATAAAATGAATTTCTTTCACCAAAAAAAAACCTAAGCATGTACTTCTTGGATGGGCTGCAGTACAATAAACTGCATTGCAAGCCATCTACACGTAGTACAATAAGTACAAAGAGTTCTTTGTGTTTTCAGGGTAACACTGAGAAAAAACTAAACTACACTAAAAATGCAACTGTTTCCAGAGCTGGAGTTAATAGTTTTAAAAATAAGTATGTCATTTGGGGCACCATCTGCCTCAGTTTTAAGCATTCCTTTAAATGTTAATTTATGACAAGTGGCAGCCAAAGTTTCTTGTGTTGGTTGTGTATCACCCCAAGATGGTTATTCTGGACTTAGTTAGCGTGTTTTAAAGTCAATGTGAGCTGTCCTGATGACCCAGATAGATCATTTTGCGATAATTAAGAGCGCCTAGCTGATACTTTCAACTGCAGGGAGATCACCACAACCATTGGCATCAAAGGCACATTGCAAGACACCCTCACATCTGCTTAGTATGATTTTGAGATTAAAACTTATTGGTGAACTTCCCAGTGTTTTAAAAGTACCCAGAGCTACTGTTATATCTTTATTTTATGCTAACCAGTAAAATACTCATAGGTCAAACCCTGTCTATGTAGACAGGTGGCACAGCTGGTGTGATCCTGCTGCAAGACTGTTTCCACTTTATGGACACAATGAGTTTTTGATATGATGATAAAAAGTCAACCAACTTTATTTTATGTTATCATATTACATCTTGAATTAAGCAGTTACTGCTGTGGGGTATTTTTCTGCTTTTGTACTAGTGTTGTAAACAGCTTCTGGTCTGCGCGTGTGAGATGACACAAACTCAGATTTGGGTGGATTTTAAATCAAGATTGACTGATCAGACTAACATAATTTTAAATGTAAGGACTGTTTTTAAGATTTTAACATTTGTAGTCAGTCATGATCTACAGTCTGTAACTGACTTGGCAATTGAAAAATATCCCATTTCCTTGCTTGGAGAAATTCTTGGGTTGCTTTTGCAGTATGCTTTGAGTCATTATCTATTTGAACTGTGAAGAGCTGTCTGTTTGGTTTTGCAGCATTTGGCTGAATCTGAGCAAAGTGTATAGCCCTGTACACTTCACAACTTCTATCAGAAGACACATCATCAATAAACACTAGTGACCCAGTTCCACTGGCATCCATGCACGCCCGTGCCATAACATTGCTTCCACTATGTTCGATAGATGATGTGATATGTTTTCTCTTCCTTTCCATACATGTCACTTCCCATCATTCTGATACAACTTAATCTTGGTCTTTTTCTATCCAAAATATTTGGGGGATTTTTCCAGAATTGTGCAACATTTTCAGATGTTTTTTGGCCAAATCTAACCTGGTCGTCTTGTTCTTGAGGGTAATCAGTTGTTTGCTCGTTGTTGTAAACCTTCTGTATTTCCACTTAAAAAAGGCTTCTTTTGATCATGACAATGCTCTCCCTGAGAGTGTTCTTGACTTGGTTAGATGCTGTGAAGTTATTGTTCTTGACCATGGAAATAATTCTGTCATTATGTTCCTTAGTTGTCTTAGTGGTCTTTCGGGACTTTTGGTGTTGAATCCCATTGGATTCATGTTTTTTTAAGAGCGTAAATATCTATAAGACTGAATATTGATTTGGCCACTCCTAAGGTTTTTGGTTTATATATATATAATGGGTTTTTTTTGTTTGTTTGTTTTGGTTTTCATCGTGGGGATGGCCTCCTTCACTAACCTCAAGGAACTCTACGGTTACTTTTGCAGTATGCTTTGGTCATTATCCATTTGGACTTTGAAGCGCTGTCTGCTCAGTTTTGCTGAATCTGAGAAAACAGTCTAGCCTTGTACCTTTCATAATTCGTCCTGCTACTTCTATCATCAGTCACACTAGTTACAGTCATATAAGCACAAGTGGAAGCATAGTTTCTTTTTATCCAGAGAGGGGATTTTTTGTTATCTCTCTGTTAGCTTTAAATGAGGTCTTGAGCCTAATGATGACCTCCTTCACTTATATTAATATATTTTTATGCTAGCATGGTTATGTCTGTTTACAGTGGTGACAGTGGACGACAACCAACACAAATTTGTTGCTGTGCAGTTTTTTTTCAGAATCCTAGGTACACAGTGTTTGACAGTGATGCTTTACATCAGTAGAATGCTGACTGGTTAACAAGTGGGCTGGAACAGGAACACAAGTGACAGTGGGGAGACGCCTCAAGACATCAAAAAGTACAAACAGTGCCTGCAGTGGACACTTTTCTTTGTTTTTAACAAAGAAAAGCAGGCAAAAGTTATGCTATAACTTCCTTCTTTTCTGCATTGGCTAGTGGGCTGACAACAGCACAAGCAAGACTAGCCCACAGACATGTCGCAGCGCATGTTTTTGCCACTGCCTATATGAGTCGACAAAAGCTTTCTGCATGTAGACGGGCAGTGAATGGACTGCCAACAGACTACCAATGTGCAGAACCATAATTTCCCCATTAGACTTCATATTGAGAGTTGCAGTGAAAAGCTACCAAACCAAGTTCAACACAGAGAGTCAACTTCAGATTTCTGCCTAATTTGTCCTAAAATAACAAAGGAACCTGGCAAGGAAACTGCTAAACAGTCAGTCGTTCAGTTACTTTTAAACTTCTGCAAATGGATCCCCGTGTATAAAACTGTCTGTAATTACTAAACAGTTAATGCAATGGTCAGTAGTGTCAATAAATACATATCACTGCAGTCCATTCAATTCAATCAAGTCACTACACCACCAGCATCCGTAGGAGTCAATATCCAGTGAACATGAATATATGTGGTTTGTCATTTCGTTAACTAAAGTTTTTTTTAGAGAGAAAAGAGAAAACTTGGACTGTTGTGTGGTTTTGTCTTAAAGGTCTGGGAATGACTAAAGTTATTAGAGTTAATCGCTGGGGACTAAGAATGTCTGCAGCAATTCTCAGTCTGTCCAGCAATTCTTCAGATAATTTAATTCAGTGCTGGATCAAAGTGCTGGATTAGCCAGTAGACCTGAATTGGCATCCCTAAAGATACAATGGTTGCATTTATAAAAACACATTGTAAGCTGTGTAATTAGTCATGTGTGCATCACTTCACAAGCTTCTGCTACCACAATTAGTAACAATCAGAAAAAACTTGTATCCCTGGATAAAAACCTCTTCTGTGACTAACCCCCCCCCCCCCCCCCCCCCCCCAACCCAACCCCACTGAATGTCCCTAAGTCACCTACTAATTTAGCATGAAAAATAGAAGCATTTCATAAGACCTGAAGGCACTGATGGAGCTCACCACTACTATTTTTTTTTCCAATATAAATGCTTTTCCCTTGGGGAAGGGAAGGTTCAACCTTATATAAACTGTGATTCACTTTTCTGTCACCGGGTTTCTAAAGCAATCTCCCCCAGGCAGGTGCTTTGTGTAGACAGGGTCACCACAGAAGGTTAGAGGAGTGCATGGATATGTGTGTGGAGTTGGGTGTTGCTGAAACAGATGGCCTCGGGAAAACTGAGAGTATTCCCATTTCCTCTTATTAACTCTTTGCAGCGTTGTGCCGAGGGGTGAGCTGACATGAGCTGATGTTCTAAGGTAATAAAAAAAAGCAGATATAGGTTTGGGGATTTTCTCTGTACTTCTCAGATAGAAAACACGTGCCTACTTCTTCTTTTTGCAAACAGCATGTTGAGGTAAGTGAGAGTGAGCGTGCGTTCGAACGCAAGCACGCAACACAAATCACTCACAGGCAGACTGCTCGTCCTCAGTTCGAACAGAGCGAGACATCTGAGAACATTACGAGACAAAAAAGAAAACTACGCCACGCGGGTTATGATTCTCAAAGGACACCAAATTGTTCCATAGGCCTGCTGACGTGTTTTCGTTCTCATTTCAGAGTAATTTGATTTCATGATTCGGTGAAACATTTTCATCTGGTCCTGACAGTAAACAACCTCAAAGGCATCTTTGGGAAAATTTTCACTGTGGCAACTGCAAACAAAGCAGCAAACACGTAATTTGTTATGTACAAAAGTATTTTAATCCTTATAAATCATTTGGAGATCACAAGATGTTTTTTTCTAATGGGATGGCAAAGTCCTTCAAAGCTGATTCAGCTGCAAACAAAGACTTTTTAAAACTCTGCAGCAGGTTCTCCTAAAGTCTAAAAATGCATGGAAGAACTCACTACTGACATAGTTTTTGGTTCTTTAGGACAAAACAGACCTTGTGCTCTGCTCCTCAACCTCTCACCAGCTGGAGTGGAAGCCTTGTCTCCTGGGACTGCTGGTAAATACAGACAAGTGTGTGTATGACTTCTGGGAGAAGGAGTTAAAAAAGAAAAATGGAGGTAGGATGGGAGGGGTAGATATGTGCAGAGGGTGGTGGTGGAGGGGGTGGGGGTGTCTGCTAGGCTCAGCAGTTCTTTTTTTTTTTTTTTTTTTTTTTTTTTTTACAAACAGCCCTGACAAAGACTTCTCTGTTCTCCTGGCCACTCACTTTTAGAGACGCCCTCATGATAACTCGGTGCCTATCTCAAGGGTCACGCCTCAACTTCAGCAGCAAGAGAAGCTCCAGTGCCTGGCTCTGGCTCTTTTTGTTTACTTCTGGCTTTCTGCCTGGGAGCGCTAGACATTAACCCTTTGGTGTCTATCTGTAGCCTGAGAAACACGAGATTGCCTCAACGGGAAGATTTGGGGTTTGCTCGTGGACTTTCTTTGCATTAATCTTATCTATATTTAGTGCTGTGTACAAGTATTGAGCCACTTCTCTTTTCTTTATATGTTGCTGCCAATGAACCAGACTTTCTTGTAATTTTTTGTGGTCTTGAGCAACAGTTCTCCAGCTTTTATGCAAGGCTTTCCAAGTTTTTCTTTAAGCACTGGCTGCTTTTTCACTCATTTTCAGTCCAGTCCTTGTACCTGACCATTGTCAGATGAATGCTTTTGTTTGTTAAACCAGTTTAATCTGACCTAAAAATCATTTATCCACAAAAAAGGCACTTAGTTTTGAACCAATGTTGTGTCTATAACTGACAACTTAGCAACGAAAGAATCTTAAATGGTATCTTTAGGCACTTTGTTACAATCAGCCTGTTGCAAAAACACAGTTTGTTCTCATTTCTTTAGTTGGATCCATTTGGCAGGCATAAAACAGCATTTTTTGCAGTAACAAGGTGATTATGAAAGTGTCATTAGCCAAAAACAAAAAAACTTTGAGTTTTGAGGAAGAAATTGAGGAAAACGAAGAAGTGGCAAGCCTAAAAGAAATAACAGATGAACAGTATATGAAAGTCATGTGCTTAAGAATAGGAGAAAGCCAATACCTGACATAGAACCTGAGATTCATGTTCTGTTTTTCAAAACCTCCTCAGACATGTCTTCAGTGAGGAAAGAAGCCATTCCTAAGGCTAAGGTAAGCCAAACTGCACAAGAACCAGACTGAACAAAAGTGGCAAAAGGTCCTAAGGAGTGATAAATATAAATATAACAATTTTTGGTTTAAATCTTTGTAAGTATGGAGTCAGTAGAGAGGTATTACAGTCCGCAGCCCTTTGTAAAACACAGGGGAGGTTCTGTTTTGGTTTGGGGCTGTTTTTCAGTCAGTTGTGTTGGGGAACTTGTCAAAACTGATTGGATTTTGATCCACAATGCAATACCATATGTCTTTAGGAATGTCTGGAGAAGCCTGGAGAACTATTCCTAAAGACTACTTTAAGAAATTATAGAATAGCTTGTCTAAGAGAGTTCAAGCTGTTTTGAAGAACCTTCGCTCTCTTTTTGCCTTTTAAGCCACGTTTCCATTCATGTTTGCACATTTCAAAACATAAAGAAAAGAGAGGTGGCTGAAGACTTTTACACAGTACTTTATGATTTGCACTCATTTTACATAAACACATAAATTCCATTTTATAATAAAACCATGTTTCCATCACTCTTCTTCATTCGTTTAATGCTTTGATGTGCTGATGTGAACCAAGAGAAATTGAGGACAGAGCTTTTTATAACTTTGCAGTTTATGAATCCACAGAGCATTCTCTTGACATGTATCACAGAGTGATGACACTTCAATTATCACCTTTTGAGTACTCTCTGTGTCTTGCAGTTGCGTCAGGGAAACAGTTCAATGCACAACAACAGTCATCTTAAGTCAATGCATTCAGTTTTTGCAGCTACTCCACATTTTAGGGCAAAATGGATCAAAAAGTAATTTACTGGCACCAAATTTGTTCACACACTTCTAAGATCCAAATCACACCATAGTCCCCGCTCTCTGGCTTGCTAATCCATTGCAGATAGGACAATGCTGGTGTAGTAGGGTATGGGAAAATGGGGAAAAATAACTCACCTCAGAATAAGAAAATCAGCTGATCTGTGCTGCTGTCATGGATTTTTTGGGTGGGGTGGGGGGGCGTCTCTATGATTTACTGCTTTTTGTGGATTTAGCCAACTGTCGACAACTGTCTACAAAATAGTAGCAAATTTTGTATGTGCTACCATACAGTCATTAATGCTTTCCAACACCTACCCATAACGCCAACCTGCTTCTTGGCGAATGATGCTATTGAGGCATGCTGGTCTACTGGTATTGGTTGTTAACTATGATACTGATTCAGTAGTAGTAGCTGTTTTGATTTATGTCATTGCACATTTTATACCATATGCAGCTCTTTATTTTCACTCTTGCAAGACCATATCTTTTATCTTGTGTTCATTCATCCATACATCTCCTACTGCAGATCCAGGTTTGGGTTATGTCACAACGTGTTTGAGATGCATTTAAATTTGTAGTAAATTAAGTGGTTTTTCTTAATAATTAACTGCTTGAACACACAAGATAAATACCTTGTATGCCAGATTATGGGATTTTAGGGTCTCTGTATATTTTCATTTAAACCATTTCGCCTTGCAGCTTTCTCTGACACGAGGCCAAAAAAAAGAAAGAAAAAGAAAGAAAATCTTAAACAACAAAATAAGACATGAGTCATGATGTCTCCGAGTGTACTTCACACTGGAGCCCTGCTCAGTTACCTGGCTCCGCTCTGACTGAGCCATGCTGCCTTTACTTTAGAACCGCAACCCTTCGTATACACACACCACACTCCCAAATAAGGGTGGGGAGCAGCCAATTCATCTCCTTGGGTAATAAAAGTTAAATGCAGTCCTCGAGTCGTGACATGCCCCCAGGGGGACTTGGTGTATTGGGCGTCCGTTGTTGTCTCTGTCATCTCAGGGCTGTATCGGGGGAGGCTAAACTACTTCATGATAACAGGGTATTTATATTGTGGTGACTTGTCTCTAATTTAAAACAGATGAGAAGAGCTGCAGCACGGCCAAACGCTTTCTGTCAGCTGAAGAGTCTCGTTCTTGCTCGTTTTCCCTGTATCTCTTGGACCAAGGGATGGCAATATGCAATAAAAATGATCATTCAGTATTATATAGTCACGCTGAAAATCACAGAGTAGCCTGTGAGTAGAATCACAGAGTAGAATCGGATTTGGAATTGGGGAAGGAAGAGGGTGAGCCACAGCAAGATATGCTTTTCAACTTAAAATTGATGCTAGTATCTAACAAAAAGTATTTGCGTGCTAAGGCTAAATCTCTAAATGCTCATTGAATTCTCCAAAGCAAACAAACTGAGACACCAGAGAAGATTTAAAATGTTATAAACGCTTTTAAACGGGATCCGTATAGCTCCTCTTCTAGGTAGTATAATCAATTAGAGTTCAGGCATCTATATCAAAGAGGATTTATGAGGTTGAGGGCAGTTGGGGGTTAGCATTGAGATATATTAATGGACCCAATAGTGTTTTTTTTTCTAGTCTTACTGAGCACACACAGTGCTTTAGACCACAAGCCACTTTTAACCATTCAATACCTTGTTTCTATAACATACACAGTCAATCCAGTACAGTCCAAAGTGTGCTTTATTGGCGTGAAAGTTTCTTAAAAGAATATTCCCTTAAAATATAATTTATTACAGAATATTCAGTCACACAATACAGCACAGACCAATGATGCACTATTTTTGTATACCTAAGTGCAGGGTTAGTATCCTCCCCAAGGATATTTGGCCTGCAGACTTGAGCAGCCAGGGATCAAACCACCAACCTTCCAATTAGTAGCTGACCTGCTCTACCTTCTTAGCTACAACAACCCTAACACCCAACCACTACCACCAACGATACATCGCAGACAGTTTTGTAGTTCAAGCACACTTGAACTGTCAGACAGAACAAACCAGGATTCAAACCTGCTGAATTTGTACATTTGCTCACTTAGAAAGAAATGAGCAGCCCCTCATTTTTGTCACCCAAGAGTCGCAGGACATTAAATAGAGAACAGGCTTAATTCCATTCAGCTTTGGCGCCACGTTTCAGGCCCAGATGCCAAGACCCAAGTGGAACCGATAAGCAGGATCCATTGGTTCCAAGGAACTGGACTACGGTGAACTCTACAAGAACCTATCTATGTCCATCTTTTATACTGAACCACCATGCCAAGGCTAGCTACACTGGTATTGTTAAATGGTAAATGGCCTGTATTTGTATAGCACTTTACTAGTCCCTAAGGACCCCAAAGCGCTTTACACATCCAGTCATTCACCCATTCACACACAAATTCACACACTGGTGTGTGAATGTGTGTGTGCAAGCTACATTGTAGCCACAGCCACCCTGGGGCGCACTGACAGAGGCAAGGCTGCCGGACACTGGCGCCACCGGGCCCTCTGACCACCACCAGTAGGCAACGGGTGAAGTGTCTTGCCCAAGGACACAACGACCGAGACTGTCCAAGCCGGGGCTCGAACCAGCAACCTTCCGATTACAAGGCGAACTCCCAACTCCTGAGGCACGATCGCCCGTTAGGCGATGTTAGGCTAATATAAACACACCAGCAATGTCTGTTAGAAATTTTCAGGGAGAACACCTTGTTTTCAATTTACAAAAAAATAAATAAAAATGGATGCTAACAGTTAGCCTGAAAGTAACAAAGTATAATACCTACCACAACACAGGTTTAGTAATAAATAGAACCTGCTGTTAAAAAATCATATTCCCGAGGTTAATTGTCCTCACAGATGCACCTATTCTTAAGACTAGCTCCATTGTTTTATGTGTGCCAGGGACTGCAGTGTACAGTGGGAGTTTTAGAAAAGCTTGTCTTAATGGTGTGCGATAAATGACCTCATAAAAGCTTTTATTTAGAATTAAACTCTATTAAAACAAGAACATCTATGTTGACAAGAAAAGAGCGTCAGCTAACACAGTAGAGGGTGGACCTGCAAACAATGTTCTTGGAAAGCCGATGGTGATACGGAAAAATATTTATTTTCTCCCCATTAAACTGGCATAAGTCTTCATTACATTACTTTGTAAATCTGCATTACAACATTATAACAAATCCAATAACAAAAAGACACACAAGAGAGCCTTGTGATGCTATCACTTCACCTGATCTCAGCCTAACTACCATCACAAAGTCTTCATTGTGAAGGAAAGTCAATGAGGATTATTTTGAGGTTTGCTTACTAAGAAATCACACTGGACGTCAGCATCTTTTTCTAAGAATATTCAAATCATACTTTACATGATCACTACTTATCAAATGTACTTGGGGGTTGTTGGGTTTATTCCCCCTGTTTTGTTGTCTGTTGATTACAATGGCATAATCGGTCTCCACACTCTGATGTCATATAAACCCCTGGTTGTCCCTTTCCAAAAAGTTTTGCTTATCATGGTCGGACTGCTGGCTCAGTGTCAAGCTCTTATAATCGTGTTTATTGACTTGGCAAACAACCAGGAATACTTCCAGAGAAGCAGTATCAGTTTGCACAGTGGCATACTGACTCAGTAATACAACGCGCTTTGCAATCAGTTACTAACTGTGTACGAAGAGTGTACTGAATGGTAACAATAGCTAACATTCAGTCAACCTTTGAATCATAGGTGTGATAAAGTCGCTTTTGTAAAAGACCAAACCAGTTATGCAAGTGTGTTCCCATAGACATAAAGCAGGGACTTTTATGTTACTTTCAAGCTCTGCATGGAGGTATTTGTAGCAATAAGCTTTGTGGAAATGATGGAGTATGGGGTAAGAACAAAGGAACTGACTAAGTGACTTATTGCTGGGTAAACAAAAGCCACAAATTGGTTTTCTTGAATTTATAGTGTAGTGCTTTGGCCCGTACTCCAAATATACCAGGCCTATATGTGCTTAAGGTTAGTGTATTTAAAAAATATTATCTTTTCATTTTCTATAAGTTTTCTTTTACACATTTAGATCTGTTTCCTTCACATTGTCAATACTATTTAGCGAAGATTGTTGTAAAATGTCGTATTTTGTCATTTCAGAAAAAACGCAGTAGCTCATTGGGATGCCATTAGGATCAACTTAGTTCGAGCTTAGAGACCAGAAATGTTCTCTTCTCTTTACCCTCATCCCCAGCCTGTTGGGGCAGCTGGCTGCCCTTCCCCCAGCCTGTTTCTTCCTGTTAAAATTGAGCTTTTCCTCCCCACTGTTTCCAAGTTCTTGCTCATACAGGGCTGTATGATTTTAGGGAGTTATTTATAATATTGCAGGGTCTTTACCTTACAGTATAAACCACCAATTTAATTGAATTACAGTTCTCCTGTGAAGGTGTGCTTCATGCAACAAGGGACAAATGCTTCTTGCTGCATATATACGTACATGCAATGCAAACTCTAACAGAGGAAAAGAACAATTATTGTAGCTTCTGTATTTATAGAATAATGATTTTTACAGCTGTAATATACAAATGTGTTTGAAATAATAAATAAAACAGTAAAACGCAATAAAATATGACACAGTAGAACATAATGCAAAGCCATACAATACAATGCAATACATCCAATATATATTGCATCAGTAATGGGTGACCAAACAGTAATGACAAGCATTATCAAATCTTAAGAGAAACTCCTTTTTAGGATCACAATGTGATTCAACCTCACCAACTAAAAAGTGTACGCTGCAAGTTTGAGCTCAACGCCTTCACATACCCAACAGAGGTATGTGTTGGGTATACCTCACATACCTCTGTTGGGGTGTCTGGGGATTCCCAGAGGTGGGAATCCCCAGACACCCCATGATATGATATTGTCACAATATTTCACTCATGATACAATTTTTAACATATTGCAGTAAGCTGCTATCAGTCTGAATGGGGTCCAGTTGGTAATTCCATGCAATAATACAGCAACTAACTGTGGGAAATTGTCAAAAATCACATATCTATTGCTATCTTGACAAAGAAAAACTCACATTTAATAGAAATTTACATTTGTAATCAGTAACCTTCTGTTTTAAAGGAACATAACCAGAATACAACAGACTGGCGGCCAGTTAAGTCATGTCCCCTCGACCTGTACTCACTGATAAAGCCTCATTCAAACTGATGGAAACATGGTAGCAGTCAGTCTGCATTTATAAATTACACAGCAGTTATTTGACACCTTCAACAATCTCACCTAGAGCGATTGCAGTCCAAATCACACTGCAACTGTTTGCACAAAAGTTTCCTCCTATAAGATGAGATAAGCTCACTTATTCATAGTATTCCCAGATTATTTTCATTTATCTAATAAAATATCGATATTTGGTGTCACTGTATTTATATAATAGCAATTTTTAGTGCGCCCCAGGGTGGCTGTGGCTACAATGTAGCTTGCCATCACCAGTGTGTGAATGTGTGTGTGAATGGGTGGATGACTGGTTGTGTAAAGCGCTTTGGGGTCCTTAGGGACTAGTAAAGCGCTATACAAATACAGGCCATTTACCATTTTACCATTTTACCCAGGTATGCTTTACACTCTGTAATGCAGCAGAATACATATACGTGCAGAGGATACAAACTGTTGCCCTGATAAATTCTCCATGTTATCCACTAGTCCAGAAAACAGCACCTTCTTCCTGTATTTACTGTTTCCTGCCCCAGACACAGCTGGCCAGTGAGCAGACTGGATGTCCTCACGTGGTTTGGTAGTGACGTTTTGGTTTGCTTGGAGTTTTGAGTTTCCCTTCGCAGGAAGCAGCTACGTGTTTGCAAACTCTCTGGATGAACCACAGGTGTCCAAGGAAAAATGAAGGTGTGAAAACGCCCTCAAAAGCCACAACTAAGTGATCACTTTTTTTTTTTTTAAAAATCAGCTTTCACCCAGATCAGGTCAGTCATGTTTGAGATATTGTATCTGAATAAAAGAGACATTAACACCCATAAAGATGTTAAACTGAAAACACTAATCTGTAAGTCTCTGAAACACAGATAGCATTTTAAGATTGTGCCTGACCTCGCCTTTACCATCATGAATATCTTTGTGTTTAGTTTTCCTTTTTTCCCCCCTTGACTTAATTGTTATTTTTGTACTCTGTAGCTTTCCTCCATTGCCGTCTGGACCAGAAGAGATCTATTAATACTGGAATATGATGTGAAGGAGAAACGAGTCGTTATATCCTCCAGTTAAAACACAGATCCTTCCTATTCCAGTGTTTTCATTTCACTTAGCCCAAGAATAATTTCCTCTGAGTGCCCCGAAACATCTAAGGTCGCTGCATTAAGTGGGGCCTAAAGGAGTCCACTGTAATCCCAAAAAGAAATTGAGTCAGACACTCATTGTTTAATGCCAAACTGAAGTGTCTGAAAGAACTAACTGGGTAACTCTCTTCAAACCAGTGCATGGTGCTTATAAATAATAAGCCTAATTTTTGATGGAAGTCATTTGCTAGAGGAGTGTCACGATGCTTATTCTGTCATAAGTTAAAGAAAATTATGCATACGTGTGTACATTTCGGTTATTGTCCTTACTTGAACCTCAGCTGCTCATGGACACATTTCACTGCCTTTGTAGGTTATTCAGTTTCGAGTTAAACAAGACATTGAGTCAATTCCGAACCCCCTCCCCCCAACGCCGTTACTCTGCTTTCTTTTTTACAGAGAAAGTGCCCGAAAACTCGGTGAGCGCAAGTCAAAACCAGAGAGAGTAGAAAGAGGTTAAAAGGTCACGCATACTGTTATTAATACCCACTCGCCACCTGAACATGAGCTCGCACTCTCCAGCCGCCGCTGCCCTGTTCTGCAGCTGGAAGACTGAGAGGCAGAGAAGCATTGTTTTGTATGTTAACACAGTCGATCCCGCTGAGGTAAAAATAGTTCACAGCTCTATTCTCTCGCAGCAGAGGCAGCGAGCGGCTCAGCCAAAAACAATATTTGGACATGGCAGCAGATGTCCCCAAACAAGCCCAGTAAGAACGGGCCTGCAAGGGGAACTTTTGGCATTGCCCAACTCTGAGAAGAGGGTAGGGGATCAGCTGGAAACAATGTGCTTTAAGAGAACACTTACAAGAGAGAGCACATGTGTGTGCTGGTATTCCAACTGGAGGCACTTAATGGGAAGATTTACCGATGATGAGGAACCTGTCTCTTTAAATTAGCAGGAGGTAGTTCACTGAGTTCACCAACTCAGAGATTTGGCTGTATGGATGTGCACTCAGTCAGAGGGGCTCTTTGATTTGGAAGCCGAGAGTAAAGGCTCTCTCTTTCTGTTTTGCAATTTCTTTGCTTTTATACGGCGTGATAGCTGCTCACCGAAACAGAAAATTACAGGAAATGAGCACTAATGTTTTGCCTTCATGACACAGATAGTGTGATCACTGTCTTTGTTTTCCTGGCAGGGGGAAAGGCATGCACTGGCTCTTGTTGCTGCTTATTTGTCTGCTGTCTTAAAAATCATATTTGCTTGTGTTTACCCACCTGATTATTACTGAACAGTGTAATATTCTCCACAGATTTTGTGGCCTGGAAAAAAAGCATAGCCAAGATAATACATATGGGAAGCATCAAACAGGATACACAACACTACTCCAGCTGTACGGATCACTATTGCAGCGGAAAATCTTCACAGTGTCGGAGAGAGGACAGAAATCTGTCTCGCTGACCTCTCTGTTTCATTTAATACAGTGTCACTGCTGATCTATATGTATTTCCTAAGATATGGAAGTCTGGAACTACACAGTGCCAGCAAGGAGTAATGAACAGACCTTAAATCTCACAATGACTATTCCAGATTTAACAAATACTCTGGGAAGAAATAAGCACATCACAAAAACGATCTGGTCTTTAGCAGGTCGTAGAAAAGCTAAATACACCCTACGCTGTGGGTCAGGAGGAAGAGCAAGTCATGTACTGTTTGGAAGGTTTTTGGTTCAATCCCTAGTTGTCCAAGTCTGTGTGCCAAAGTATCCTTTAGCTAAACCCTGATGTGTGAATGTTTGACAGAGAGCATTTAAACATACATACAAAAGCCACACTTGTTCAGTCTTCTTCTAATTGTCCTGTCATGATCTTTAACACTTAACATGCTAGCTGAGCCTGTAGAGTCTGAGATGTAGCTCTGGATTTTTGTCAGGTTTTGAGCATTGCACAATCTCACCTTACGGGTGAGAAAGCAGTTTTTATAGAGACTTTTTTAGAGGTGCTCAAACTTGCTGATGATCAGTTAATCAAGTGCTTCTACCTTCCCTCTTAATTCCTATGGAAACAACTAGGGTACACATAGTTTTCCACACACTGCTTCTGCTTTTTGCCTAGTTTCTCTTAAATAAATAATGACACGGTGTAATATGGCATGCATTGTTGTTCATCTAAGGTCGTATGTACCTATTTTGAAGAGGGCCAGATTATTTTTTATTACATAAAAGCAAAAACTAGCAGAGCAATACCTTCTCCAGAAATTCCAGAATAAGTGTTCATATAATGTCTGTTGCGCACAGATTAGCTGCTGATCTTGGTTAGTTTCCATTACAAATAACACTGTAACCTTGAAGAACATAAACTGTGGTTAGAAAGAGAAACATTCGTATCTGATCTGATTATTACTATTATTATTATTATTACGTTTATTCCTTGGAAAGCTCTCCCGGTCTTTTTGTGAAAAATGTAAAGCTGTAACATATGTTAGTCAGCATTTATGTAAACATCTACACCCAAAAGCCATGCTTTGTGTACACGAAACCAATGCACTAGTAATTTATTAATTTAATTCAATGCAAACATAAACGTTCATGTTTGCACCTTAAGTTAGCTTCAAGTTGAGCAGGCAGATCCTTTTTTTTCTTCTCTGTAACACTTGTCACATCTGTTCTCTTAACATTTCAACACCCCCAAAGAGCAGCAGTGCTGATTTTCCATTTCAGTCAGCAGCATCGGTGAGAGAGAAACCTACACCGTCTCCAGAGACTCTTATCAGACAATGGCCTTTGCATCAGTTTTTTTTTTTTACTCCCCTTCCTGAACCATTATATGACCTGAACCTGGCACTCTGACATGAACGGACAAGCTAAGAGACACAAGTGTAACATTATCCTGATAAACTCTCACAAGACACTGGACTTTTCTTTTTTTTTAGTTCTTAAATGCATACTAAAAATTATATAATGCCTTTATGACTTTACAGGGTGCACGTGGAAAATACCTATGAGGCTACACATGAAGAGGCTCTGGCTAACATTACACAAGAAAGTACAATGAGCTCAAGATCAAGTAAAACAAGCATAGCATTACATCATATCACTATGGCAACATTTAATTATGTATCATTAAAGGCACAACAGGTCCAAGCACCCTGTAGTAGCTGTGATAGGTGTTGGCTATGATCTAATGCCCTCAGAAGACAGGGTGAGAGCAGAGGGAAGGAAAGGAGTTGATAGAGTCGCCATGCTGGTTTATTGTTCACGCTTGTTTACACGCGGCGCTCTGCCTGAAGCTTTCTATCATGCTGTGCATGCGGCCTGCCACTGTGAGGGCCTTTCTCTATCTGACGGAAAGGACGACGTGCGGCTGCACTGAGTGGAGGTGAGGAAGGAAACAGTGACAGAACAGTTGTGTGTTGGACTTCCTCAGATAAAGTCGAGACAATGCTGTGACATATAAAGAGAAATGAAGGCTGTGAGATGTTATATGGAAACCTCAGAAATAGGGAAACGATGCACCATCGTGATGTGCTGTGCTGATAGCAAGAGTGACTATTATTTTGAAAATTGCCATATAAATCTCCACCAGATCCCTGCCTGTCTGTAAGACGCCTCCTAAAATACAAGCAGAAGTTCAGCATGCACTTGTCAGGCTCCTTAAAGTTCTTATCTAGATCACATCTTATCACGTCATCATGTTACCTAGCAACCAGGCTAAAACGGCCCATTTTTAGCATTTATGCACCCATAACCCCTTATGAAAGCGTCATATCGTTTCAATTTCCTGACAGTTACATCTGGTTTATATCACCAAAAGTTTGATATGATGTCATCATATTGCCTGGCAAACTAGCAAAGAGCTAAAGTTACCCGTTTTTGAGGCTTTATCCACTTTGAATGTCTGAAAAAAGCAATGCACCTCTTTTAATTTCACAGCCAGTAGATGCTGAAGCATGTACTTCTAAAAACTAAAATACAATTTTCAAAAAGCAGGGACAAAATTCAAATTAAAAAGTTGAAGATTTGGCAGATTTTTACACTGGACTCCCTTCTTGGTGCAAACCTCCCAGGAAATTGTCACCTTCTGGCTTCAAGATGTTTTGAATGTTATGAAAATGTGTTAACCACTACACTTAGGAGCCACACCCGATCTTTATGCTTATATCTTTTAATTTTCTTAAGTCATGTCTTTGCACACTACAGAGAGTGAGAGTCAGGTTCTATTTATATCGTGGAACGATGGCAGAATTGACAGAAAGGTTGACTTTGGGATTTAAACCCCAATTGAAAATTGAATAAAGACAAAAGATCATATTTTAGAAATTTTTTGCCTTTTTTTTTAAGTTTATAAAAGTATATGCTAATTTTGAACTTAAGGGAAGGAGAAAATAAGCATTTATGTGCCTTCAGTCATGTGCAAATTACACCAGCATATCTCAAAGATGCTGGTTTTTGAACTGAAAGCTATTTTTAAAAAAAGCTGGATGATCTCTTGTATGAGCTTAGGAACAGACAGAATATATGAAGAGGTCTCTGATGTGTCCTCAGGCTTATATTCAAACCCACATCGGGGGTGTTGACATTGTCTGTATTTGCTTACTAGGTGTAAATCTTTTACTCTAAAGGCGTTATGTTGGCGCATACTTAAAACAAGCATTTTCAAACATGTTTTCAGTTTGAGTTCCTTCATTTCAAAGTTGGTTTACATAGTCGATGTGACCTTTGGGAACAACTTACTAAGTCAAACTGCATATTTCTGGCAACAGCTTATGTAACAATGGAAGCACCATGCATTTAAAACAAAGCTGATTCAGGTTTCCACATTAATACATCGATAAAGACATAGTCAAGGAATGTTTAGTTTTAAGCCTGCCCAACTGCAGACATAAATGTGACACACAAGCACTATACTGTACCTACAGTCTCTTTACATATGGGGCAACTGGCATATCTCTCCATGCAAGACTTGTCTATAAGAGCTTCCTGGAAAAAACAGCTTTGTTATGATCTCCAAATGAAAGAGCCGTTTTACTGTAACCTACCAGACAACATCAGAATGGTCCGACCACTGGCCCTGATGTTGACAGTCATATAACACATCATTGGCTCTGGTTTGTGTCAGTGGAGACACAGTAGTTTGGCCTTTCTCCAGAGGAAACAACATCTGGGTTTTTACTCAGTGGTGAAAGCACTGCGCTTGATGGACTGTGTCACACTGTGACTAATTCTCAAGCAAATGGGGCAGATGATAATAATAATAATAATAAAACTAGTGATTGAGGGTTTTACATTCTTTTTAGTGTGCAAGTCTTTCAAATGTTCTTGTTACTTTTTCAACTCTGCTGTGAATATTTTATCCACTGTGTAAATAAGAGCACATTTTCTGTTTAACCACACAGGTGTTTAGTGTCTTTCTTTGTGTACTGAAAGGCCACCATAATGTGTATCACAATGTGAGAATAAGAAACCCATTTGGAATGTGGCTTTAATGCTCTGCTTGATACACTGTTTAATAGTTAAGATGATAAACTGGCTAAACACGTATCGCCTCTCCTCGACTTTCTGTTTCGGTGCACAGTTGAGTTTGTATGCACTGTTTCTTTGGGCAGCTGTGTTTGCTCTGCTGTGCAAGCCCAATTTTAGTCTGTCGCAGAGATGACTCCCGCTGCTTTTGTGTTTGTCGGCAGGGCCAGGACATTGTAAACATTCAGGCCTTAACACAAACCGAGGGTGTCCTGGGGCATGGTCCCAAGGTTAGAGCCTGAGAGGGATTGCAAAGATGGCTGGGTAATGCGTTTTAAAAAGCCATATCTAAAAGTGTTTAAGATAAAAAGTTGATACTATACAATACCATTCAAACTTTTATGACCTTTAAAGATAAAATAGTGGTATTTGTTTGTAAAATCACTGATCTCTAATTAAATAGAGTCTAGATCAAAATCAAGTTATCAAAAAAAAAAAAGCTCATAATACAGGAAAAGACGCAAACTGAGCGCAGGCGTGGCGACAGAGGCGTGTGATATCAGTCGTGGTTTCCCCTTTATGAATATTGCGCTGTGCGCCCTTGTTGTGGGAAATGAGCAACTTTCTTTTTCTGTTGTGTGTGAGAAACAAAGTTACCAGCATAAAGCCACAACCACTGTTAAGTGCGGTACGACAGCGGGACTCAAGTTGCTGAACAGTCATGATGTTAGTGGCCCAGTTTCCGGGGTAAAAGTCATTCAAAGTGTTTATTACACCAGAAATGCAAATAAAGGCGGCTTCATGCTACCTTATGAAGGTTTCCCTCTGCAACCCCCTCACCCCACCCAACTCTATGGAGCTACTCTGTAGATATTTTTTAATTTCTCAGAAAATCAAGCCAAACCATGAGAATGGAGGTTGCTAGTACACTGTAGCATGCTGATGGAAGCTGGATTTTCATTAATTTCTTTCAGAAAAATGGAAACTTGACCATAACTACATAAAGGACCAAGTGTTAGTGATGTTGAAGAATAACCTTAAAATGCAGATTTGCACACTGATATTGAATATCTATCAGAGTTTTGTGTACCATAGCCATAACATTGCAAAGCATATGCTGTTCTCACGGTGGCTTCTGCTAGTATCACCTTGTATGAGATGTTGCCTTTTTCACACTGAGGATGTGTTGTCACATGCATAACTAGAGTGTAAATAGCTGTTTCCATCAGACACTTTCCCACAGCCTAGACAGACATGGAAACCTCGTGTCAGACATTGACTGCTGTTGATAAAGTTGTGGTTTTAGACCATAGCAATAAAAAGGGATATGTACAGATATGAGAGAGAAATAAACCCACGTGCCATGTACATGTTTGTGCTCAAGTTGCTGTGTCTGTGTCGCTTTCACACATTGTCAGATAAAAAACCTAGTCACGCAAACTCTGGTTTCACTCCCTCTTTTTGCACCTATAAGTCACGACTAGCCCTAACTGGACCTGCCCACATGGTTAGTACAAAGGAAATTATAGTAGTGTGACCTGAACTTTAAAAATATTTATGTGGTTTGTTGTTTGAGGGCTTAATTTAAATGAACAAAACAATGTTATACTGTAAAACTAAATTGCTAAAATCTTAACTCTTGCTAGCTGATATTGAAAGTGTCAAATCATACATGATCCCCAGGTAATGAATCCCAATTACTTTGATAATCCAGAACGAAGGTGTTTATGGGAATTTTTGAACATTTCTTCCAGAAAAGCATTTGTGATGTCAGACACTGATGTTGGACAGGAAAGGCTGGCTCACTGTCTCAGCTCATGTTGAGGTCAGGACTCTGTGCAGGCCAGTCAAGTTTTTCCACACCAAACTCCCTCATACATGTCTGTATGGCCCTTGCTTTGTACACTGGTATGCAGTCATGATGGAACAGGAAGGGACCATCCCCAAATTGTTCTCAAAAAGCTGAGAGCATGAAGTTGTCTAAAACGTCTTGGGTCCTTTTACTTGAGGGCTGAGCCCATCTCCTGAAAAACAACCCCACACCATAATCCCCCCTCCACCATGCTTTACACTTGTCACAAGGCAGTCAGGCAAGTACCGTTCACCTGGCAACTGCCAAACCCAGACTTTTCCATTGAATTTCCAGACAGAGAAGCATGATTTGTCACTCCCGAGAACACGTCCACTGCTCTAGTGTCCAGCGACAGCGTGCCGTACAACATTGCATCCAACGCTTTTTATTGTGCCTGGTGCAGCTGCTCAGTCATGGAAACCCATTCCATGAATTTCTCTACGCACTGTTTGGAAGGCTGTAGTATTTGACTTTGCAGAAACGTCTTGATGCATGCTCAATCATCCAGGTAAGTAAATCCCCAAAAGTTGATTCTGTTCATCTGGATGTAACGCTTTCAGTGGGAGAAAACGCTACGTCCAGATAAACAGAATCAACTTTCTGGGACTTTGCAGAAAGTTAGCAACATCTGTGCGTTTTCCATCTTTCCATCCACTGGCCATGGAAGTGATTGGAGCACCTGGATGGGTGACTGGATACTTTTGGAAATATAGTGTAGCTCTAAAATAACATCTGAAATTCTTGAAATAAGAAGTCATTTACATTAACTTTACATTTTAGTCTTTTTCTGTAGTGTTTGTTTCTGTGTAGTTGTGGCTCAGAGGGTGCTGGTTTGGCCCTTAGGAGCCAGGAGGAGCTTGGGGAAGCCATTGCCCCAGATGTATCATGACTGTGTGAATGTTAGGTTATTGTGTACAGAAAAAAAAAGCAATTGTATGAAAGTGAATGATGCTAGTTTTGAGTAGAAAGGCGCTGCATACGCAGCAGTCTGTTTACCATATGTTCAAAGACCCAATTATTTGTATATCACCACCTTCCCAGGGTCATAAACAATGTGGGTAGTAAGTGAAAATCTCCCTCATAAAATTAGCATTTTATACGCCATGTGTAACCTTTCTGACAGCTAACTAACTTAAACTTCATGATGTCTAAATGACACCAAAGCTACCCTTCGCCAGTGTGATTAGTCCCAAAAAACTGCACTGACTGTCACTAGGGTGAATGATGGGGAGCTCGTCCGTTTTGGCACAGGACTAATTTTGCGTGGGTAACTTCTGGTTGAGCAGCGGTGCACAGGGAATCAACTTTTGGCACCACAAACACTTACAAAAGGCCAAAAGGGGAGCTGAGAAGAACACGCACAAGCATTGCTAGTAATGACATCCAGCTGCTGGCGCACAGACACTCTGAAACAACACACCTCAGTAGTCTGAAAAAAACATTATTGCAGCTCTGGAGATTTAAACCAGATAATTTCTTAAGTGTGACAATACTTTTTGTGTCTTTCACATACACAGAGCCCTCTTGCACTCTCTTGCAAGCTTTGTGCATAGACAGATATTTGCAGATGTCAAATCTGATGCAAAGTTGTTAGCAATGACATTTTGTGCATTTTGTTGTTGCTTAGGTGACTCAAATTTCACATCTGTACACACACATTTGTATTTCTTCTAAGGAAGCAGTAAGCAGCGTGATTATTTATTTCAGTGCATGTCTTTATACTGTGCACAGCTAAAAGATGACAACAAGTGAGAGCGTGAATACTTTTTTGATGAGAGACCTCACCCATCCAGTTTCATAAATGACCTTTGACGGTCACACAGATGGGACTTTCCAGGTTGCTCTTATCTAACGGCAGAGAGATGACATCATTGTCCTTGGAGACGCTTTCTTAATGACAGGGCATGGCAGGAGTTTCGGTCCTTGCTAGGAGATTGTCATGATGACCATGGTTCAGCTGTCACCCTCACAACTGAGGTTTTACAACAGGGTTGGGTAAACTAGTGCTCTTAGATTTTTTAAAAAGTGCAAAACAGACAAATTAGGGTGATATTTATGAGAATATAATGAAAACTCTCTGGCCCGTAGTTGGTTTGAGGTGTTTGTGCTGATATATATATATATATAGTATATTCACCCAATGTATATACTATATATATATAATGTTCTTCCTCTACCCCCCCCCCCCCCCCCCCCCCCTTCATTTTTGCACATGTCAAGGAGCGTGTCAGGCTACATTTCACTGTGTGTTATACTTGTATAACTATGCATGTGACAAATAAAGAACCTTGAACCTTGAACCTTGAACCTGATATGCTGTGTTTGGTCATAACCAAAAACTGAGCTGTGCATTCTGCCAAGCATCTTCACTTTGGTCTCATCTGTTCAAGATATTATTCCAGAAATCTTGTGGTTTGTTCAGATGCAATTTTGCAAAATTCCATGCTCTTTTTATTGAGAAAAGGCTTTGTCCTGGTAGCTTTTCCAAACAAACTTGAATTGTTTAGTCTTTTTCTAACTGTATTGTCATGAACTTTACATTTAACATGCTAACTAAGGCCCATAGAGTCTGAGGTGTAGCTCTTTGCTCTGACTTTGTAATGAATTTTATGGGATATGTGAAGAATCTTTATCATTGGAGAGTTATGGACTTCAAACTACTTGGAAATGACCTCATAAACCTTCCCAGATTGATGGATGGTGACAATCGCTTATTTAAAGTCACTGCTCATGTCTTTCCTCCTTGGTATTGTGTAAACACACACCCCAATGCTCCAAACAGCCAAAACATCTACTCTGTATAGAGATGCTCACACATCCTGATGACCAACTGTTATGCATTATGGCTACGTTTTTGTTAAATAAACAATGACACAGTCACATGTTGTTTTTCATCTGTGATTAGATTTATCTTTTTTTTTTTTTTTAATTATGTCATATCTAAAAGCTTAGAAGTGAGTAATAATTTCCCTTTTATTTTGCTCTTTGACTTTTAAATATGTAAGCCTAACTGTTTTTTCTCTCCTTTTTAATTTGCGAGACTTTCTTCAATTGTGGTCACACAAAACAACTTTACAACGTTGAGACAGCATAAAAATGAGGAAGATAAAGGTTAGCTCCTTTCTGTGTTAAACTGTGAAGATCCTTTTTTTAAAAAAAAAAAATCTTTACATTAAAGACAGAAAGTAAAACAACAAAAAGGCTTAAGTTGCATAATTGTGAGAATAACGCACTGGCAAATAATAGAATATCAGTGGCAGAAAGCACTTGATTTAAGAGTATACTTGTTTAGAGGTCAGCAGTGACCACACCCACATCATCATATATCATTCTTTTATTGTCTTTGTTTCTCTGTTCTCTGATTTCAGTATTTGTAGCATTTAAACCATAGCTACACATATACTAAGAATATCCATTCATCCATCCATCCATCTTCTTCCGCTTTATCCTTGGCCAGGTCGTGGGGGCAGCAGCCTAAGCAGAGAAGCCCAGACCTCCCTCTCCCCAGCCACGCCCGCCAGCTTATCCTGGGTAACACCAAGGCGTTCCCAGGCCAGCCGAGAGATATAATCTCTCCAGCGTGTCCTGGGTCTGCCCTGGGGCCTCCTCCCGGTGGGACATGCCTGGAACACCGCACCCAAGAGGCGCCCAGGAGGCATCCTTGTCAGATGCCCGAACCACCTTAACTGGCTCCTTTCGATGTGGGGGAGCAGTGGCTCTACTCTGCGCTCCTCCCGGATGGCTGAACTTCTCACCCTATCTCTAAGGGAGAGGCTAGCACCCTTCGGAGGAAGCTCATTTCCGCCGCTTGTATCTGCAATCTCATTCTTTTGGTCACTACCCACAGCTCGAGGTCATAGGTGAGGGTAGGGACATAAATCGACCAGTAAATTGAGAGCTTTGCTTTTACACTCAGCTCTCTCTTCACCACGACGGACCTGTGCAGCGTCCGCATCACTGCGACCACAGCACCAATCTCCAGCTCCCTTCTCCAATCACTCAACAAGACCCCGAGATACTTGAACTCCTCTACTTGGGGCAGGAACTCATCCCCGACCCGGAGTGGGCACTCCACCCTTTCCTGGCTGAGAACCATGGCCTCAGATTTGGACTTGCTGATCCTCACTCCCGCTGCTTCACACTCGGCTGCGAACCGTTCCAGTGCGAGCTGGAGGCCATCACCCGATGAAGCCAACAGAACCACATCATCCGCGAAAAGCAGAGATGAGATTCTGAGGCCACCGAAGTGAAAGCCCTCCGCCACTTGGCTGCGCCTAGAAATCCTGTCCATAAAAATTATGAACAGAATCTGTGACAAAGGGCAGCCTTGGAACGAGGCCGGGAACGAGGAAACGGGAACGAGTCCGACTTATTGCCGGCAATGCGAACCAAGCTCTTGCAACGGTTGTATAGGGATCGAATGGCCCGTAGCAATGGCCCAGACACCCCATACTCCCGCAGCACCTCCCACAGGGCACCCCGAGGGACACGGTCAAATGACTTCTCCAAGTCCACAAAACACATGTAGACTGGTTGGGCAAACTTCCATGTGCCCTCAAGTATCCTTGAGAGGATAAAGAGCTGGTCCAGTGTTCTGCGACCAGGATAAAAACCGCATTGTTCCTCCTGCATCTGAGGTTCAACTAGCGGACGAACTCTACTTTCCAGCACCCTGGTATAGACTTTCCCAGGGAGGCTGAGGAGTGTAATTCCCCTGTAGTTGGAACACACCCTCCGGTCCCCCTTCTTAAAAATGGGGACCACCACCTCGGTCTGCCAGTCCAGGGGTACTGCCCCTGATCTCCACGCAACATTGTAGAGGCGTGTCAACCAGGACATCCCTACAAGATCTAGAGCCTTCAGGAACTTGGGGCGGACCTCATCCACACCAGGGCTCTGCCACCAAGGAGTTGTTTAACTGGCTCAGTGACCTCGCCCCCGGAAATTGGCGGGTCATACCCCTCATGCCCAGACTCTGCTTCCTCCTCGGAACACGTGGGATTAAGGAAGTCCTCGAAGTATTCCTTCCACCGCCCAACAATTTTCTCAGTCGAAGTCAGCAGCGCTCCGCCAGCACTATACACAGTGCAGGTAGAGCGCCGCTTTCCCCTCCTGAGATGCCTGACGGTTTGCCAGAATTTCTTCGAGGCAGTCCGAAAGTCTTTTTCCATGGCCTCTCCGAACTCCTCCCACACCCAAGTTTTTGCTTCAGCCACTGCCCGAGCCGCATTCCGCTTGGCCTGTTGGTACCTGTCAGCTGCCTCCGAAGTCCCACAGGCTAACCAAGCCCGATAGGACTCCTTCTTCAGCCTTGTGGCTCCCTTCACCTCTGGTGTCCACCATTTGGTTGGGGGGTTACCACCACAAAGGGCACCAATCACCTTGCAGCCACAGCTCAATGCAGCAGCTTTGGCAATGGAGATGCTGAACATGGTCCATTCGGACTCAATATCCCCAGTCTCCCTCGGAATGCTGTTGAAGCTCTGCCGGAGGTGTGTGTTGAAGATCTCGCAGACTGGGGCCTCTGCTAGGTATTCCCAGCACACCTTCATTACGCGTTTAGGTGCACCAGGTCTGTCCAGCGTCCTCCCTCACCACCTGATCCAACTCACCACCAGGTGGTGATCAGTTGACAGCTCAGCCCCTCTCTTCACCCGAGTGTCCAGAACATATGGTCGCAGGTCTGGTGATACGATTACAAAATTAATCATCGACCTGCGGCCTAGAGCATCCTGGTGCCAAGTGCACTTATGGACACTCTTGTGTTCGAACAAGGTGTTCGTTATGGTCAAACTGTGATTTGCACAGAAGTCCAATAACAAAACACCGCTCAGGTTCAGATCACTAAGAATATATGTGTAGCTATATATATACATTTATGTATGTGTGTGTGTGTAATTGTAAAGGTCTGAAAGTTATAGGAGCTTAGACTGTCACCAAAATGTGTTCATGAGTCACTTTCATATGAAAAGCACTCAAATGAAGAGACTGTGACAGGTTATAATTTCAGTGTCAACCGAGAGAAGCTGGGGAAACTGTTTGTGGGCACCAGCTGTGTCTCGCAGTCCAGGCCAAACTCTCAGCTGGGATTTCTTTCCTTCTTTTTTTTTTCTTTTCTTTTTTTTTAAACAAAGCTGACAGTAAAACATTCACAGTAACTTGAGATCAGAAGATGAAGGGAGTGGGATGGGGCGGGGGAGGGGGGGGGGGATGCAGAAAAACAAATCCTTCCAGCGCTGCCAGTGTGTATTAAAGAGAGTGGGATGGATTAGTTCAGGGAGGGTTTTGTGAGCATCCATCCCCCACCCCTTAACAGATAACTACAGAGGAAAACAGAGAAAAGGAGCAAGGAGCTATAGAGAGAAAAACAAATTATAGAGTCACGATGATAATAAAAGGGGGAAAAGAGAAGAAATGTATTCTTATTGTTATTGAATGTCTGGCATGTCTTCAGTATTGTACAAAAGCCTCAAGCTGCCCAATTTTGAAAATGGGAAATAGATGGAAACATCTAAAGTCATACATGGAATAGTATATAAGACAAAAAAAAAAAAATCATTATCTTTGGTATTACGACCTTTATTCTCCAGCACACCCGACTCTCTCTCTCTCTTTCTTGTAAATTCTTTAAGTACTCATCAGAATTGGTTCTCCACACTTCTTGAAGACATACAAACTCTTTGTTGGCTGCCTTTTGCTCTGCTCTCCATCGTGATCATGTCACACTGCTTCAGTAATGTTGAGATCCAGGCTCAGGGGAGGCCAATCCATGACTCATAGTCACGCACTGTGTGCTTTTTTCTAGGTATTCTTTTACTTCATCGGTAGTATGTTTGGAATAAATTATTTTTCTGAGTTTATAGTTCTATCAGTTTTGGAGCACAGTTTTGAGCGGCTGTAGCTCAGGAGGTAGAGCGTGTCATCTACTAATCGGAAGCCTATTTATTTTATCCCTGGGTGCTCCAGTCGGGATGTCAAATGTTCTTGGGCAAGATATTATCTCCAAGTTGCTCTCCAATGCATCTACCGTGTGAATGTTAGACAAAAAAATCACTTTAACATGGGGGGGGGGGGGGGGGGGTGCGCGCTTATATAAATGTATAAACCCCTTTAAGTGCTCAGGGTGAGTAGAGAAGCATTGGAACACAACAATGCAAAACCCCTAAGAACTGTACTGAAAATGATTGAAGAAGCAGTAGTATCCAAAGAAAAACTTTGAATGCCTGGAGAACTATTGCTCAAGACTGCTTTAAAAAAAATTCAAAGAATGTCTGACTCCTTGAAAGCAGAGTATAAAGAAACGAGATGTGACCCAAGTACTGCACATTGTGGGAAAAAAAACAAAATCATCAAAGGTGGTTTTAACATTTGCTTATGTGCATAAGTGCTGGTAGACATTAAGCCCACCAGCTGTAAGCCTACATTTGACCCCTCCAACACTCAGATCCACTTTCCAACCAGCAGAAGCTCTTGAGTATTTAATGGCTGGCATTATTGTTAAAAACACAAATTAGATTAAAAAAAAATAGAAGATTACATTTTTTGTTTTGAGTGCACGCATGCTCTAACCATCACTAACATCAACCAAAACAAAGGGGGATTTCCTGTTTTTCCAGAGCCCACTCCTCCCAGAATAGCAATGCATGGCAGAGCGGCTGTTATCGCTGTTATCAGAGCCAGCTTTATAAGGGTTTGTGTGGCAAGGAAACTTTGCGCATTGTTTTCTTTCAGGCTTCCTTTCAGATTCAGATTCAGGGGTGAAGTGGTTTAAGAGGGGGCCTTGTACTTACTTCCTGGTATCACCGCCGTTCTCCCCCTGCCCTCGCCTGCCTCATTAAGACGCTGTATCTCCATTTTCAGCTAGTGTTACACACACCGCGCCTGCAACCTTATCTTTAGTGGCCCGGGCATGTGGAGGAGGGTGTATTGTACAAACATGCAGCCTCCAGACACACACCAACAACACAATCTCATCAACTCTTTGACTGCTGCAGCCGCATGTGCACAACAATTTTTGCTGAAGAGCCTCTAAACTCCTGATAAACACTTGAGATGTGTCAGATGTTATTAATAGCAGAATGCACAAACTAACATGCGCCTTGTGCACACGCATGCCATAACTTAGTAGCAATCCTGTGCACTCATATACGCAACACCATGCACACACGAGACACGTTCACACATCAGTTACACCCATATCTGTGTCACTCCCCTGAGCGTGCCACTTCTCATATCCACCATCACTGATGGTTTGGTATGCAGAAGTATCACAGTCTCATAACGGGCAGCTTTACACAGCAGCTGCAGCTCTGCTTATGTGCATGCTGCTGGCATGCCTCGCTTCATAAGTAAACCCTCGCTGTGAGCATTCGTGGCATGGCATGCTACCCGATCTGAGCAAGAGTCATTGTGCACTTGTGCAAGACTCAAGGCAAGCTTCGGCTGAGGTCAAAAAGTCACCGGTTTTAACAGCAAGGTCATAACTTTCAGATGTAGGGCAGGATGGTGCTGCAGCTTCATTCCTTCATCCCTGGTGGAGAAGCCTCACTTGCTCTGGAGAGTTTGCTCAGTGCCATCTTTATTCTTGCCGGGACAATAGATGCTCTGTTCTCGGCTCTGATTGCGTCAGGTTACCATTTGTTTTGCTACTCTATCTGCTTTCTAGTTGACTGATATGAAATTGTAGCATGGAGCCCTGTTATGAAGCCACATGAATGGCAGTTTGTCACCATCTTGGGGTTTTTTATGTTTGTTTCTTGGCCAAATGTGACAACTCAGGATAAAAACCACACACTTATCTACTACTGTCAGCCACAATAATTCATACCATGATTGATTTACAGAAAGACTCGAAATGAGTAATAAATGAGGTCATGGGAACTGAGGTTACAGTTTCCAGATAATAGAGGTTATTTTTTAACATCAAGGTTATGCCAGTTTAACACTTTTTAACCAATTTTAATATTGTCCCATTCAGACCATTGTGGGTGAAAGCATGAGTCAGACTGCCCAGCTATCATTTGGATGTTGTGTGCTGATGGCATAGCTACATTTCTACAACTCAGGCAATGCAGAGAAACACCAGAAAGACATGAAATCATAACTTATAGAAAGTTAAGCATAACCTCATCCTTTTGCGGTGTTCAGCCAGTCAAAGACTTTATAACACTTGACTCAAGGTTATGATGGCAGGGCGGGGATGACCTTGAATGCACTGCATAGTGAAAGATGTGCACCTGTCTCGCTAACTGTCGGGGCCAACTGTCGTGGACAGACGGTCGTGGGAAAACTCGGGGTGTGCAATGCTGTGATGTTTTGTTAGTCTGCGTCAGCTGAGCGAAGAGGTGCTTTGCCAGCTGTGGGATATGGGCTGAATTTGCAGTAGAGTCCATCTCACGAGCTATGAAGCGGCGCAGCTTTGCGTGTCAGAGACTAGCCAGGACTGCGTTTTAATAGAATTCATTTAACCTAACCTGGGTTCACATTTACGCACAGAGATATCTGTGAAGAAGAGGAACATGTCTTGAGTGCCGTCATGCCTGTCACCTTTTTAAAGATAGAAAAGAGGAAAATGAAAAAGCTTATCTTGGATTGTATGAATACAGAAACAACACAACTGTATGAAAAAAAAAAGTTCCTGTAGCTTTTAAATCCTTCAAAAGAAATTAAACTATAAATGATGATAAATAATAATAAATGAAGTCATGCAGAAACTATAAACAGCTGTACATTGTTGGGCTTATATATGTGTTATTTGGTATTATTATGTGGTCATGAGAGAACAGCTGAAATGCTTTGGCATAGCATGTCTCACACATCACCCACACTGTCTGATTGTGGACGGGGGAGAAGACATGTTTCACTTTGACTGCGTGTGATGACCCACCCTCTTCAAGTGAATTCTGCACATCTCATTTTAAGAACTCCAGGAAATGTTTAGAGGCATCATGTGCCCCGCAGCACAATGCAATACACAATATGACTGATATCTCCGTTGCGCTAAAAGTGTCTCATTGTGAGATCACTCAGCAAGTTTACATGATTTATTTATACTAGTTACTTTATTTCCTTCAACAGATTGTGTTAGTACAGAGCAGTCTAGTTGGTAAGCCCCCTTACTGTTAATTCACGTGTCAGTTTTCCATTTAATTTAAATTCCCCTCCTCCTTGGAAATCCACAAATGATATAAAAAAAACCAAATGGTGCTAGCTTTCAAATGTGGCACTTTAAGTGGACACTGCCTAGTATTGATACGACTGAAATGAATGGAGTATGTTTGCACCGTTTTGCATGTTACTTTCTGTTTCAAACATGTCATGACACCAATAAAGACATCCTGTTACATGATAACATTTTCCGTTTTTATGGACAAAAAATGTTAAGGAATTGTGTCTCTTATCTGTATATGTCATCCTGAGTCTGTGCCCCTGTGTTTTGACTTCTACATTTAAAGTTCTCTCTAGTTCTTGTCTTCAACACGTTCTCACTCCCAAAGCTTAACGTTTTACGCTAGGTGACAAATCGTCAACATATTATGCTTCCGGGCACCCAACACGTCCCTAAATGACGAGATTGGAAAAACCGTTTGGAATCAACCTTGTTTTATTTTCCATGATATTATTCTCTGGTTTTCTTAGTTTTAGTTTCACCATCTTTTACACCTTTGTTTATGGTTATTGTCTGTTATTTCATTCCTAGAGTTTCAGTTTATTCTTTTCTCCCCTCTGTTTCCCCATGGTTAAATCCTTGGTGTTGTTATTCCCTGTTTTATTTTGTAAGTCTGTCTTGTGTTCAAGGCATAGTTTTGCCTCATCTGTCATTGATTATTTTGATTAGGATAGATAGATAGATGATTGATGGATGGATAGATGGATAGATGGATAGATAGATGGATAGATTGATAGATGGATAGCTCAATCAGCTCACAGTTCGGAATAATCTACTTTTAAGATTGGGTTTAACACTTCTTCTTTTGGATAAAGTATATAGTTAGGGCTGCATCGTGTGATCCTGAATACGCCCTTACTTATACCGATAATAGGCTTAGGCTGCTTAGGCAGGTATAAACACTCTCTGCATGTTTATACACCACTAGCAATTATTAACGTCGGCTCTCTCTCCTATAGTTTGCCCTCTCTTTCCTTTCCAGTCACCCCCACCCAATCACAGTAAATGGCTAACCCCTCCCACTAGTTCTGTTGGAAGTTTCTTCCTATTAAAAGGCAGTTTTTCCTTCCCTCCATAGCAAGAGTGTGATAGATAAGGGGTCATAAGAGGTCATCTGATTGTTGGGGTTTCTGTCTAATAATGTAGTTTAAACTTGCTAATATCTGCAGCATATATGAAAACACACCTTTTAATTCAAACTGTCAACTGGCAAAACTGTTTGTGATCACACTCCCACCTATGTCCATGTAATCCCTCGGTGCTGGGGGAAAGAAAATGTTTTTCCTTTTTGTTCTATCATGAGTATTCATAAATCAGGATGAGTCAAGAAGTCAGCTTTGGAAGGAAAAGGGTGAAAATCTAAATCTAAATGGATTCATAAACAGCTTTCTGCTAAGCTCTGAACCAAACCAAGGAATAACACAGAATTTAAACCACAGGTTATGACTCTGAAGTAACTGTAGATTTTTCTGACAGCATCCCTTAATTGGTCAGAGTGCCGTGCCAAGTTGCTATGTGAGAATGAAGTTGTAAAGCGGTGCCAGCAGAATAGCCAGGCCACAAGAGGAAGGAGTATTGTTCTTGGCATGGACTTTAGCGACCAAATCCAAACACCCAGATGGGCTCCAACAGGCTCCAGCAATAATACACACACTGAGGGAGAATGGAGGTCACCTCAGGATATGCACACAATAAATCAATTGCGACTGGCTGTCTCTTTTCAAAGACAGTTCACTGCTAGCAGACCTTATCTACCTCAGCACACTGAGAAGAACTACTCTGCGAACAATTAGCCTCAAACAACAGAGACCAGGTCCTCAAAAAACAGCATAAGTGGAAATTTAAAAGCACACAGTGAGCTGAATGTGTTGATGAGAGGAGCTGAGATACAGTCACTGTTACCCTCTTAAGCTTGGCATCAGCGCCTCTCGCCAGCCCTGTTCTGTTTGCTTTGAAAGATACGTGCTATTAAAGAGGAAACCAAAAAAAAAAAAAAGCTGCAGCTTCAGCTCATTGATGGTTGATTTGTTTATTCTCTGCAGAGGATTAAATAAGTTGAGCTTATTTAACATGCTGATCTAAATGCTCCCTCTAAAAACTGCAGCAACAACAAAAAATCTGTCATTTGCTGGTACAAGATTGTGCGAACTCGAACAGGGTGCTCTTTCAGCCACTTGGATGTCAAACTGTTGTCACATTTACAGTATCTCTTTGTGGTACTAATGTCTAGACAAATGAACAGAAGCAGACATTCACATAAATTCAAATCGAAAAAAAAAGTATGCTTGTGGAAACCACACATAAGAAAGGTGCAAACTCAGTAGAAATGTGCCACCCACAGAACATCACACATCTATCCACAAGACATCCTCAGCTGCAGGTTTTGCACGCAAACGAGCTCATCCAAAACCATCTACCTGTACGTGTGTGTACTGAAAGTGTTTACGATGAATACAGTACTTCTGCTCTGTCACGGAAACCTCTCTCTCTTTCTCTCTCTCTCTTCCTCTGTCCACAGCTTTTTCACTCAGGAAAACAAAAAAGAAAAAAAAAAACCCACAGCAGCCATAGCGACAGAGAGCAAAGGAAGACCTGGCCCGGGCCTGTCACCTTTACAGCATCCTGATTGGTCGAGGCCCGCTGTGTGTGCTTTGTTGCCGTGCGGACGGCAAAGCAGACAGTTCTTTGAGCGTTGCTGTGGACGCAGAGCTATCTCAGCAGTCCTGTCAGGGTGAATTTGCACAGCAGGCTCAAGGCTGATTCTTTCTCTTTTTTTTTCCCCCACTGTGACACATTTTGTGACCAGATAAAAGGAAAGCGGGTGCTTAACTATAACTTCAGTAACAGGGACAGAAAATCTGCTGTCTTATTGATAGTTTATTGATACATTAAACCTTTTTCAGATTCACAAGGTGACTTCAGTTTCTTCCTTTGTTTACAGCTATAGCTCAACATTACTACCTACAGTTTGCCAGAGGATGTGTATCTAATGCATTCAAATAAGACATTAAAGGTAACACATTGAATGTTTAGTACTGAGAGTTTTCAGCCCTGAAATAAAGTCCAAATCAAGGTTCACGTGTTTGTTAGACTTCACACTGAGATTATACAAGAAAACTAAAGATCTTTACATGACATACCCATGTCCTGTCACAGTGTTGCTTCGGCACTTCAAGCAAAACCTTTTATTGTAACCCAAAGCTTTTTTATCAGTCATTACTGAAGGAATTAAATTGTTCCTATTAAAAGCTACCAAATCATTCAGTCATGTCCTTTTCTAGAATGGGTAGCTAAAGATAGAGCTGCCAGATAAAGAGGAAGAGCGTAAAAAAGACTGAAGGAGGAGGGTAGGTGTGATAGAAGAGGATGCTGGGGATAGGGTGAGAGCAAAGCAAAGGATCTGCTATGTTGAGCAACTCAAGGAAAAAGAAGAAGATGTGATTATCTAGACTCAGCATGCAGAGAAAGTAGTCCAAGCAAAGTAGCTAAGGTGTTCCAGTTCCTAGCTCTTTTCAACAAGCTCTTCTGGGAGGACAGCATAGTCCTGTGCACCTGGAATACCTCCCTGGTGAGATTTTCAGATCCCAAATCTAATTCTTTTGTTCATGATCCAGAGCTCGTAGCCTTTGGTGATGATACTGACAATGATTGACTTGTAAATTTGCTGCTTTTTCTTCACTCTGATAGACAGTTACACCAAGCAAGTCACCGCAAATGCAATTAACTTGGGACGGCATCTTTCTCCCAACTTGGAGCAGACAGCCCTCTATTTTCCCAGCACAGAACCAGGACCTGATGTTCAACAGACCCACACTCACGCTCAGCTGCGAACCACTCTATTACATGCTGAAGGCCACAGCCAGGATGAAGGATTGGCACCACGTCTATTTCTCGATAACTATGGTAGAAAAATGGGGACAAGGTGGATTGCACAAATGAGAGTCCGAAAGAAAGAATGACAGAAGAGTGGAGGTTAATTTGATCAAAGAAGGTGGGCAAGATGATGACTGGATTAGTGTAATGACGTCTGTATTCAATTCAATTCAATTTTATTTATATTGCGCCAAATCACAACAAAAGTCGCCTCAAGGCGCTTCATAGATACAGAGAAAAACCCAACAATCATATGACCCCCTATGAGCAAGCACTTTGGCGACAGTGGGAAGGAAAAACTCCCTTTTAACAGGAAGAAACCTCCGGCAGAACCAGGCTCAGGGAGGGGCGGGGCCATCTGCTGCGACCGGTTGGGGTGAGAGAAGGAAGACAGGATAAAAGACATGCTGTGGAAGAGAGACAGAGGTTAATAACAGATATGATTCAATGCAGAGAGGTTTATCAACACATAGTGAGTGAGTATTGAGTTTGACAGTGTGGGAAAGCGGAAGTGATATAGAAAACAGTGAAAGTGGGCTGGTGAGTGATTAGATCTTCCTTATCAAACTAACATACAAGCTTTGTTTAGTACACGAAGGTGGCAAACACGTCTGTAACTATAATAGTACAACAATGAATACTCAACTATATTGATTATTATTGATTATCATGACACGACAGAAGGGCCACATCAGCCAGCAAAAAGCAGTGATGTAATGCTGATGTCATCAAACTGAACATGCTCAGTCCCTCAGTTCTAGTTTGAGATCATGTCCATGGAACAGAACATGTTCTAATATTGAAACATACAAAAAAAATAATTGATTTATTATGAGCATGAGACCACATGTCCTGCTGTGATTATACAGAGCATGAACAGAAGTTAAGACTCCAGCAGGCACAACAAAATATGATGCAAATTTTATTATTCTTTGGGTTTTTCCTTTGCTTTTAATCAGTAGTGGTAGTACATCTTTCTGTGTGTGATACTGGACTGTATCAGTTCCTGTCTATAAATGTCCTTTGTAGAAGTGCAAAAGTTCAGTTTTTCTTCCTTTTTTTTCCTATTTACTTTCTATCCATCCATCTTTCACACTGCGATTCTCATGTTCGGGGTCACAGGTGGTGTTGACGCCAATGCAGCGAGTCATATGCTCATCCCCCTCCTGTCTTTAAACTCACTCTGAAGTTCAGCTAGGAAATAGAGCAGATGTGAATCTGCCTTTGGTGCCATTGTTAGTCATCTTACACTCGTTTGTTATTGGCCCTGTGGCATGATGTTGATAGATGAGGTTAAAATACTGTGAATAACCACTGACAGTTGTTTCCTCTGTAGGAAGGACGTATACAATGAGTTCTCTGATTGTGCTGTTCCCAGGGAGGGTCCAGATCACGGTGATGACTTCCTATGACTCCTCTGACTCACATTTTGTGTGCATCATAGATCGACTGTATGTTGATCCAACCCCCATGTGACCGAGGTGATTACATAAAAAAACAAAACAAGAGAAAAATCAAAATGCAACAACGTGAGTCAAAAGAGAACACGCAGCTGTTCGTCTTCTTGCAAATGAACATTGTACGCTTTATTCTGGTTTTTCTTTTTAAAGAAAGGTTGAAGACGCAGGTAAAGAAAATCCTCCTAGCACATAAAAACTGGTCACATGAGTAAGTAATGAGTAATTCCACTCTGTGTTGGCAGGCAAAACCACACACGATGAGAACTGAGTGGGCAACCTGAGGGCAATATCAAACAACACCTCTCCCTTTTACCTTTCTTATCCACAACCATAATTACATGAGCCCTGAGAAAGAAGTTAATCTAATTTCAACAAGAGAAATATCTACAAAAAATGTTTGTGCACTTTTATGTGACACAAAGGGCACATTTTGGTATTTTTGAAAAGAACTGCAATGCATAATACTCTTCACATCCAGTGTGAAGAATACACTTATAATTGTGTGCTTGTGTCTGCATGCACAGACATGTTTCATACAGCTGAGCTGTGTGTGCTCTGTAATTACCTGCTAATGTGTCACAGCGTGAGACAAAGCAGTGACCCCTGAAGGTTGTTAAAGTCCCCAGAGAATAGCCTAAGGCTTTCTCACGCTTCATTCAAGATAACTTTCAACTCACATCTGTCACAAAGAGTATAATGGCTACATACACAAGGTTACGCAGACACACAATTTAATACTCTGCATTAAGACTAAACCTAAAGGTATAGCATCACAACTTTTCTGATGCCATTACTGACGCTTTAATAGATATATGACTACATGTCCAAGGGACATGTTCAAATTTTGCATTTCGTCCACTTAACACAGTGCCTGGCAAAAAATGGTCACAAACTCAATTGCACACATTTTGTTGGACTGTCTTTACTTTTGATGATAGATAAATTTGCTGTGCCATCATTTACTTCTGCCTAAGATCTTGTATTGATGATGGGAATGTCTGACCACTGTGTAAAGTCTTCTTCAGGACAATGGAGTTAAGGCCTGATAGCCAGTCCCTGTCTGCAAATATTGTGCCATGCTTTTATGAACCATTCTTTTACAAGTTGAGTCTGGTGAATCCTGGCATTGTCATGCTGGAAGATTAGGATTAGGATTCAACTTTATTGTCATTACACATGTATAAATACAGGATAACAAAATACAGTTTGCATCTAATCAGAAGATCAAGAGCAGTAAGTGCAATAGGAGCAGATTATATACAGATAAAGGTAGCAAAATAAGGTAGGAATAGTTATGAACAGATTATGTACAAATATTTGTGTTAAGTATACAGATGTTTATATTGCTATACAGAGACCAAATATACAGATGAACTACAGACAAATGTGCAGATGTACTGTGGTATACATATGTACAGATATATAGATGAACTGTACAGCATACAGATGTTCTATATTGCTAGACGGGCAGCTATACAGATGTACTATGAATAAAAATACAGGTGTGCTACATATACACAGATGTTAAATGCTTAGTTTTAGGTATAAACAGAAAGCTGACAGCACAAAGCAAAGATGCAAACCAGCACAAAGATACTTCAAAAGCGATCGTCGCAGTGATTCTACTTTAGAAACATGAACAGGTAGAAAAGAAGGCTTCAACCTGACTGCACATCCATTTGTTACCTGTTGAAGTCCAGAGTCTGGCTACTGGGTTGGGGTCAGACAACACTTAGCTTTAACAATACTCTGGGTTCTTGGCAAGCTCAGCATTAACATGCTGTCTGTGCAGATGCTTGCAAAGACACAAATACGTCTTGTAACAGTATAATACGGTTGTTGCTGTTTCTGTCAGTAAAATCGAAAGAGAGGCAGTCTAACAATGCCAAGGACAGTGGAAGTGGTGGTTTAGTATTTAGGAAGTGGTGGAATTATCATACAATCCTCACAAATGATGTATGTAAATCAAATAGCCAATGACCTCGTAAGCTTAAAGACCTTTCTGACAATAGATAAACTTTGTTTATTGGCTTCAACCCTGAAGTTAATGAGTTTCAGACTGCAACTGTGCATCATGTAATATGTTCAGTGTGAAAAAACTGAACTGAGGGCAACAACAATCTTTAACACAGGATTTTACCACATTATAACTACCAGCCATAAAATAGTTTTTGCTGCACAGTGACAACAACTGGCCATAGGTCCAAGGTTACTCTGCTAAATTTAGCACTAAAAGGAATTTGAGATAGAGGCATGTTAACAGTATTGATATTAACCCACATTCAAAATATCATTCAAATTTCAAATAAAAAAAAACAACCTTCCAGCCCTAGTTCATAGCTGTCACATATTTGAGTATTATTAACTTTAATGAGACCTTGAATGGCATGTATGTATATTCTCGTGTAAAATATGAATACTTCTAAGAGTCAAGCCTGGTAAGAAAAAATAAGTCATGTCTTAAAAAGTGTTTCCTTTTTTTGCCCTTTTGTTCCTCTGAATGTCTGGCTGGGAGATTTCCAACTTTATGACTCATAAACATTCATGGTACCACAGGCATCAAAAACAGTGATTGATGTTACCTTTTTACAAAGAGCATTAATTGCAAATTATGACTTTAGTATAATAATGTGCTTTTAATTGACTTTTCATCTATGCAGTTGCAGCAGGTACTCAGCGGTGATTTATTCTGGGAAAACTTGGAACGAGATAATGAAGGAATTCCCCTTTGAAGTCCCATGAAATCGATTAGGCAAAGACTTTGCTGGGGCTGTCCCTGGAGGCTTTTCTATCAGAGCGAAAAACCAGGATAAAGGCATGAGGACAATATTAGGGACCTATGGCCTTAGTTGTCAGCTCTTGCTGCTTAGACGAAACCCTCTGCGAAAAAAAATGTTTGACATCAAAATTGGGTCAGCAAGAGCTCAACAGTTGCATTTGCAAAGGATAATATTCACAGTTGGTTTTATGAGGACGTGCTGAGCAGCTAATAAAATATGTAATCAAAAGAGAAGGTCCAGAGCAAAGAGCAGTTGTTCTGTGATTAGAAGTTATTTAAAGCCCAGACGGATTTGATGTTGTGTCCAATAATTTGCCTGCATAAAAAATGACTTTCCTGTGAAATTAGATTTTGGGCTGTTCAAAACAATTTATTTAAATAATCACCCATTATCACTGCCATGTTTAAAGCCTGACGTTCATCAGGAAGCCAGGCTCAATTAGAATTATTAACTGAACTCTCCCTATTTTGTCTATTTGGCAATGTGGAAAAAGCACCGAGTTATATTACTATTTAGCACTACCCACAAAGTCTAGTTTAAGTATCTAGCTTCTCATTGTAAGCCTCTTCATCAGGTGCCATGCTAGAGATCTTTATTCATGCAGTGAAATTTACACAAAGGTAATTAATCTCAAAACCTAAGGTTAGTCCCCATTCACGACAGACTAGATACATAATTATTGCTACAGGCTTTTTAGGTCTACAAGGGCAACGAATGCACTGAAAGACAGGATTAAATAAAAGACTGAACGTTTGTATTTAATTTTTTTTAACCCTCTAGGTTCATCTTCTCCTCTCAGCTGCTCTTGTGAGAAAAGCATTTAACAAAAAAGGCTTTCATCTGTATTTTGTTAGAACATTTTGTGAAAAATTGGATTTTTAGATCACAAATTGAAGCAATTGCTTTCGTCTATATTTCTCATGACAAAGGTCAGGGTAGGAACTCAGGAGTGGGGCAGGTGTGGTGCAGTGCTGATGAGGGTGCTGATAGATGAGGCTGACAGCACCAGGGCGCAGTTCAAGCCTCGAGGCCGTGACCACAGAAATGGCCATTTTAAAGAGATTTGTTGCTTGGACAATCCTCGAGATCTGTGGGATTACTTTATCAGCTCAAATCCATCAGCCAGACATTAAGATACTGAAAAGCCCAGGTGTTTTGTAAGTGCTGTTTGGATAAAGATAACTGCTTAAAAGACAGCTGTTGTAACACAACGAGTGCACAGGCATGTGGTATTATTGTGAGCCAGCAACTGATCTTAAACAGCATCCTACCCTGTGGATCAGACTCTGTTTGCTCGTGAACAAGTCTGACATAAGGCAGCTGCTATTAAACCACTGCTGTGAGGCTTATTGGCTATGAATATGAATATTAAACTCAGGTTTAATATTCTCTCTTCAAATGCTTCCTTTCCCCAGTTCTTTGTCTGTGTGATGCACCCATACAGATCATGGATGAAGCTTAACTCCTGTCATTCAAACGTGACACCAAGTGACATCCACGTCAAGACTTCATAGCAAGTTATTCAAAAACCAGTGAGTGACTTCACGGTGGCAAAGTACTTTTATTTTAACTTTTTCCATCCCACTGTTGCCAAGTGCTTACTCACAATGGGTCGTCTTTGGTCATGTTGGGGTTTCTCGTAGACAAAAAGAGTCGTAGACAAAAAGGACACCGTGAAACTTTTCTATGACACAAAACCAACTAATTTCAGGGTCAATGTAGGAGCAGGAGTGTTATTCAGTGCCCTACTTTTAACTATGTTTATTCCCAGTGACTATTTACCATCTTTAATATGCTCTTATAAATGCTTGACAATATGCATTTTAAATATGACTCAGTGACTTATTAAAGACTCACTTTCATATTCCATTCATCCACTTTCTTTTGCTTATCCGGTTCAATCAAAGCTATGAACGCCTTGGAGAAACAGGCGACCATTTACTCTCGCGGTCATTCTACAATTGCCAGTTAATCTAACCGTGCGAGCCAGAGTGACTACACCTATGCAAGCACAGGGAGAACATGCAAACTCCACACAGACATGCTCCACCTGAATGGCAGATTTGAACCTACTTTATGCTTTGGCTCAGCAGTGCAAGCTTTTCTATAGTCTTTAAAGACAGATACACAATTTCACTCTGTAGTTAATTAGGCTGTTAGGTCATCAGCCTGAATGCAAAGCAAACAGGTTTTTATAGGATAAAACTATGAAAAGCTTTTAAGGCTAATGCTCTGAGAGCTGTTTGGGAAGTGTGAAGAAACTTTCTAATGCATTCACAGTGAGTGACTCACAGAGAGAAACTTCCCACCCCCCGATCTGTCTAAATGAATGTTTCCCGTTGCAAGTCGTCCATGTGGATGTAGGTAAATATCCAAGTAATGAAGTATTCACTAATATTTATTTTAAGGAAAACAATAAACTTGTTAATCAATGCATCAGAGAGGAAAAACTGCATTCATAGTCGTCAGTCTTTTCCAAATCAGAGACAAAGGCCAAATTGAACACGCAGCCAGCCAAGAGACCACATACCCTCAACCATAAATGGAAAATAATTATCTGTCCTGCAGCATAATAGCATCTCCAAATATAATCAAAGGCACTGTGTTAATTATTGTAATATTTGCAGTGAATAACATGTCTGAACTCTGCAGGGTGTCTCCTTATAAAACTTCTCTTCCTCCTTTGGTCCACTGATGAAAAGCACAGCTCGGCTTCCTGCTATTGCTCTAATTAAAGTCAAACAGGAACACAGCGTGGTCCACCACATAATCAGTCACCCCGCCCTTCACTGGGATTCAATTTTACAATAACTTGTATTATCTCCCTTATTCTGTCTTTATGGGGCGATCATAATTAGAATAGCTTGCACCAAATGTGCTTTATGATGCAGGAGAGGTGGGAGAAGATTTGTTTTAAAAAGCCAAAGGAAACCTTAGGCACAGTGTTAGCTTAAAAACATCCTTATAGCTACACTCAGTGGTGATTTTACTGGACTACATATTCTTAAGTGTCGTTTTAGACCCCTATTTTGTGTGGTTCTTTAAAATATTAAGAACCTCAGCACCTAATGTCAGCCCTCTCGGGGATTTAGCGTCTTTGCAAACAAAGAGATTTCGCATATGCTGTCTATTCAAACGGGAAAATGCACTTGTTGAAGCCAACCAGCTGCAAATCAAATGAGCTGAGGTTGTTACACGACTCGACGAGGCGTGCCAAGCTGTGAAGCTTTTTAACAGGCTTCACTGCAAGCTGAACCTCTCACTACCACTGATCCAACACATTCTCTACAAATGCTCTTGTAATTACACGCATGTCATGCATGCAGTCTTGTGAAAAAAAAAAACAAGGTTAAAGCATGTCCCAGTGGTAAAGACAAATCATACTGAAAGTGAATGCAACATTTCAGAGGCGATCATCTGCACCTGAATCTTCAGCATGCACACTATTAGATAGTTTTATGATGCAGTTAATCTCCTTTTTAAAATATAATGACAAAGTTAAATCAGAAAAGATACGTTCTTCCCCCTAACTAAAGGAATGACAGCAATGCAATGCAAAGATCCAAATAGACAGAGCAAAAAAAAGAACTGAGAAAACCACATGGTTGACTATTTAACATCTCGGTTAGAGATGTTAAACTCGTTGTGATTATTTTTGCATTACCAACCATTTCGTGCTGCTGTCATGGCTCAAATTACGTTTCATTTCAATAACTGTGTGACTGTAACATCTTTGGTAGGCAGGAGTACAAATGGGTGGTGTCTCATTTAAATTTCTACTTAAAATTACCAGAATGAACACATCAGTGCATTTCCATGTAAACATGTCAGGTGGAGCTAATATTATCTTTTTATTGGCTGTACCTGTAAACCACTAAATTTGTATGTGACAGCCATGATTGTGAGATTCACTTCCTGTTGTGTATTCAGTTTTTTTTTCAGCTACATTCAGCTCTCAGCTTGTCCCTTCATTCATCTATCACTTTCTGATGACTTGAGGCATGAGGCAGTTTTATTACACAAAGAACCACTTAGATTCACGGCAGACGTGTTTGTCTCTGTGGTTTTACAAAACACAAACTGCGGCGTAACTGTGTAGTTTAATTTAGAACCATGAACATCACCATATGCTGCATTTCCTCCCTTCAGGTGCTCTGCTAGGTCACTACAGTCACAATCAGTTAATGCTTGTTTGTTGGTCTTTCTGAATTCATCTTTTTTTTTTTTAATTTAATAACTAAAAGGTTGCTCTAATAGTTAGAAAACACATGGCTGATCCCCCCCCCCCCCAGCTATTTAATAATATTTGCATAATTATATTTTACACACCTTGGGTGTAAAGGCCTTAGTTTCAGCCTTCCAAAGACTTTCCAGGACTTTGCAGGTTCCTTCAGGTATTTTCTGATAAAGTCTAATCTGGCCTACATGTTCCTCAGTATAACCAGTGTTTTGCACCTTCTCATAGCCTCCCTGTATATTTTGACCGTAATGCAATTACCTCCTCAACAATGTTCTTGGTCAACACGTTCTAACTACCAAAGCGTTACGCTAGTGACAAATCGTCGATATATTACGCTTCCGGGCACCCAACATGTCCCTATATTACGAGATCGGAAAAACGAGGAAACATGAGAACCGTTTGGAATGAATCTACACATGTACGTTCGTTTTACTTAAATCGCTTTGGAAAACACTATCTAATGTCATTAAAGTGCTGGTTAAGGTTAGGGATAAGGTTATGGTTAGAGCTGGAATACATGGCTGGAACGTGTATTACCACGGGAGCGTCATTCTACTGGATTTCATTCATAACCCGCTGCGTAGCATAATAACGCGGAAGGTCACCTATCACGTTCCTCAGAAATGCCTTGGGCCTTGACAAATCGTCAGTATATTACCCCTCGGGAGTGAGAACGGGCTGTCTTGGTTGGATATTTAAGTTGTTTTTCTTAACCATGGAAATAATTCTGTCATCACTTTAGCTGTCTTCTGTGGTTTTTCAGACTTTCTGATATTGCTGAGCAGACTATAGATTGTTTCCAGCCTAATTATGGCCTCTCAATTATAGTGCTTATATTTAATGCAATACGTTTGTTAAACATATTGAGTTGAAGGCAAAAGTATGCACTTCAGTCTTGGTTTTGGCCTTAACTTTACACTGAAAAGGTCAAAGGTCAACTTTACGATGACATCAGTCTGGACAGATATATGTATAAAGCGCAAAAGGATAGAACTGTGATGGGGCAATTTTCTAGTTTTAAACATGTGCTTGCATCTTCTGCAGGTAAAACTGTTGATGTTGAGGTTTACAGTTCTCTCAAAATTTGTGTTGGTGTAACACATTTTACAGTGCCTGCAGCATCAACACGAAGAGAACAGAAAACCAAAACCATAGATGAATCCTGTGGGGACGTGAGTCAAATTAGAATCTAAATGTAATGCTTGGTAGCTTCATAAATAATGAGATCAGCTCAGCATTTCAGGGAATACATATTTGCTTTCTTGCCTAAAGGTAAAAGGGCTGATTCGAAATTCACACAACCAACTTATAAAAAATAGCACATTTCATCCATTCAGTCGTTTTAGATTTTTGTAAGCATTACACATGGGGAGGGGGGGGGCTTTACATGCACTGGTGTGCCAAGCGGTTTCCAGTCTTCTAATCAAAACGAAGCTAACTGGCTGCTTGCTGCTGTTTCAGTTTGCACTCAAGCGTAATGGTGATATCACTCTTTGCATCAGAGTCTTTGCAAGAATATAAATGTATCATGCAAACTATGAGCTTATTTGCTTTTACTATTAGTCAGCCGATTGAACCCATGCTCACATGCATGTATTTCTACTTGCATGTGAGTACATGCCACAGCTACAGCAGCCCAGAGTTCACAAACTAAAGTTTGGTCAGGAGAACACTTTCTAGGGTGCATCATTCTCCAAGTTCAACACAAAGTCAAGTCTTTGACCCGCTCTCTTACACAACATAAAGATGGATATTAGAAAATGTTTCCAGCTGCGTAACCCTGACTCATCCAGACGTCAGTGACCCGCCAACTGCCTAAGCTGAACCTCCTGCAGCTTTGGCAGCAGTGATTAGAGCAGCTGTAAATATTAATGGGTTTGTTTCCTTGCCAGAGTGGTTGAGTGAAGGCTTCACCGTTTAATTTTTGTGAATCAAAAAATAGATTAACTGTTAAAACATCTGTACGTACTCTTATGCTGTTTGTAGCAAAAGCTCTCTGGATTTGACGAGTTGCTCCAACACACAATAGAGTTTAAGGAAAGAGAGCCCGCATCGTTGCAGATGTGGTTGCAAAACAAGCTTAAACTGCAGTTTGGTTTTTTTTGTTTTTCTGTCCTTGCAGCTAGCCACTAATTTCACTAGAACTCATGTGACATTAACTCTGTCTGTATCTGTCTGAGAATATATCTCTTCATCTACCCATGTGTGTGTGTGCACGTGCAGTGCAGTTGTGCACTGACACCCAGATGCCACAGCCTCAGTCGCACATGTGTCATCTCGTCTCGAGGAAAGGCAGTGTAGGGTTTCTGGACATTGTCAGAGCAGGTGCAATGAATTACTTCCCCTTTTTTTGCTGTAACCTTCCACCTTTGGCTTTACTTTTACTCCTTTTTCAGTCTCAATTCAAGCTCTTGACTCATCTTTTCAGAGTCGCTGACAACACTTTACTGTCAGGAAGAGCTAAGAGGTCTTGGCGGCAGTGCTATCGTCATCACCGCACTTGCGGTTTAAGAATTAGCGGAAGTTTATCAGCTGATTCATATCTGAATTGTCTTAGTTTATGATAACATTTCAGAGAAAAGGGAAGTACAATTACCTTTGTGTAGGTGTGAGAGGGAGGCCAATGACAGCCACAGAATAGCAGATTTGTGGTCACGGGCGTACTGCGTAGTGACTCGAAGCAGCTGCAGTTGGAATTAACATAGAATTTTCTCAGAAATGCTTTTCACACTCTTATCTTGTGTGGTACAACTGATTCGTTAGCAAATGTTTCATGCAGATGTATATAGGTTATACCCTGGAAATTTTAATAATATCACAAACTTAATTTAAGCAGAAGTACAAAAGATTAACATACATTTCTAAAAAAACAAAAAACAAAAAAAACCTGTATGTAGTAATCATGCTATAGGTAGTGAAAAGACAAACAAGATAAGAGATGAGGGAATTCACTGCAGTTTGTTTCTCTCAGTCTTCCTGCTACTCTTGGTATGTGTGCAACAGATCTGCTAATTGTTATTGCTTCAACTGATAATCATTCAAAACTTTTGCCAAGCCACATTACATAAAAGTATACTACTTTTTTATGCATGCAGCACAGACAGACAAGGACATTAACACAAGAGTGTGAAACACACAACACGCAGCAGACAGGTTATGTGTGGTGGTGCAAGACAAGAACTGTTATGGCTCTGCTGATGGATGTTATTGCGCGGCTGTTGTTACAGGGGTCACTGCGGAGGTCCTGCCTCTCCCTTGATCTAATTAAGCAACAGTGAAAGGAACAACAGTGAAATAGAGCACCTCTTTTTTTTTTCGCATTGAGTTGAATTTGTTGCAGACGTACTCCAGGGTTTCTCCTGAGCCCATTCAAGGTTCCCTTTCATTCCCATTGAAAATGGATAGAAAAGGCTGCCCTCACACCCTCAAACTCATCTACCTCTGTTTGCCCTTGAAGATGAATGGAATCTACACTCTGTTGTGAGTGTGCGACAAACTAGTGAAGTGACTGGTGAGTATCACAGCAACTTGCTTGATTAGCATATAAATGCAAATCACCACAGGCATATTTTTTTTATAGAAGAAACCGTAGGACAAAAGCAACAATACTAAACACGTGTGCATCAGCTTGATTAAGCCCGACTGCGTAAACAGAGCGCGCAGAAAAGAAACAGACAGTCGCGGCTGAGAGTGTGTTAGACGCTCGTCTAGACTGCAAGCGAGATCCTTCCCGTCATTGTTGGTTGGCATTGAGGGGCTGCAAAACAGGAAGCAATCTCCGAGGGAAAACATACAGCTAAGAACGTTAGAAATTCAATGAGAAATGCAGTAAACAGCGCATTTGCGATATTTATTTTGAAACTAAATTACATTTTTACTCTTTCTGAACATGCAAAGAGGTGCTTTTAACAATGCGGGGGTTGGTAATCTTTCTTCTTTTCTTTCTTTGTTTTGCTTCACCTGCACCCGCTGCATGAAAAACACCACACATTGTCCAAGATGAAGTGCAGCCGGGAGACGGAAACAAGACTGATGAAAAAGGATCGTAACCCTATACAGTTGTGGTCAGATGTTTGCATTCATTCATCTTTGAATATCAGAATGATCTCTAATAATTTCTTTGAACTGCCCTTTTTCCAGTGTGGAATGATTGTACAGCATCTTTAATGACTTTAAAAACCAAGAATTAGGTGTACAAGTTTGAATTTATTTATATAAATACACTGACTTAAATATTTTAATAAGTGGTGTTGAAGGTTCTGTTAACGTGACATGGCCAAGGTCTATTAACTTAGTGACGATCTAATGAAAAGAACTGTAGATTTACACAAACAACTGCAGACTCCAAGATCACGAGCTCAAACAGTTGCATGTAAGTGCAAGTTATTCGGATATGTCATCGATTTGCTAAGGTCTGGAAGAAGACCCAAACTGTCACCCTGAGATGACAGTTTGGAGAAAGGTTTTATGGTCATACCAGACAAAGATTGAGGCATTGTTGGAGGCGTAAACGGGAGGCTTTCAAACCTAAAAACACAGCATGGTGGTTGCATCACGCTCTGGGTCTGTTTGGCTGCCAGTGGTACTGAAACAGGACAATGTTCGCAAACACACATCAAAACTGAGTTTGGAATGGATAAAACAGGGTGACACTACGCTTGTGAACTCTACCAGTTCTTCCAAGAGGAGTGGTCAAATATCCAGCCAGAATTATGCGAGAAGCTTGATGATGGCTGCCAAAAGTGCATGGAAAATGTGAGGCTGTATGTATATTTTTTGACACGTGTGGAAGAAGAAAATTCTAAAAATTGTACACCTAGTTCTTGCTTTTTAAAGTCATCCACCCTGGAAAAAGAACACTTCAAAGAAATCATTGAAAGACCAAAGTTTACATGACGTTCATGCCCATGATGACTGTTCATAAGCTTCTGACCACAACTGTAGGTATTTGCTTAGTTCAGTATTCAGTGTGTCAAACTGGTTGATTTTCCCTTCTCAGTGGGGTGTTTGTTCGTAATGGTCTCTTGCACCATCTTGTGGATACAGAGTTTTTTGTTGTTGTTGTTGTTGGGGGAGGGTTTTTTGTCTTAAGTGTTTGCCTTCCCTTCAGCACACAACAAAATGTATGGCTTCTTTATCTGATCTAGCCAGACCAACCACAGATTCAAATATAATTACATTTTATTGCATTATAAAAGCAAATAAGTAATACCTGATTGTTATATTGTAAAGATTATATAAAGCAGTGGTTCCTAAACTTTTTTTGCTAGCCCCCCCTTTGTTTAACAAGAAAATCCCCCACCCATATTTTCTTTTCAAACTCCATTGCAGTTTATGTCACACCTTAAACATTTTTGAAAACAATTAAACAAATAAAAGTAAACTGCAATAGATTACAGGTTGCAATAACATGAAATCCTACCTCTCTTACATAACAGAAAAACAAACCATCTTTATGCTGTAATTATTTTACGTGTAGTTGTTGTTGTTTTTTTACTGTAGCTGTGGGATACTGTTTGTCCGTGATTTGGACAGCCCAGCGCGTGCTCCCGACTCAGGGGACATTCTGATGGGGATACCTACCTTGGCACCACCGTTGTGCAAGTGAAGCTAAAGGAGAGATATCATTCATCATTCACTCATCACTTTTTCTACTCTTTGGCTTGGAAGGAAGTTGGTTTGGAAGCATATTTCGCTATGCTTCATTTTCTGCTTTGCCTTTGTGTGGGAGCCCCGTCAAAAACTTGTCCATTATGCGCACAGTGTCCAAGCATTCTTTTTTTTTTTTATTCATACCGCGCCCCCACTGCAATAGCTTCAGTAGTTCCCCCTTAGGAGCCACTGAAGTAATGTGACAAAGATTTGACCCACTCCTCAGTTTACAGTTATTATTTTTAAGGTGATCTTGCTAACTTTTTCTTAGCAAGAGGACTTCAGTTTATTTTCAGTCCAGTCCTTGTACATGAGTACTTTTAGAGGAGTGTTTTTATTGTTGTTTCTTTGTCAATAAAAGTGACATTTGAACATTTTGATCATAAAAAAGGCACCAATTCAAGGAAAGAACTACAAACTAGCAAGAAGCAATTTTAAATTGTACCATTAGGCACTTTGCTACTGGTAGCTTATTTAAAAAAACACATGATTTGTTCCAATTTCTTTATCGAATCTATGAAAAACGCCCTAAATAAGTCTAACAGGCATAAAATCTAATTTTTTATACCTGTATTTTTGTGCATGATTGACGAAAAGCTGTTAGCTTAAAGCTTGGCGTATGGTGTGCTGCGTGTCCTTAAAAGCTCTGAGTAAACTTGACAAGTGGACAAAAGAAGAAGTGGCACTCCTAAAATACATCTACAGCAAACCCAAAAGAAATGGGAATAAATCCAGCACAGAGCTGACATATGACCTATTAGATGCAACCCAAACCCTTCAGTTGATCTATATTTATCTACTGTTCACTGAAGCCTTGTCAGAAGCTTCTTGGTGGAAATTTGTCTGCCAAGAAGCCATTTATAAGGAAACAGAGAGGAAAGGCTCAGGTATGCCAAATTATACAAGAACTGGACTGAAAATCAGTGAATCAGGTCTGATGAATCCAGATGTGACATTTTTGGTTCAAATCACCATTAGTATGTACGGAGGAGGTCAGGCGAGAAATACAACAGGGAGTGTCTGCAGCTATGTGTAAAACACGATGGAGGCTCTGTCATGGTTTCAGGCTGCATTTCAGCGAGTGGTGTTTGGGATTTGGTCAGACTTAAATATGAATTATGAATGAGCAAAGCAGCAAGCAATGCAATACAACCTGTAAAGTTGGCATTGCAACATGTTGTTGTATGGTTGAGAAAGGCTTCATTTTTCAGCAAGACTGTGATCCCAAACACACTGCATATATATACCTGGATGGAAAAACACACACACCGTTCATAAGAAATATTGACCTTTGAGAAGTATATAAACTAAACTAAGTTTTTAGATTGCCTTACTATATTTCCTTGCAAGTTTGTCAATTTCAGTGAACCATTGCACCTATTTTCCAATTTTCAAACAACAAATAAAGACGAAATATTGCCTCTACTTTTGCACTGTACTGTAAGCATTGTATCTGGTCACTCCTGTGTACATAGAGTAAGGACCTTATGCATACTGTTTATACTGTCTGTGTATCTGGGTACCATAACGTGTAAAAACTGAATAAACTAACCTTTGCAGAACACGCACTCCCTGGGAGAGTACTAAAGTCTTTTTCCGTCTTAGAGTGGACTGATGACCAATGTTCCCTCTAAGCTGCGCGCGTGCGCAATTGCGCACTGCTGGCACGGTCTCTGCGCACAGAAAATCTGCGTTGCGCACAAAAGAATCTAACCTGAATTGAAATTAAAATTAAAACTTTAACAATTCTGTTTTGCAGTGTTAGTCAGTAAGTGACTGGCTGCTCCTGTATGGGATTAGAACGATGCCACCTTATCCCATAGTCCAGCCAATGATGCGATTCACATTCGTATATACGCAGCTAATCAACGTCGTTGGCAGTCTATGACAGCGTCCTTATGTGCTGACACCAGTGTTTTAGCTAGCAAAGCGGCGTGGCTGATGTGTAGTGAAGCCACGTTAATGACAACGTGTACAACCATTGGAGATGTGAACAGGACAGATGGAACAATTGACGGAAAAAGTGTGGACTTTATACCAGTTTTTAAATTGTGTTGATAGGCCACGTAAAACCAGAGTTATGATAAAAATATATGCAATGTTTGTTTGTTTTTTCTTGAATACTATCGTTGTTTATAGTTACAGCGGGAAGAAACGGTAAAAACGGCGTTTTATAAGGAAAACCTCTCCGCCTGTGAGCAAAAACCAAAACCCCCACCCTTTCCTATTGGTCGAAAAATGTACCATGTCGACCAATCCAAAAAATGATATGGCAACACGGCATTTAGTTGTTTAGGAAGGGGGGGATTTTTAGGAGTGACTGATAGTGATGGGATTTCCGGCTCTTTTTAGAGACCCGGCTCTTCCGGCTCGACTCACTAAAAAGTTCCGACTCTTTCGGCTCCGAACCGGCTCTTCAGGTTGTTTTGTTGCTTTAATTATTTAATCATTAACAATAATATAAAATTATGCAGAAAAGGAATTACTAATGTAAAAAAAGTGGGGTTTTTTATATATATGTTTATATATGGCCCCTAGAGACAAAGCACGTACAAACTCCAAAACACATTTCTAGCGTTTACTGAACTTCCAAAGCAGAGCTACCCAGATCACTTAAATTACACAATTGAAAGCATGTTTGTATTGTTTGTGTATTTATAGACAAGCACTCATATTTATTCTAATAATTTTTTTAAAAAGTTCATTAACCTGTTACTACCACACACCAAATCCGGTTGTTGATACTTCCTGGCTTGTGTAGCCACTAGGTAACAAAAGCTCAACACTGCGCCCGAGCATCCTGGAGCACTTCTGTTGTCTTTTGTACGTGATTCTGAGTTTGTACGTGATTCTGAGTTTTTACGTGTTTTGGAGTTTGTACGTGCTTCTGAGTTTTTACGTGTTTTGGAGTTTTTATGTGTTTTGGAGTTTGTACATGCTTAGGAGTTTGTACATGTTTTGGAGTTTGTACGTGCTTTGTCTCTAAGGGCCACCATAAATATACTTTATTTATTCACTCCACATAAAATGTAATAAATAAATCATATAATACAAAAAACAACTATTTACATTTTGAACTTTTAACTATTTAAATTTTCAGCTTTTTCCTTTTAAACAAATTTAATGTGAAACAACACAAAACACTGCAAACCACAACACAATTAAATATAAATTAAAATATTAAAACAAAAACAAGATGCACATTCTCTGTCATATGGGCCTGCATGATTTCTGAATCCTTTATAATCTGCAACTGAAAATAGTGGATGATTACTATACCTTTCTAATGTTGTCCCTCGCTCTCTTTCTCTCTGGCTCTGTAACTAATGCCCCTCCCCCCTCTGCCCAGCGCAAAGTACAGGCGCGCATGCGGAGTTTAGCGGAAAAAAGGGCGAGAGAGAGGGTGAGAGAAAGAAAAAAAAAAACCCTCACGGCTCCCAATAAGGAGCCGGCTCGCGTCGTTCACTTCAAAGAGTCGGCTCTAAGAGCCATTTCGTTCGCGAATGACCCATCACTAGTGACTGAGAGATTTGCTACGTTTAGCGCAAATCTTGTGTAGTTAGTGTGTAGTGTAGTCAGTAGTTTTGTTGTGTGTGTCAGAACAATGATGCGACTGCTGAATGTTACAGGTGTTACAGGAGTGATACATCTCCTGTTGTCAGGCCTGCAGGTATCAGCCTGTTGTTCTCCTTTATCTCATAGCGGACAGAAATTATTTTTTGGAGTGGCACAAATAATTTGTGTGGCATCAAATTTGATGCAGAACACCTGATTGTTATGTAAATAGTTTGAAATGTTTATTTTAAAAACCGCCTTGGCTGCATTTTTAGGTTAACAGCTGCAAAAAACTTTGTTGTTTGCAAAGCTCAGTTACTTTTTTGAAGAAGTAACTATATAATTAGTTACCCGACACTGGTTATTATTTACTGTATTTTGCAGACAGAGATTTACAGGACTCTCTCCCAGACCACAGACTCATACTCATAATACAAGTCAGAGCTTTTTTTTTTTTTTTAAAAAAGAAAGTTGTGTTTTCAAAATTGGAGTTCAAGTTATTTTTACTTCCAATAGTGTTAATATACTACACAGGTCATGAACAAGAGTTTTTTTTTTTTAATTTTCATTGTAAGTGGGCTAAAGCAGTTAATTAAAAGTAGTCTAACATAAATATAAATGCTGTAATTTGACTTGTGACTTGGATAGATTCGATGCTGGCGTGACCACAGTGCACACGTCTGCTGTTGCTCACAGTGGTCCAAGGGACCGCTCAGGGAGTTTGTGTGTTCGCTCAGACACATGAAAAATTAGAGGGAACATTGCTGATGATCATCCAGGTCCTCTGAGAGGTGTTGGGATTGAGGCATGGTTCACCCCAGCTTCAGTCACCCAGCGCTTTCCTTTAGTTGGAACATTTTACTAACAAGTTTACTTTTTCCAGCATCAACTTAAAGTGATTACTCTAAATGCTGAACAAAGACATAAAGACATCACATACGATAGACAGATGTATGCTTTTTGTCCCTATTCGGTTGCCTTGATTTGATTTGTCACGTGGTTCTACGTCACGTTTGTCCCTGGTGTTTAGCGGTGCAGCTGGAAAAACAGTTGCCTCTTTTACAACTAATTCGCTTGATTCAAACAACAATAATGGAAATCGGTACAGAAATTAGTAAGAAAATAAGGGTGAGTAACAGTGCGGGTTGAAGCTGAGTGGTCTGCGTGATTAATGTTTGCGTAACAAAGGAGCTACAAGCTAACACTGACTCGCTAGCTTAAATGTGTCAGCCTAGCCTAACTTATTGTTTTTATTTTCAAGGCCGAGGGATTGGTACCTCACTCCGGCAGGCATCGTCATAGACTCAATCATTTCTTTTTGATTTGAACAGTTTCCACAGCATAAACTCAGTGCTACGTTAAGTTAATCCTTGGGTTGTTGGTGAATTATAACAGCGCAGCTAGCTACGCTACCTAGAATTTGTTGAAATAACATCTTCCGGTTGTACTTTTAATCTCTTCCAGGCTGCCATCAAAGGAAAGCTTCAGGAGCTTGGTGCATATATTGGTACGTGAATGATATTCAGTGATTACCTCTGAGCCAGCAGTTACCTGGTTGTGTAGTCTTACCATACACGATGTGCGTGTTTCTTTTTCTTCACAGATGAAGAACTCCCAGATTATATTATGGTGATGGTGGCAAACAAGAAAACCTCCCAACAGATGGCCGACGACCTCTCGCTCTTCCTCGGAAACAACACGATGAAATTCACAAGCTGGTGCGATTATATTGTTTATTTGTGGACTGGTTCTTATGTAGCGCTTTTCTACTCTCCTGGAGTATTCAAAGCGCTCCGAATATGTAAAATATGAAAGAAAGTTGTACCTTTTTTCCTTAATTTTGTTTTTGTTTCTTCATTTTTAGGCTGCATGGTGTTCTGGAGAAATTAAGATCTGTCGCAGCAGGTAAGCCCGGCTGCGTTGAATACATCTCTGCACTTTTTAACCAGCAATGGGAAGTTTGTCTTTTTTATGAACATGTGAGGCTCAGGAGTTTAGCATTGCTCATGTTTCTGTTTTTCTCAGAGCCCGCATCCCTCAAGCAGCTGCAGTCAGACAGCGCTACTGTGAGCGGGAAGAGCCGATTGTCTGTAGGTGAAAACGGCCGAGCGGAGGAATTAAGAGGAGATAGGACAGAAGCCCGTGTATCCAGCTCTGCACATGAGAGCAGGTACCTGACGCAGTAGTTTCTCAGGTTGCCCCCTAATTTCCAAATTATGCTTCAGCAGAAAAATCTATGTAGTAACTTAAAGCAAATTGTGAATTGATTGCTCATTGTTTGGGATAATTTTGCTCATGCTGAGGTCTCCAACCACTATTTTTCCAAGTTTAACTGTAGTAATATCCATTTCCTCTTTGGAAGGTCTCATAAATGGTGGCTCAGTTCTTCTGTGTGTTTGTATTATTTGTACTTTTTAAGGTTTTTGTTATAGTTTTTTATGATGTAAGTCAGCGATAATTCACACAAAACACAAAAGCATGTCCGGATTTCCCCCAGAAAGTATTATGATGTTAAAAATGACTATTTACTGGAACAAAGAAGTACTCATCAACAAAGAAAGTCTTTGGTCAGAGCAGACCAAGAAGTGTGTTTGTGTGTGGTTACATTTTTCTTGTATTTTGTTTGTTTGTTATCAGGAGGGGGACCTTGGAAAAGGGTTCCTCACGGCTCTCCTCCAGTGTTAGGCCCCTGGTGGAGCCGCTCCCATCGGAGGCAGTTCTTGACATCAAACCAGAGATGGACGACGACCTCATCGCTGACGAGCCTTTAGAAATCAGCACCAACCACAGTCGTACACACGGCGCAGCTAACAGACACAGCGCTGATATCTATAGACCCGGTCAGGGCCAGTTCACATCAGTAAGCTCTGCGGAAGCGTCCTTTCATGCTAGGCAACAGGGCAGCAGAACCAGCAGAACCTCTAGAACTGGATCCAACAAGGTATTATCAGAGTGCTTATTTTGCTCACTTTCTGGTGACGGTGTGTTAGGTAGTTGGATATAGTAATAATGCCTTGCTTTCACCGTTCAGCAAGAAGAGTTTTCAAGGAAGCGGAAGGCACCGGTAGTGAGTTCTGTCGTAAGAGTGAACCGAGATGCAGACGAGGACAGCGACGATGTGGACGAGGACGAAAGCAGCTACAGTGGCAGAGGCCTCTCCAGTAGAGTGTCCCTCCCCTCCAAACCAGAACGGAAGTCAGTATGAACACTTGATGTCATATTAACCTCGGGGTTGGGTTTATACTGTGGAAAGAAAAGGGTTAAGTAAGGTAATGTTTATCTGCCTCGTGGATGCTTTTATTTATGGGACTTTTGTAGGTCGTGTGTACCCAAACCACATGTGTGTTTTCTTGCAGTAAAGCTTAAGAAGTGAGTCACAGATGATCAATTTTGCGCTTTGCTGAGCTCTAACAGTTTCGAGGTTTGTATTGTTTCAGACCTACTCTCCCACCAGCCAAGCAAGCCAACAGAAATCTGATACTGAAAGCCATCTCTGAGGCACAGGACTCAATCACCAAAACGACTACCTACCCAACAAGTGCGTTCCCACTGTCGTACATTTAACCACAAACATCCTGTAAGTTAAGCGGATTTTCCATTGTTGTTTGTGTCATTCTCTTACGTTGACCTTTCCCCGCAGTACCACAGAAACAGACTGTTCCTGTGGCGCCTCGTACTCGTCTCGCCAGCAGTGAGGAGATGAGTGCAGCCATCCAGCTAGTCCAGGAGCACCTCCACAGCCTGGCGCCCCGGGTGCAGACCTACACCGCCACAGATCTACCTCCCTCCAGAACATCTGGTATATATAATAGAGTTTCATGCGCACAGATGATCACATAGTCTCATTAGCTCACAAGTATATGTCTGTTTGCAACCTATGTCTGATGTTTTGTAGCTGAAGGAGCAGATGACCATAATTATTTATGTCTATATATATATTTTGTGTACGTAAATAGTTGTATAATTAGATGTGTGTTGACTTCGGCAGGCAAGTAACAATTTTAAAAAACTTTGTGAGGTTCTCAAAGTGCTGTTTTGTTTGTTTTATTTATTTATTTATTTAATTAATTTTATTCCAGCTCCAACCAGATCGTTAGCATCGCGGCTTCAGTTGGAGAGCAGCGGCAGAGGAGAGCCAAATGAATATGGTGAGTTTTAGTTTTAGACAACTGATTTCCGAATGATATTCCATGCAACTTTAGAAAGTTTCAAAACTACTGAGAAGTAATGAGTCTTCCCAAAAACACTTGATAGCTCACAAAATTCTATTTACGTATTTTTTTCAATCTGTCATGCCTCTAGGGGTGGAGGTCACTGCAGGCGGTGAAGTGAAGACATTTGATACGCGTTCTTTCATAATGAGTCGACCACAAGTGGGAGAATCTCCAGTTGGAAATCAGCAGCAAGTCCTGTCTGCTGTACCACGCACCGTCCAGACCAGGTTTGTATGTTTGTGTTTTTACTAAGGTGGCATACACAAGGTGTCTTTCCATTATGTGGAGTGATTTATTGTAACATCAGGGATCAGGCTGAGTAGTGGCTAAGGCTGCCACAAACGATTATTTTGATAGTCGACTAGTCACCGATTATTTTTGCGATTAGTCGACTAATCACATCATGCATCCATTTTGATGTAAAACGTACAGCTTATTGCACCAGCATGCATCTGCTCTTATATAACTATCATTAGCTTACAGCTTTAAGTGTTTAAGGTATGTGCTAACTAAAAATAAAGACAAGATGATAGTTTATTACATTTTAATGAAATTTGCAGATTGTTTCGGTGAAGTTTAATAAACTTCTTGCTATCTAAAATATAACGGGACACCGGAGTATATTCCCGAGCATCTCACACCTCTGATAATCAGTTGTCTGCTTGACGTTTATTCAGCTGTGTAAAAACTATAACTTTAATCTCAGCCAAACCGATTTACTCAGGAACAAATAAAATACTAAAAAAAGCCAAACAATAACATTTTGAAGTTATCTAAGTGACTTATGTATGTTTAACCTGAGTAGCGAAAGACGGCGGTGGGTTTGAAAAGGATTTGCCGGGTGTCCGGTGTTCTCACGGGCTCTAGTGAGCCTTGCCCCCGGCTAGCTATCGAGCTAGTGGGTAACAGACATCTCCGAAAACGTCGGAGCGCTTTTGAAAATATGTGGTGTCTTGATAAACTGAGCAGATATTTGAGGTTTACACAGCTACATTCTCGCGTAAAAATATGTTAAACGTTTATTTTGTGACCCAGAAAGAATAATAAGAGTAATATTAAAACTAACTAGCTGCCGCCATTGTTGTAAACTGAGCTGGGCTGCGCTATGAATTCTGGGACAGAGCTACTTCTTCTTCTTCGGGGTTTAACGGCAGCTGGCATCCATGTACATGCAGTGCTGCCATCTTCTGTTTCAGTCCGGTATTACACTTTTTCCTGCGTCTTTTGTGATCTTACAAAGCTTCAAACGACGCGTCGACTATTAAATCAGTCGTCGACGACTTTGATAGTCGACGTAATCGTGACTAGTCGACTAATCGTGGCAGCCCTAGTAGTGGCACAAAGTTGGTTGTCAATGCAATGAGCTCTCATAAAACAGGTGCTGTTGACATCTGATCAATCGTTGTGTCCTGGCAGCAGAGCGACTGATTTTATAAATGATGATAAATCTATAACGTTACAAAAAATATGAAGATCTGAAACATACATTGCAGACAAAGCAGCAGCGTGTGTGTGTGTGTGCACATGAGAGGAAAAGCACTTATAGAAGTGTGGTACTATTCATACTGTATAGATGTGTGAAGCAGGAAAGAAAAGCAGCAAAAATTCAAAAAATCATTAAGATACAGGAGAATTTGGTGGATTATAATCAAGTATCTCATTGAATTAATGTTTAAAGGGCAGTTATATTTTCTGTTCTTTCACCTGCAGTCTCGGTGGTGTTTAATGGTCTGAGAGTAATGAATGATAAATGAAAACAGAATTCAAATGTAGGCTCATGTAAGTGCGATGTAAGGTGAGCAGGAAGTGCAAGTAAGTTTACTATTTAAGGATCACTTATTACAGTGTTATTTAATGGTGATGCTATTGATTGGCCAGTAGGTGGTGCCATTGTTCCTGTTGACGATCATACGAGGATGTACCTCGAAAAGAAGTGAACCACCTTTGTAGTACAGAAAACCCAGAGTTAACCACGAAGAAAAGACCATATCCTGTTTCATAGTACAGGCCTGTGTCTTTGTATAAATAACGAGACATTTGTGCTATTACTGGATTGTCATTTCATCTGTTTTGCTTTTCTGACTTACCCTAGCAAGGAGAGAGGCGACTCTGCCAGCCCGAAGTTCATAGTGACATTAGATGGGGTACCGAGCCCACTTGGTAACCTTGCAGACTGTGAAACTGACCTGGAAGATGTGAGACCACCTGCGAACGTACCTGACGCAGCGAGCCATGCCCACAGAGAGCCCAAAGTCAGCGTCCTTCAGAGGTTACAGGGAGGCGTCACATCAGAAGGTGTGTGTGTGTGTGTGTGTGTGCTCTCAGCGGAGTTATTAAAGTGATATGATAATCAGCTATTTTATTTTTGTTTTGCATTTTAAAGCCAAGTTTGAGCCTCTTAGTCCTGTCCTTTTATCTGCTGACAGATGAGATGATGGACATTGACATGGCAGAGGAGAATGCGGTCCCTTTGAAAAAACAAAAGGTCATGGAGCGATGCAAGTTCTGGCCGGTGTGCAAAAGTGGGGATGAGTGTCTGTATCATCACCCAACAACACAGTGCAAGTAAGTAGCTATGTTAAATACAATAAGAATGACTGTTTAGGGTAATTCTTTTTCACTTTCAGTCATAAGTCCTGATTACATGCGTTTTGCTTTTTTCCTTAAGGACTTTTCCAAACTGCAAATTTGGGGATAAATGCCTTTTTGTGCATCCAAATTGTAAATACGACGCCAGGTGTACAAAGCCAGACTGTCCCTTCACTCATGTGAGCCGCAGGAGCACGGCTGCACCTCCTCCACCCAGACCAGGTACTCTCTCGCCAGCTTGACCTATGCTGGGTTTTCTTCTAGCCTCCTGTTCACTGATGGGATTCTGGCTAAATTCTGTGAGAGTGATTAGTAGTTTAAACATTTTCAGCTATTGTGGATCCACTAAAAGTTTCCCTAAATTACCTCAAGCAAGTTCACATACGGTTAATTAATGAAAAACAAAACACAAAAAACTGTTGGTGTGCAGATAGAAAGTGAAGCTAATCTGTTTAAAGTTAGCAGGGGAAGAATGCGTTAATACTATTACCTTTTGCTTGAATCTTCAGCCAGTTTTGTTGCATTATTCTGAATAAAGTAGACCTAACCTAAATGATACAGATCTGAAGTCTTTGCCGGGCTAATCTACACCTGTGATATAGATTATCTATTCATCAGGTCAGTATGTTGGTAAGGTCTGAAATAATCACGCAGAGTAGATCTTTGTTAAGTGCATTGACCTGACTCTCTATCAGGTATCTAGTGCTTGCGTCTGTGGAAACCCCCAGTGCTTTTTAAAAAAAAATCTGATTAGCGAAGATAAGACAGGACCTTGCTGTTCCCTTTTAGACTAAAGGTGAAAGCGTGTGTTGGGCTTAGAAAGAGGGCAGAGTCTAAATGCTCCTCCCTGTGGGAGGACGGCCCTGAGAACTGGGTGACAGTACATTCACTTCTGTTGTCCTTGGTGTCGAGCTGACTTGGCATCTGCTGAAGTTGCATTCCCGTGTGAATTTAAAACTGTCTCACAAAAACTGAACAGTGGCCCACGTCAGTATTCGAATGAATCATTGTTGATTTCCTCCCCAAAAAATTGTTTTTAATGATGTCAGTGTTACAACAAAGAAGTCCTTATTGTTTTCCCTCAAAGACATTTAATGTGACACTGTTTTTACGTGTCCATAGCACTTCCATGTTTCTAAACTATCATAATCATCCTGATATCTTATCCTTGACCCTTATGTTTGCAGCAGTGCAGCAGACCCAGCCTACCAGCATCTGTCGCTTCTTCCCAGAGTGCAAGAAGATGGACTGTCCATTTTATCATCCCAAGGTAAAAACGCTGCACAAGAGCTGTTTTTGTACAACGCAGACTGATCGCTTTCAGATTCTCAGCGAATCTGATTTTTTTTCCCTTTTCTCTCCTTCTTAACTACAGCCGTGTCGCTTTGCTGCGATGTGTAAACGAGCCGGGTGTACCTTCTACCACCCGACCACAACCGTGCCTCCAAGGCACGCCCTGAAGTGGACAAAAGCACAGAGCAGGTGAACAGATAATGCAACTCAGATAAAGACCATAATTTAATATTTAATTCAGCATTATGTGTTTAATTTGATGATGCACCTAATAAATACGGTCTTTCTCCCCTCGCAGCTAAAGTACAGAGAGTACGGCAGAAGCCCGACGGTCAGCGTTTGAAGCTGTGGAAAGTCCTTGTGTCTGTGGGCTGTCAATATTTCATTTACCGAATGTTTCAGTTTGTTTTAATGTATTGTTTGGAGTGATTTTAAAGGAAATAGTTTTTTAAGTTGAGGAGTCAAGTTTTTTGTGGGTCATGCTGTCAAAATAATAAATACAGTTATATAAAAATCTGTTTCAAATCATCATTTTGCTCATGCTATTCGTGTACTTTGGTGGGACACAGACCTTGATCGGTTTAACTGAAGGTAAGGCAAGTCATACGTATCGTGCAGTAACATACACTGAAAAAGCATAAAACGCGAACATGTTTGACCTTTTTTTTGCTTATCAAAATTCTGCTGGAGTGACTCGGTGCTACAGTCTGCAGTTGTTTTTATTAAATACACACGGATCCAACCAGACTGTGAAATCTATACATGCAGTCAGTGAGCTAAAGACGCCTTCAGCACTGCAGCTGTGTGCAATAACACCTGCATCCTTCTGAAGTGTGAAAGCCACTTATTACCAATCATTTAAATACAGAAATAGTCCCAAACCTGCTCTCATTCACCTGGTGACTATAGACATATGATTGTGTGTCTTTTGGCCTGTGTTATAGCAGGATGGTGGAGGATATCCTGTGTTTATTTCTAAAGTTAAGTGTGTTTCTGGAGTTCTTTCCAAAACTTGCATTACAGGTGCCACTGAGCAATCTTAGTTGTGCACATTCATATGCAGATATCTGTTTATAGAGATTACCCTGTTAGTAATTGTGCTTTGGGTGTTTCTTAAGGTTTAAACTAAATTTGGCAATGTCTCAAATTCAAAATGTCTGTATAGATGTACTGGTTGATTTCTGATTGTGGAAAACAAGCTGACTAACCAGTAATAACGAGACATAAGTTTTGTGACTCTGAAAAGTATAAACATCAATGTTTTTGATCAGGATTCTGGATCAGGGATGTGGCACTCATGTGAATGGCTTGTTGAATTATAATCTGTGAAACATACATCAAACATATCAATAAGGAATGATATGGCGTCATATTGAGCCTAAGACAACATTCCTTGCAGAAGGTATAACCTGGAATCAGTTTTTGGCTTTTGTGGCTTTGTTTCCTTTATTTATCAGCTAGAATGTGTCGTTGACATTAACGGGCAGCTGAAATTGCATTATAGTTCTATAAAGATATTTAAAGTGACCAAAGAAGGACTGGATTGAGTATAATGTAGGTTCAGTAACAGTCATAAAGGAACTTGCTGAACAGGGATTTCTTCATTTTATGTGCAATCCCTTTATAAATACTGTTGAATACAATATAGTGACAATATAAACAAAGACATTCCACATATACATCTCTCTCTATATATAGAGAGAGATGTATATGTATATATATATATATATATATATATAGAGAGAGAGAGAGAGAGAGAGAGAGAGAGAGAGAGAGAGAGAGTGAGTGAGATGAAAGAGACAGAGAAACACCGGAAATCACTTTATGGCAGACGATCACGTTTTGGTACAACACCGGCTCTGTAGCGGCTTCGTGATGACGTCACATGACTCACAGTTAAAAGCTCTGTGAGCGCGCGTATTTCTCGTCGGGTGCGGTGGCGCGTGCCTGTAATCCAAGCTACCGGGAGGCTGAGGTTGGAGGATCGTTTGAGCTCAGGAGCTCTGAGCTGCAGCGGACTATGCCGATCGGGTGTCCGCACTAAGTTCGGCATCGATATGGTGATCCTGGGGGAGCCCGGGACCACTAGGTCGTCTAAAGAGGGGTGCACCGGCCCAGGTCGGAGACGGAGCAGGTCAAAGCCCCCGTGTCGCTCAGTAGTGGGATCGCGCCTGTGAATAGACGCTGCAGTTCAGCCTGAGCAATACAGCGAGACCCAATCTTTATACACATCATTATACCTGTCTCTACATCACACAGCAGCCTTATCAGACCTTCTTTGTCTTTTTCATTTACGTCAAAAACATTCACAAACCTGCTGCTCTGCTCGTCCTATACCACCTCCACCTGCAGCACAGCGGCAACTACAGCCTCCACCCTAAATACTCCTGCTGGCCCACAGGTGGAGACAAACTCAAAGTAGAACATTTATTCTCACAACTTTTTGCCTGGAACACCTGTTCAATTTAGGAAACATAAAATGGGTCCGCTAGAAATGAAATTACTTGTACACAATTCTGCGATTTGCAGCCTTTAATCACAAGTTTAAAAGACTGTCTTGAAATCAGATGTAAAACCTAAGAAAGATCTCAGATGCCTGAGTTACCAAATCACAATCAAATAGTCGCATCAAAGCACTTGCTACTGTAAGGTGAAGATCCCACCTTATTGTGGAGAAAAGGCCAAATAATTTTTTTAAACAACCTTTTAGCAAGGACTTGGCGACAGTGGGAAGGAAAAACTTTCTTTGAACAGGAAGAAACCTCCAGCAGAACCAGGGTCAGGGAGCCACAGCCATCTGTTGTGACCAGCTGGAGGGTGAGGGGAAAGAGCAAAGAAAGCATAGAGAGACAGACTAAATCAGAGAGAAGACAAAACTTTAAGTCCTGCAGTAGTATGAGCCTACAGCAGCATAACTAATGGATGATTCAGGGTCACTTGAAAAGTTCTTAGATGACACCTTACAGCTGTTCTTAGTTGGTCTTGGTGACTTCCCTCATAAACTACCAGATAACATTAGTGCTGAGTCTCATCAGTGCTCTGGGGTCATTATTAATTAAGTAATCATTTTCTTCATTGTGTTTTATTCTGTTTCTGTCAGCGCACAAACATTTTTTTCTTCAGAACAAAAAACCCTCACTGTCTGGTGAACTGCAGTGACTCAAGTGACCCTTTAGGGTTTAACCCACTCATTGAACATTGAACATTTCAACTCCACTAAATAACAGATACTTATAAATAACATTTAAACACCACTGACAGAGAAGATTTGGCATAATCTTCATGGGCACAACCCACATACCTTGGCATGACACACACACACACACACGCACGCAAGTAAGTTCCCTGACTTTTACCTGACCAGAAATCTTCCCAGGCAAACAGCTTGTTTGACATGTCAACTTCCAGTTGTGCTCATTTGTTAGGAGAGGGACACTTTAAACCTTTAACACATCAAAAGCCCAGCGAGCCTCTGAAATCTCCTATGTGGGCGCAGTGTGGCCTTTGAGCTTCATTTTAAATATTTTGTTTTCAGCTGTATTTGTTGACTTTGAATAAAACATGGACTCTCAATGAGATCAGCACACAAACAAATTAATGACCTGGATGTTGGGACTGTTTTACCCTTTTGTTTTTTTCTTCTCTGCGGGGTGCCGATGACATCACACAAGCAGCGTTAGCCTGAGCAAGATAGCAAACCCCGGTCTTTTTAAACCACTCACATGACAAAAACCATCATTACACATCATTTTCCATCATTCATGAGTTTCATCAGCCTTTCTTTTATCTCACAAACAAGCTGCTCTGCCTGTCCTACACCACCTCCACCTGGAGGTTAGCCGCAAATATCAGTACTACAACAAATCCATGTGAGACGATTCCAGTTAAAGGACTGTTCAACGAATTAAGTTAATTAAAAATAACGATGAGTGACAGTGATGGAAATAAAAGAACAAATTATTATTTTTTTCTTCTTCTTTTTTTAATACCTACCTTATCTGACAGTATTGTTGTCCACACGTCTTTCATTTAAAATAACAGCGACTGACAGTCCTTGGTGTCAGTTCCCAGCAGGAGGAAGTGATCGCCTCATTTTATGATTTCACTTGTATTGCACAGTAGTTATGACAGATGGAAAATTACAATATTTGGACACCAACATTTAGGCAGTTCTTGATTTATAAGACTGACTCATGTCTTGAATGACCTAAAACAACTGCCCCACCCTCCCAGCCCTTCAAAAAAATACAATATTACAGAGTTCAGTCTTTTCGAAACAAAGACATGGCAAACAGGTGGAATATGTTTGAAACTCAAATTCTTGTAACATAACAGAAATCCAGTAGAAAACTCACTTGTTTTTAGCCCTTTACTTTTCAAATGTCGAAAAAGTTACTAAGTAAGTAAACAACGAGTGGCTGATACAATTCACGCCTGCATAACAGTAAAACTCAGAAAGAGTGGGCCAAAGAACAAGAAAATAAGAGCAATATTTCTCTCAAACTGGACTTGACACATCCACTGAAATGACTCATAATCGGCCTTTATTCTGAATTAAATATTTAACCGTTATTTGTCACGTTTGTCGTTTGCCTAAACCTCCCACGGTCATTTCCAAGGAAGGTAGACCACAAATGAGGGTATCGCAGTTTGCATTTGAAATAAATGGCCTGTCTGGGGTTTTTCCAAGTAAGGGAGTCCCGATGAAGAGGAGGGAGTATTGTTTAGAGCAGTGATTAAAATTCATCAAAACTGTCCTTACGAGCTGTCGCTTTTCTTTCTTTCTTTTTCTTTTTTTACGAACTCTTACTCACACTGGATGTTATGTGATCAAGTGCAAAGCTTGAGTTTAATACAAGCGCCATCAAGCCTTCTACTACTTCTGTGAGGGGCCTCACCGAGCAGCAGAATTAGTGCAAGACATACAAACAACAGTTATAAAGATATTTCAAAAGCTGTTACACATTCTTTAAATCATTCGCTCAACGTTTAAAAATTGATACGGCGGGATTTGGGGGTGGTTCTGAGCATCCCTACACTCCCAGCAACAATGGGTCATTGAGGGTACGGGCTGTACTGCGTCCAAGCTGTGAAAAACGATCTTTAAACTAATATGTGTTTGCCCTGGTTTAAGCCTAATTTGACAAAGCAGCTTTCCTCCTTTCTCTCTCTCTCTCTCTCTCTCTCTTTTGCAGCCTCAACTCTTTTGGACAGCGTTAAATGCCAAGTATTAGAAATGTCTGCCCTTGCCCAAGCTCTTCAGAATTCCTGTGATGGTGGAACATGTTTTTGTGTGGGAGGACTGTTCTGCCAAGCAAAGCTGTTTTAGTCCTGATTCTCTTTTTTTTTCCTCCTTTTTTTTCCTTCTTCTCACAAGAAAATCTTGTTCTTGCACGACCAAATGCTGTCTCGTGATGGGGGCAAACAAGAAAAGGACTAACGAGTAAAGGGCACCGCATGCCTTATATGAGCCAAAAGCTCAGTTTTAAATGGATTGCGTTGGACGCTTAAACAAAAGCGTGTGTGATTTTTTTTCTTTTCTATTACAGTAATAGTGTGAGTAAAAAAACATTACTTCCAGTATGTTCCCCCTCCTCAAATTGTACATTTTCTCGAAGATCCCCCACTCTTTGCACATAAACATCTTCGTTTAGAGTAAAAGGCTGTGAGAGAATTCTGAGTGGGGCATTGGGGAGCCCCTTGGGCATTTCTCATTGCCAGTACACTTGACATCACCTTACCTATTTCGCAGCTGGTGAGCCGCGAGCCAGCAAGTGCTGCACAGTTCTGGAAATTACCTTGAAGCATGTGTAAATACTCACAGCCCAGTCATCCATGTGGAGTTTTGGGATGCAGTCTCTTGAGGACTAAGTCGAAACTTCATATCTGTGACAGCTAAACAAAAAAAAAAAAGAAAAAAAAAAAAAAAAAGAGGAAGCCCATAATGCCAGCTTAACACACATGTTACCCCCCCCCCCCCCCCCCCCACACACACACACATACACACACACACACGTCCCCACTACGCAGACATAATCACACTTGTGTAAAGATTAATGTGTTATTTTTGTGATAACCTGACAATTGTGCTGCTTCCAAACAAACACGTTTTTAGTTCTGTCAAACTGGGTAATTCATTTGTGAGGCTGTGAGCATCCACTGATAATGTATTCAAGGAGTGAGTTAAGCTCTGGTTGTGTTGTTTTTTTTGGACTTTACACAATTGCCTTGCTCGCCTTAACTTTCCAACAGACATGTGACTTCCAGTCTAGTGCAACTTACCAGAAACTACATCAGTACGGCTAATTAGGCAGACAGCTAGTATCAGAGAGAGAGAGAGAGAGAGAGAGAGAGAGAGAGAGAGAGAGAGAGAGAGAGAGAGAGAGAGAAAGAGAGAAAGAGAGAGCGAGGGAGGAGGGACAGAGAAGAAAAGAAAAGAGGGAAGAAAGCGACTCAGTGCTCGTGGTAAGCCAAGTTCTTCTTAGCGCTCGTACGGCTACAAAGGCTCTCACTCTCTCGTTCTGCCTCTCTCTCTTCCACACACACACAGACAGACACACACTTCACCAGATCACACACACTCAAAAAAACACAAAGCAGAAGTGGACAAAGACACAAAGTTTCAGTCGCTACAGTCGGCTATGGCGCAGGGCTCTGACAGCAATGACACAAGTTACAAGTCCCCATCACCTGGAAGCAGACAGGTAAGTGTGCATGGTTCGTTTACTTTTACGAGGATGTGCCCGGTTTTTGTCGGAGCGATTTTAGTTGAACATCTCTGGATGTACTCGTGTGGGTATGTTTTAAACACGCACCTTTGATTGGCTGCATTCTTTCATGCATATTTTTGTGGGCAGCAACCAAGGCCACCACTAGAGACACCCATCCTGTCTCTGCTGGCTCTTTTCACAGTTTCTCAGAGTGTCTCACATGCACACATGGGCTGGAGGCATGACTCGCTGCAAGTGTAGGCTTTTGTGAATTGCAAAAAAAAAAAAGAAGAAAAAAACTCAGCACCACTTTGCCCAAGTAGTGGGACTCCATTGTTTTTGCAAGTCCTCAAACTGCGAATGAGAGCTGAGAGCTGTTGGGAACAGACACCGTGTTAAATACAGTATGTACTGTGCATTTCTGTGCATGGGAGAAGCTGCCCATTACCCTCGGTGCTGGCTGGTTTCACATGTGTCAGTCTCTAGTGTTCACTATTGCTCAAACCTGTTCTGGAAATAGAGCGCTCAAGCGACGTATTAACGCTACAAGGCATGGAAATAACTTTGATCATCTAAATTCAGTTATTTCTGTGAGCAACGCTGGTTGTCTGGGGGATTTTCAGAGAGGTGCTAACAGACGTTCAGACGAGGTTAGATACTACATTTCTTATCTCTTTGATGTCCAACCGACTCAGCATTTTTGAAATGGATTAGTTATTATGATACCAAGAAAATCGAGTGTTCAGGACACGAAACAGGGTGTGCGTTATATCTAACCGATGACTCAGCCACTCCCCAACCCTGCCCTTGCACATTAGGTGTGATGTTAGGCAAGTCTTCCCTGAACTATCATTTTCACACCCCTGCTAGAGCGTCCAGCACAAACTATTCACCGAGCTTCTCGCAGATTCACTCTTTCAGGCTCAGGAGACGTCCGGTGGCCTCTGTGTCATTTGCACAAACACACTAACTGAGGGCCTGCTGTTTTGTTTCAGAGCTCAGACGACCCAAAGAAGGTGATGCGCCGCGAGAAGAATCGAATCGCTGCCCAGAAGAGCAGGTTGAGGCAAACTCAAAAAGCTGACAGCCTTCACTTGGTAAGGACACCTTCCACCACACTTGACACCCTCAAAGCAACACAACGCGAACAGATGTCTCAGCAGGACATGCTGAAAACAAGTCTGCCATGCCTGGTTTCAAATCAATAACTGCAGATTGACTGGAAAAACTTAACACTCCTTGTATGTCAGAGCTGCTAATTCAGCCTATCTCTGTGAATAATGATGAAAGCATCAGGGGTGTTTTTTTGCTATGCAATGCCCTGCCAACTGTTCAACCTCCAGTGTAACTCCATAGCACAAATGGAAAGAAATTTTGAGTACGGCAACAGACTGCAGCGCTTTCTAAGTGTCCGTGCAGCTCTTTGAAGTCTCTGGGAATGGATTTGTACTATATTTACAAAATGCTACCTGACCATGTGGCGATGTGTCATGGCTTCTGTTGGGCTGCACACTTGGACGCTGTTCGGTGTGTTTTCAGAAGCTTAAGGAATAAATTAGCACGTGTGGGCAATCACTCCCTTTTCACAGCAGAAAGGAGCATCAGAGACTGCAGCACAGTGTATGACGACAGGAGTGCGTTCACGCTCGACTCCTTTTGTTCACCGCTTTATTTGTGTAATCTTTTATAGCTCTTTTTCTTTTTAACGTTAGAGTGGGTAGTCAGCACATTTCTGCTGGATGCTCTGTTATGTTAAAAGCAACCAGTGACCCATTGAACACTTCCACTAGCTCAACGAGGTGTCATTTCTTACATCAACCTATATTTCAAAACACTGATCACGTAACCACTCGCCATGTGACTTCCTCGTTCAAGAAAAGAAGATGCGTGCGGCACTGAGCTCTTTCACAGTAATGTGTCAAGAGCAGCTGTTTCAGTGAACTTTATCAGACGAGCAGAAGAGATTTTTGACCTTCAAAAAAAGCCACACCGTAGGCTGTAGTAGATCCAGTGTAGCTGATTTGAATATGTGAGAATCCTTCCTGTGAAGTATGGTACACATTATCAATCTCTTTAAACCCGTCAGTCACACAGAATATAGCCTGTGGTTTTACTTTCATCGTCTCGCTAGATAAACAGGAAGGTGAATTTTCCCTCTCTTTGACACTGTGGCTTATTTCCTGTTTCTTCAGTAGTATTTTTTTCTTCTGTGTAAATGAGCTCGAGTGCTACATGTCGTGGGCAGGAGGGGAGAAAAAGGCAGTCACTTCTTGTAAAACACTGATAGCAGTGGGCCGTATTTGGCTAAGTGACGCAAGTACAGGGGTTTGCCCAAGGGTTCTGTGACAGTAAGGACTCACAGCTCAGCTTTGTGATCTTTTGGCCATGGTGAGATGACCTTTTAATTAACCAAGTGGAAGATTTCTCTCCTACAATTCCCACACGAAGGTGAAAAAAAAAAGAACGAATGAAAAGAAAGAGAGAAAAAAGTATCAAGCAGTGACGTACCTTTTGCTCTACTTGCTAAAAACTGATTATCGGTTAGAAAGACACCTTCTTTCCACTTGTTTTGGAAAATGTGGCACCCAAAAATGTCAGAAATGTACCTTTTCACATTGTGGTGCAAGTTGCACACAGTTTCAATCAATAGTTGCAGGGCAGTGTAACAGGGTAATGTGTATTTTTGTCTATTTTCCTTCTTCTTTTTGCAGTGTTGCCACCAATATTTCTACTTTTAGAACAAAGCAATATAGATGTTGTAGATATTTCTAGTTTTACTAACTCCTAAGTAACCAAAGCTATTCATTTCAGTACTGAAACAGAGACAACTTTATCTCAAGTGGCAACAACATGCTTTTACTTTTACACTTTTACTGACTGGCCCATTACAAATGATCACTGAAACAGGCAGGGATGCCACCGTTTTAGCATTTTTTTATAATATAATTTTTTTTTCCTACTTGAACTGTGGACTAGTTGCTTCACTGTGCTCGCAGTCTTTGTGCTGAAAGGTTGAAATAGTTTAATGATTCAACTACTCGCCATATTTAATCCAGGCATCATTTCTTAACATAAAAGTTGATCATAAAGAAAAGAATTAAACAAATTCCAACTTTGACCTGATGATGGCGTAAGGCATCACTGTGATCTTAACCCTCTCTGTTAGTGGAAAGACATTTTACTACGCATTTAATCCCTGAGATATCTTAAATATAGATAAAGAAGTGTAATTTGAACAGCACACAATGTGATAAATGTGTAAAGTTACAGAAATAGTTCTGGGCTCACTGCCCAGACTATCCAATATTTATATTTGTGTTTGTGACTGGATTTCAAAAACCTTTTTTTAAGAACTGTAATTTCTATAATAAACAGTGACAAACAGGAACTTTTCTACCATTTATTTATTTATTATTTAACTACTTTGGTGTAGTTTGAGTCGCAGTGGGGAGGTCTTTGTGAGCAGAAAATGGTGTAAAACCTATAAAAAAAGGATTAAAAGTTTAAGAATGTATGCCCTATTTAACATTTTCCAAAGCTGTCCAGTGGGCCGGATTGCAGTCTTTGCTGGGCCGATTCTGGCCCTTGGGTTTGACACCCTTGGCCTAAGGGAATCAATAAGCTTATTCAATTTCTCTAAAGTGAGCATTTATGAAAGTATGTCAGTTTAATGACAATGTAATTGTGGCTTAGATTAAAAGTCAGGCCATCCACTGTGGACAATGATTCTGCAAAGCTGTTGCGCTCTTCTGTTCTACATCGAATGGTAGACAAACCATCCAGCACATTCATACATGGACTATTAAAAATGGCCTGCATTATCCTTTTGAAATGTTTGGGGTTAAAATATACCGTGCACTAAAACATGCAAAAACACCAGTGCGGAAGCAGGATATGTGGTTGTGGCTTTTTCATGAACAAGTAGTAAAGACCATCACCTTGATGCTGTCCAACTTAACCTCACACAAAAAGCACACACTTTTATAGTAAATAAAGCTTCTCTGCTCTAACATCCCCTCCCTTCGTGTTTCCAGGAGAGTGAGAACCTGGAGAAGGAAAATGCCGCCCTGAGGAAGGAGGTGAAGCAGCTGACAGAGGAGGCCAAGTATCTGTCGTCTGTGCTGAGCAGCCACGAACCTCTGTGCACCGGCCTGGCTCCTCAGACCCCGGACCTCCTCTATCCTCCTCATCACAGCAGCTACAGCACCAGCCAAAAGTTTGGGGTGTATCCAAACTTTTGACTGGCACTGCACCACCGCCAGCAAATCGCTGTACCACACTACCAGCGCTAACCCCCTCCCCCTCCCAACTGACTACTGAAGATGTACTGCGAAACAGACGACTGACCTCAATGGAGAGAGACTGACTGGAGATATTTCAATCAGTGTTAAAAACCTGATCACAGAGTAACATGACAGACCAACGTGTCTGCCACACACGGCAGCCAAACTGTAATTATTTATTTCGCTTCTGCTCGTCTCTCTGCTTTTCTGATTTATTATCAGTAATCTATCTGTGAACTTAAATGGCTCATTGAGTAGAATTATCAGCCAGTCCATGTTTACACAGAGTGAAGAACCAACCTAGTATATAAATGTTGAAGTGACTCAGGCGATATTTTTGTAAATTGCATACTTTTAGTGTGAAGGAGAGCCACTTTTATCATCTCACCCACCTTGTTTTGTTTTTTTTGTTTTGTTTTTGTTTTTTTGTGTTGTTCACTGTTTTAGTGTGTTACTGTTGATTGCTAATTCTCAGGACCTTTTGACAGATTTGATTGTGGACAAAGAGAATGTAAAGTCAAGATCCTAAGAAAAGAGAGCTTTTTCAGACTGCGTACCAAAAAAAAGCAGTTGTTGATGATGAAGAATTGGAACCTGGCGTTCACAAGGTCTTGACTTCTGTTGATAAAGCTGATATGTGAGAAGAGCCAGCTGATCTATTTATTAAATGTAATGCATTTTAGGATGATCACTGTGACCTCTTTTTCTTTAAGACAGCAGAGTGTGTGACACCACCAGTGGTGCTGTGATGTCACAGGAGCTTGTGACAGCATCCTGGAGGTCCCTAGATGGCACTGTTTACCAGAATGAGATGCACGATTAAAGTAGCTTATATTAAGGAGAACATAGTATTTTGAAACCTTCCCTGTATAACTTTACTTTTTAAAAACTTTGCGAGTGTGTGTGTGTGTGTGTGTGTGTCCTGGAGCACAGCTGAGCCTCTCGTGTCACCTCTCAGCCAGTTATTTCATAACTGCCTGCCCAAAATAAATGATGTTATCTGCTATGCTTTTAGAGTAGGAAACAACTGCAATAAAAGTGATGATTACCAGCATGTTTTATAGTTCACACACTACTAAGACACCAGAGAACAAATGACGCGCAATTACGCGCGTTAGTGTCTATAATCTCGATGTTACAGCGTGTTCAGATACCACGAAGACAGAGAAGAGTTTTATCTAATAACTCCGCCCTTGTGCATGAGCTTCCCGAGTTCGTTTCAAGATCCCAACGCGGTCTTTTAAGTCCGGGTGGAGGGTTATAGTAGCCGGCTCTCCGACACGTGGCACCGATCGGGAAACTAAACTTCAGATAACTATTAATCTGGCATTCAATCATCTGCAGCTCAAAGTTTGTTAACTTTCTCAGGATCTGGGTGAAAGTTCAGATCCTGAACTTTACCAAAAATATCTTCAGTGCTCAGCCGGGAGGAAATGAACCGATAGATTTTGGAGACAGCCGCAAAAACATTGGAAGCTCGCCTCTTTTTAAAACTTTTTCTCTTTCTAAGCATATATTTTTATGTAAAACAGAGTGGAGAGGGAGCTTCTGCTGCTGAATACATATCGTGTTAGGTCTGACTGTCGTGTACGTTAGACTTTCCTAAAGCGCTGAATGTTCCTCAATGAAAAAAGGGCGAATTCAGGTTCTTTCACTTTTGTTGAGTGTGGGTTAACAAAACCACAGCAGCTGAGTGCCAAGTTTATTCCCGATGAGTATTACTGAGGAGACCTAGAGGAACATGAGTGAGAAGCAAGCGCTGGAAGACACTAAACCAAACGAGGATCAGAGTGTATGGAAGGCGGACTCTGACAACCATGTCAAGCTGGAGGGGGGCGACGCTGCGAAGCCCAGCGACGTCTCAAGTGAAGGGAACGGCAGAGAAGGACTTCAAGCTACCCGCCTTTACCACCGACGATGGGTGATCGTCTTACTGTTCAGCTTATATTCGCTGAGCAACTCTTACCAATGGATACAGTACAGCATTATCAGCAACATTTTCACCAAGTTCTACAGCGTCGATGCTTTCACCATAGACTGGATGTCTATGATCTACATGCTCACATACATTCCCTTCATCTTCCCGGTAACCTGGCTGCTGGACAAAAAAGGGCTCCGGGTCATCGCCCTCGTCGCCACGGCGCTCAACTGCGCGGGGACGTGGATCAAAGTGGCCAGCGTCAGACCCAACCTGTTCTACGTGACATTCCTGGGACAGTTTTGCTGCTCTTTCGCGCAGGTCTTCATCCTCGGGATGCCATCTAGAATCGCGTCGGTGTGGTTTGGTTCAGGGGAAGTGTCCACTGCATGCTCCATCGGAGTCTTCGGGAATCAGGTAGGGTGTTCGATGCAAAGGCCGTCCTATAGTTGGAAAGTAGGTCAAATTAACGTTTAACCTACTTGAGAATGTATGGACCCTATGTGTAGGCTAACAATGCTAATAACTTGGACCTTGCCATATCTCCAAGCACGTTTGCGTAATTACGCACGTTTAAGTGACCATAGTGCATCACCAAGCAACAGTACTGGATGCTGGGGATGTGGGACAGCAACAATGCACACAGCGTGGACTGACATGCAAGACAAAACAAAGAGCTACAACAACAAAAACTATGTGTCCTAATTTATATATAACTTTTTAATGAGAGACAAAAAGTTTCCCAGACTCTTCCACATTCAGGAGAGTAATAGAAATAGTAATCCCCATCCCAAAAGACAACTATATATATATTCTGCCTTTATGTGTCTAATGGCATGACTTAGAGGAGACATGAATTACAAGCCTGTTGAATCTGCTATTACCCTCAGACAGCAGTGCATTATGTAATAGATAAACCTAGGGAAAAAGTCTGGTCAGAAAGTACTGTACTCAGGGGCATGAACGCATGCATAGATAGATAGCACTGCATTGGACTAAAGATGAGCTAAAAATGCATTAGTGTAGAAAACAAATTCAGAGGTGTGGAAGCATTCACGAGGAGACTGTTTTGAATGTGAATGTACATATGAAATATTAAATGTTGAGCACTTCATGTAAGCAAGAGTTAACCAACTATATATTTTTTTCCATTTTGTTTTAATGTTGTTTTGCTTTTTTACAAAAAATATACTCCCTTATAAAAGAGTTCATGAGCTGCCGATGTACCGCTATAAATTAGGAGCAACAGGGCAGTTGAAAATCACGTGAGCTGTCAAATCAGCACAAAGGAGTGCAAAGATCAGCAGTGTGCCTGGTATCATGAAATACCAAAGTATCAGACTTAACACTAAAGCTTTTTGAACAAGCAACGCTTGAGTCACCTTAACATCAACTCCAAGCAAATATCACTGAAATGTCATCATTTCTTACTGGAAAACAGTTGGATACAGTCTGAATAACTAAGAACAAACTGTTGTTCACAATCTGGGAATCTGCAAACACCTCCCAAATAAACTCAATTTACTTTTTTTGTCTCTTTTATAAAAAAAAACAAACATAACAGATGCTGAAAAACCTGATTAGACCACTGTCCAACCCTCCAATACTTTTAATTGGATTCATTCTGAACTGCCTGGATATTAGTGCTTTTCATCCTATCACAGTAGTATAATCATAAGGTGTCACACTCTAAATGGTTTGTTACATAAGGTTACACACACTGTAAAATCGAATTAGTTCCCAGAACTCAAAAAAATTGAGGAAACTCGTTGCCTCAAAAAAATTGAGTAAAGCTTAGCTAAAAATGACTAAATTAGGATAACTTATTTATTTTGAGTATTTTGTACAAGCTCATTTGTTCCCAGAACTCAAGAAAATTGGATCAAGTTTACGTAAGATGACCAGGTTAGGGCAACTTACTCATTTTAAGTACACTGTACGGCCTTGTTAGTTCCCAGAACTCAAAAAAATTAAGGAAACTCGTTGCCTCAAAAAAACTAAGTAAAGCTTACTTAAGATGACTGTTAGGACAACAGCCATCATTGCAAGTCTGCAGTATTAAGAATAACTTGATATTTCGACTGTACAATACTAATTGTTTACCTACTGACAAACATTTCAAGTTCAACTAAATGAAAAAACAATTTGTGGTAACCTGAATGTGATTAAAAATAATTAACAACACTTTTTGTAATGATGTTAAAATCTGCCCAACTTTTATTTTCAAACACAACAAAGTATAACAGCCAACATACTGGACACTGTTCTGCTGAACAACAAACAATTATATTGCCATCACGGTTATAATCTCACAATGAAACAAAGTCTCAGATGTAATTATTCTGAAAATAAGTTTAGGCCTACCACAAGTTTGTTTTGTACTTACTTATATAATCAAAATAAAATATTTGTTGTTCTGTCACAAGTGCAGTCTCTAATTTAAACAACACATTTGTTTTGCATTCCAACACATGAGCTGGAATGTTGTAATGTTTTAAGGATGGCTTGTTTCCAGTCCAGGCATTACTGCCTGAATGACTGTCATGGATCGAGGTGATCCAAATGTAGGTGCAGAAGAAAGTCTTTAACTTCCCTTAAGTACAGTGGCAGTGGATGTGGGTTGGAGATGCAATGAGCTTGAACCTGCAGGCGACCATCTTCACTGACCACACCATCTGTGACGGAGGACTTATCTGTCCTGTTGTCCTGCAAGCAAACAATCATATTTTTTGGAACATGAACTTAATTGGGCAGCACGGTGGCACGGTGGTTAGCACTGTTGCCGCACAACAAGAAGGTCCTGAGTTCAATTCCAACATCAGGCCGGGGTCTTTCTGTGTGGAGTTTGCATGTTCTCTCCGTGTTTGCGTGGGTTCCCTCCGGGTACTCCGGCTTCCTCCCACCGTCCAAAGACTGGGACTGGGATATATATATATATAATTACTTAGTTAGGTAGTTATGGCTATGGATTGAAAATACCCCACCCCACCCCTAACGGCTGCACCTCCCAAAGAATTTTGTCTATTTAATATTTTTAATTAAACACAATATTACATTTTACAGTGCATTTAGTGCCTGCAATGCTGGATAAGCAGTTTGTTTCTCCGAGTCTGTTCTGCAGTATAAATTTTAAACAGCTTGCATGCAAAAAAAACCCCTGAAAGATTGGAGAATTCTTAGTATTTTCCCCAACAGAAAACAGATACTTCAGAGTGAACAATAACTAAGACTTTGAAATATTAACCGAAAAACTGAAATGGGTGAACTTTAACAAGAAAAATGGTTAAAGTTCAACAGAGGAACATGTTTTTCTCAGTTATTAGTTAGTTAATGGAAGATATTAACATCCTATATTAACATCACATGACAGGACTGGGTGTAATAAAGGATAAAGGAGCGCAGTGTCATCACATGCGAAGGGACCTGGGACACTAGTAAGGCAACACTAATTCCAGCTGCTCTCGCTCTCTGGCATCTCTCTACTGCAGGCAGTTTGAACAGAGGACAGCAAGCTGTTAGGACACAAGCTCTTGAATCTTGAGACCTCTGGTCTCGAGCATTTCGGGGGGCCCGTTTCAGGACAGTTGAAATGCCGCAAAACAATACTTTGAAAGGGGACCGTGCAAATTCGGAGCTCAGCGGTGAAGAATGCCCGTGTTCCAAGGCTGCAAAGAATCTTGCTCCAGGCTGTTCGTCACTACAATGGAGTCCAGAGCCTTTAGGCAGAGCGGTCTCCACAGGGTCCTGCTTACACATGGAGACTTTGGGTGACCAGTCGGATTTGGCCCCAAAGGTTGAGACCAAGCTGTATCACCGTCGCTGGTTCATGCTGTTTCTCTTCAGTTTTGTCTCAGCAAGCAATGCCTTCATGTGGCTACAGTATAGCATTATTAGCAACATATTCATGCGTTTCTACAACATTGATGCTCTGGCTATTGACTGGTTGGCCATGATTTACCTGCTTACTTACATTCCACTTATTCTGCCCATCCTCTGGTTCTTGGACAACAGGGGCATCCGGGATGTTGTCCTCGTCGGGTCAGCCTTTAACTGCATTGGCGCTTGGATAAAAATCGGTAGCGCCAGTCCAGATACTTTCCCAGTGACCTTTTTTGGCCAGTTTGTGTGCTCAGTAGCCACAGTGTTTGTCCTCGGTATTCCTTCATACCTTGCCTCTGTGTGGTTTGGAGAGAAAGAAGTTTCCACCGCTTGCTCCATAGGAGTTCTGGGAAACCAGGTTTGTGTGAACTCTGTCTGTATTCAGCATCTCTTTTTTTTGCCACAGGAGGGTCTGTATAGTGAGGTCAGAGCTGTCTGTCAGTTGCCTGCAAATTATGCAGGGCAGACTGGATGTCAGGGTCACACACGACTGCTAATCGCTGCACCAATTCACTTTTAAAGGTCGTCCTAATCTTCAAGTTGTGTGCTTTAAATCTGATTTTAAACTAAGTTATAACGTAACTAGTTAAATAAAATTCTAGGCTCAAATGTCTTCTTCAGATTTATTGGAGCTTTGATATCAAGGTCATAAGTGATGTCATCCAGCTCTGTGTACAATTACTTCAGTCTACTTTTGCTTCTCGAGAAGGCGACTGAAACTCTTTCGCCTTCGGTCTAAAAAGAAACAGCGAGGCCTTATCTTATTTTCCTAAATCACACAAAAAGAAAACCCAAGAAGTCCTCTACAGACACAAATAGAAAACATCTGAGCAGGAGGTCTGAGGTCAGTGGGGTATACCATATGTGACGTTTTGCAAACTCAGCAAAAAAGCAACACCTCCCTGGAATAGAGGAGCCTGTTCTAAATAGAATCATATCAAGGCAAATAACAAGTATTAAATTTTTTTAATACGCACTGTGTAAAGTTACAAGGCATGTACAAGACATGGAAATAATGGGCTAAAAAAGCTAAGATTTTCAGTGTTTTAATTGAGTGAAAACTGTTTGTGGCACTTGTTTTCTTCTAATTCTGTTAAATTCTTCCATCGTCCTACAGCTGGGTATTGCAATCGGGTTCCTTGTGCCTCCTATCCTGGTGCCTAATGTGGACGACATGAATGAGCTGGCTCACCACATCCGAATCATGTTCTACATAACAGCAGGAGTGGCTACTTTACTCTTCGTCCTTGTTGTCTTCGGTAAGGTAATCACGAAAAAATAACTAAAATCACAAAGATGGTGCTTTCTTATTTAGTTCCGGTGGTTTCTAGCTACACAGACGGCTTGGGTTATATGTGTAATCTCTTGGTGTCTTCACAGCAAAACCAAATTATTGGGTATATTGTGTTGGTTGCACTGAAACCCTTAATATTCATCTTCCGATGGGGGTCAGGGTTTTTGATACAATGCATTTTCATAGAAAAGAGTTGAAGCCTGTGGTTCATTATTATTTCAAACACGATTTCTAGCTGCTTTGTGCAGCACGAAAGAAACTCTACACAACCTCCACTGTAGCAAAAACTGTGTCCTCAACGCCTCTGCATATAAAATGAAACTTTCCGCATGGCTAGACATCATGAAGCACAGAAGCGTTTTTTTCCCGTCAGGTTTTCGAATTTACATAAAATTGCATGAAACTGATGTTACTGTACCGTGTAACCGAGGATTTTTTTGTGAATGGTTAAAGAGTGACATTCGGTGGTGCTTTCGCTCCTGTCTGCTATAAAAGGCTCGGGCATTTTGACATGTATTGTATGAGGTTTTTTCTACTTCATGCCCGTGGGAATTTCTTATTGAGTAGGCTGACCTCATGAAGGTTTTAATTTACACCAAACTTACACTCTTGACAAGAAGCACCATTCAGTGGACCAAAAAAAGTGCTGACATGGATGCACGTACAACACAAAACCTTAGTTAAAAGGGGACTTTCATAAAAAAAGATATTATTGTAGCACAAGTGAGGTCATCAGAAGTGTCCTGAAATTCATCGTAAGTCATTTGAGCTATGGACATAAGAAAAAGAGAACTCAGCACTTTGTGGCAGAAGGAGGTGACATGACAAACAGCATGTGATTGATGAGGAAAAAATGCTTTGCTGTGTCTTTATATATGATTCCCCTTCAAATGTGGCATTTGTTGTGAAACCCAGAATCATGTGCTGTGCCATTTATGGATAAGATAAAACAACAGTACGAGTGTTTAATCAAAATGCAATAAATATGTTTTACTTTTAAAAACACTGTCCCATGAATATGCTGTTTTCCTGCAGCGGGGTAGGGAGGGGCGGGGGGCAACGACGGAGGCTGGCGTTCCTCATAAGCATTCTGCATTCCTAAACACAAAAGGATGCTTGTGAAGGAATTTCCTAGTAGTACCATGCACAGCATTTAGACTGACTATACAGTCAGTGTTAGTGCTTTGGCTGTAGTCTGTTGTTGTTAATGAAGCACTGTGAAATGCAAACCTCAGCTTATTCAGTGCTTATGTGACTGTTCGGTCAGTCACATGGTGTTTGCGTTCATAAGTACGCTTCATAATTGACTCTTGCTGTGTCAAATTTGCCTGTGACCCACTAAACAGTTATATATGATTCCTAGAGTAAGGTAGGAGGACTCACAATGCCTCTGTTTATGGTGAATACGAGGCTGGAGGTAGATAGTTTAGGTTAATCACTGGGTGAATGTGTAGCTGCAAGATGGCTGCAAGTTGAGTTTAATTCCCCTACCAGCACTTTTGTTAATTTATACATTATTATTTGCCCAAATAATGTCATCTGACGTTTCAGAGGGATTTTTGTGTTTAATGTGCTTGAACTGGCTCAGTTGAGGTCAGTAATTGCAGTTTTATTTTTTTTAACATTTCTTACAGGTAATTGTGTTTGGTTGTTTTCTTGATTCAGCTACATACAGACCCAAGTGACACTGATCATCTCATCTTCTCAAAGTGTATTCTCAAAATATCCAACCATTATTAGTGTAGCTTATTAAGTTTTCCAGTCACATGACCGCAAACTACGTGACATGTGCAACAGTGTAGGGTCAAGTGAATTAGACACTAGTCACACAGGCCTAGGAACTGGCCCGTGATCACCTGACAAACTCTGATCGCTAGGGAGAAATATGTATTTCCTGACTGGCTGAAGAAAACCTTCTTGCAATTGCTTTGGTCACTAGAAAAATGCTTCCAGTGGGCCGTAGTTTGCATGAAACACATCAACTTGTCTGTAAACACTCTCCAGCTACTCTCCAAGGAAAGAAAACTGTGAAAGGTGCAACACAAACTGGAAAGAGAGACCCTTCAAAGGACAAGTTACTTCTTTTAAAACATAAAGCCCAGAGGCACAACTTCTGCTTATGAAGCAAAGATTTCCTATTTCTTGTTTGTGTTGCACTTTGTAAAATAGTGCTACTGCTTAACTAGTAGTTAGCGTGTGTTTTCAGATGTTGACATCTTCCATGTAACTAATGGCACCCAAATCACTCCCAAGGAGGATTTGTTGCAGCACTGTGTTTGTGATCGATTTCATCCACCGTGAACCAGCAACCTTAAGGAACCAGTCACCAACCACATGCAATTTATTCTTTGTGACCAGTGGTTGTATCACATTCAATATAGCACACAGCCCTCAAGCAATGTGGGTACATTCCTCATGACCAGTGGTTAAATCATTTTCAATATGAAGACAACTGTCAAGTAATATGTGTATGATAACACACAATAAATCTCTTATATATATATATATATATATATATATAAAAAAAAAAAAGCTAGTTTGCGGGCTAGCATTTACATTTTTTTAAAGCGAGCTATTGTGAAAAACTTTATATTTGCAGCTTTTTTATTTTGGCATTATTACTGTGACATTGTAGTTTTGTTTTTGGTTCTGAAGATGAATATGACCATATTTAGATAAGAGGACATACATATTTTTTAGCTAGCACTAGCTAGCTTGCAAGCTTGGTTCATAAGGTGTTGATGAAAAAACAAATTTGCTGTCTATAAGTCAAATTTCGACTTACTGTCTACCTATCTAGAAAATTTGACTCAATAACCCAAAGTTACATATCTCAAAAATTTCCACTTGCGTACCTTAAAATTTAAACGTACTTAGAAATAACTTTTTTTTGTGGCAGAAGTAAGCTAACGTAAGCTACCTTTAAAAGTTATTATAATAATAATGGATTGGATTTATATAGCGCTTTTCAAGGCACCCAAAGCGCTTTACAATGCCACTATTCATTCACTCTCGCATTCACACTCTGGTGGAGGCAGCTGCCCCGGGGCAGACTGACAGAAGCGAGGCTGCCATATCGCACCATCGGCCCCTCTGGCCAACACCAGTAGGCGGTACGGTAAAGTGTCTTGCCCAAGGACACAACGACCAGGACAGAGAGCCCGGGGATTGGTATATAATTGGGATCCTACCTTTGGCTATCAAAAAAAACAGACTTAAAACAAATATTCTTCCCGGAAAAACTCACCTAAGCTCCATGCAGTGCCTTTTAGTTCAAAGTCCTAGACACAAGCCATACAGCTTGGCAGACATGTTGGCTCAAATCCAGACTTATCTACTTGAATGTGGAAAGTGCCATAATGTTTTTGTTTTTTTCTGTTGTTGTTTGGGTTTGTTTTTGTTTTGTTTTTTGTTGTTGTTCGCTTTGTTTTTCCCCTTTTCTTGATGCCGAAACTGTAAAAAGGAACCAATGTCAGTCTATGGCACAATTTGTGATTGTTATTTGTGCTTCACAATAAAAATATTTGAAGTGGAAAGTGCCATAATTCTAATTTCAGTGGCCACCAGAACATAAAAACTGCATACTTTGAATAACTGTTAATATTTAATAAAAATGCTTCAAAAGTTTGGCAACTTTACACCCAAATGGGGTCATTTTTTTCTGCTACAAGTTACCCATTACCCACAGTTTCACAACATTATAACTTGTGAAGTGCTTGTGATTTGGCACTTCTGTACTGGCTCAATTTTTGAGTCACAAAGGTTGCTATGTACTTTCAACACATATAACTCATCCCAGGGTGGCAGAGGAGGGTTTTTTTTTCGTTATATATATTTTTAGAGGCCTGAAGTGGCAACACTGTGCACAGCTATAAAAAAGGAAAATGTTTTGTTTTATAGCTGTTGTATATTGTATATTGTAGGGCCCTGATTTTTGGATCTGCGTACATTTTAGCGAGCAAGGGATGTGACTTATGCTGTTCCTGGTTACTCTAGTGTAAAAATTGACACCAGGTGGCTGCAGTAGTTTAATGACACATATATACTAGCTCACCCTCATGCATACATGCAAGATGCCATGTGTGAGGTTTGTCCTGCTGGCAGGACCATCTGTAGTCCTGCAAAAGGGCTGTGAGTCAGCTGGGCAGACAGAGTCCCAGGATTGAGAAATTTGCATAAACTGTGAGGTGAGAGAAGATGCTTAGCTTCTGCCTTTCCTTAAAACAATCGTATAAGTTAAACTTGGAGACCGTCTGCTTTGACATATGAATACTTACTGTTTACTGAAAAGGGAGAATTACCATGACGATGAAATCCAAGCCATATAGGAAATTTTACCTGTGATCAGTCTGAGAACTCCAAAGGTTATTTGAATAGAAATTTGCATTCTTCCATGTGCAGTGATGACTACGCATACAGCAGTTGAGATCACGGTATAATTTCAGTCTCATCACCACCATTGGCAGATCAACTGTGTAAAAGAGTAGGACACTTTTGGAGGATTAGTGAAAACAGCTTACTGTACACAGACCCTCATGTGAGATTTGCCAGAAGGAAAAAAGGTGTCTCTGGTTCAGTTACAAGAAATACAAAAACAGACATCTGTTTATCCCTACAAGGCCGGGGGCACGTAGCTCCACCCAGATGTCTTCAACACCAGATATTAGCTGATTTTCACTGGAGCAAATGAGAGTATAGTGGGTTACATAGAGGCATTAGAGCCTGTCCAGTCTTGCCTGAATGTGTCACTGGCTCCTTCCAGGAAGAAGCCTGTGGCCCTAGGGAGGAAATATAACCCTGAACTTATTTCTAGCACTTTAGCATTGATTGATCCTTTGAATATTACAGGTGGACGTATCCACCAATAGAGTTGCTTCTTATTGCTTTCCAGTTTTCATTGTAAGTGTGCAGACTGCTGCTGTTTACTGTGTTTCACACTGTTGTCGATCTTTCCACATGTCAGTTTTCCAGGAGCGTCCGAAAATTCCACCAACTCAGGCCCAGGCGACAGCTCGCAGCATTCCACCAGAGCAGTACTCCTACATAGCCTCCATCCGAAGCCTGCTGCGCAACAAGCCCTTCATGCTCCTCGTCGTCACCTATGGTTTGTCATTACTGTTCTCCAAATTTTTGTTAAATTATGTTGTCATTAACTTTTTAGAACGGGCTAAAAGACGTTAAATCGTACGTTGCATAATTCAACATTAGAAATTCATGAAAATACGTTACATTTTTTTAGAAGGCGGATTTTTACTAAGGTAGTATAAATTCCAATAAGCATGGTTGAACAAGCCATCCCAAGTGAAAATGTTGTTATCTGTGGTGATTCCTCCACAGATATCGGGTAGAATCACACCTGAAAATTCCCTTCGTAGTGCAATGGTGTTTATCTTATCGCAGATTACGTAGTCCTCAGTCATCAGCTATTACAGTATTCCTCGAGAAGATAAATTGGATTTACCTTAAGAGCTCCAAAGTTCATTTATAACCTGACAATGTTTAACACGTGCGTTCGGTCAATGTGACCCTAAGATCCCGAAGATCAAAGATTTGATGAAGTGGAAGGAGTCTGAGATAGGAATTAATTTCTTTTTGGGAGCTCTTGGTTACTTGAGCAAACAAAAAAAAGGAATGATAAAGTGTCTTTTTGAAGAGATAAAGAAAAAAAAATATCATCTAGGTTTTATGTTGCTGGAAATTGAATGTAGTTGCATTTTTTAACCAGTAACTCAGTAATCTTGAGATTGGATAAACTGGGAGGGATATGTTTCATTATTTTATACTAGTAACAAAAATAATCAAAAAATAATTGTACAAATATTATCCTATGGTGCATTCTTTGTTGGGGTTTTCTTGTCATGTGTCTAATCTTTCTACTAATATGTTTCTGACTCTCTGATTATCACACCTGTCCCTGTCACTTTAACTGAGCTGTAGCTGTAGTGCAGGGGTGGGGAACTCCAGGCCTCAAGGGCCAGTGTCCCGCAGGTTTTAGATATCACCCCGGGTCAACACACCTAATCAGATGATTAGTTCATCACCAGGCCTCTGGAGAATGAACTAAGACATGTTGATGAGGTCATTTAGACATTTAAATCAGCTGTGTTGGATCAAGGACACGTCTAAAACCTGCAGGACACTGACCCTTGAGGCCCGGAGTTCCCCCACGCCTGCTGTAGTGTTTTATTTTTTAGGTGGGGACACATTTAGTAACACATTTATCCTCGTTTTAGAAACTACTCTGATCAGGTTCATTAGAAACACCTACTAAACTTTTTCATCATTCAGTAAATGATGTTAGTTTCATGATTCCTGAAAAGTGGGAAGGTGAAAGATATTTTTGTCCTGTGTTTTTTTCTGATTTCAGATTTTATTTGATGTTATTCTCTATTTTGCAGGTCTGAACGTTGGTTGTTTTTATGCTGTTGGGACCCTGCTGAACCGCATGATCATCGTGCATTACCCTGTATGTCTGTTTCCTCTGCACTCATCTCCAATCATTTCTGTTGCCTGTAACTCTAGTGACACAGATGAATAGTTAGACTTAAATAGTCAAGTATAAGGTTTAACATTTTAAACTAATGTAACTTAAGTTCAATAAACAACACTGTAATAACAGATTTATCACAGCTAAACCAAGTTTGGACGTTTGTTCGCTTACAAGCTCAAACCAATGCTATATTTAAGGCATGGGTGCCATTTCTCTTAAATCATTTTATAAGTTAAACAACAGGAAAAGGGAACGATCTTCTCTGTTTGTAGTACTAAAAAGGTGTGTGCAACCTCCTTGTGTGGATCTCTAGTTAATGCTTGTAGATATCCAGTCTTTGGGCGCTGCTCATTGTTCTTGGCTTTTTTAGGGAGAAGAAGTGAACGCCGGGAGGATTGGCCTCACCATCGTCATCGCGGGGATGGTCGGCTCCCTCATCTGCGGCGTTTGGTTGGACAGAACGAAAACGTACAAGTAAGGCGAACATCGAAAAGGGAAAGTACGTTAGCAACAGTTCTTCCACAGGGGGTGTTGTGTTTTGGGAAAAATAAGACAAAAGGACATGCAGAGCAGGAGATAAAAATCAAACGTTATTTGTAACGAAACTGAGAAAAAAAAAACAAAGCGATGGGCTGATAATCTAACTTACCACTTTTTCCGTGCCACCAGTAAGCAGCCAAATGAGTGCTGTTTTTTTGGGCCGTTTTCACCTTTATTGACAGACACGGTGAAGAAAGGACAGGAAAGCAGAGGGAGAGAAATGGGGGAAGACGTGGCAAAGCAACGTCAGATTTGAACCTGGGCTCGCCGCTCACAGTCGTATGGAATGTGGTCGCCCGCTCAACGCACTTTGCTAAATCGGCACCTGGTTGTTTATTGTCTTCTCCCTTCTGAACTTGGCGTCCTGCAGATCTTGTGTTGCGTCTCTAGATCTGTTTATCCAGGTGCAGCATCCTGCTACGGCAGCGACCTCTGCGCTCTTCCTCCGGCCCCATGTGCTCTCAGGCTGTGTGGTGACAGCAGTGTCCACCCAGTCGACTCCCTTCTGTTGTAGCTACAACAGCTTTGTATTGCAAATGAGGGGGAAAGCAATAATGTTTAGCTTTATTGTCTAATTCCCCACATTGTAATTATACTATTACATTGAATGGTGTTCATTCATAAATTTATGTCAGTTTGAATATTATTACCAGTTCTACAGGACTGCATTTTTCATGCTTTAGTATTTATTTGTTATGAAGCTTTGGATGTATAAAATAAGCTTTCTTTGAGATGGTGTGTTTAGGGGAAGCAAACAGAGGTGGTGTTTACCTTCAGTGTTTGTCACCCATTGTATTGAACTGTGAGATGTGGGCTCACACGAGGTGTGGAATCCACTTCCTTCCTCTCAAGACATTTACAAAGGCCTTATTTTGTGTGACAAACAGTAAAGCAAACAGAAAAGGGTACCTGCTATTGAAAAGATTACTCCACAGCACACCTAGTGGCAAAATATTGACATTGATGCCCATGCAGGCAGCAAGCTTTTGCTGTCAATGGACAAAAAAAAAAAAAAATTGATAACAGCCGTTCAGCCTTAATACAGGTTGTCTGAGGTAGAGTTGAGCTACACCCTTGCACCTCCTCTTTTCTCAGGCATTAAAAATGTTATCCCTCGACATTTCCCAGTTAGACTTTGCTCCGTTTTCTTTGTTTGTTTGATTTATGTCAGATTTTTTAATTAATAAATGTGGCATACATGAAACAGGACAGGAAGCAGTCTTGCCCACACATAAAAGATTTTGGAGACACAGATTAAATGAAATGCAGGGGAAAAGTATACCCTCGTGCTACAAACATAAGCTGAGGGATTTCCCTCCTGGAAAAGCAAGTTAGCCAGCCCACATGAAGCTAAAAGCCAGAAATGACTTGTGGTTAGCTGTGTAGGGTAGGTAGGAGCATTCGTTTTGTCTGGTAGGTGGAGCACAGAGGAAAAAGTGAAGGAGAGAGAGCTGGTTTCGAACCCTCCAGCTGACTGGGGCCTCTCTGTGTGGTGTCTTTTTTTCTTTGCATGTTCTGCGTGCAAAGGTTTCCTCCCACAGTCCAAAGACATGCATGTTTGTTAATTGGTGATTGTACACTGGTTGCCTGTCTCTTATGTAATAGGCTGGTGCCTCTCGCCAGATGACACCTGGGATACACTCTAGCCAACATCCACCCCACCCCCAGAGACCTGAAATTCTCTAAACTTCTGGCAAATACTTGCTGCAGCTTTACGTTTTGTTTCTTTTACTTGCAAAACTGCCGCATTACATACTGTTACATATGTGTGTGCAGTCATAATGATCACTGCTGTGCTGACAGTGACATGTATTACTCATGCTCTTCTTTTCCCCAGGCAGACGACCCTTGCAGTTTACCTCTTGTCTCTGGTGGGGATGATCGTTTATGCTGCTACACTCAGCCTGGGACACCTCTGGGTGGTTTTCATCACCGCTGGAGTACTTGGGTATTCTTTTATTGTTTCTTCTAACATTTTGGTTTTTGTTGGGGTTTTTTACACAAGTAATGTCATTAAAGGACTTTATTTCTACTCATTTACTACTTTGATTCTACTTCAGAATACCTTTATTTCTGTGAAAAGAGAGAGAACAAACACCCCTCATGAATATAAAAATTTTGAAAGATACTGTGGATCTGTAAAAAAATCACCAAAAATAACAAAATATGGAATGTATCTGTAATAGGCAAGTGAGTGGGCTATTGTATTTGTACATTTTAAAAGTATGTATAAAAGTATGTGTGGACACTTTCGATTCAGCCGTTGAAACATGCAAAAATCTTCTGTCATGTCCTAAATTCTGCTGCTGGTCATTTCCCTTGGCCCAGTACCTCTGTTGACATTTGCAATAATAATTTACAGCCCTGGTTGTTTCAGCTTCTACAAAAATGTAGACCCCACAAAGTTTAGATAAAGGCCTGCGTTTGCACCTAAACTCATGAGAAAAGGAAAAATGTCCTTATGTAAATACATAAATATGTGCATATATGTGCATTCATTTAACGTAACTGAAATGTGTTTTATCAAGAAAACCCCGTCGCGGTGATGTTTTCCTGGAAGCCCATGCTGCAGAGCAAAACAAAGCAAAACGAAAAAATAGAGACAGCGAGAGTATGTCATATAGTAATAATGGTGCAGGATTATTTCAGATCACAAAAATAAAAATACATAACCTCTATGAACTGGGAAAACCAAACCATTTAAATGTTTATGGGGGAAATCATCTACTACGTTTCCTCTGGGTTGCCTCTCTCTTCTTGGAATTAAAAAACAATCGTGTTCATCCAGTTTAACCTTTATGTGGCTGTGAAATGATTACACCCTCAGCAGCACACAGTGATCTTCCAAATTGGAATTCCTTTCCTCTGGAAGTGCATCTGCATGATCCATGGCAGACATAACTTTAGCCTTGTTTTTTTAAAACAGCATTTTTTTAAAGAAATGTGTTTGACATTAAAGGTCAGCGTGTCTGCTGCTTTGTAGTCTCCGTATCATATTGACAGAAGAGAAGAAATGTGTCTGTCTACTGACTCAGACTGATGTGTTTAGCTATTTCAGCCATGTCAGAGGCTTTTGATTTGAGTTTCACTTGCTGTCACTTTAGTGGAAGAACAACACCCTGCTGTTGAATGAGAAAAAGAATCTGATGTGACTGGACTGCTTTGAAAAACCTGCTGTTCCAGTGTTATTAACTTGAGACAACATGAGTATTGATTTCCTGGAAGAACAATCAAATGTTGTAGGTACAAAGTGTCCATGCACTTGTCAGCTAACATGATAAGGGGCATTTTATTGAACGGAGCCAGTGTCCTGTTTACGCATTTACACGTATAAAACTGTAGCAAAAAAGCGAGCAGCAATTAAATAAACTCACAAATTCTTTTTTATGCCTATTGTGGATCCTTGTGTCCAGGTTCTTCATGACGGGCTACCTGCCACTGGGCTTTGAATTTGCAGTCGAACTGACCTACCCGGAGTCAGAGGGAACGTCTTCTGGCCTCCTCAACTGCTCAGCACAGGTACAGATCAATGTTTGCAGTGTGATAGCAAAAAAGAAGAAAAGAACCATTGAAATGATGGATGTAAGCTGTGTTCCCTCCATGGAAAAAGTGAGTCATTCACCCTGTTGCTCTGGAGGAATTGACTCACTATACTGTAAATGCAGGTTTTCACAGGAATTTTGGATATAAACAATAAAATGGGATTTTGTTGACAGCTGGCATTGCTTTGGAATAACGTGCTTTTGTGGGGGGGTTTGGCATTATGAGGCAATTTTGACTTCCTTGTTTATATATTTATTTCGTAGTTTTGTTTATGCATTTGTAATGCCTGTTCATAAGCAGGCAAGACAGATTCTCTCAACATCACGGCAACTGTGCGTGATATATTTGCAAAAACTCAGTGTGTAGTTGAGCTTCCTTCATCTGGTGCATAAACATATTCGCCAGCTGCAGAAGATCCAAGATGCATGAAAATAAAAACCGAGTTCAAGGACGGGGTTTGGTCTGCATCCTTCCCGGGTGCGTGCGAGCGCTTGCTTTAATCCTAACTACCCCATGTTCTGCACCCATACACACAGGTGTTCGGAATTATATTCACCATTTGCCAGGGGAAGATCATTGACGATTACGGCACGCTGGCAGGAAACATCTTCTTGTGCGTCTTTCTTCTGATAGGCACAATAATGACAGGTAAGACCTCTGTGACTGTGAAAAATACACAGTTTTGAGTCATAACAGAGTACTGATTTAATGTCACACATACAGAAATGCACAAGAATTGTCTTTGCTGTCACTTTATCCTGTTACGAGTTTACTAATACTCCTGTGTAAGAATGCCACGTTCCTAGAAAGCAGGACTTAGTTATGGTGTAATTTGGAGGAATACTTGAGAACATAATGCTATTTTTTTATTGCACTTTACACATAACAGACAAATTTGTCACCTCTTTACAAGAAGGCTGTCTGCAGCTCAGATAAAACAAAGTCTGCGGCTTGAGGTGGCATTCTGCGTCATTCTTCATCATCGCTAGGAAGAGATTTTCTTTGAAATTAGAGAACAACAAAGCTGTATACAACTAAACTGTTCAGAGGGAGGAGTGGTGAACATTTGCTTAAGCCCTGGAACCATTTAGTAAAGACAGCGCATAGCTCTACAGACACACACTCAGCAGGGGTGTGTTTTCAGGTAATAAAGGTGATTTCATAACCACTTAGGAGATTTTTCATGACCCATCGATGGGTTTAGCAGCAATGTTTAACTTTTTAAAAATGCCTTAACCTTTAATGACACTTCTTAAAGGTCAGCAGACTGACTCACTAACTGCTTTTTGTTCATATGAGTAAACTTGTTGTTGTGGTCATGAAGTTTTAAAAGAAAAACAAAATGTTTGTAAAAAAACAAACAAACAAAAAAAATCCGCCCTGCTCTCCGATTGGTGATAAACCTTTATATGAACGTACATGAAGGCACCATTAGAAGGCAAGGCTGCGATCGTTTTTGTAAAATATTCTCCTCCTTCCATGAAAATTGAAGTTAATTATTAAATTACAATCACGCTGGGTTTTTTTTAATAATTGCTTTTGACCGGAGTTTCTCAGCAGGCTTAGTTGTTTTTAGATTTGCACTGGTAGCCACACACTCTTTGAAAATAGTTAACAAGGTGTCTTAACTTGAATGCCACTATTAAGACTTGAACGTGTCTGTGCATAGGAGCCACCTACTGGATAGTCACTGTTATTACTTCGTTTCAATAAACTGTTTAACTTGTGTGAAGTAATGCGATCCTGTTTTGTGCTTGTGTTTGTCTCTGTGTTTGCAGTGGAGGATCCATGAGCTAATGCAAACTTACCCTCTCTCTGTCTTTCGTTTTTTACAGCTTTAATCAAGTCTGATCTCAGGAGGCAAAATGCTAACCTGCGGGCCAAAGCAGCCGTAAGTTTTGAAGCAAGCCAAGGGTGTAGCGCTTTGTTTGTTTGTTTGTTGGGGATATGAAACAAAAGCTGTGGTACTATGAAGTCAAATAGGCCTTTTCACGGAAGACATTTTGACATGTCAGTGTAGGAAAAGCGTTTTATTCTTCTTCCTTTGGCTGCTCCCTTTACACGTCGCCACAGGGGATCATCTGCATCCATCTCACCCTTTCACTTGCATCCTCTGCTTATGATTAATGAATCATCTCTGTGGTCTTCTCTTTTCCTCCTGCCTGGCTCCATTTCAACATCTTTTGTCCACTCCTCTGCTCATGTCCAAACCATGTCATCATCTCTAACTTGCCTCCAAACCGCTCCGCCTGAGCTCTCCCTCTGCTTCTACTCATTCTGTCTTGCTTCTACTGACTTTCATTCCTCTTTTCTCCAGAGCATACCGCTGCTTCTCCACATTCTTTTCGACCCGCTCTCCACTCTCACTACAGATCACAATATCATCATCCACAGAGACTCCTGCCTGAGTAATCTGTCAACCTCTCCATCACCACTCCAAACACAAATGGGCTCAGAATCAATCATTGATGTAATACCACCACCTCCTTTAATCCATCTGTCACTCCTACCGCACATCCTGCCACTGTCTAGCTGTCCTCATACATATCCTGCACCACCTCTTGACTTCCTCACGCACCACCACAGTTCCTCTCTTGGCATTCTCTCATGTATTTTCTCTAGATCCACAAACACACAGTGCAACTCTTTCTGATCTTCTCAGCTCCGCACATCCCCCTTGTTATTGAAAAGCAGTACCATGTACTGCAACAGATGCCATAAATAAAATATTTTAATAGTGTGTCAAAATGTCTACTGTGAAAATGATCCATGTGTTAAGTGTTTGTCTGTCGTGAGCGATAAGTCACCTGTGCATCCCGGGCTCCACAGAGGAGGACTGTTTTTTGCCTTTGTCTTCTGTGATCCTGCATGTCTGCATCAGTTTAGCTAAAAGACGCTGTTGAATATTCACTGACTCTGTTGGCACTCTGCACACTTAAATATTCTTATGTAAACTTTTATGGAACTTGTCAACCGTTATGACTTTATGGTTGCGATTTTCTTCTGTTCTTAAGTCATTCTGTCACCATACATTTCTTTCTCTTTCTGGGTGGGTCTCCAAGATCTGTGGTGAAGTTGCTGATAAGTGCTTAAAGTTTAATTCCTCACATATATATAAATGTGTTTCAGTCTCTCAAGCCATCTTAAAAGGAGTCAAATTAAACTAATTTTTAGCTCAAGATTTTTATACTTGGACTCTGCTAAGGCTTCTTCTGATTGGCTGCCCCTCACAAATGGAGCATTTAAATAGCAGGTGTCTGTTTAAGATGACTACGTTATTATTAATATGAAGACAGAGCCAAGCTTTGTGAAACTGAGCACTTAGAACACAGTGAAGCCTGAGCTTTTTGTGTACATACTCCGGCCTCACTATTTGAAACTGATTAGCACGAGCAACCACTAAACATATATGTGTGTGACAGATCAGATTCTGGTGAACTTCACTCCAGACTGGAGCCCCACTCCTCTATAAACACTGAATGAGAAGTGATCAAAAGCATTTGTTTTAGGAGGAGAGGCACAAGTCAGGACAAGACTACGGAGCCACATCGCTAATCTCCGAGCAGCAGACTTCTTCTCAAGCCTGATCAATAAAACTTTTCTGCTTCTACAAAAAAAAAAAAAAATTAAAAAAATATCTCAAATCTTAGCTCATCATAAAGGTGCACAAAGGTAGGAGCACAAAGCAATCACCACACACTGCCACTGATCAAGAGCACCTGCTGTACACCCTTTTCACTGTTACACCTGTTTTACTGTCTCTATGTGTTTCTGAGGATCGTGCAAAAAAAAATCATAATTACACAATCATGAAAATCATGTGATTTTTGATTCTTCCCCATGAAGCCCTGCTACTGATTTTCTCAGTAGCAGTTCTACTAAAATCAGCTAAAGTCACTTAAGGACAATTAAGTCAGCTGGGGGTAATCATTAACCCCTGCATGAACCTGTTGATTCCAAAACACTTCCTCACATTGGATTACAGCTACTTCTAACTATCCTATTTTTGAACAGCTGACTGGCTTAAACTTCCCTCATAAATGCGAATGGCACATCCATATAGGAATAAAACCGATGGCTTATCACAGTAGGAAATCAAGAACGAGATCATACAGCTCATCATGCTGTATGATTCACTTTAGTGTTCTTGTGTTTTAGGAGGCCGGCGTGTGAAGTTGTTGCCCGCGGCATGGCTTTGATTGGATTTGAATCACAGCGTAGTGTTTGTGATTTTTCAGATGAAGTCAGCGCGGTACTGCTAATTTTCCTGTTCTTGCCTGTTGTTGCCTTTGCTTGCTTACAGCGCTGACCTATATACTACTAATACCACCAGAGATTTCATCTAGTTAAAAGTCTGGCGCTCAACATGAATGGAATAAAGTCCTTGCTAGTTGGATCTTTACTTAATCCTCTTTTTCACTCCATCTTTGCTTTAGTTATTTAAAATCATGAACATGTAATTTTTTTTAGTTAATGATTATGTGAAAAGAAATTAAAAATGACATTATAGCAATAACCAACATTAAGCTGATCACAGTTAGGGCTGTTCATATAACGATATATATCGGATGACGATATAAAAACATCTATCATTTCATTTTACGCTATAGTTTGTTTTGTGGTGTCGCAAAATAAACTCTTTGCGGCAATATTTTTTCATCGTTTTGATGGTCACTGTAGTGGCTATATTAATTTCTTAAAGTTCTCTCTTTCTCTTATATTTTATATAACCACACTACTGATGGACGAGTGCCTGTTTTTGTGCGTTGTCGTTAGCAACAGCAACGGTTAAACCATCGCGTGCCCACTTGTTTATATTCCACATAAACCTTTCACAATAAAGCTCAAGAGCCTGTTGAGACTTTTCAAAATAAACTGAATCACGTGAAAGAGCAGATTATTTACGGATGAGAAGTAAAAAAGAGCCGCCAGGTGCTAAAAAATAAACCTTAGACTCAAACGTTAGAACAGGCTGTTCCCTGCAAACTTTCAGACATTGATTTTTGCAGTTGCATGTAAAGTGTACACTGGATTGAGGCACACTTTCTGCTGCTGTTTGTGCAGTACCATGAGGATTTTCTTTCCCTTTTTTTCTTGATCTTTGAGAGTATTTCTTGATCTCCACAGCTGGTTTTTTACTGTTGGTTTCCGGTGAAATTTGCTCTCATTTATGCTAATAGTGTTCAGTCAGCTTCATCTTTGACTCGAGTGTCACAAAGGTTTTGAAGAGTCAGATGGTTTACAGCTCTTGAACCTATCTTATCTGTTAATTAAGGTTGTAAGCAGGTTCATTTTTCAAAGTAAGGAATGTGATAAAACCTTTGCACTTGGCCCAATCATAGATTTTTTTCTACAGTACATATAAGGGTAAACAAAAAAGAAAATTAACACTTGAAGCATCCAATTTCCTGCCTTTCTGTCCTTTGTTGTGTTAATACACAACAAAGGACAGAAAGGTGAAACATTTATATTTATTTATATTCACTGACATTTTTGCAGTGCTTAGATATGCTCTAACACGTAGCACAAGTCTTTTCTTTCACATTTAACAAATTCCGCTATATATAGGCTAATTTATCTGGCTTAGGGTGTTTCTTTACATAGTGTGTATGAATATGCGCATAAGCTATCATTATGTTTAGCTGAGCTTCAAGACACTACCGTGACCTGGATGACTGAGAATGTACACAGATGTGTCAGGCTAAATTTGTCATGACTCCAGAGACTCTTTTGGTGGAAGCTAGCCCAAACAGACTAAAGTCTACAGAGACAAATGGTGTTTTTTGTGTTGAAGGCACTAAAAAAAGACCTACTGATCTGACCCATCTCTTTTGATTTCCAGGATTCTTCCGACTGGCACAATGGAAGCCTGAGTGCACCTTCTGTTATCATCGAAGCCAAGCTTTAGACACAAACACACTAACGAGCCTCAAAAATGACCGTCATCTCATCCCTGTTATAGTGCAAAGGAAGCCTTTAGATCAACGTGACGGCTAAGAAAAGCTCTTTGATCTGTATAATTACATGAATGAAAATAATGTCACTAATCAGAAATATTTTTGTAATATTTAAATATAAATGTTATGAATGAATCTGCGAGACAAATCTGAGAAACTTTTGTGCCTCAACAGTTTTATTGGTATAGTGCACTGCTGATTATGTATACAATGAAAAAACATTTTTTTTCACTGTATGCAATATGTAAACACAGTGTAGGATTTCTAGAAATTTTAGGGAGATATTTTTTTATGAAATTAGGGAACTATTTATTTAGAATTCAGGGAAAGATTTAGAAAGGTTCTCTAATCCATAGCTTCTACTGTGAGGGAAGAATGGGAAAAATATGATGAATTAAGGTTTTGTAGTATTTTTGTAACAATCTTGTTTTACTTTAACATGAAATAAAAGCATTGCATAAACATTTTGATTGATTTGTTTTTTTCCTCATGCTTGCTGCATGCAGAAACACAGTGTGCTCACCGTTACAGCATAACTCAAACACAAATGCACCACACCCATCACAGGCCTGAGAGTAGAGACATGCAGTATTGTTACTGTTACACAGTTTTAGTGTTTAAATCATTTTTAAATGGAGGCATCTGACTAGACCCAAATTCGTTCTGCAGTTTCAAAAAGATCTCATCAAAATACAGCCGGAGCCAAAAGTAAAGCACTTGTCTAAATGACAAGAATGACCCAAGAAGACTTTTTGTCGTAGCCTTTATCTCCACATTGTGACATCAGTCTTGCATTACATAACAGGAATAAGACGCTGAGATAGCCTAAGTTGATAGTGGAGCTGGTGCTATTCATGTGAAACTAACTGCCACGTAAAAACTGATTAATTTACATGATTTTTCCACAGTGTTGTACGTCATAGTAATAAATCTGCTATTGAAATGTGTCATTCTGTTATCTGGATCCTGTGAACTGATAACTCTGTACTGAGTTGTGTTTAAAGATAAACACATTACTGCCTTACAGTACACAAATCTACACGCACACGCTGGGACTATGGTTCCCCAGGAACTATAGTCTAAGTTGCTGACGAGAAGATGAAGTCATATGTGGGTTTATCTTGGATAAATCAAACAGCACATGGCAGAGCCCAGCACTCTCCCCGATCTGATCTAAACTGAGACATTGTTTGAAAGTTGCAATTCAAACGTAAAAGGCTGCTATGATAAAAGGCGGCAGGTACAAATGATTCCAAATACAAAAGCATGATGTTTTTTCTGTCCTTCAGTGAAACAGAGAAGCGGTGTGCACATCATACCCATCTGTTTGCTCTGATGAATATAGGATTCAGCTGGATCACAGTCATTAGATTGCCATTGTTTATTCAAATTCCACTTTACAAATATACATGCAAGGCTTTGTGTACCTCATTCGACCACACGGTGGTAGCAGTGTTACATAAAGACAGGCACAGGATTGTCTGGGGGGGAGCAAAAAGAGAATTCATTTACATTTTGGGGGCTTACTGATTGCAGTGTAATTAACTTTAAAAGTGTCTGGTGCAGATTAACCTGACAATATTTATCTTATGCATAAAGCAAGATGACAATGGTGAACTTCTCATTGGCATGAAGAGATAACTGGCCTCTGAGCAGTTCTGTTATGAGATCATCCTGACTTAAGGCCAGTACTGAGAGAGCCGTTCTTGGATGATCTCATTGTTCTCTAGTTAGCCTGTGACTGATCCTTTGGCGCAGATATGTTTCTAGATTTTGAGTCATGGGTTTTTCGTGGTGCTACAGGTTCATCAGCTTATAAATATGTGGAAATACTACTGAGCAGTAGTATATCAATTCTGCTGTCACTCACTCCCCAGCAAAGCTGCTTTTAAGATTTTATCAAATTTGTCAAGAAGAGAAGCTGTAGACAGAATTTCTGGGGCTTATATTTTTTGCCATGTACCACACAGTAGACACACAACTAGGAGTTTTATTAATGTGGAATACATGAACCGCATGCAGAAAGGTCACAAAAGCATGAGGACAGGCAGGGTGTGACCTCTGTCTCACTAGGGAAACTCCTGCCCACCCACGTGTAGAAATGGATGTTTGAATAAGGCCCCTTGTACCAGGATGACATTTCAGAGCTGCTTGGAAGAACTTACTGTACATGCAGGAGGAAGGTTGGGTCACTTGCTTGTGCTTCTACTTGTCTGTTGTCACTTCTTTAGTTGCTTCAGTTTTCTGCTCTAAATACCAACAAGTGTGTATCTCAGTGGATTGAAGTTGCATGGAGGTAGAAACATTTTCTCTTCTTGCCAGTTCATAAAACAGGGCCTGTCACAGTTGGAAAACCGCAACACTGTATTGGGTGAGCTAAGATATGTAATTTTATACTTGGTTATAAATAAGAGGTGTGACATTGTGGAGCTGAAATAAACCAGGTGAACATTTTTTAGGTTCCTGGGGCTCAGTATCACAGAGACGGTTGTTAGACATCTCCACTCTGGCACAGAAAACTTCTGAAAGAATCTATACAAGGCTGAATTTCCAGGCCTTTCTAACTGGTAAATAGGTGCAACAGACAAATAACTGAAGAGTCTGTAGTGGGAGATTAAAATCACCCTGATCACCATTGGCACCCATCTACCAAGCAGCATAGATGCAGTTTATATGTATTTGCGTAAATGCATTTTTGTTATACAACAGTATATTGCATAGTGGTAAATGCTCTCCTGGATCTCTGTAAATGTTATTTAAAAATAAGCCTGAAAAAAGAAGCCAACTGGACTTTTTTAAGTTTATGAAGACATTTCACCTCTCATCCATGAGGCTATTTCAATTCTAAAAACAAACAGTGGAGTCTCAGATACCTTGACCTGGATGAATGAGAATGTAGATAGGCCATTCAAGGGAAATTGCTCAAAACAACACAACAGACCAACACTTTTGTGCAGCACCCATCCAGCCTCCTATCCAGTTCAGGACCACTGGAGGCTAGAGTGCTGGAGCCTATTCCAACTGTCACAAGGTCTGAACAGGGTGCACCTTGGACAGGTCACCATCTATGAAAGGGCTAACACAGAGAGAAAGACAACCGTTCAAACTTATGGCCAATTTAGAATCAAACATTAACTAAACACGCCTGTGAGGGGATGCCAAAGTACTCGGAGAGAACCCACGCAGGCATACGGAGAATTTGCAATAACTCCATACAGAAAGGACCCAGCCAGCCGTTGGCTTCAAACCCAAAGACCTTCTTTGCCGTGGGGCAACCATGGTAACGAGCGACCAAATTTAGAAGTCACAATCGACATTCCTTTTTTTCTAACAACAGATATCTTGTAATCTTATAGCTTTTAGAGATGCCAGCAGGCATTTCTATTTTCAATAGAACTCATGCTAAACTAAGCTTACCACTTTAGCTAGGCCTATACTTAAAACACACACACACACAGAGCATGGGCCAGGTTAGCGCTGGCCTCACACACGAGTGCTAGATCATGCTATCAAAGTCTCAACAAGGAAGTAAATCATATCATCCAACAGCAATACTCATTTAAAACAGAGCCAACTCAAGATAAATGGCACCTTCCTGTTTTCTCCCCCTTGAGTCGTTGTTGTAACACACCTCATGGTGCATACCGTCATATGGCCCGCTCCTAGACATGCTGAAGTATGGCCTTGTGGAACTACAAAACTGCCAGTATTACCGGCATTACCACAGGATGGGTGATGGTGTACCTCACTCTGTGGCAAGATGATTTGTTTTGCAGTGCATGATGGTAAAGTGCGTCATTACCCCGAGAGTGCTAGCTCACAGATATTATCCGCTATCCACACCATGATCCATCCTGCACCCACAAAACCAAAAATACACAGTTTAAATTCTACACTATATTTAGCTTGTGCAGGAGAGGTAGCAGGAGGCAAGCATTCTGTAAGCAGTTGTTTATTTCAAATGAGGTTTAGGGACTCGATTGTAGGCCTGATCACAGCCGGTTAGAAACTTGAAATAAGCCATCAGTTTGCCAGTAACACGGCCGGTTAGCGTAAGAGTGCAGATAACCATCGGACTCACAAAGCATGGATCGGACAGAGAGATGTGGAGAGAGGAGGCCGCGGCGATCACGGCATGACGCAGTGCCTCCTATTTGTCTTACCTTTTCAAACAGCAGCGGAGATTGATGTTGCTGGCCACATTTGACACACAGTAGTAAAGAGGGAGCGGTGTGGAGCCGAGCGCTGACACACGGGTGGAAAAAAGAAGGATAGACAAAAGTCAGAAAAAGAGAAATGAGAAAAACAGAGACAGGCCACTAAAACACAAGAAGGTCTAGCTGACAACAGGGATATCAAAACAATGGCAACAAAAAGACCTCGAGGAATCTTGAAACTTGGGAGATGAAAGTATTACCAGTACTGAAAGTGAAATTCAAGCAAGTGTGCTAAAGACTGTGTCATTCACAGATGGCCACTCTGCGTGTTTTGGAGAGGCTGCTCAGCGAGCACCTCATCCCTGCACATTCTGGAGAAATGTAACTCGCTCGCAGATGGACTGCAGAGAAGGGAGGTGCTGCTGTGAAGTCAAACTGTAAACTGAGTCCTGATATTTAACACTGGCCTGGCGCCAGCAAAGCAGCGCTTGGTACCACTGTTTTCTTCTTCTTCACTCCACAGAGAAGATAAAAAACAGTCTTGTTTGTCTTTGTTCAGTCATTTTTTTCTACCCTACGTGAGCGTGTATGTGTGTGGCCTCCTCTAGTTGTTTAAAAACACGAGTGAGATTTTGTCTGTTTGTGTTAGTTTAGTTATTACTGTGTTGCTCACAGTAATATCCAAAAGGTCTTGAGTGACTCAGACTTTCTTACAATTTTTTAAAGTGGTCTTGAGCAATAGTTCTATAGGCTTTCTGGTCTCCAGCCATGAGTGCGACACGGTGGAGGCTCTGTCGTGGTTTAGAGCTGCATTTCAGCCAGTGATTTTAGAGATCTTGTCAAAACTGATGAAATTATGAACACACAAAAGCATCACTGGATTTTGATTAAACACGCAGTACCACGTGGAAAGAGTCTGATTGCCAACAACTTCATTTTTCAGTGTGACAATGATGCCAATGCAGTAAAAGCACACCTGAACAGAAAAAGACAAAGCGAAACACAATCAGTCATGGATTGGCCTCCCCAGAACCCAGACCCCAGCCAAAATCCAAAGAAGACCTTTAAATGCCCATCAAGAAGCCTGGAGAACTATTCCTGAAGTCTATTTAAAAAAAGGGCAAGGAAATCTGCCAAAGATAGTTCAGGCCACATAGAAGAATTAAGCCAGTCCTATCAAATACGAAAGTCTGTTTTTGCCTTAAGTACGATATTTCCATTCATTTCAATAAATGAACCTAAATCTAGTGAAGTAGTTTATGCTCAGAAGTTGCCTCTTAAGGTATTCAGACTGGTATAGATGATTATTTTAGATGAAGACGACTTAAATTTCAGGCATACAGCCTTTATCAACACGGTCATTTTTTCCAGTAGACCTAGAACATTTACACAATCTTATTAAACATCCCTACTCTATAATTATCTGCAATTTTTCAATAACATCACATCATGGCGAGTTTTGTGTGGTCTGCTAAAGCACAAAAAACACTTGCCTTAAAAATTTCTGTCATGCAAAAAAGGAAAAAAAATGGGCGTTTGCACAGTGTGTTGTGGCTGTGTTGATTAGCTACTGCAGTTGGGGACTAATTTCTTCCAGTATCCCCCAAGGCTTATGTGTTGTTTTAATTTTATTGTACATGGGAGAAATGGCTCAGTGGATATAAAAATGGAAAAATCACTTAATTTTCCTCCACTACTCAGCTACTGTTTTGGCTTTTAGAGCACACCCCTCCACCTACACAGTCGTTCACAGACTTGGTCGCCATTAAACGCTTTATGTTTGTGGGCATGTAGAGGTGACGGTCCCACCAAATCCTGTCACTGACACATTGACAAACAGTCTTGTTAGACACGTGGAACATTTTCTACTGTAAAGCACACATTTTGTGACAAGCGGGGTATTCATGCAAAGGCTTGCAGCAAACGCTCTTTGATTTACCTTTAACGTTTCTTCTAAGGGGCCTGGGTTATAACTCTGAGAAGAGGTTGCTCTGGCGCTTCAGGTTTCAAAGCTGGCAGGCTGATTAGAGCGTGCAAGGTTTGTGAGCATTGGCACTAACGCACAGCACCAGGCTTTGAGGCTCAAGATTAACCTGCACAGTAGTTAAATAAACACACATCCACGCATGGCCGCATGAATGGACGTTTCATCACCGCTCGCTACGTTTCCGTGATAGTACTGGACTCGACTGCACTCCATGATGCAATTAAAAATAACAGTCAAGCGCAAAACCATATGTGAAATACTGACCTGCAGAGAGGTATATGGGTGCAATGTACCTTCACTTTTTCACTTTTGGAGGGTTTCCATACCTTTTTTCAACCGTGTGATTTGGTTCAGATGGTGAGGTTGTTTGCTGCTTCCTCTGATCAAGTCCAGGATTGAGAACCGTGGTCCAAGTAAAATTACCTCAAGACCAAAATGGCTTGACCCCAGCATGTCTGTCTGTGTGTGTGTGTGTGTGTGTGTGTGTATGAGAGAGAGAGTTAGAAAATCAGGGATAGAGTGGGGGTTGGCTTTCAGACAACTGCAGGACAGGGGCTTAGTGGGGGTGTAAGGTAAACCCCTGTGGCAGCAGGTCATGTTAAAACAGCATAGACAAGGGGGGTGGAGGGGCAGGGGACTTATGTTTGTATACAGGGAACCCCGGGCAGCTCAGTAAAAAGAGCTTTATTATTTAGGCCTCTGCCAAGCAGAGATCAGGGTGGAAAATGCACAGGATCCCCGGCGCCAAGTCCCTTGCTCTCGGAAAATCCGCCCCAGAAGCGTCTAAGCGTAGGGCCTGGATTTAATCACCCAATGCAGCATTTGTCCTCAGTCTGGAGGGAAAAAAAGTTACAATCAGTCTACATCTATATGACCCTCAACCTTTTCTCTTAAAAGACACATTTTCTGCCATGTGTAGTTTTAATTTGGGGTCCAAAGAGGGAAATAACCTGCTGAAATAACTTAATGTAACGTGTTCTGCAACTCCATGCTTGTTGATAAGGTATATAGCTTGATAAGGCACTTTTTAAAGTGGCAAATAATATTATTTTAATTAAAGTAATTATACTTTCCAGAAACAACAGCACTGCAAAAGACAGAGTTATTAGTTAAGTCTGAATTCAACAGATAAGCCTCAAGCTAAACATTCTGGTTGTTGATGTCTTTGCACTGGGAGTGAGATCTGACTGTAAATAGTGCACACTCATACCCACAAATCCTCTCATGCTTATCATTTTATTCATTCTAAATGGGACCATGATTTATGAAATGAAATTAATGTTTGTACTGAAGAAAAATTCAATTAAGCAAATAAGTCCATATCGTCATTAGGTAGGTGTTTTCCGAGGTCATACATTGAGTGAAAACTCAGTCATAAACTTCTATTCAAGTAGCTTCCTTTCCAGTCATTCAGGTTTAAGGCATTTCGTTTAATATGCAGTCTATGGTTTGAATCCAGTAAATCAGAAGGTAGTGCAATACTGGAAATGGGCAAAAAGCTCTGTCATAATGAAACTGTCACTGTTCCCGTTTACTCGTGGGCAAATCCAATAGTGCAGAGCTCCAGAGCCAAAGTGCTCATCACTGCAGAGATCCTGGACAGTTCACGCCATAAAATTCAATAAAAGCGATAAAACACACGGATAACACGACCGGCAAATGGCTTTAGGTCTTAGCTCTTGTGGCTTGTTTGTCGATGGAAACTTCTGCACCCATAATTTGGAGCTGTTATCAGAAAAACACAGTCTTTGGTTTATTATCTGGCATGTTTTTATAATTTTTTCCACATCTTAGTTCGATTTTAAAGCTGAAAAAGTGTGGAAAAATAATATTTAAAAGCTCATTAAAGCCATTTCAAAGGTAGCAGTCAAGCACTGTGTCTGATTTCTTTGCTTGCTTCATAACACCACCATTTATTAGTGTTTTTAGCAGAAAAACCATCAGGACAAATGTGAGGATTGTTGAAGGAAATATTTTTTCACACACCCTGCCTACAGGCAAAGTTCTATCTGCTTCGAATCACCCACCTTGCATTTTCTGCCCAGAAAGGACAAGCTTGCTTGCTTTCCTTCCTATAAGCCAGCGGCAATGACCTCAGTTTTAATGAAGACCAGCAGGTGCCTGTTTTCTTCCCCTTCACCAAACAGTGCCACACACCCATAATTACTTCACTTTGCCTGCATGAAAACTGAAATTATCAGAACTGCACCAGTAATGCCTGAATATGTCCGAGGTGAATGTTGAAGATTCTGTGACAAACTCATTCAAGTTTACCTTTGCTCTGATTTGTAAGGTACGTGGATTGTATTACATCACATTTTTAGAGAGAATGGACTGTTGGAAAAGTTTGACATATTGTCCAGTCCTTGTTTCAGCCTGTTGCATGCAACACATTGGATTTAATCACTGACATGTACAAGAAAGCAACAAGATAGTGATGGCCATGAAGCTCAAGAGGAGGTGAAATCCCCAGGAGGTTACAGTGGGTGACCCACCGTGGTGTTCAGGTATCTTTAGTTAATGTGTAATTAAGTGACAGTTTAATACAACACAAGCAGTTTAACACAAAATGATATCAAGTGAGTTAATTTGTCATATGCTGCAGCCTGGCAGTCATTCCAGCAGATGCTCCAGCGATAGGCAAATTTCCACCTGGTCCTGCCTGCACACGTCCTTTTTTTCATCTCATCCTTGTCGTGCACTCATGCACACAGCAGTCAGTAAAGCAGCATTTGCAGTACTGCAGCATCTAGCTAGCTTCACAAAATAGAAGAAAGTAAAAATTTGTCACTTTTTTATTTAAGAAAATTTAGGGAAAATGTTAATTCTCAGAATCATTGTTGAGGATTGGTGGGTGAAACTGGCAAAGAGATAAATGCTTCAGTGCCAAAAACAACGTCCTTCAGAAGATGCCAAATTGTCTGCAAATACTCTGCAACTGCTTTCTGTAGCTGGTGAGCGGTAGTGAAACTGTGAAAAGAGCGACACCTAACAAAAACAGAGAACGTTCACCTTCAAAGGAAAAGTTTCGGTTTTTGAAATGTGTTAGCTGCAGAAGTGAGGCACAACTTGTCATGGTCCTGGGCCATGCGACCCGATGTTTTTGAGTTTCATGTTATTTTGTTATTTCATCTGCATTCCAGTTTCTTTTCAGTTATCTAGTTATTCGGTCAGGCCTAGTTTGCAGCTTAGTTCGTGGTTTATCAGGTTCCCCTTGTGTCATGTCTAGTTTCCTGTTTTTTTTAATTAATTTTTTTTGTAAAAGGTCTTGTGTTCTGTGTTCATGTAGTTGTACTCTCCCCTGTCCTGTCATTAGGTTCAGGTGTGTCAGCTGTTTGCCCTCGTGTGTTTCCTCTTCCCCTAATCACCTCCTGTGTACTTAAATCCTCTGTTTTCAGTGTGTCATTGTCAGGTCGTCTGTTTTCCTCGCCACAGTCACGGTCATAGTTAGCTTTCATAGTTTGTTCCCAGTTTAGGTTTCTGTTTAGTTATTGCTCTTGTGCTGCTCTCGTTCTCGTTTGTTTTATTCGTGTTCATCAGCCACAATAAAAGGCTCGCTTTTTGTTTAAGTTCACTCCCGTCTCCTCACTTGTGTTCGCACCTGGGTCCACCACAAACACACCTCCGCACGGCCTGTCTCCACAAACCGTGACACAACTTTGAAGACGAATGTTGGCTATTTACAGTCTGCATCGCACTTTTTCCAAGTTTAGCAATTAGCAAGCGTCTGCACATAGGTCTGCATCTTCTATGCATACTATGGACAATCATGTTAATTTGCTTGCTACCAAAGCAATCACAGATAAAGTTTTTGTATTTTTCAGTCTCTAATAACTTCAGTCTCAGATATAAGAAAGAGAGGACAGGAGAGGAAGACAAGATAATATCTTAAGCTATGATATGGAATGTAAATATGGTAAAATGCAATGTCCTAATCTCTGTTTACTGTTTGGATCTGCACATGAAGTACTCTTGATATTATCTTGTTTTAAAATCTCTGACAAAAAATGAAATAAGAATTTTTCCACTGGTGCAAACTCAGTCACCATTAGGAAAGGTCCTGAGTTGCAGCAGAAACACAAGGGAGACACCATTAAGTAATATATACATCTCTATATAAATATTCATATTAATATACACAATAGGAATATATACTAACTACCTCCATGATGTGAAAAAGTGCTTGTACCGAATGCAGTTTTTATTTTTTGCTCTCTATTGAAATTAAAGTTTTTGTTTTTTTATAATGCTTCAAAATAACTCCACAAATACACGCCCAGATCAGGTGTCAATACTGCTTCTGGAAACAAGCTTCTAGAAGAAGTTCAATTTGTAAAACGTGCCAAATTCCACCTTTACGCTAGCCTTATACTGGTTACCGGTTTGGAATGAAGTCATGATGGCTCATGTAACATCTGCTTATATATTGTAGTGTGCAGTTGTCCAAATCCACAAAGAGCGGTAAGGCTCTGAACCAGCAGCAGCACAGGTCAGCCAACCACAGCTTGTCCACAAGGAAAACAAATCTACTGGAGCTCACAATAGACAATATTATCCAACTTATTTCTAAGTGAGTCATTTTTCCTCACTGCACTGCTGCAGCAAAACTTAGGGTTCCCCCACTTGCCAAATCCCACTCCCATTTTTTACATACAGTCTTTGGTTCCGTAGTGTCTTTATATCTATAAGACCTGCTTCACAGCTCTCGTTCTCCTCACAACCCACTGAGCTGAAGCATTTAACATTTAATCAGCTGCATGCACTTATATCTCCCCCGTTCCTTAAAAACCTGAATGTTTTCATAGGTATAAACAAAAAATAATCAATTGTGCTTTGGCATTTTTGTTTCTGATGAGTGAATGAAACCCTCAATTAACAGTTCAGCTTTGGAGAAAAGTTTTAACCGGCCTACACTGGTGAATTTAGTGGGAGGTCACCTGCCAGGACCTTTGCTTTAAAATGCAATCATAAAAATCTTGCTCTCGCTCTCTTCCTCTGACTCCCACACTAGCCTGAGAAAACACAGAGCCAAACACATTGTAGGTCTCTTTTTATACAACTACATCATGCTTCGCTGTTCCAATGCACTGCTGGCCACCACCGCCCATCGGCAATTGTTCAAAGAGAACATCTAACGCAAATATCACCTGCCATTAAATAGAACTATATCACCTCCACGTTAACTTTAATCCATCAAACAGATTGTGAGATCCCAAGCAAACTCATTGTCATTGAACTGACAGTCATCATCGTGGGTGAAGATGTTCAAAAGTTAAGGCACAGAGAGTTATATCCCCAACACACCCTGTTTGTGATTCACCAAACAAACACAGCTGCTGTTGGCTGATCGCATACAGGCGCCGATCCAGCCTTTACACTCTTGCACAGTACAATAAGTACACAACTGAAAAAGCTCAGGGTAGCATTTTAGGATCTTTCAGGCCACTTTGCTTTGCTGTTTTACTGTCACAGATATCACTGAGCATCAATTGGCAGTGATACTCTGAGTCTGCTGGATCTGAAAATGCATTCATGGCAAAGAGAAAGTAGATCCTCAGGACATAATAAAAAAATAATGTGGTCTTTAAAATTAGATCTTAAAATTGGGTAAATGCAACCTCAGATGAGTAACAACACATGTGATATTATACTGTGTCATTATTTATCAACAAAAATTAAGCCAAAATGTGGGAAATTGTGGGAAAAACCAAGTACTCTCTTACTGTATCCACAGGAATTGGGAAGAAGGAAAGAAACAGCAAGTGCTTGCACCTCCTATACAAACAGATCTTTTGGAAGTTTGCTGGTTTGGAGCATTCAGGTGTGTGTTAATCCAGTGCCACGCAGGAAAGACACCAGCAATGACCTTAATGAGAAAGAACATTCAAGACAGCTGCCGATCTTCACATGAATGGACACAGCACAGCAAATTCACCCCAAAGGTCAAAAAATGCAATTCTCAGAGAAACTGCAACGTGTAGCTAAAAGTTGACGTAAATGTGTCTTTAAGCTATGTGTCTGTGCACAGTGTAGTAAGAGTGTGAGAATCTGCTCCAAATTTATTATTTATTCTTATTATTTTATCCAGATTTATTCATATGTCTTTAAGGCACCTGTTGTTCTGCTGCTCCACGGTGCACACTCTTTCTAGTCTTTGATTTACTCCGTGTCAAAATCCTGCTGTTCAGTCATTCTCTGCCTCCCTCGGGCTAAATATAATCCCAGATCCTCTGTCTGCTTCTCATTTGTCCAGCTCACTACTGGACGAAACAGGTGTGTGAATCAGCGTGCAGATCCCTGATTTGCTGGATCAGCTGTCTGTCTGTTTCCCTTATTGCCCCGCGGGCTGCACATTATGTAAACCCCTCATGTTTGAATTTTAATATGTTTGAAGAAGAAAAAAGTCATTTCTCTGGAAACAATTCCTTGGCAAGAAAAGGTCAACTGCAAATGTGATCATTGAGCGTGAAAAGGGAAGTTACATCACTGCTACAAAAAGCCAGCTGGGTGAATTATGAATTATGATCAATCATACTCAAAGACTTCCACAAAGCCTAGTGAATATGTAGCAGCAGCAGCAAGAGCTGGCTTCAGCAAAGTTAAGTCAACTACTGAACCCAGCACCTCTAAAGCTTCTGATTTACTCAAAGATTTGCTCCAAAGAAATATTCCCAGCAACCTTGTGTCTGGCTAGCATGCAAGGGGACCAAGTGTATTTCGGTTTGCTGCATCATATTTTTGGAAAGTGGGGGATGCATGTGTGCCTTCTTCTATCACTAAACACAACATAGGAGCTTAAAGGGTCAAACAGGCCCCTGGCAGCTCAGGTTTTATGGATAGACATACACTTTCCCTCAGTGCCAGTGAAGCTTTTATTCCCATCCCACACAGAAAATAGTCTTTGCTTGTGTCCCAGCCTTTTGTATTCCTTTCAAAACAGCAGTCATCATCCAAAAATGTGAAGTGATGCAACAAATGTTGTTCTTGGGGCAATACAAGCTGATAATGCATTGCATGCAGTTGGCTGCCCCCCCTTGTGTTGCTGAGTTTGCTACAAGCGAAACTTAATCACAAGCTAAAAGTGAGACTTTGTTAGTCCACGAGGGGAAGTTTGGTTACTTCATCAGCAAGAAGCAAGAAGTATGGTAGATAAAACATTTAGATAATGTGCACGGGCTCCACGACATAGGTTTTCTAGCAGGCCAAAGGTCTCTCAGAGCCACTCTGTCACACACGAGCTATGGTAAGCCATGCAGTGAGGAATTAGATGCTGAATGTCTTACTCAGGGAGACTTTGACATGTGGTGGCCAAGCTTTCAACCCTGCAATCAACAAATCAACAGCTGAGGTGATTTTTCAAAGTGCACCAAAAACTAAAACAAAAAGAAAGAAAAACAACAACAACAAAACAAAACAAAAAAGGAACTAAGTTGAAAGTAGAAAAGTTGTTCAGTTTTTATATTATAATTATTATTTCCACTCTTATTGGATAGCCCACCAACTGTACAAAGGCTCCATGGGCACATGCCCAAAATACCCATTGGATAATCAGAACAGGAAGCAGGTAATCTGTTGAAGGAAACAGCCACAAGAAGAAGTTAAATCCCTCTGTAGCTATTTTTTACACTTTTGGACACCATCAGTCTCGAGATAAATAAAAAACGCCTTGCTAGTTTAAAGCTAATATTGGTGAAGAGATTTGCAAGGAAATTAGGATTTTGCTTGAAACCTGTGAGACCTTTTGGTATAGGCTCTTCCAATTCCAGCTGTCCCAGGGAAAGGTAGTCTGACAGAGACTCCGATCATCTTTAAGGTCTTTGTAATGAAAAACCATTATAAAGACAAGGTTGCTAGTTTATAAAAACACATAACAATAGCTTCCTTATATAAGCATCATAATTAGCACATGATTTAAAACTCCAGTTCTTCATCAAATACTTCGACACTTTCCCGTTGTGCTGATTGTTGTATTTTATTCTAATACACTGTGTCTGCATTCACACTCAAAACTGGTTATAAAAACCACACATTATGAAGTGGCTGCTACTTGCACTGAAACCTTGTGTCTGTTTTCGCAACAGCCCTAGAAAAACACTGCGCTGCCATCATCTCTTACTCTCCTCTCCACATCAAGCCCTAATGTGGACTGTTGGTGGCTTTTTCTCGCCATATGACTCTTATTAGTCTGATATGAAAACATAGCTTCATCTCTATTCTCACAGTCGAGAGCTTTTCTCACCGTGTGATATTTCCAGCCTCCCGTTTGCAGCCTGCCTCAAATCAGCCACTGCCTACCACGCCACAAAAAGATTTATTTTGGATTTACAGTAGGGTCGGTTTCCACAACCCCAAAGTTCAGATAACAGCCGTTTGATAGTTTTAGCGTGACAACTGCATCTCATTTTTGTCTATAATTTAAACAGTAAACTGAGATTTTGGATCTCACTACACTCGAGCCGTTGCCCTTCTTCTCCAGATCACAATTACAATAACAACAGACCGAATGATCAATGACGGAATTGCATCATATCAGTATTTCCCATCGTGCTGCCATTAAACTGAATGACCTGCAGTTCTTTTGAAGTCTTCGCTGCATTGGGTGCTGCTCAAGGAGCCATTGGGAGGGAGGTTTTTGGATAAGGTGTCCTTGCACTGTCAACACTTGAAGAAATCAAAGCCTCCTTTCCCCTTCCTGTGTGAAAACGCCCTGATGTTTTCAATTTCCTGGTGAGTGGTGGACTTTTGACTCCTTTTCACAATAGCTTTCTCTCTCACACACACACAAACACAAAGCCCTCCTCTAATGAAGGAATCTCGTGCACTAAGTTAAAGCATGTGGTGCTGCTAACATCTGTACAGTGTAAGAGTTCAAGATTAAGATCACCACATCATAGCTAGCAAATGACCAGTATGGTGAGTTACTATTTTCTACAATTCTAAGAATAATACTAAAAGAATAAAACAATAACAATAAAAAATATGTTATATCACTTTCAAAAGAACTGTCTGAAAAGTGGGTAGTCTTGGGGAGCTAGCTTGTTAGTTTTAGCTAGCTAGCTTGGTTAGCAAGTTCCAGTGATATCGTAGTTTGTTAAATGAATGATAATTCTGCATTCCAGATACTGGAGTTTGTTTTGCTTCTTACCAAGGTAGATAAATCCAGGTATCACTGGCAGTACAGCATAATCCATGTTTTTTGTGCTTAAAAACACCGCAACAGCACATTTACGGATAGCATCGGGTCTGCGTAGAAGTAGGAGTAACACCAAGGTGCCATGGCTTATTTAGTGAGTCACAAATATAAAACAATGACAGTACAGATTAAAAGTTTTATTGTTGTTTATGTTCTCTGCCACCATCTTGGATTGTTAACTCGAGGTTTGTGGCGTTTCTCTGATGTTGCTTTTTAAAAAATCAAAATTGAGGGAGAGTTCCAGATTTGATTTGCGACTGCAACCTCACAAATTCCGACTTCTACTCTTTGTGGAATGCACCATAAATCTTTGTAGTAAAAAAAACCCAGGATTTAAACCAAAAAACAAAAACAAAATATACCTGCTGGAAAAACTGTCAGCCATTTTCATTGGTTACACCTTTGTTTAATTCAGTTTAACCTTTGTTTAACTCAATTCTACTACCTGTTTGGATTATAATAGCAAGTTTTACATAAAAAAAAACAAAACAAAGCAAAACAAAACAAAAAAACATCCGGTATAGATGCCACAGAAATTAGGTATCTCCTTTGGCACCTTGGTGTTACTTCTACTTTTCACTTTCTCTTTTTACCTGTCTAAATCACCACGGTGACTAAGGGTTTATAACTTTTCTGTTTCGTCCTTTTTAATGGGACTTTTGGTCGTTTGCCTCTTTGGTGTGGTTCATTTGTGCACATTTGAAACATGGTATTCACAATCGAGTATAGACGCTCTTACCGAGTCAAAAATAGATTTTGAAAATAGAAATTTGTCACTCAAATTACTGTCATAACAATTATTCTTCATGGTGTAGTGATACAGCGTGCCTCGTACTATGTGTTCTTTTGTGCCTGCAGACTGTTTTTACATTCACATAGAGCCAATAAAACATCATCTTCTTGTGGTTTTGCCTCATCCAGAACTTTAAATTATTAGCAGCAGGTTTTATCCCTCCTTTGCAGATTTTTATGTGCTTGACGCTGAGTTGAATTTTCTGTACCACAAGCTGTGCAGTCCACCCACGTCAGCTATACACTTTAATATCTAATCTGCACGGCTTTACAAGGACCATGTGGCTTTGTGGCTGCAGTTTCATATTTGTTAAGGTTGAAGCTGACCATTTGAAGTTGCCTATATATCTGGACCAGATGGGCCAGTGCCAGGCGAAGCAGTTGGACTTACTTAACTTATGTGCAATGTACAAGTGAGACATTTTAGAAAGAAAATGATGGATGTGTTTTTTTTCCCGCTGATGCTTTATGTGACAAGACTTCAAAGAAATAGGCGAGTACAGCTCGACAGCATCAGTCACAGTCACCCGAGGGAAAGTAACCTTTCTTTTCGCCTAGAGGTTGACATCTTCTCCTCTTACCTTGATTAAGATCAGAAGAAAATTCATTCTGATTCTGACAACGAAAGCATGTATAAATGTGGGGAAAAAAGTGACTGGGGGGAGAAAAGTGATACTGAAAGGCGACCCCATGTGTGTGGTCTCCCCGTATCAGATGCCCTATAGAGAGACATGCACGCACCATGTTGATATTTAAAAGCCTTGGATGTTTGTTTAAAGTGAGTAATTGATATTTGCCACTGGAGGAATTTTCTCCAATTTGGCACAGAGTGTGAGAACAAGAAGAGTCCAGTTTGCCATGTCTGCCTGCTGTCGGCATGTGTTATGCTACGGGAAATATGCTGGCCCTGCTCCTCTCACTTCTTCGGAGTTCACTACAACGGCAGCACCAGACCACACATACTGCCACTTTTATGGTTTTCGGCTGAGGATTCCTTCTGTTGCTGCCAAATTGCCTATTACTGAAACTTTCAATAAACAAGCAAAGAAATGTAATGCCTTTGTTTGGCTTGGAACTACAGCCGAACCACTTTAAGATCAGTTTAAGGACCCCAAAGAATGAACTATTTGAGAACTCAGGGATCTTAAATTGAAAATGAGGTCTTACTGGAAGACCCTGGAAGATTAGATTCCCATGAAACATTGCCTTCCTGAATTAATTTCTGAATACATCTTGTGGATGACTTGCTGCTTCAAAAACAATGCGCCTTTCCTGCCTGCTGAGAATCTGTTGATCACTGCTCCATTAAAAAGAAACTCCGGCGTTATTATGGCTTCTTTGATCTCAGCCTGTTTGACACCTTAAAACATGACATGAAAAAGTGCATCAAAGAGGCTTAGCCTCAGCAGGATTCCACCTCCGTTGTTGTTTTTGCCAGCATGGCGCTGCCTCAGAAAAGGGAGGATCTTTGCACTTTGTTTTGATTGTCGCTACTTACACCGCCAGCATCTCCCGTCATGCGCAAAATGGTGCTTGAATATCATTTTGATCATTTCATTCTTCTCCTTTCAGTGGCCCTCATTCATGCGTCAGTACAAAGTGTGGGCCTTAATCCTTTAATGAATGTCTTCTTCTGGGGCTTCACATGGCAGCACATTCCAACCCCGGGACAGTGAACATCTGGATGACTGCTGCAAAGGGTGTTTTATTTTATCCTGCATTGTCAAATGTTCATGTTTGAAAAGAACCATGTTTTTCTTTTTCTTTGTGCATAAGGATGACATGAACTTGAACTGGAATGAATGGAGACACAAACAGAAGCCTGACAGACGAGCAAAAGCGAGAAAATAAATCACCTGACGGACATCAGTTTAGCAAATCACTAAATTTCTGATCGTAAAAAAGCCACTCTGGAAACTTCCTTTTACTGCTGTTCTGGTTCTGAACTTACAAGACGTCTGACAGTTTCATTTGAGAGATTTGGTTTGATTAATGCAAACAGAGATGGAAAAAAAATATCAACATATTTTTCTCATGAATAATTGCTTTATGGACACAAGTGAGGCTAAACGTGAAGGATAAAAGTATTTTTTTTTCCCATTGGAAACCAATTTACTCTCCAGCAGCTATAAATCAAGTTGGGGTCAGCCAGTCAATTTTTGCACATTTTTCTATTTTAGAAAATAATTTCATCGTTGCTAACAGCTCGAGGTGTGGGAATGTTTCATTTATTGCTCATATCAACAAAGCTTATGCAACAATACTCTTATTGGGAAAAGATCAATAAAAGTGTATAGTTTTTAATTCGGCACAGGACATTGGTACTTACTCTGTGTCCTGATGTGATCTTCTCTCCATCGTGACACCCATTCAGGATTTTTATGTTCTCTTCCTAAACTCACAGGTGCAAAGCAAACAATGGTTGCCATAATCATCAGAGAGAGTGTATTTTCTTCATTCTTCTCATTCTTCCCAACACAGCAACCCTGAAATTAGTGGTCCTCCAAGTCATCTAATCTGTGAAAAACAGCTATCACATATCTATTTCTAAGCTCCCTTTACGATCCAGTTTACGATGCATTTTGTGTCCATGACCTAAATTGCTGCTGCTTTTGCTGCTACTTGACCGTACAGAATTCTCTAGGGCTGAACACGAGAATAAAACTGCAATTAATGACATCATCCTCATGGGCTGAAAAGACCAGATAATTGTCCCCATCAGTGCAAAATTTCAGCCCAATAATAGCTCACCGGGAGGTGTTAGTAATGCCAAATAACACAATCACAGGCTTGCAAAGTCCACAGGGGCACTCATTTTTGTATTTGTTCAGTTTTATTTGAAGATAAGACTGTGGGAAATTCAGCATGCATGGAAAAAGGTTAGTAATAAAGCAATTAGCTGATGGCTTCTCCCTGCATCCCATTGCCTGATCTCTGTCCTTTGCATATTTGCATATTTTCTTTTGGACGGATAAAGATTTATGTAATGAACCGTGGCTTTATTAAATGATGTTCTTCCATCATTGAGTAAAACTGTTTACAACTTAATAAAGACCTGTCCAGGAGCACCCCACCTCTTGCCCAGAAAATGAATGAATAAATGGAAGAACTTCATAAAGTCTGTATGTATATAAACTTTACAGTTCTTGTCTAATTTGACATAATTTTTCTCCCGTTCCCATTCCTTAAGAATGGCTCTTTGAGAGCCACTCTTTCACTGAGACCATTTCTGATGACATTTGACGAAAAGTCAACGGATCAACTGAAAAGCTAGATAGATCTCCAAGGTTTTCCCTGGATTTATTTCTATTTCTTAAGGGCATGACTTTCAGATACTGTTCACTGCTGCAGACAGTTTTTTCTGGCCTTCCACTTTGATTTTTGTGCTCCACTTGTCCAGTGTTTTCATATTTCTTAAGGACAGACTGGACTCCGTGCTGAGATAGTTTTCAGCTAATAATTCTTTGGGAATCACCTGATGCATAAGTAATATTTTATTCCTGTCAAACTCTGTTATTTTGGGCATTTTTGTAGATTCAGCTAAAAAAAAAAACTTGTAACAATGTGTTCATCCCAAAAAGTTGATTCAGTTCAGCTGGACATTGTGTGTTCAGTGGAAGAAACATTTCGTCAATCCTCCAAGTGACTTCTTCAGTCTCAGCTGACTGCAGGTTTCCCCAACCTTATAAAAAGTACATGTGCATAATGTCTGTAACTAGCACCACTGTTTAACAATGGGCAATAAGGTCAGTTTCATGATCATTAATGCAAATTAATTGATGATCATGAAACTGAAGTTACTGCCCATGGTTAGTCAAAAATGCTATGTCCAGATGAGCAGAATCAAGTTTTAGGAATTACCTAAGTTAGGTACCTTTTTAAATGCTTGAAATATTAATAGGTCAGCCTTTGCACCATACTATAAAATCACAGATTCTAATTTTAAAGAAAAGATGCTAATGTTAAACAGAGTTTTAGATACTGAAATCAGCTGGCTTAATGCTGACTCGAGGGAGTCTGTAGCTCAGGAGGTAGCGCAGGTCATCTAGTAATCTGAAGATTGGATCAAATCACCAATCAGCATGTCAAAGTAGTCTTTTCTATCGAACCCCAACCCTTCTTGGATTGTGAATGTTAGATAGGAAGCACTTACTGTAGGTGCAGTGCTCATGTGAATGAAGCACTTTGTATAAACTTTGAGCACTTAAGCAGAGTAGAAAAGCACTATGAGGACCAATTCATTTACCATTACTAAGGGAGACTGGTCTGAAAGAAAAGGAGTGGTTTTCAGAGTTATTACATAATCAAAATGTATCAAACATGCGAAATAATTTAGTCTTACTTGTATCTTATCAGTCCAGTTCAAACTCATGATTTTACAAAGATCGCTACCTCACATTCCGATCTAAAAAAAAAAAAGCATAGTACCCATACCCTTTGTCCAACATTAACTCCCCTGACATCAGGAAGCACCTGCTGGCTTCCTCCACAGCATTCATTATCTCTAATACCGCCCAGATAGCTACTAGCACCTGGGAGACACTTGCAGTTTAATCAAGACCATGAAGTGATTGTCATGAAAGCAGTGGTTTGTAATGCTCAGTGACAGATGCAATGAATACTGTAGCCGTGTTTGTTGTAATTCTGGCCTTGAATAAGATTTTCTGACACTATCAAACTGTTGGCTTCCCAACCAAGTTAGCGTGAGATTGTGTCGCAATATTATTACTATTATGTGCTACTTACAGAATAATATCTGCAGAAAAATATGCTAGTACCTTTACAGTATGTTCAACCTGAACATTTGGATCTATAAAAACATAAATAATGGCCATGAGAGTAGTGAATGCCTTTAATCTGAACTATTCGTTCTCAGGTGCACAGTGAATCCAAACCGGGCCAGACACTAAATCCTACAGCTTCTGTAAAAGTCAGTGGTTTGAATTTGCTCTATCAAAATACTGTTTGGCTTCAGGCGTACCGCAGCATGTATTTGCAGTCAAACAATAATGACTCGAACAGAAGTACGTGCTCCATCTCTTCCGTTATCAATCTGTCATCCGCCTCTCATTGTCCTCCAGTCCAACCATGCCTTTACCAGTTAGCCATGCAGTCATTTTTTCCCCCTGTGAATTATTGCTTTACATTTACTATGTGGTATCTTAGGGGCTCTTGAGAGAGGAAGGCATCAGTGGCTCATGGAAACTCACTGCAGAAGCCAAAAAGAAAGAAAGGGTTAGAGAAAGCGAAAGAGAGAGATACAAAGACAATTTTATGACAGACCAGGGAAGATTGCCTGTAGTTAGACACTTTAAGAACCATGTCTCCTAATCTTATAACAGCAGGTTTACAATCACTAGCTTTTACCCAGAGTGTTGCATATCCTCCCTAGGTTAGAGCTATACAAATATGGAATAAGGAGCATATATTGGAAATGCAGACCTTTAGCTACAGCAGAATTGTAAGGCTATGTTTTATGAGCACTAGGTAAAGGTAGCCCTTTGGCACTACGCTATGAAGTGAATAAGTTCTTCGAGTTGACATCCACTAACATATGATTCAACACACTGGCACTGTACACTTACTGATGTCATGTTACTGAAAATATATCTTCCCTGCTTCTTCAGCCAAGCTGGGATCATCACTTGGGCCAATGTTTTCTTTGCCTTTTAGGCTTACAGCCAACATAATGCAGTCTGATGCCAGTGAGTTGCTAGGCAGGAATCTTAATGACCTTCTATAATGGTATTCATTCTTGAGAAAAGACAGACAGAGCATCAAAGCAAAAAGGCCGTCTCTCTTGTATCTTACGGAATAAAGTTAAACCGCTGTCTTTTGTTTGTGTTATGTGTGTATTTTTTCGGTATGTGTGTTAACATCTACAGCCGTAACCCTGCTGCCTCCTGGACTGAAACCATATACAGCCTGAGCCACGAGAATGACCTCTGCTGATGAGTTTTGGGTTTTTTTTGTTCCTCCTGCGTTCTCTATACTCCCACAGGGATGGCAACATTTAACTGGAAAATTAACAATGGGAAGATCAGCTTTCCTTGTAATTAATTTCTGTGGCATTTTTATGTGCATGTACTTTGGGGACACTGGGTCACAGTTAGTAAAACTTAAAGGTAAGTGTAATAGTCTCAAGGTGCTCTGAAGTTTAAGGTTTAAAAAAAAAAGATCTAATCTTTGGAAATGTGATTTTTTTGAAAATATTCTTTTAAAAGAGAAAGAGGGGAAAAAAGCTTTTCTAAGTCTGAACTCATATTTACTTTTGCCTTCAGTTATCTGGGGATTTTATCTCCCACAAGCTTGAAATTGTAGATCTAAAACATTATGTGGAACAAATGGCATCCAGTGAAACATTTCAAGCCTGTGTGCCTATTATAGATGCAAAAAAAATAACAAACGATTTCCCCAAAATCAGAGGAAAAATACAGGAGAATTTAAAATGTGGGATGTGGGCTTGATGGGTATTTGGAAGAAAAAATACAAGAAATAATGCAGTAAATCAAATATGAGATTTTAGATAAAGCATATCCAAGAAATGGGTCCAGTAAAAAAATGAATTTTTGGCTACCCGCTATGCTCCCTTTGTGATATCTGGCTGTAAACTCCTTTTTGTTTTTCATCTTTTAAAACTGCTGTTTAATGAATTTAATTTTTTTTTATATGCTATGCTGTTCTGCTGTGCATCACAGGACCATATGCAGTAGTAAGTAATAAATGTGTTTGCAGATTTTTATCTGTAGATACAGCTTCACCTTTGCTGTTACCTAATCCTTATCTCAGGGGTTTTTATACAACTGCACTCCCCGCATTATTTCAAATAGCTGACATTTTGTTGTCTGTTTCTCCGCAAGTTTCCATCACAGGATAAATATTTGTGCATGATTTGTACACTACGAGTGAAATATAAGAAGCATGCTGATGGGACTTATGAGCCTCAAGAAAATATTTATAGTGCTGCAGAGAACAGTTAATGCTAATGGAGTTTGACACCCCTGTTATTATTGGTTCTTACTTCTGTTTGGGGGTTATTCAAACTCTCCCAAAGTGTAAAACTGATGTTCCTGTAAATGGGATATGTACAGTCATGTGAAAAAGAAGGTTTTCATATGACTTCATAGAGCCTGGTAAAACCCATTATTCAGCTCATTGTAAAGCCATCTTTAGCAGCAATAAACTAAAGTAATTATTTTCTGTATGATCCTATCAGTTTCTCACATTGCTGAGGAATTTGAATCCACTCTTGCTTCATTTCATTGAATTTTGTTGGCATTTATGCACAGCTGTGGTCCTGCCACTTCATTTTAGTCAGGTTGAGGTCTGGACTTTGACTGGGTCATTGCCACACCTTGATTCTGTTCTTTTTCAGTCAGTCTGTTGTAGATTTGCTGCTCATTGTCACTTTTACACTAAAACAAACCCATGCACACACACACACAGACATGATAGAGGAGAGAGAGACTGCTAAGTAGTAAGGGAATGATCAATTATCCATATCACTTATCAGTTTGATTGCTAAATGATTCCAATTGGATTCTCACTGCCTCTGTTTTGGGAGTCATCACCATCGCTAAGAAGCATTTCAATGATATTACATCGATGCTAATTAATTGCATGCTGTGTGGTCAAATGCATGGGGGGTGTTGGCGGTATTTCCCCTCTTTGTTGTGATCAGTGTTGGGGTCATTACTCCCAAAAAATCAAAGTGATTCTACTGTAGCAAGATGAACAGGTAGAAACTGAGGCTGCAGCCTGACTCATCCATTTGTTACCTATTGGAAGTTCAGGGTCTGGCTGCTGGGCTGAGGTTAGCATTCACTCAGCTTTATCATCACTCTGGGTTCTTGGCTAACTTAGCATGCTATCTGTGCAGGTGTTTACAAAGAACTGAAGTTCATGTTAGCAGCATAATGCAGTTGTTTCTGTTGTGGATGCAGTTTCCACTTTCATATTCTTGTCTTTTTGTGAAATAAGTATAAATAAAATATCCATATCCACACTGTAGACTGCACCAGTAATTTTCTCCTCTGGTACACAAACTGAAATCAGTGCAAGTGAAACCGATCCACAGGCATCCAGACTACAAATTCAAAGGAATTGAACTGCAGGAAACCAGTTATTGATTCCTATCCCTACTACTAAGTGTAGAGATACAGGCAGAAAATGGTGAGCCATAACAGCGAGGACAGAAGGACCATGACACAGTTGTTGTGAATTGGCACTATATAAACAAAAATCATTTTACTGCAGTACACTAACTGAGGCCTGTAGAATCTGAAAATTTTTAGGGTGGTTTTTTTGCAGTATCTCAGATTACTGCATGGTCTGATCTTGGGGTGAATTTGCTGGAAAGTTCTCTCCTAGGAAGATTAAATCATCTTATGACACACCTGAATGCTCCAGACCAGCAAACTGTCAAAGTTGTTGCTTTTATAAAGTTTACTTATATCATTGATGATCAGTTAATCAAGTGCAGTAAGAGTCTACTTCTGTTTTTCACTACTGACATAGCTAGACAGTAAAACCTTTGTTTTTCAAATGACTATAAGCCATGGAGCCAGTTAGTTGCAGTTACATTAGATACACTTTGGCATACCTAAAGTATACTGAATATCTCTGATAATGAAGAGCACTTTAAAACACTGATTCTCATTAGAGTTCCAAAGTGAGAGCCAAATTTCCGCCACTCCACCCATAAAAAAAGGAGAAAAGAAACCATACCTGATTAAAATCTGATTAAAATAGCCCCTTCAAAGTCTGCTGCACCACTTTCAGCCATGTACTATATTTAGATTGCTCCCTGCAAGTCCCCTGGTGAACATTTATATGTGCCCATTCCCAGGATTAACTTGGACATTAAATCTCCACAGAGAGCAAACGTCAGCTTCTGTGTCAAACTGACCCAACGTTAATGTTCAAGATCGTCACTGGTGATCTAAGCCGTATCTCTAAATAGCAACCAAACCCAACTAAACAGCAGTTTTCAATTGAAGAGCCCTCAGTGTCCAAGCCCTAAAGTGACGTATTAGGTCAAGTACAAGTCCAGGAGTATAATCTGCTCACCTAGCTTGAGTCAGTTTAAAATTCCACTTTCTTTAGTTTGTTTATCCAAATCAAAGAGTTGGCATTTAGTGAGCTTTAGACCTGCTGCTAGACATTTTTAATCTTTAAAGGACCAGCTGTATTCCTCTGCTTGACTCACGAATGGAATTTGTTGTATATCTTCCTATTTAATTTCTGCCAAGGAAGTGAAAATGCTCCCTCATAATATTCTAATATTTTGCCCTTAATGATTGTTTAGAAGTGAAATAAGTTCTCAGTCTAAGTCTGTCTGTGTGTGTGTGTGTGTGTGTGTGTGTGTGTGTGTGTGTGTGTGTGTGTGTGTGTGTGTGTGTGTGCGTGTGTGCATACTGTACAAAAGCCTTTACATAACCACCTGGAATGCATCCTGTACTTTCAGACTTGGCTTGTTTGGGGGGGGCGTTCACAATAATATTTTTTTTATGCACCCCACGTTTTTCCGGGTAATGGCTATGAGCTTAAGATTAACATTTGATCTGATTTCAGCCAAAGAATCCTAACACAAGTCAGTCATAAATCTGTTCTCCAACCACATCTGTAGCTATACTTGATCATAATAGAGAGTTTTCAATTGATCTACCATATGAAGCTAACCAACAACATACCTGAACAACCTCCAAATTTCCCTAGTGTCTATTTTTAACTCAAAGTCCTGCTGGATGTACTTTTGCAAAAAGTGATTTTTGGGAACATATGGTACAATTTAGAGTTGGGCTCATAAGACAAGTGGAGGGCAACCAAGTGTCTCTGCAAAGCATAAAAAAAACAGTTGTAGTTAAGAACTCTTCTTGTAGCAAGGCCTGTTTGTCTGTACGTCGACAAAAAGAAAGAGCGCGCTAAAATTTCAGATATCAAGTGAGGGGGTTTAGACTATGGTGAGTAGGGAAAATGGGTAATTTCTCACAGGGTTCTTCTCAAAGCAATGCATTAATCATGTGTCCTGTCACATAATCCTGTGCAGTTGACTTTTGTATACAGTAATAGATCTTTTCAGAAGATGAAAGCTGGAAGTGAAATTGTATTCCTCTTACTTTTCTTTGTTGTAAATTCTTGGCCTTGAGCTGTGATTAAATTGACAATTGCATGCTTGAGTTCATGTAAAATGCTTCAAGAGAAAGCATCCAAAAGGCTGACAGTCCAAGAAAGCTAATTGAGAAGCCGAAATCAGAAGCAGTGCAGAAACAAAAAGATTTTGCTCTCCTTAAAAGAAAAAAAAAGAGGGAAGAGAAAAAAAAAGTCCCCTCCACCTTTATTCTCGTAAATAAGAACCAGATGAGGGGCTATGCACCCCTGATCCCTCGAGGTAAGCTAACTGCGCTCACGGGGAACAGCTACATGCTAATAAGCGCCCAGTGACACAGCTAGACAGCGAGGGGCCGTTACTGGGAGAAGAGACAAACCTGCTCTGCCACATTCACTATTTCTCAAGGAAAAGCTGGAGCGCAGTATTGCCAGATTACGCTCTTCCCAGCAGCTCTGGCACCGTGGAGCTGCAATTGTTAGTGTCTGAGGCTGAAGCTGCAACCTAATCTGGGATCTACTCCCAGATGCATTTGAATAGCTGTGATTGATCAACACGATTATGTAAGGCTGGCTTCATATTCTTTGATATCTTAACTCGTATTAACAAGATGACACATTTTTGACTCAAATGCATCGGTAAAACCACAGCATGTTTGCAGTCGATGGCCTCCAAGCACAGCAGGCTTCGTGTGAGGCCTAGCACTTGGAAGACAAGTTCAGACTTGGGATTAATTTGTGAAATAAATATGATGAATGTTGTTTGATGGTATTATTAAGCAAACTATCAGCAAAACCGCTAGACGCCTGACTGTCACAGATATCCAGGGTGTGTGGGACACCTTCCTGTGTTGGGAAATTTAGCACAGATACAGATTTTTATTTCTGACTCATGCTTTGGAGTTTGTGTGTTGGGGTGTGGTGAAAAGACTGAATTTCATGGCACTGGTTGGTTGGTTGCCTCTAGCTGTAGTTTAAAAAGTTAAAATAAATCATTACTGCTTTTTTTCAGTCTGGGTTTATCTTATGTAAAATAACAGAGTGAAGCTCACTAATCAGCTCAGAAAACCCATTTTAAAATGAGGCACCGCTCTCCATTACTGTAGAGTTAGCCTGTAATTTTCTTGGTGTTTGATGGTTGACCTGTTGGCTAAATTGTTCATTAAAAAATGCTCGTGATTCAGCTCACTGTGCACTGCTCCCCCCTCCAGTGGGTGAAGGCTGAACCCCACATTAAAACATTATGTCATTAAAAGTAAAAAATGATAACAGATGTTGTTGCGACCCTGCCAAGAGAGCATATATTCAACTTAAAGCAATTTAGGCTGGTGAAACAGTTCAAACACTGAATTTTGCTCAATGAAAAGATGTGAAGACATTATCTCAAAAACATGTCTTGGACAAACCAAACTATTGTACAATAAGCTAAAGATTAGGGGACTCTTTTCTGGAAATTCCCTAATACGCAGCATCATAAAGTCTTTTTTAGGCATCTCTGGACTTTTTTATTTCCTGAAAAGAAGATCTTCATCCTTTCTGTAGTAGCACTGATTTCTTATCAGCTATGAATGAAGTAAAATATTAGCTAGAAGTAGACATTGCAGCTGTCAAGGGACTATAAACTAGACAGATCCCAGGGTGTTTGCCTACATTTAAAGAACTGCTGAAAGACTATCTGAACAATCTGATGTAATCAAGGGGGACAAAGTGAAACTGTCCAGCCTAAAAAGCATATCAAACCCTGATCCAGATTAAGGAATTTTACTTTTACTAATCTTGCTGGAGGATGATAAATAGTAGTATCTTTAAAGTGCAATGGAAATGTTTCCTGGTGGCAGTCATAAATATCCAGACTGTCAACAACAACACATAACAGGTTTGGGACGTGAACAGTAAATCACGTAAAATGATGTAAAGTACAGGAATAGAAACAGAAAGTTTGGTGGCTAATAGCACGTTCTGTGCTGTGAGGATACAGAAATTAAAGCAACATTCTGAGCTACCACAAGCATCCGCTGACGTCAAAATGCACATAGTAAAAATGTTTTGCAGAAGCCCTTGTGCTTTAAAAGATGTTTATTTGAATATGCACCATGATTTAAACAAAAAACTCAAAAAACTGTCTTTCTCAGTAGTTTTACTTTTTAGCAATAGGCTGTAATTCTATTTTATTTTTCTAAATCTAACAATAAATGTACCAAGTGCACAAACAGAGTTTCCAGGAATATAAATGGCCTCTGAATATTATTGTCCTTCCAGTAGTTATAAAGGAGTCTTTGAGCTCACTTAATTACAAACTTGCTCTGATGGTTGACAAAATAGGACTAGGGGTAGGGTAAGGGTAAGTAACACCCAGCTAATGCTAATTAAATGTACCTGATCAAACGATTATCAGTGTGTGAGCACATATACAGTGGGGCAAAAAAGTATTTAGTCAGCCACTGATTGTGCAAGTTCCCCCACTTAAAATGATGACAGAGGTCAGTAATTTGCACCAGAGGTACACTTCAACTGTGAGAGACAGAATGTGAAAAAAAAATCCATGAATTCACATGGTAGGATTTGTAAAGAATTTATTCGTAAATCAGGGTGGAAAATAATTCAATTCAATTCAATTCAATTTTATTTATATAGCGCCAAATCACAACAAATGTCGCCTCAAGGCGCTTCATAGATACAGAGAAAAGCCCAACAATCATATGACCCCCTATGAGCAAGCACTTTGGCGACAGTGGGAAGGAAAAACTCCCTTTTAACAGGAAGAAACCTCCGGCAGAACCAGGCTCAGGGAGGGGCGGCCATCTGCTGCGACCGGTTGGGGTGAGAGAAGGAAGACAGGATAAAAGACATGCTGTGGAAGAGAGACAGAGATTAATAACAGATATGATTCGATACAGAGAGGTCTATTAACACATAGTGAGTGAGAAAGGTGACTGGAAAGGAAAAACTCAATGCATCATGGGAATCCCCCGGCAGCCTACATCTATTGCAGCATAACTAAGGGAGGATTCAGGGTCACCTGGTCCAGCCCTAACTATATGCTTTAGCAAAAAGGAAAGTTTTAAGCCTAATCTTAAAAGTAGAGATAGTGTCTGTCTCCCGAATCCAAACTGGAAGCTGGTTCCACAGAAGAGGGGCCTGAAAACTGAAGGCTCTCCCTCCCATTCTACTTTTAAATACTCTAGGAACAACAAGTAGGCCTGCAGAGTGGGAGCGAAGTGCTCTAATAGGGTGATATGGTACTACAAGGTCATTAAGATAAGATGGGGCCTGATTATTTAAGACCTTGTATAAGTATTTGGTCACCTCAAACAAGGAAAATCCCTGGCTCTCACAGACCTGTAACGTCTTCTGTAAGAAGCTTTTCTGTCCCCCACTCGTTACCTGTATGAATGGCACCTGTTTGACCTCATCATCTGTATAAAAGACACCTGTCCACAGCCTCAACCAGTCAGACTCCAAACTCTGCCATGGCCAAGACCAAAGAGCTTTCGAAGGACACCAGGAAAAGAATTGTAGACCTGCACCAGACTGGGAAGAGTGAATCTACAATAGGCAAGCAGCTTGGTGTGAAAAAATCAACTGTGGGAGCAATCATCAGAAAATGGAAGACATACAAGACCACTGATAATCTCCCTCGATCTGGGGCTCCACGCAAGATCTCATCCCGTGGGGTCAAAATGATCATGAGAACGGTGAGCAAAGATCCCAGAACCACACGGGGGGACCTGGTGAATGACCTGCAGAGAGCTGGGACCAAAGTAACAAAGGTCACCATCAGTAACACATTACAAGGGCAGGGAATCAAATCCCGCAGTGCCAGACATGTTCCGCTGCTGAAGCCAGTGCATGTCCAGGCCCGTCTGAAGTTTGCCAGAGAGCACATGGATGATACAGCAGAGGATTGGGAGAATGTCATGTGGTCAGATGAAACCAAAGTAGAACTTTTTGGTATAAACTCAACTCGTCGTGTTTGGAGGAAGAAGAATACTGAGTTGCATCCCAAGAACACCATACCTACTGTGAAGCATGGGGGTGGAAACATCATGCTATGGGGCTGTTTTTCTGCCAAGGGGACAGGACGACTGATCCGTGTTAAGGACAGAATGAATGGGGCCAAGTATCGTGAGATTTTGAGCCAAAACCTCCTTCCATCAGTGAGAACTTTGAAGATGAAACGAGGCTGGGTCTTCCAACAAGATAATTATCCAAAACACACCGCCCGGGCAACAAAGGAGTGGCTCCGTAAGAAGCATTTGAAAGTCCTGGAGTGGCCTAGCCAGTCTCCAGACCTCAACCCCATAGAAAATCTGTGGCGGGAGTTGAAAGTCCGTGTTGCTCTGCGACAGCCCCAAAACATCACTGCTCTTGAGAAGATCTGCATGGAGGAATGGGCCAAAATACCAGCTACTGTGTGTGCAAACCTGGTAAAGACCTATAGTAAACGTTTGACCTCTGTTATTGCCAACAAAGGTTATGTTACAAAGTATTGAGTTGTATTTTTGTTATTGACCAAATACTTATTTTCCACCCTGATTTACGAATAAATTCTTTACAAATCCTACCATGTGAATTCATGGATTTTTTTTTCACATTCTGTCTCTCACAGTTGAAGTGTACCTCTGGTGCAAATTACTGACCTCTGTCATCATTTTAAGTGGGGGAACTTGCACAATCGGTGGCTGACTAAATACTTTTTTGCCCCACTGTATAAGAGCAGAAATATTGGCAGTTTGCAGGTCTGGAGAATTTATGTGTATGTGAACACTAGGAGGAAGGAGAAAAGACATCAGCAAACTTCCTTGAATAAAAAAGGAGTTGTTACTGCCCTTCAGACTGGAAAGGGTTAAAGAGGTCATGAAACACTAAACATATAAAGGCTCATTTACATCATGTAACCCTGCTCTCAAAAACTGACATAGCTGGAACACCGTCTGTGAAGTTGGATTCAAGAAATAAGTTCTTGGTGTCCGGGGCTGGGCGCTCAGGTATGTACCAGCTCACTCCCGGTGACTACTTGGCGGGGCCTGGCGCCTGTTGCTCGGTCAGGCCTCTTCCAGGGCAAAGGGGGCCTTCGGGCCTCCGGCCTCTGGGCCTGCGGCTCGGTTCACTATGTCACAGCTGGCTGCCGGCAGAGCCGGCAGGCACGCCATTGCAGCCCCCTCTGGCTTCTGCTCCGTGGCTACTGGGTGACCCCTCATCTGGGGTTTTCCTCAGCTCTTCCCAGGAGGGTGGCACGGATGCCCCTCCGGTGGTCCTCCTTGGGCTCTCGCACTCTGGGGCCTCTGGATGTCTGGAGCCTGGATCTCCTCCATGCCTGCTTCATGCCCGGGGGGGACAGGGCTATGGCTCTCTACATCCTCTAGCAGATCGTTACATGGGGAAACCTTTTGAATACAAGCGCGCTGATCCACACAGGTGTGCATACGGGTGTTCACTGTTCATAGACATAAACTACACCTTTACTGGCTGCTATTTCCAAGCACATTGTGCGCTGTCGGTCCTGCTTGCTGCACAACAATATTCAATATTTAGTATTTACTGCTGTTTACAGTTAGCTAGATTAACGCGATGGTGTTGTGTTTAGTATGTTGCTCTGTTTTTTTGCTTGTTTTCTCTTCTTTTTCTCTCAACAGGTGATCCAGGAGATTTTTTTCTTCTCTTCTTTCTCTTTTTAAGTGCCCCTTCTCACTGTTCCTCTTCCCTTCTGTTTTTCTTTTCCTTCATCTTTCTTTCTCCCTTTCCTATCCCTCAGTCAATATGGCAAGGCCTTGATGATCCATTTGGCAAAGTAAATCCATTGGGTATTCTTGTTGGTCTTCAGACAACAATTCTGATGGCTAAAGAACGAAATGGGACAGGCACAAAAAAAAGAAAAAAGAAATAAGTGCTTAAAGTTCGTTTTAAAAACATGACCACATGACGTCATGTGGTTGGTTGGTTGGTTGCGGCTAACAGCCTTACTGTAATTTATGTTAGCTAACTAGTGACAGAATTGCTAACTCTGGGCTGCCCCTGTCTGCAACAATGAGTTTTACATTAAGAAACTGTGGATATGCTTTCCACTTTCACTCTCTGTCCATTGCATCCCAACAGCACTATGTCTGTGGGAAAATAGGTTGAAGAGTGCGATAGGGTGGGGGAGCGGAGGCTCCGAGGTAGAGATGCCACAGTTTTCGGAGACCTTTTTGTTCCTCATATCATCTCACTGATTTGCTAAGGACATGCTGATGGATGTTAGGATTTCCAATCGTGTTCAGTAAGAGACCGTTATGTTTTTGGTGTAATAGGCAGGTAGTACCCTGTTATGTAGTAAACTGTTTGGTCGTATTGGGAAAAGAGAGAATATTTTATTGCATAAAATAACTGTGATCACATCAGGAGAACATCTGCTTTGCCTGCTGATTGTATAGCTCGATACACTCAGCCTGGTGAGGAAAAGCTGGAGAGTGGACTCCAGCTTGTTGGTCTTGTGAATCAAGCAGGCTTTAGTCTTTAGTGCAGCTAGCCAAACAACGTAGAGCCACTTACTGCTCAAGAGATTGACAATGAAAGTCGACAGTATATCCTTGGTTTCTTAACTCTTGTTGTACCCCCTTAGACTGGGTATTAGTTTCAGTCTTGTTATTTTCATGTTGAGTTCCTCTGAATTTTGTCACTAGTTAGCTAACATAAATTAATGTAAGTTTGTTAGCAACCAATACACCAAGCGCATGATGTCGCGTTCCCTACTGCAGAAGATGGCGCTAAACATGTTTTTAAACTTATTTCCTAAATCCAACACCACTAATGGTTTTCCAGCTATGTCCGTTTTTTAGAGCAGGACTCCATGATGTAAATGAGCCTTTATATTTTTAGTGTTTCATGTCCTCTTTAACACCATTTCCACATTCTTTGAAGTCTATCATTCTGCAGAGAAAAAGTGGGAAACATTCACCACTCAAGGCAATCTTTGCAGCGGATGTCTCAACTAATGCAAACCCAAGGTCTGACTCTGTAATGCTCAGAGAAACTGCAAAAACCCCAAGAGCTACATCTTAGACTCTGCGGGCCTCAGTTAGCATGTTAAATTCTCATGACAGCACAATTAGACAAAGTATGGCTTGTTTGGAAGTTTTGCCAGGGGAAAACCTCTTTCCTCTCAAAATAATCTGGCAGCACAGTTTATGTTTGCAAAGCTGCATCTGAACAAACCACAAGCCTTCCGGAACAATGTCCTTTGGAGAGATTAGACCAAAACGGAGATGTTTGATTATAACACACAGCACCGCATTTTGTAAAAACCAAACACAGCATGTCAGCACAAACTCCTCATAGCTGTCAATCACTGTGATGGAGGGAGGAGTGATGATTGAGGCTTATTATGGAGCCACAGGACCTGGGCACCTAGCAGTCATTGAGTCGACCACAAACTCCTCTGTACCCTAAAGTATTCTAAATGTGAGGTCATCTGTCTGACAACTAAAACAATAATTCCAGGCACATCAGCAAATATGAAAAAGACAAGAATCAAGACCTGAAATGCTGCCGTGGGATCTTAAGAGACCTGTGTATAAACCAGTGCTTAGAAATCTTAATTAACAGAAGCAATGCGGTAAAGAAGAGTGGGCCAAAATTCATTCAAAATGATGGGAGAAACTTAGAAATTCATTTAATTACTTCAAATACTTGCTGCTAAAGATGGTTAAACAAACTACTGAATTATATGGTGTACATAGAAACTTTCTTTTTCGCATGAATGTGTGTTTAGAAGTATTACATAAAGTATTTTCTCTTCTCTGAAAAACTGAAATTAGCTGTGCTAAGACCACAAACAAAACACCACACAGAGAAACTCAAAGCAGTGAGGACTACTGGTTCAGAGCAACATATCATTAATTATTCTGGTTAAGATCTGGCATGCACTTTTTTCAAAACAGATATTTATCTACAAAGTGAGCTGTTGCTTGACAGCTGGCAAGCTGGTTTACATTGTCTCGTTAAACAGTGAAGCTATTTGAGCGTGATACTGCAAAACATCACCACGTTAATATGTTTAGTAGCTTTACAGTTTACGTTTGGCAGCTCTATGTTTTTTGTTTAATGAATCCCATTTAAATGTGCCAATAAGTAAGTGGAAACATAAAACTTTAAAATTATTCACTTGAGAAACTAATTAAAATAGCTGCAAACGTTAGTTCGTATTCCATCCTTGGAAGTTTTAATGGTAAAACAATTGTTTTTAGGTCAGGATGGGGTTCTGGTTCCCATTATGCTGATTATGTTAGCGGTGCTGAAAAGATAAAATGAATGCAGCCCATGTAATGAAATAAACATGTTAGTCGCTTTTCTGGAGAAGTGGACCATCGGACAGCCCGCAGCCTGGCTACAAGGATGTTTGTTATTTGCCTTTTGCAAACATAACAAAGCACAGCTGATCAGCTCGGTTTACAACCACAGCGAAACCACGATTTAATTTTGAAGGGAATATAAAAAGGGGTGAAGAACAGCGACAGGGGAAGAAGACGTCTTATTTTGTATGTTTATACATACTAGTTGGCCATCTGGACAAATTAGATTATCTAAGCATTAAAGATTAGAGAAAGTGAACCAGCAACAGTTTGTTTAGAGAAATTTGATTTCAGTGGAAACACCCTCATAAACAAAAGACAAACGGTTTAGCTCTGTGAGGCCATTCTCATCAGGACACCAGTGATTGTGTTTGAGAGTGAAGCATGTCAACAGCATACAACTAGCAACTGCTAGTGTGCTCTGTCGGTGCACGTATTGGGAAAACGAGAGGGAACTGCCCATATCAGTTTTTGTTTACAGTGATGACAGGATGTGGCCCGAAAACTATGCTGTGTTTGTTTATAATATCCGAGTGACTTAGATTATAAATCCTACATGTTGTATGAATGTAAGCCAGCCCCCAAGTACAAAGTCCTCTGTGACACTACCGTGTCCTCTTACTGTGCTCAAAGACAAACCAAAGCATCACTCTCACACTGAAAGTTTTATATCATTTTGTTATGGTAAATAGCCTGCATTTGTATAGCGCTTTTCTAGTCCTTAAGGACCCCAAAGCGCTTTACACTACATTCAGTCATTCACCCATTCACACACTGGCGATGGCAAGCTACATTGCAGCCACAGCTGCCCTGGGGCGCACTGACAGAGGCGAGGCTGCCGGACACAGGCGCCACCGGGCCCTCTGACCACCACCAGTAGGCAAACATCCCAAGGGTTCCCCAGGGTTAGTATCTTGCCCAAGGATATTTGGCATGCAGCCAGGAGGCAGCCTGGGATCGAACCACCGACCTTCTGATTAGTGGCTGACCTGCTCTGCCACCTGAGCTACAGCCACCCAATGTGCCACATAACACACCGCTGATTATAAAAGACCAGCAAAAGTGGACGATCAGCCGCTTGATTTGTGAGATTGGGAGAGTCCTGCTGTTAGTAGAAGCCACAAGTATCCACTTCACTGAAGATGTTATTTGTAACACAAATCTGCTTTAAGAGCTCATAGTTTGTCAAATTCAGGGCTACTTGCTGACAACGGACTGCTCAGAATTACTCCATAGTGTGTGTGTGTAGTTGTTCCTATGTTTTTATTTGACCAAGCCTTTGCTATGCAGCCCATTGACTGGTACTCCAAGTGGATTCAACTAAAGTGAAATCAATTGAGAAGAAGTCTGTCGACTCACCACGGTCAGTGCCAAAAGTCTCTTTTTATAGTTTATAACAAATAAAATATAGCAATTAGTTCATTCTTCATTCAGAAATGATTACTAGAAACACATTATTAACACCAGGTTGGAACTCCTTTTGCCTTCAAAACTGCCTCAATTCTTCATGGAATAGATTCATCAAGGTGCTGGAAACATTCCTCAGGGATTTTAGTCCATATTAATATGATAGCCTGACACAGTTTCTGCACATCAGTGGTGCGAATCGCCTGCTTCACTACATTCCAAAGCAAATGTGCTCTATTGGATTGAGGCCTGTGACTGTGGAGGCCATTCGAGTACAGTGAACTCATTGTCATGTTCAAGAAACCTTTTTGAGATGATTCGAGTGTTGGGATGGGATATGATGGGACACCAAATCTGAGCTTACTGTTTGAATTTTGTTGCATTATTATTGAAACCTGTCAATGGATTTCCAATCTTCCATTTTTATTTTTTGTGTGTTAATTGTCACATCTGGTGTGGTCTTCTACTGCTGTAGCCCATCTGCTTGTTCAGAGATGCTCATCTGCACACTTTAATGAATCATTATTTAAGTTCCTGCCTACTTGAACAACTCTGGCCATTTTCCTCTGACCTCTGGCATCAACAAGGCCTTTTCATCCAGAAAGCTGCTGCTCACTGGATATTTTCTTGCTTTCTGATCATTCCCTGTAAACTCTAAAGATGGTTGTGTAGAGAAATCCAAGCAGATCAGCAGTTTCTTCAGAGCATCAGCCATGTGACTGGCTGATTCAGTATTTCCATTATCAAGCGGTTGAGCAGGTGTGCCTAATGAAGTGGTTACAAAATCCTGTATGTTAGCCATATATTTAGGTTTTCAGTAGTATTGGCACCGTAGCACGATGGCTCCCTGCGGTTTGGGATGTGAGCGCTACAAATTAAACTGAAGCTTTACGTATACGGTACAAAACCTTCACGTATACGCGTGCAGATACAAACTTCACAGTGGGACCATAGGCGTGCTGTACATTTCTACACACGCACATTATGTTGGACATAGAGTGACTGTGGAGCGCTGCCAGCTGGAGGAATCAGAAGGTCCCGTGTAGATTAATGAGGAGACACAAACCAAGCATGTTTCTCATTGACTCTGTGGAGGAATTGCTCATCTTTGCTTCTCCTGGTTACTTGGAAACACGGAGGCCTAGGTATCTTGTTACTAATAGAAGAGTAATTACAGCGCTATTAGAGATTTACAATTTATACTTTCCAGTTTTGTTGTGTAATGTTGGCATTAAGCAACTGTCCAAGAATGCAGTTTCCTCTTTCCATAGGTAACTGATGGTAATGTCATTTTAAGAGCAGCTAGAGATTTAAAACATGAAGTTATTTTTCTGTTAAAAACATGCATTTAACTTCATCAGATTCTGCCAGACCAATGATATCACTCCATTTTAGTTGCTCATTACTGGAAACCTGACACATAAGTCTTGTTCCTAAGTCCTTGTGTGAAAAGCACATTGATTGTGAGTGCCATCTTCATCAACGTTGTCTCTGCAAAACATGGATTTGCTTTATTTTCTTCTAATGGTTAGAGCACAAAGATAGTTGGTATAGATCTCTATGAGAAAATGACCCTGTGCTCACCCTCTGTAAACACTTTTCTGCTCAGTTTATGATCTTCATTTCTAGTTTTGAGCATTGTTTTTTGCAAAATTTGCTCATTTGCTAAATTCTGGTCAGATTTAGAGTAAGTAAGTAAAATAAGCAGAGTGTGGTTACTTTGTGATTGATAAGTCACAATTGTTGCTGTGTGCTCTGCTTTTCTCAGCTTCACCCCTCACTGAAGACATCTGTTTTCAAAACACCAAGATAGAAATTTGCCTTCACGAAGCAGTGAAGGATCACATCACAGAGGCTAGAAGTCAATCTTTCATGCACTCTGGAAAGCCCAGATTAATTTTCTTGCTTCAAATGTATGCATATCTTATAATAAATGGCCTGGAAAGGACACATCCTCCACTCTAGGCCTAGAGAATCTATGAAGATTATATAGGTTCTAGTAGAAAAAAGAATATGAAATACCTGTTTTTCCTATATTTCAAGTGCTGTAGTACATGAAATACCTGCGATTTTCTTTCTTTCTTTTGATTAGCAGTACATATATAATGATTCAAACTATGACCAGATGGCATATGTTACCTGAATTGGTACTGTTAGCATTTTTTTAAGGCAAAGGTGCCCACTGAAAATGAAGTAAACTTATATTTTCAGCATTTCTTGCAGCTGCTGGGGCCTCTTTCAGCTCATTGACTTCGTAACTTCAAGATTTGTGTTACTTAGCTTTTATCCAAGTGGCATAAATTCCTTCTTTGTGGTGAGACCTTTGTATAACTGCTTTTTTCACCAGTTTGATCCTCATTTACTGTGAGAGCATACAGTATGCCCAGACAAGCAGAAAGATAATAAACTTAGCAAAACTACTTGAGTCCTCGTTTTTGAGCTTGTGCAGGAGAAAGCACCCCGCTGACCCGGTCTCCATTACCTGGTAGAGTAGTGGCAGCTGTATAAGAGGCTGTTAAAGACATGACTACTCTCATCAATCTGATTTGCACTTCTGGGATGACTATAGGGGGGGAAAGGCCTGTCTTACCATTACCTAGAGAGTAATCTAAAAGGTATTACTGCTTAAAAATCCAATTGATTTAAGATTCTTTTTTCTATATGTGTGTGAGCACAGAAAAATATCAGCCAAGGCAAACAGAAATGCATCAAAGTATGCTTTAAATATCCCACAGATGTCCTACTTTAGCCTTACTCCTCATGTTTCTCTGAGCGTTTATAAAGTAGTAGGTAGGTAAAGCATCAGGGCCTATAACTTGATGTAAATGGAGAAGGTGTTTACAGCTACGAAGAGACAAAATAAATGTTCTAAAGGAAACTTAAACTCAGCTTCTGGCAGTGTTACACGCATTCCTTCAACAAAGAAGTCCTTTTATAATTTTATAGTCAGGATCATGAACAGTATGACTGTGTGTGATGTTCGTGTATATACTGATAGTCTTCAGAATGATTTAAAACTAAGAGCTTGACATCATGTCATAAATGTTAAAACCTCAACCGCTATTAAAAAAATGTAAAAGGGTTGCACAATTATACAATTATTGATTATTGAGTTTATGTAATGCAGAAATGGTTGTGTTTGAGCTAGCAAAGCTAAGTGAAAAACTAACATCACCCCCACTGCTCATACAGAGAACTTCTGTAAAGGCAGAAGATTTGTCAGTTTGCTGGTCTGGAGCTCTCAGGTGGGTGTTAGCGCAATGCCACAACCTTCCCATGAGTAGAAATTTAACTTCACACCTCAGTAAATGTATTAAATATGAAAGTCCGTGGCAACCTATTGGGTTGGGCAAAGGTTATCCCAACTGTCAATCTGATTCATAACAGGGCTGATTCATTGGGTTTGTAAAGTGAACAAACCACAAGACATTTGGAATAATGTCATTTGTGGAGATGTTGGTCATAATGGACAGTGCCACATGTAGAAAAAACAAACGCAGTATATCAGAACAAAAACCTCACACGAGGAAGTATGAGATGGCCATTTTTATTTTGTCACCTTATATTTCCTTGTGTCCTCTCTCTCCTTTGGTTACTGGGAAATTGTTCCCCAAACAGGAAGCATAAGCAGGGACCTTGGTCCATAAGCACAATTTCTCCCCATATTCATGCTACATATGGAACTAGTCACGCTTCTGACCTGATGTGCTGCTTTGGGGGTGCTGGAAAGTCTGGATGACTCCCTGCCCTGTGCATACTGGTTTTTGCCTTCAGTGTTTTTGTTTTGTTTTTTCCATCCAGGGCTACTGTCCATCTAAATTGTAGAGCATGTACTCCTGTTATAGAGTTATCATTTGTAGAAGGAAGATTATGTTTCTTTCTTCTAAACCTTATGGTGTAGTTTAAGGGAAAATGGCCATTTCACTTCTTCACTCCTCAGAGAAGCGAGTTTTGTGTAATGGTGTGTGCTAATTTTAAAGGGCGTGCAAATTATAATGTCACACTGTCTGTCTTCCCACAGTTTGCTTCCCTCCTCTCTTTGTCTCTCCTATTATTGGAATACTGTCACGGAAACGCACACTCTGCTGTAATATAATGCTGTAGTTTGATCCAGACCTCCCATTCATTTGTTTAGCTATAAAGGTCTATGAAGTTGATACATGTTTACATATTTGTTCACCCCTTCACTCTTTTCCAGTAACTATGGCTGCTGGCTTGACTCGTGCATGTATGTGTGTATGTGTGTGTATGTATGTGTGTGTGTGTGTTCTTCTCATCGCTGAATTACACAACTCTTTCCACCCTGGGGCCTGAGAACTAGTCTGATGTGACCTGATGATTTTATTGCAGCAGCAGTCTATTTTGACTCTTTCTCTCTAGCTCTCTCCCTCACACACACACTCAAACACACACACACACACTACTTTCCCTCTGTCTCTCACTTCCCCCTCTAATTTTTTTTCTACCTCCACATCTGTTAATCTGCTCAGGGAATAGCAGCACAGTTTTCCAAACCTCTGTGCATTTACGTGTCATGCAATTCATCATTGGTAAGTCTTGGATGAGCACAAGTTCTGAGAAAGTCAGACTTCAACCCAGAAAAGGACCCTGAACTCAAATCAGATTATGGTTTGCTCATCCAGCCAGTAGCCGAGAACTTGAAATAGGTTTATTGCAGGTTTGGGCTTGAGGTGGTCAGCTTTCCTCTAAGAGAAGCAAACAATGTTCTTATCTACACCTTCAAACATAAAAGATGAAAGTCCAGGCTCAGCAGAATCCAGATACATCAGTGTTTTTTACAGTGATTTTCGAAAGACTTACCCAATTACAATGAAGAAGCCACAAGATATATTATTACCTGTGAAGTTTCTTGTGTTGGATCCATTCAGCTAGTGAACCAATGAAAGACTAGTATTTGTTGTTGTTACCAGGCTGCTGCTCATATTGTCGATGGCAACAAATTCAACTGTGGTTCATTACCAAGTCTTTCACTGAAGTAAACGCTTTAGTGTATTTCCTTCATGTGTTTCAGTGTCTGACTGTGCTCAACAATGTGGCTCGCCACTACGTGGCCCTAAACGAGCCCTTGCCTGAATAAGAAGACCCAAGCAAAGGTGCCGCCTCTGTTAGGAAAGGCCTTATCGTGGCTAACTCCTCAGCCCATTCCATTAAACTGACATGAGAAAAAGATACTCGGATATTTTACTCTTCCTGGGAGTCCGCTGGTTCACTGGTTCTATCCACACACATAAAGAAGTCAAAGAGGTAATCCAGTTGCAGAGCTTTTAATGTACATGTAGCATTTATGTATACTGAAGCAATAAGAGCCCTGATTTTTGTGATCCTGAATTTTTTTTCACAGGGCCAAACTGCGGACTTGTACACAAGTAAGTAACATGTCGTCTGCTGGCTTTCGTTGATGGTTGAAAGTCACTCATGCATGGGGCACAGCCGCTCTGTACCAGTAATGTGTGTTGTTGGTACAGGGCTGTCTGTAAACCCATTAAAGCCTCGACCCCTGTTTTTAGACCTTGTCATGCCCTCTGGTCTTTGTGTTTCCATCAATGTGCTTCATTTCTGATTAATTGTGACAGGGAACAATAATGGGCACGTAGAGAAACGGAATTCTTTCTGGCTACTTGTCAGTCCGTATTAGCTCAACCAACAACCCCTCCAATCGGTGTAACCCATTAGCAGAGCTGACATAAAAATATAAGCAACCTCTGATCACCCAGTCTTTAGACAAGCAACTAAACATTTGGTAATGAGCCATCAATAACACCAACTTTTGGGTAAGAATTGCACAAGATCTGCCTGTTGTTCTTTTTCATTCATTTTACTCTATAGTGTGTCTGATATGCCAGTTACTAATGCTAATACAATCTTAAATGTTTACGTGTACATTTCCCACTTTATAATTGTGTCTTCAAAATTGTAATTAATAGTATAGTAAAGTAGTAGTAAAGTAAGTTAACTTTAACTTTTTAATAAATCATTATCAAACTCTTACAGATGACAAAGTAAGAACAGCCAGAGTCATGCAGCCACTGGAGAAGCCTGTGTGGGGACTATGCACATACACAGCACTGAAGTAATATCAAGTAATTATTAGTATTATTAGTAACAATTTCTATCATATGTCTTTTAAAGAGCCTATTTCCACTGTAATAATCTTCTGAGCTTTATCAGCAAATTTAAAACTGTGTTGACATGGCCACATAAGTAAATAGTGAGTGTGAATGACCCAAGATAATTACCCTAATGTACAGTGCTGCTCAAAAGACTTTCATATCATTTTTTAAATTTGTCTCGAGCAGAGCTAAAGTTCCCCAACATTTTTTAAGGTCTTTCAATTATTTTCTTTGGACATTTGCTGCTTTTACACCTTTTTCCCTTGTTTGTTTGTCAAGGTATTTAACACTGACCTGTGAGTCATTAGAGTATTTAAAAAAATCACCTAACTCAAGGAATGAACCAGTTTGTGTCTACACACCACACACAACTTAGAAAAGAACAATTTTTAAAATGTATCTATAGGTTTCGTTATTAGCATTGTGTTGCAAACACATGGAATTTGTTCTCATTTCTCTTTAACTGAATCTAAAAAAAAAAGATAGCACCGCTTGACTGGCATAAATAGTATTTTTGCACTAACCAGCTGATTAACAAAAAGTTATTTGCTGAAAACCTGACATTTCTCAGTAAGGTGTGCAGCATGTTCTTAAAAACAATTAAAGAAACTCAGCAAGTGGAGATAAAAAGAAAAAGTTGGCCTTAAAAAAAACTATCACAGATGACAGTATCTGAAAATCATGTCCTTGAGAAATAGGAAAAAATGGAAGGATGGCTATCAAGAAGCCATTCCAAGAGAAGGAAAATATGGAGAAAAAGCTAAGATATGACACATTACACAAGAACTTGACTGGAAATCAGTGGCAGCAGGTCTGATTAAATTTGCAATCAATATATATCGAGCAGGTCGAGGTTTAACAATGAGTTTCTACAGTCATCTGTAAAACATGGAGAGGCTCTGTCATGGTTTGGAACTGCAGACAGTTTCAGACAGTGGTGTTGGCGATCATGTCAAAATTGATGGAATTATGAACACAAAAAAGTACCATAAGATTTTGATCCAGCATGTTACACCACCTGCAAAGTATCAGATTGGTAGCGGCTTTGTTACCTGGATAGAAAGGGCACCCAAATGAACACTATCAGTCCTGGATTGACCTTCCCAGAACTTGGATGTTAATAATAATTGAAGCAGTGGGATCATCTTGACAGAGAACAAGAAGCCAAGGCAGCCAACATCCAAAGAAGAGCTTTGAATGTCTTTCAAGTAGTCTGGAGAAATATTCCTGAAGACTCCTTAAAGAAATGACAAGAAAGCTTGACTAAGAGAGCTCAGGCTGTGTTGAATAAAAAAGGGTTTTATATCAAATAAAGACTTTAAGTTTGCTTGTTTTTGTGTGTTTCGATACCTAGTTGCACCTATGTCCTATTTTCCTAGTAAGCTACAAAGAAATAAGGGGGTGGCGTGTGACTTTTACACAGTACTGCAAGTAATAGCATGAGCTTAGGCACCGCTGTAAAAACTGTCTGGCTCTACTACTGAAAGCAAGTATCAAACTCGTCGGAGAACACATACCTAGGCGGTACTGAATGTAATATGCCTTTTTTTCAGTTTTTTTGCTTGATTTATGCTATCCATTTTATGAAAAACAAGAAAATAAAGAGATGCCTGTGCAGTAATACGCTCTTAAAATAAGAGTAATTGCTTTTTGCCTGGGAAAGCTGTTAAGCAGTAACCCCTGAGAAACTTGAATTTATCACTCTGGTTTAAAAAAAAAAAAAGGCTGTGCATGCGCCTGCAGGAAACAGGTGGGGTTGGTGAGATTCAAGAGAGAAAAATTATGTTTGCATGGAACCAAAACATTATGTGAAAATAGCATTTTAAATGGCATTTCAATAAGGCAGACAAGAACAGTTCATACATTCATCATCTCCTAATTTGGAGTTAAATGTTTGCACAGATTTGAACGTTACGCTTTAAGAAGGGGCTCATAGACTTTTGCATGATGTCTTTTTAATAACAATCATTTTATCAAACAACATGACTGCCAAAAAAACCAAACGAAAAAACAACAACATGATGTAAATGTCACCTAAAAGCTAGATGACTCCGATTGGGCAAATGTCAAACAGTACAGGGATTCAGAAATGAGTCGGAGAAAATGAGGTCTAACTGTACATCAGGCCACTGTCATGTTATAACTTTTCCTCCACTCCCTCTTCATTTCTGTTCCATTAGGACTTCACACTGTAAGAGAGCACCAAAACAAACAGAGACAGAGCAAAAGGGAATGAAAGACTGCAATGTTTTGGGAAGCCCAGACTGCACATGTAAATTCCTTGTCAGCGGGCTGGAGTGAAGGGTGACAGGAGACAAAAGAAATAGAAGAAAACAGCTGCACTAAAAAAATGGCCTTTAGTCAGACAAATAAGGGGATTCCACATAACAGGTTAAACTCCTATATGGACAATAATGTTGCATATTCTTTCTAAATCACAAAGGAAATGTAACAGTACCCAAAGTTTAATATAAAACTGTTACACGTCAATCTTCTTCCCAGTTAGTGAAACAATCACTATACGACAAGTTGCATAACAGACTAAATCTGCTATTAATGTAAAAGAAGTCTCATAAAAACCTGTTGCATAACACGTGTTCTTTTCCAGTATATTCTTTGATGTCCCAAAAATAATGTGAACCTGTTAAAGATGAAAACTTCCAGTGAATGGCAGTGTGCTCGTGGCTAGTTTCCATCACAGTTCTTCCCTTCCATACAGGTCCCCTCTTCTTCTTCTTCTTCTTCCATTCGTTTTAATAGATTCACCGAGAAAAAAATAATAAAAACGAGACCATTGCTGCTGGCTGGCCAAAAAAAGAAAAGCTTGGCTCAACCTTCTTTGTTCATTGACTTTCCATTGCAAATCCAGCAGGCATTCTCTCTCAGCTCTCCTTTTCCCTGACCACAGCTATGGCTTTGGATACAGCAGCAAGTCTGTCCTTTCTCCTTTTGTGTTTGAAGATAATGCCCACTGTTTGAAGTGAAGGGAATTTAAGGCAAGTTTAAGGGAAAATTGGGCCTGAAAGAAGAGACCTGTCTATATTTGTGACGACTAACAATGTAAAATCAAGGCTAGATTCAAGAAAGAGTTACACAAAAATACTACAACGTAGCCCTCTTTGAGTAATTATCAATGAAGCAGCTATAGTTAGTTTTTCTGGTGTTTTTATTTTAATTTCTTTCATTTTGTCACAAATAGGTGCCCGTGTCAATCTAGCCTCTAAAGTATGTTGTCCATCCTCACAAATATAGGGGGAAATATTTTAAGCTCAAGTCTTATTTGGGACTATTTTTTTAGTTAGATTCAAATTAAACTACTTTACTTGTCAACCAGAACCAATTGAGGGAAACAATAAAAATTAGTATCAAAATATCAAGTTTGTTTGTTTTGGGTTTTTTTGTTTTTTGAGAAAATCTGCATCGTTAAAAATGTGCCACCTCCTGAGTGGTCTTCAAATCTAAGCCATGAGGGCACAGTTTAAGTATTTGTCACAGCTAAAAGTCCAAAAGTCATGCATGGGTTTGGTCTGTACCGAGTAAAATCCTGCCACACTGCCTCACATTCATGTCCTCTCAGCTACACTTGCAAGACTTGACAATCATGTTGGAGAGCTGCTCCACTTTAGGTGTCCGTCCAGAGTAGTAGAGTATAGTGAGGGGTTCCAGATCTTGGGGGACACAGCAGGGGGAGGCGGATGCCTCTGGATTCAGAGTGTTGTAGAGGCTCAGCAGCTATTGAATAGGACATAGAAATTAAATAATTATAAAATTCACATTTGTTTTGTGTACCGTGTATCTCTGCTGTCTCTTCCTATGTGATATTACATGGCAGAGACACGGCACACAAAGACTTCTGCGCAGAAATCCATGAGAGAAAGTAGTAACAGCAAAGAGCCTTTGCCCCTCTACCAGAGAGCCAAACATCTGGTTTTTTACAGCCAAACTGGAGAAATATACACTCACTAGCCACTTCATTAGGTACACCTGTTCAACTGCTCATTGACGCCAATATCTAATCAGCCAAACACATGGCGGCAACTCAGTGCATTCAGTCATGTAAACATGGTGACAATGACCTCCTGCTCAAGTTCAAACTGAGCATCAGAATGGGGGGGAAAAAGGGTGATTTAAGTAACAGTGAACGTGGCATGTTTGTTGGTGCCAGACAGGCTAGTCTGAGTATTTCAGAATGTGCTGGCCGGCAGGGATTTTCCCACCAAACCATTTCTAGGACAATTTTAAAACAATAGTCTGAAAAAGGGAAAAAGAGAAAATAACCAACCCTGGGCAAATATCAGTATGAAAGATGAACATAGCTACTGTGACATCACCCAGTGGTTGTGAAGTCCTGTTCTGAAGCCTCGTGATGAGGGTTTCCCATGTCGCCACCTTGGTTGCAAAAACTGGACATGACGAGGCTGGGCAGGTCTGACCGGGAAACCAAACGCTTACCGCCTAACAACTTGTGACTGACATCTCGTAAGCCGATGTCTTTGTGGTTTCATAGTATGCATATGGTGCATGAAACATGGTATGATGTACACAGGCAAAAAACGATAACAATATGAAAAAAGAGTGACTGTAGAGTGACCTACAAGCTTAGCAGAAAAGTGACTATGGAAGTCACGACAGAAAGCTGTTTTCCCATAGACATCTATAGGGCCAGAAGTCTTTTTGCAACCACAACTATTGCCATCTGGTGACGTTCAGATAGAATGCACGTTTAAGACACTTCTGCATTGATGGAGTTTTCCGACCCACAAGGTACGTCCATGTTTTATACATGAACAACGCAAAAAAGCAAAAACACTTTGTTTCTATCAGACATCTGTGGAGAATGGCCAGACTGCTTTGAGCTGATAGGAAGGCAGCAGCAATTCAATTCACTTGTTACAACCAAGGTATCTCTCAACATGACAATAAGGTCACTGTACTCTAATGGCTTCCACAGTCACCAGGTCTTAATCCAATAAACCAACTTTGGGATGTGGTGGAATGGAAAATCCACATCATGGATGTGCAGGCGATAAATCTGCAGCAACTGCGTGATGCTGTCATGTCAATATCCACCCAAATCTCAGAGGAAGGTTTCCAGCTCCTTGTTGAATCAGAACTGTGTGCAACCTGATAATAGCAAGGTATAGCTAATGAAGTAGCCCGTGAGTGTATAAACCATACCTTGTTTACTACTGATGCAAGTGCACAGATGAGGTTCATGACACACACACACACACACAAAAAAAACCCACCATAAAAAATCATGAAAGGAACCAATTTCTGGCTAACATAGCTGTAGCTCTTTTCCTTTCCCCTAAAGTCAACTTTCTTTTGACTGGATGCCCCAGCAGGTGGGGATTCATTCAGTTTACATATCAAATAAAGAATATAGCTCTTTCCCCATGTTTAAATACAGGGCTCGGTCTTGTTAACACAAAACAGCTGCCTGGAGATTCAGTGGCAAAGTGGCTAGAGTTTCTGCTAGAAGAGTTACTGCCCAAGGCATTTTTATTTTAATCAATGCAATACCTATACTCTGACTGTGAAAGATAGCTTTCAGATATATTTATCAGATATATTGATTTGTGATCAAATGGACAAGTTTTTTATATTTTGTGTACATTTTTTTACACTGTAATTTAAAATACCATGTATAGTTGTAGTGAATATACATATAAAACATTAACATTTATGACGCATTTTTTTCTGCAATCTACGATATACTTAAAGGTATTTTTGTTTCTGCTGCTGTAAATTCTACTGTGCAAAACTCCTTCAGCAAAATCCCACTTACCGAGCTGTGCGTTGTGTCTGAGCTCCTCAGGTAAGGGCATGGCCCAGAGCAGTAGTTGGCATCGTAACCACTGGGCTCGTGGATCCACTTCCAGTCCAAATCACGGCGGAAATCAATGTGCAGCCGGCGAACGCAGCAGCTCTCCTCCGTGTTTCTGTGATGAGGAGGAACAACAAAAACATAGTCAGTCTCAAGAAATGTTTTCAGTGGAACATTTAGGTTCTCTTAATATTTCATTGTTGTATCAAATATTTAAGCTCCTGCACATGAAAGTACCGTTAAAACGTGACAGCACTAAGAATAGATTTCTCAAGGACTAGCTAAAACTGGCGTGAATCCCCTTACGAGAAACAGTAGTTTGTGTCCAGCGCTCTCTTGCGTCGGCGTGTTGACTGAGTGTCCAGGCGGTGGGGCGGGATCATCATGAGGATGAGATGAGGGAGATTCTGTTCCATTTTCCTCTTCAAGTGATCCAGATCCAAGCGACTGTGCTCCTCCTCTTCATCAATACCTTGATTATAAACATGATCGAAATGCACCGTGAACAACTATTAACAACTGTGGAAAAAAATCCATCCTTTTTTATTTGAGAAACACCTTAAGTATAATTCACCATAATATAAGAGCACTTGAACTGTATTGCAATTCCTCAAATTGAAGCATCTATGCTTAAAGATTATTTCTATGTAAATAACCTTGGATTATTTACCACAATAAAGATGTGATTTGGTTATTACGAAGATTACATTTTCTTTCTTTCTTCCTGTTAGAAGGGAGTTTTTCCTTCCCACTGTCGCCAAAGCGCTTGCTAATCAGGGGTTATATGATTTAGGGGGTTTTCTGTGTTTCCTTTGTGCTATTGTAGGGTCTTTGCCTTGAGGCAACTGTTGGTGATTTGGCACTGTATAAATAAAGGTGGATTGAATTCAATGAAATGTTGCCATGCAAATGTATTGCAGGAATGGTAAGAAATCACACAGAGCATAAAACATGACTTGCACAAACCCCTAGTAGCTATGTCCATCCTATATACTGTTCTTTTGTTTGTTAGTTTGTTTGTTTGTTGTTGTTTTTGTGCGTGTGTGTGTGTGTGTGTGTGTGTGGGGGGGGGGGGGGGGGGGGGGGGTAAAAACTGATGTGACAAAATCTCACTGTAGCTCACCTTTAAACTTGACCTCCAGGACCTCACTTTCCTTGTCAATGATGTCGCCATTTGGGCTGAAGGTGTGGCATGGACAGTGGACACTAATTTCCAAACCCATATTAGATCCTGCAATTAAAAAAAAGGCAAGCTTTCATTAACCTTAATGGTAATCCTTTATTATTCCTAATGATAACACTTTTGAGTTATTATGAAATGAGGAAATATGGAGCTCTCAGGCTCACCTCTCTTCATCAGCCACTCCCGCACTGTTTCGGTCACATCAAAGGAAATCCATTCTGCGGTACCTTTGGTCAGCACATTTTTGGCTCCAATGAAGCGCTGCTTTCTAATGTGTTCATTTCGCCTCACGATCTGTGAAGCAATAATAAATAGTTGTTCTGAAGCCTTTTTTCTCAACAGTTTTAGTTGTTCTTGTTCTGATTGTTCAATAATAGTTTTGAATCATGTGAGGAAAGAGTGCATTCAATATATTAATAAACTATGAATACAGAAAAAGTAAATCAGATGACTCTTGCAGCTCTTTGAGACTACACTGAGGCTATGTCGACATGTACATGGGTATTATTTAAAATGGGAGTTTTTCGTTTTTGCCTTGAAATATCACTTTTCACGTGAAAATGCAAAAAACAATGTCCAGGGCTGTCAAAAGCATGGGTGGCACTACAGCATAACTCTAACAATACAGAAATGTTGACCAATCAGAAGCTGACAAACAATGAAGCTGCACACACAAAACTGACACTCACACATTTGACTTTCCTCATTCATTTCCCTGCCTAGATTTAAATCTTCACCCTGGAAGGGGTTTTTCAAAAGCTCCAATTTCAGTGACCGTAAAATGACAGTAAAATGCCATTTATGTGTTGGAAAAGGCTAAAAGCTATAGAAAAGCTACATTTATCAAAATACGTGTGTGCACGTAGACGGACTGCAGGCAAGGGGTGTTTTTAAGCTAAATGCAAATTCCCACCTTTTGCATAATAAGTCATATCATGTCATAACTGTTCAAATGATGAAGACGGTTTGAAGTGGCAAAAGACAAAGATGACAAAACATGCATTTCTTACATCAGCCAGACTCAATATGCTAAAATTTAATGGTGCTATAGCTTAAACAAAAGATGTATTTTTAATCAACAAAAGGCCAACTCTGCTATTATAACAGCTGCCACAGTTACTTTTAGTTAAATTCCCCATTAATGCTGCTTTTCGCAGTGTTCCAGTAGATTGTATCATTGCATTTGATAAAATCAGACTAAACCTTGTCTTTCCATTTTTGTTGGCTTGTATTTATTTCTTTATAACTAAAGACGTGTGGGAATGTGCACAAGATCTATAAATTTACATTTTACTATTTCTGTTATTATTTACTTAACTTTTGGCAAGGTTGCCACAGGTCCCTGGTTTTTCTGTGGAATTTGGCTATTTGGCTGGAACATGCTATAAATACCTCCTCTGTCACCAGAGCAGGATGCAAAAGAGCTTTTTTCTAACCGCTATTAAGTCGCTGAACAAGTTATGACCTGTTTATTTATTTATTATTAATTTTATTGACAGACATTCTTTTTTTTTTTGTATTTTGCACAGATCTAAACTATTCTTCTTTTCTTGTGACCTTCTAATCTAGAGCTTTTTTTCCATAGGTTTTTCACACACTTTTTACTTGTTAATCTGTGGTGGTGTGACAATAAAGTTTAATCTGAATCCATTTTGGAGGTGTTTTTCGGTCAGTGGGTTGGGCAGATCTATTTTTATGAAAATAAAAAGCCAGATTTTAAACAAAATCATTTCTTTCCACCAAAATCTTACAAAACCGACCACAGAACACAGCATACATGTAAATACCAACATGCCTGCACACACACCAGATTGCTATGATGCTTTTAACTGCCAAGATTAATACCAACTCTGGGTACTATGTTAATAGTATATTTTTCTGTCATTTAATTATGTATCGGTTACTTTGGTGTAGCATTGGGGAGGTCCTTATCAGCAGGAAAAGCTGTAAAAGTTAAGAAGCTACAGTTAAAATATACCCCCTTTTTCACAGTTTCCAAAAACAAAGAGTGGACCGAATTGGAGTCTTTTCTGGGCCAACTCTGGTCCCCGGGCCACATGTTTGACACCCCTATCTTAGATCCTTATAACAGAATATTGCATTGAGGACATTAACTACAATATTCAGTATTAGAGATCTACACATACCTATAATTAAGATCATTATAGACATTTGTAGATGTCTACTACTTGTTCTTCGATAACACTGTCTGTGGCTAACTCTCCCAGTTCTGCAAAGATCTTGCAGGCCTGCTGAACCTTTCAGTTGTTCATCTAGTTGTTACCTATGTGCCTAACTGCAATCGAGTTATAATTGTCTATTTTTTTGTTAGTTGGAGCCTGAAATAACAATAGAACTGACTAGCTATTTCAAGACCGGTTTCTCAACAGTTCAGAATTGTAGTGGTATTTTTCTTTTGTTTGTTTTTCCTTGTATACAAAGATTACATCCAGAAAAAGTATTTGCGGTCTGCCTTTTGTCTAGGTAGAAGGACAAGGAAACGGTACCTTTACGCACCTGGTAGAGCTCAATCCGCTGTTCATTCCTCTTGGCAGTCGAGTTTGGAACTCTCAGCGCTCGAAACTCTGCTCTGAACAGGTTGGTGGCGTTCCTCTCCATGGCGGAGATGTTAAAACGGAAAACCTTAGAAGTAATGCCTTTTGGGCAGTAAGACAGATCGTCTGGAACAAATAGAATAAAACAAATGTTTTGTGAGGGAGCATGCTTAGAAGCATTTTATGTCCGTAGATAGATAAGACAGATGGACCTTGTATAGGTAAAGATACACAGTTCAAATCCGATCTTGACCATAGTGGTTCTGTGGTGTCTGGCACTACATTTATCACAGTGAACGACTAGTGTTGCTGCCCACCTTAATCAGAACTTGTCAGTGTTTCTCTAACACATTTTGTCTATATTTGGTGGAAATGAAAATGTCGTCACTGAAATAGCATTATTTAGCTTAGTATGACCTCACCTATCTGGTATCAAAAACCTTCCTATCCTCAGTCCCACTGACAACTTTTTGGACCTGAACCCTTTCTGACCATGATGACTTCTCCACAGCCCAACCTCAGTCCTTGAGACATGCCAGACTCTGTATAAGTACCATGCTATAAAAGGAAATCTTTCCGATGCTTGTTGTCCACACTCTCAACACAGTAATTTGAATGACCTTAAGGCTGCTCTGTGAACCAACTCGAGGCCGTGGCAGGTGTAAATGAAGCAGAAGGCTGCCACAAGACTGACAAAGGTCAACGTATTACCTATGAACCCCATCAAAAAGCTAATGTATGTAAATGAGATAAAGAGCGTGATGTCACTGGCGCAGACTCAAATTTTAATTCCACAAAGTCAGCCTCCAAGCACTCTTATGCCTCATGCAGGGAGCACCATTGGCGCTGTGGCTTGTAATCACTGACAGTCTACTGTCTTAAAGGAGTAGTTTGATATTTTGTAAAACTTACATTCCCATTCACATTTGCTGTAGGTTACTTCAGAAACGTGACATCATTGCTATGAATTCCACCCAAAAAAAGGATGGCGCGAGCTAACAGCTAGTCACACGTCATTTCATTCTCAAAAAATAATAGGAGCTAATGTTGGCAGCTAGATGCAGTATTCTTGGCGTGTGGTAATACATGATGTCATTCACAAACATGTGCCTATTGTGGAATGATAATAAAATCTGTGGCCACCTTTAATGAATGACAGTACATTCTAAAGTGTAATCAAGGGTAAATAACACAGACCTCTAGAGCGTAATTGGATACAAACAAGTCATGTGATGTTGAAAAGAAAAAAAACTGATACGGTAGAGGTTTGGGAGTATAGTTAATGAATGCATTAACAGGGCCGGATACTGCACCACTGCTCAGTCTTGCTGCTATGTTTTCCAAGTACCCATTTGCATTTGAATTGAAAACAGTCCCTGTGGTCCAGAAAGCATTTTTTTCCCGTAGACCGCCATTATCAAAAGAGACATCTGTAAAACTGTTAAATACGATGGATCAAATTCATGGAGTCTTAGCCACAAAAGTGAGTTTTTATTTCTTGTCTATGGACTGCAGATTGTGGGAGAAACCAGTCAGTGGGCAGCTAATGGTGTAACCACAACAACAAAGCTTCACTAAGAGCTACAAAGTGTTCGAGTCACTTTAAGAGGGGTCACAGTGTTTCTACCCAACATTACACAAAACAGTCACTCAGTAAAATCTTACCAAGTCTTATCTGCACCTGAATCTAATCTAACTTTAACTGTAGCTTTATCGTGTCACAAAAGAGATTAGGGGTGCTTTGTAAAAGGTATCCTGGTGATGGGCGTGGCAGATCAAAAAGTGCTTCGTCTATATGTGTCGAGGGCAATGAAAGCTGATGTAATTTGTTTTTATTTTGAAAGATTTGTTGGAGAGTTTGACACATCATTTGAAAAAGTACTTTAAAGAAGCCGGGGATTTGTCTCCATCTGTTACATAGATTTTGAGTAAATACATTAAAAAAAAACTGCATTTTTCTGCAGGAGAAGACATGTTTTAAATTTGCTTGAGTTGTTGATGAACTGGGTTAAAACAGAGGTGACCTTACCCATTTGCTCCCATTGAGGTAAAACTTGTGTTTTGAGTTTTGTATGTCTTGTATGAAGAAGTAAACTGGATAAACATGGAGAATACATCGCTTTAAATGTTGTTTTAATCTAAAAGATGTTTGCGTTGCTTTTTCTTTTTTTTTTTTCCTGCAAAATTCAAAAGTGGACCTCAACCAATCTGAAAGTTCATCATCTTTCCTTCTCCATCATATGAAAATCACATTACCCACTCTCAGTTTAGGGGCTGAATGAATACAAGTGGATATACTGGGCATTGACAGAATGCATATTTCCAAGTATGAGATCACACTGGACATATTAAAAAAACACTGGCATACACATACAACCCTTGTATTTAAGATTTTGTCATCAATCGCCGTGTGTTATTCTGTTTAAACACCAGTGAACAGTACACCGTATATAAATCTTTGTCGTCACATTGTCGTACCTCGAGACCATCCGTGGCTCTCAAATCCAGCTACGAGTCCACCATCTCAAGGCGCCTATTTCCTGGTGTTTTTGTCAAAAACCATTTTGTGAGATTTGAAACAGAACATTGCTGAGGGAAAGTAGGTCTTTTGAGAAACACCTGTTGATTTCAAAGGGACTGTGATGCAATGGTCTTGGCTTTGCTCTAGACCATGAGGCCCGCTTCGCCTCTCGCACACGCACAGCAGTTATCCTATTCTGCTTTTTCGGTAATCCAGACTCAGTGGGACCACATGCCACTTGAATTTCCTTCAAGTGCTGACACATGTCCCTCCAGCACAGGTTTTCCAATTACAGTTTGTAGCTTTTTATTCTATAGAGGAGAAAGCCAAATATGGGTTTAACACATGTAGAGGAAATAATGTGAGCCTAAGCAGTCTTTATGTGTTATTTTAACAAATATTTCACATATAAATTTAAACTCATTTTAAGCCAAGTAATGACTTGTTACCTATACCTGCTGGCAATATGAGATACTGGCATAGTCTTTAGACTTAATTGGGTTTAGGGCTCAGCCTCACACACGGTTTAGTAAAGTTAAACCTGAGCTGTCCTGTATGTGATCTCATTCTCGTGGGCCACCCGCGAGCATAATTAACTAGCCAAGACGGCCAGTGGGGTCACTGCCATCTCAATAGGCAAGTGGGTGGCACCAGCATGAGGGCTACAGAAGAGCCAACTCCTCCCATGCAGAGAAACTCTAAAGCAGAAAAGAGTACTTCTATCCCAGCTAATGGGGAGGTCCTGCTGTCTAGCTTTTCCTGCTCATTTCTGATAACTTTTCCAACTCCTTCTTCTATAGGCATCCCCATCTGCCTGTGCAGATGTCCCTCTCATTTGAACCTGACTGGAAAGGAAATGGGAACATCTGGGATGGGAGACATGAACCATAGAGAGGGGAAAAAAACAAGGCGAATAAGAGCGGAGTCAGGAGTGGGAGGAGAGTGGCCTTCCTGGAACACAGGTTCAGACATAAAACAGGTTGGCGAGCACAAAAGAAATAAAGCACATCATTCACAAGGGCACTGCTTTCTGTTCGCCTTTTAGTTTTACAAAAATTCAGAGAAGAGTTTTATACAATTAAACATTAATCTGCCAAAGGGGAATTTGTTTTTTTATGTTTGAGATGATTATGTGACACTAACCAATTTCCAGCACAAACACTAAAAAGAGGATTTAGTCTGTAAAAGAGAGGACGGCTTGACTGGGGTTAAACGTGGAATATATATATATATATTATAATAAAAAATAATATAATAAAATTGAAAGAGTATTTTGCCAGCTAGAAATTTTATCAATCTAAAACTTTCAATGAAACGGAGTTATATAATTGCTGTTTTGAGTCTTGTGCCGCTGTGTTTAGGCGTACACTCTTCGTTTGATGCGTAATTACGCACTATGGACACGTTGGTGGCTGGCATAAGTTGGAGAAAGACAGCTTGGCTGTCTGAAAAAGTGCGATACTTACTGTTCTCCGGCGGTCCGTTGTCCATGTTGAATTTGTATATCTCTTTGGCATAGTACTCTGTCTCTGTGTTGTCCTGACCGCAACTCTGCTGCCGATCCCTCCCCAACTCCTCCAGTAGCTCCTTGGTGCTGTTATACAACGCTTGGATTTGATAGGGGATTTTACTCGGTCCAAGGGATTGTGGAGGACTAGTCAGCCGAAGTTTGCTCAAAATTTGACCCCGTATCGCCTCGACCCTCTTCCTTTTCACATGGTCAATATCCACAGTGGCACAAGTTGACAGGGATGAGCTCAAAGTTGCGCAGTTGAGGAGGATGACAAACAGTAAAGCTTTACCCAAATGCATCTTTCTCTCTGCATTTGTTCGCTCGATGGTTGAAATGTGTGGAGGACTACCAGGGTCCGTGTCAACTATCCGTCAAAATCACAGTCCTGTGACCTATGGTTCTTCTTGTGCTTCTCTAAACTTCCCTTGGAAACTAATGCTTAAAAACTCCTCGCTTGATTCGTTTTCTTGTCCCCTTCGCCTGCGGAAATCCAATTTTGTGTTCGCCCATTAGACACAACTCAATTCAAAGTCCCGAAAAAGACGCTCTCCCACATATATGAAATTGATCCGTAGAAACAAGCAATCTGGTCTTTTGCATACTTGTACTCACTCCAGCAGATTTATCCGGTGGCCTGGCACACTTCTCCTCTAAGTCTGTATCACTTAAATGTAGAGCCGCCTTATTGTCTCAGAGGAGGCAGACCGCAGGTTGTCCCGTTAACGAGGTATATGCGACTCTGAGCGGTCGGTATGGCCTCACATGAGCTTTATAGCGGTCGTTTCTGACGTTTTGATGGAGGAGGGTCCCCGGGAGCGCCCAAAACGTAAGCGGGCAGTGAATGCAACGCTCCAGTCATCAACTCTGACATAATAAGCAAGTTTCACGGGCAGGCCCATCAAACAGCAGGGACAATTTAAGCTCCAGCCCACATTTGTTTATTTACGAAGGTATTTGAAGTGGTGTTCAGGTTTGGTCTTGTGGTCCCCGTTTGTGTGAGTGTGAGTTCGCGTGTGTCTTTATAGTCGTACGTCGCTGTAAATTATAACTGTGTTGAAATCTCAGTTGGTGCATCTTCTGATTGTCTGCTGTCGTATGCCCCCTAGTGGCAAGTTGTACCACTTGCAATTGCCAATTTTGTTTCCCCATCAAATTGCTCAAAGAGCCTTACACTTGAAAAGGATGTGATACTGTGTGTTGTTTATTGTCCAGATACAAAAGTTTGGTGTTATGTCTTTCCCTCTAAACAGCCCCGTAGGAAAGTTGTGGTAGCAGCTTTAACAATGGCAATAAACAGAGGTCACAAAGTTTACACATAAAAAAAAAACACAAAGATAACAAGTGATAATTCACTGTTGGGTATTTTTGTATGTGTTTGTTTTGCTCTGTTGTCTGATGTTGGAGTCTTCCCACAAAGACCAGCACCAAACAGGGCAGCGGTTGTTTTCCAAGGTTGCACTCAGATTACATAGATCCTTTTGAAACGTCACTTTCAGGCAACGTGATTACATTACTGTTGAAAAGAACCAAAGTTTCCTCGCTGTCAGCGCAGATTTTCCCATGCCCTCTGCAAACCGCCATCCACACAGATTTTTTTTTTGTGCTTATGTCTGAAGGCCTTGGAAGCCTGTAAGTTATTATATATTTACAGCCCCCCCACCTCCACCCCTCACCCAGCTTGTTTTATCTCTTTTCATAGAGCATATTCACATTTCTCAGACCTATTTTAAGTCAGTCAGTCAGTCAGACACTGGAGGCCCCGTACCCAAACATGGCATTTCGCAGTGTTTATTTTGTCCACCCGTTTGCATAGCAGGAATAATTTCATACAATTGCCAAACTTGGTAAATATTTGGCATTAAGAGTAAGCTCAGGTGAGTAAGTGTATCATATACACATTTATTGGTTGACTTTGCAGGGAAGCATTATTGGACATATATGCAGATTATAGTTAAAACATAATTATGATGTGAATCCAACCCACTTACTGTCTGTTTTATTTTTTACAGCCAGATGTCTTCTCAGAAAAACATGGCTCATACTCTGTATGTAATAACTCCATTTAATCTTTGACTTGTTAGGAATGCCAAGTATCCCTGAATCGCAGTTATTGTTTAACTCTTTTAACTGTGGTGAAGATTTTTTGTTTGTCCATTAATAACCAAGATGCTCTGTCTTTGCTGCTTTTGATACTTTAGTCACAGAAATATATGTATTTTTGTGTCTACTTGAATCCATCTCCAAACTAAAGTCTCTCCAAACTCCAGCTGAAACGCCTTCATCTATAACTTGACGTCAGGAGCGATACGTAAGCAATCCAAACCCAAAATTAACTTAAATGAGGGAGTTTGGGTTTTTTTGTACGATCCCAAAAAGAGCAGAGTTTTTCTATAGCTATTGTCAGAGTATTTTCAGGCAGACACCCAGGTCTCTGGTTTCTCTCAGCCGCTTACCCACAATGCTCTATGCATACTTTAATGCACAAGACTCAAGTTTATCAGAAGAACTTTTGAAAACGTTTTTGGGGGAGAATGTGAGATATTTGTGACAAAACAAAAAGGCATTTTTTTTACTTTGTTTTTGCTCTTTGCTGTTGTCCGCAATGCTCTGGTGAATCTCAGCATTTTCCCTGTTTTGATGGCTTTGAAAGAGCTCTCTGCTGTGCAACTCTCCCACTGCTGTCTTATTCATCCTTTGGCAATTCTCCATTAAGCCAGCAGGTGATGCTGCATAACAAACAATATCTGCTGTTAGTGTCTGAATCCAAACACAAGAGCGGAGGAAAGAAAGCATCTTACACAGGCCCAGAGCTAAATCTAAATTATAGTGGACTCATTTTTAAGTGCAGATGTAACAACAGGCAGACTTGTGCTCTAAACTGTGCTCTCACATAAGGATTTATTTAGATGTTAAAATGTTAAAATGTATCACAAAAACCTGATGGAACCTCAAACAAGAGCAAAACCAATAACAATGGGTTGAGATGATAGGTGCAGTAGGTTCAACCTGCCTGGGGCTTCTGTGTGTGCACTTTGCATGCTCTCTCAGTGCCTGGATGGATTTGCCAGATGCTGCTTTCTCCCGTAATCCAAAGACATGCATGATATGTTCTTTCAGGTAATTCTTAATTGCCTGTTGGTGTGGTTTTCAGTCTCTCTGGCCCCCTTGAAGTGACCCAGGTGCACCCCACCTACTGAAATAGGCTCCAGCGCTTCTTAAGTCTTTGTGGAGAGGATATGGGGGTCTATATCAGAGGGTCATGAACATGGAGAACAACAAAGTGAAGAGAGGACTCCCTAAGGAGGCAAAAAGCATCACCTTAAAGCCCTCCAAACACACATATGTGGATACATACACGCACGTTGTAGTATTTTAACTGTCTGGACCGGGGGGGGGGGGACACGACTCTTAGACACAATCCCAGACACCATCATCAAAGTTCACTTTTAACTCGAAGCGTCCTCCAGTGATTACCTCACCGCTGGGTCAGGTTTAAGTGAGTCACTCTCAGGCAATCTCTCCGTCTCACACAACACACGGAAAAGGAATGCAGCTACAGATCCGAGGATGAAAATAAAAACACATGCTCTTAGCCACACAGAGAAGTATGCCCTGTTTTTTGTGGGGGGGGGGGGGTTTCTGCTGTCATGTAGGTGGGATTCCTGCTGAGTATAGTTGTCAGAGTGGTGAACGTAACTTTGTAACCTCTTCTGTGAGTGAAGTGGTGATTCATTATGCTTCTGTAGACATACTGATCTGACCACGCGCACACAGACTGGCTAGACAGTCAGGCAAACCCCAAATACTAAGCAGCATCCTGCCAGATTTCCCTACTACAGCATGCAGACAAGCCAGCCAGCACAGTAAAGTCTGCTTCGTCTGGAGGTTACAAGTCTATGAGTCATACGTAGAGAGTCAGTTGTGTAGGAATGCTACAGGAGACCCCTAAAACTCACACCAGTAGAGACAATGATGTGTATATGTCACAGCCATACGACTCAAATGAATCATTTAATCTGTCCACCATCTGTGTTAGTCATCAGCCGTCTTACTACACGTCCATAGAAAGGGAAAAACATGGCAGCTAGACGATGACTTAAAGTGAGATCACGTGGAAGCAGCAGACGTTTGTCTGTCATTTTGTCACTGATGTGTCTGAGGTTTATTTTTTTTATGGCGTACAGCACTTAAAACACATAAATTAAAGGCTTATGTCTGTGTTATGTTTGAGGTTTCAGGCAGCTTTAATTACTGACATCTCCAAGTGGTGGGAAATTATCGAATTAAAAATAAATAACACGCTTATTTTATTTAGAAAGAACGCTAAACACACCGCCATGCATTTCAAGGCACTGAGGAGTTTTGCTGCTTCAATACGAGCACGGCTGGTTAAATCCTAGCTAATGTAAACTAACGTCTGCCTGATCTTTATAAACACACACTTCTGGATGTGAACATGCAGCAATCTGTGGGAAGCACACTTTGGCTGCGGGCAGGTAAACAGTCCACTCGGGAAGAAAAATACAAGAACAAGCTGACCAAAAGGAAACCATTCAGGAAAAATGATTTCCCTTTTCACTCCCTTTTTTCAGTTCACTGCTTTCTGTCTTGGTGAGGATTTCTAGTGGCTGCACAGGAAGTCCTAAAACTCTGGTGGCTTCCCCTGGAGGTTTCCAGAATTAATTTTGTTAGGCTTAGGTCTATAAAGAACATTACAAAGCCACTTTGTCGACTTTATAATGATTTTATGACATAATGTTTTGGAGACATCTTTCTTTTGTTCCTTTAGGGACCAAATGCAGTTATCGAAAACACTTCTGAACAAGAAGCTATTTAGTTAAATTCATTTTTTACTAAATCATTTCTCATTCTGTTTTTATAGTAACCATCCACGTTTTAATTATTTTTTTCTCCACTAAGGGGCAGAGGATGTCAAATCTGCTGACTGCCATGGCTTTGTTGATGTGACCAAAGTGTTAGCCAAAAGGTTTTGATCTGCTGAAGGACACAGATCTGATTCAGCCTCCCACATCCTTGTGAATGTCCTTTTATTGCTTTTGTTTATTCGTTTTTGTTTGTTCACCTTTTGCCCGCTACTGAAGCGTGGCACCTCCACCTGATAAACCTTTTCCAGTTTGAACTGTTCTGTACAAACAGTGCTTTCTCTAATCTTATTTGGTAAAAACCTGAAGAATAAGCAAGAACCAAAAAAAGTTGGCATCTATAAAACAAAAAACAATCAAAAAAAATGCTTGTTTTTTAAGAAACTGCTCTAATAACACTCATCACGTCAAGTTATTCAGTTTAACTGTTTCTCTGTTGCTTATATAAATCACCTTTATCATTATTTATCCCTTCTTGTTGTCACTTTTTTGTTTTTTGTTTTTGGCAGGGCTTTGTGACGGCTTGCTCCCATAAGATGGCATATTGTGGTGGTCTGATGTCACAGAGGTGAAGACTGTTCACTTTACATCTGGGTCTAAAGGGGGAAACGATCTGCTGAGTTAAGGCCTTTTTGCAAACAAAGGACAAGGTGTCATTGGGCCACTGCATGAATATGAAATAGCAGCGCCCGGCATGTTGATTCACACTCCAGACAAATACTGTCACGGTTAAGGCCGAACACACTTAGCATTTCTGGATTAGCACTCTGTGAGAGTAAGATGGCACAAAGTTGCTGTGCTCAGTGATGTTTGTTGTGATTACTAATGGCAGGGGTTGTGCGAATGATTGATGGCAGAAGCTCTTAGCGATTCAAGTTATGATTCAGCTCAGTTTAATTGTGTTACCAAAACCACAAGGGATTCTTTTTCAGTGACTTAACTTTCTTATGTTTCAGCCTAGTTTTTGTGCAGTTAGGACAAAAGTTACCACATTTACCGTTCTTAAGCTGATCGGCTGTATTAGGAAGGCCAAAGAATAAGGAAAGAAAGGGAATTCTCCAGTCATTTACCAGCTTATCCTTGCTATTTTCATGGAATTTCAGAGAAAACCGCATATGGCTTTTTTCCCCCCCCTACTGCCCTCCAACTTTAGCCCTCCACTCCCCCACCTCTGTATTCCCGTAAATGCTGCAAGCTGGATAATGAGGAAATTGGCTCTTGGAATTGTAACAGTTTTGGCATACATGGTAAAGAAAGTGTCAAAATAATAGCGAAAACAAAAAGGAGCTTTTCTGGAAACAGGCCAATTAAAAACAGACATTGGACAGTAGATATGGGAGGCCAAAGGTTAACGACTGTTCCCTGTTTGGACAAAAGCAATGATAGTGTGCAAATACTCTCTCTAAGACACAGAGCTAATGTAGGTTTGTGCTCACACTTGCACACAAGCACAATGGTAACACACGCACATAGACACACACAGCATGGGCCAGGTTAGTGCTGGCCTCCTCATGCAGAGTCTAGACAGGAAGCTGGTCCATGCCAGATTAGGGATTTTCTCCCTCACACCCTTACACCACCATAACACACACCCACACACACACGTCTTTCAATACATCTGTGTGTATTTTGTGGTTCCGTGTGTGTCAGACAGGGAGAAAGAAAGAAAGTAGGAAAGAAAGGGAGGTAAAAGGGATGGCAATTTGGTGACAGAGCCCTGTGTGTACACAGATGTTGTGTGTTTATATGCTTGTCTGTCACTGAATCAGTCGCACACAAAATACAAAACAACTCAGCCAACCCAGAAACACAGATTCCATGTCAGAAGCTTTTTTCGGCTCGATTACTCATTTTTCCTCGAAATGATGAGTCTGAGGCTCAGTGTGAAAAGTTCAACTCGTCCTTCTCAGGTACAGGGGCGCACTGCATCCTGTAGTGCTTAGCTAAATTAAACCGAGCCCCTGCTGTTCTCATCTGCTCACCTGTAGCCCCTGCCAGGCCTGGCCATGACCTTTGAACCCACACAGATGGGTCTGCATAATAAGACACGGGCACACACGGCTAAGTGCCATCTCGGACATGTTTGATGGGTAGCTATATCGGACTAGAAAATTTTAAATACTGTACGCACTGAATTGCTAATGTGTTGACCTTCCTGAGCAGGTGAAGTCTTGTGTGAATGTGCACATTTCTATAGTTCACTCCGTGAGTTTGACTGATCTCTTAAGCGTAAATACAGACACCAGTAGAAGTCCGCCTACTGTAATAATCTTTGTCTCTCTGTGTGTTATTGGCCTGAGGCCAGTGACCTCTGTGCCCCCTCTATGGCAGGATGTGCTGTACTTTTCACTCTGTCAGTATGAATATGCATAGCCTCCTGGCTCATTAGAAATGGCAGTGTAGACATGGCTTGGAAAAGAGCTTTTTAAATAATATTTAATATAGCTGCACCTTTAAATAATTTTATATTTACCTGGATTTCAAAATGTGTTTATATTGTCATGCTATTATCCATTGTCAAAGATTTCCTTTCTTTGTTTGGGGTTTTTTGCCTTAGAGGGAATTTTACTGTTTTTATTTAATACCTTTTTATGACACTTGTTCAGTTTAACCCGAGCTGCTGTTTTTAACCCTGTGTCACATATGAAACATGAGTATTTGTGATTTTTTTTAGACTTCTACAGCAATGTGATTTTCTTTCTTCCTAAAACAACAAAATAAATGGCACAATACATTTTTAATCAATAAATTAAAAAAGATATAGCAAACATGCTACAAATTTAAATGTATTTCTTTCTTTTCCTTTCCTTATGACATTTTAAAAATGTCATTTTAAAAATGTCATAGGGTTTAATAAACACTACAAAAGTAAAAAAAAAAAACAAAAAACAAAAAACAAAACAACTGTGTACACGAAGATAATACTAAGAAGTTGCTCTGGTGCCAGGTAAGTAACAAGGAAAACAGTACTATAATATTAATATCAAATCTGCTAAAAACTGAATTTTAGACAGACTGGAATATAAATATAGAATATAAATGCTGATAAAAAAATATAATTTGCAATTATTTTAGCCAAGCAATTACTTTTCCGACATTAGAAACTGGGACTGTTGTGGAGGATCACACCAATAAGCTGACGTAAAAATATTGGTAATTGCTAAAATTATTTTTTTATGTTTCTGTAATAGTGAATCTACCAATATTCTCAAGCTCTTTAACTAGAATTTGATTTTTAATGCTCAAATATAATTACTGCTGATATCCATGAGTTTTCAACTTTACGCTTTTACAAAAAAAAAAAAGCCAAATTACAGTCATATACTTGCATTCCTGACTAGAAAAATAGTAAATAAATAGATGACAAATTAGTCTAATAAATAACCATAATTCTTAGTTTTAAACAGATTGTTGACAGATTTCTAAAATAAAGTTTTCTTGTTTTTATGTTTTTATTACAGGTGGTCTAATACATTTTTTTAACAGTCTACTTATTTTAAATTTGATGCCAGCAACACGTTTCGGTAACATTAGGATGGAGGTAGATTACTAGAAGTGGCAGCTCCTGTGATAACCACTTGAGGCCATTTCAAAAATTGTCCCAATCGCCATAACTCCCCTAAAATTGTAAACTTTACATCACTGGGAACTCACAAGACCAGTTGCTGTAGTTTTAAAAGCAAAACATTTAGTCACCTGTCTGATGTGTACTAATACAAACCCATCCCATCACTGATTCTGGCTTTTGGACTATGTGCTGATAATAAGCTGTATAACCCCCCGCCCCCTCTCCAGCCTTTTATGTTGGAAACCGCTGTGTTTATTTCCAAAGAGACTTTCAAATTTTGACTTGTCCAACCACAGGACAATTATCCTGTTCACCCCAGTGCATTTTAAACGAGTACAGGCCCAAAAAAGACATTTTCCATTTGTTTGTATATGTTTTTGTCTTTTTGGTGCTTTTTCGACGTGTATTTGTGGGCACTGTGACAATCTGTTTCCACCAACAATTGTTTGAAAAAAAATGTCTCAGCCCATGCAGTTATTTCCACTTCAGAATCATGTTTGTGTTCCTCTTTGGCCTAAAGTTCTTGACAGTTCTGCATTAGTTTCTTTGTGTACAGACTCATTTAACATACACTGTACATGGCTAAACCTTCAACTCCTATGTAATATATTGTTGAGAAACAGTTAAAACTTTTTAGATGTTTGAATTTTGCCCACCTCTCAAAAGTCAACATTTCTGGGCTTTTTGCATAATTGAACAAAATCAAATCAGCGCCAAATCAAAACAACAGTTACCTCAAGGTGCTTTATAGTGTAAGGTAAAGACCATAAAAAGTTGTGTTACTTTTTTGACTGCTTGTTTTGGCTTACAGAACATTTATCACTACTTTTATTGTTCCTGTCCAAACCTTTTTGAAACTAATTGCTCACCATCCTTCCCTCCCATGGGCAGCATGGTAGCGTGGAGGTAAGCATATCTGGAATATCTGTGACCGATATCTAGATATTGGGAATTCAGTGCCATCTCAGTAGGCTGTAAGTACAATAAACTGAAAAACAAAACAAAACAAAGGCTATTACCCAAAGGTGGATGGTTGGATGGATGAATAATAGGCCATTTGACTGCATTCTTGTTGTTTATACCAAATTCTGGACCTATGATCCAACTACCACAGCATAAATTGAGACTCATCAGACCACAAAAACGTATTTCTAATCTTCTTTCAATTTTCATCCACTCTCGGTTTCCAGTCTTTTGCTTATTCAGTACTGCTGTAACCTATATGCGTCACAGTTGTCAATTTAGAAATGCTCTACTGCATATCAGTTACTCTTGCCTTCCTATTAACTCAAAACAATCTGACCATTCACCTCTGACATTAACAAGTAATTTTCATCCAGATAACTGCTTCTCACTGAATATCAGACTATTCTCTATGAATGCTTGAGATGGTTGTGGGGAAAAACCCAGTAGATCAGCAGTTTCTGAAATATTCAAATCAGTCCATCTGGCAGGAACAACCATACATGTTCAAAACCACGTAAATCACCGTTCTTCCTCAATGTGATGCTCAGCTTGAACTTTAGCAGGTTGTCTTGACAACGTCCACATGTGATTGTTTGTTTTTAGATATTTGTTAATGAGCAGTTGAACAGATGCAGTTCACAACGTAGCTGGTGAGTATATATTAATATACATCTCTCTAAAGCTTTAAGTGATACTGTACTTATTGCCAACAAGTTTTTCCTGTTGAAAATTTAATATATGAGTATATTTGCACCTTGTCTTAGAGAATATATGACAAATGTGCACTGCTGACTGCTGCATTAACAGTATATTTCATCCCCTTCTTGGTTCTGTCTACGAAATGGTCCTCTTCATTTCCCACATGAGTGGTTTTCTTATCATCCAGGTCTCCTATCACCTGCCCCGGGGGCTGAAATAAAGCCGATAAAACATCCAAATATTCTGTTAAACATGGGCGGCCTCTGCCATGTGGCCGATCCCTGCAATGCCTCCTGGGTAATTATGGTAATAACTCAGCTGTCAGAGGCGAGGCCAGAGGCCCTGGGATGACGAGGTCAGACTAAAAAGGCTGAGACGAGAAGAGTGGCGGTGGTGGAAACAGGGTGGCGGGGTCAAGGTGAAGCGGGCAGGGCTCGTACATTGCTATCCCATAAACCCTTGCTGTCATATCAGAGGCCGTTGGATGAATGTGGACATTCCCTCTGATCTGTACTCCTCAACAATCAAGATGCTGATGAGGGATGATGACAAGTGTTTGAGTAGCACTGTTTGTGCAGCCTTGACTAGCGGACGCCTGCTGGGTTGGTGGGTTTGGAAGGTCAAAATGTGCCACAGTTTGGGCTGTTGAACTACAGACTTTTAATAGTTGTGAGATATTTCATGTCAAATTTTGAAAAGCTGATTGGACAGTCGACCATATTATTTTCTTCTTTACTGAATTTGCGAGAGGCAAAGGACAAATATGATCCATTATGGGTGCACGTGGTCTCAGAGACAGAGGTTTACACCATTACTTTCAGAAATTAAAATCGACTTTGTATTCTCTGTATTGTCTGACTGCCTCCACAATCTGACGGCGATCTCTTGTATGATGAATAATGGAGACAAAACCAGATCAAACTCTGTGTTTGGACTTTTTTTTTTGCAGAAGATCTACCTGTATCAATTGGTTCAGTGTTCAGGTTAGACTTTTTCTTCATTTACCCCATTCCATTTAGAGTCATCTATTCTCTGTAAAGATTGTAAGGGTATGTAAGTTTATTAATCATTAATCCACATTGGTGTGGATTCAAAGAGGAGTAAATCAGAGGGTTGCTGATTGTAAATTAGTCTATGAGAAAACATCCTGGGCTCCTCCGATGTGTGACCTCAGTAAATAGTTTATGTTCTAAATCACAAGTTTAAAGTCTTCCCTAATTCCTAATGGTTTTTATTTTTGTAAATTATGGTCTTATTTAGAGTAAAGTAGATGACAAGTCAAGATATTTTGGTCAAAAATCAATTAAGCTTCAAAAACCTACTCCACTAGGGGTGGACATTTACAGTCTTAAAGTTATATCACCATATTTTAAGAAAATTAGTAATAATGATATTTATGATGACTAGCAAAAAACAGTTTTTGGTAGGCCTTTAATGCTTCTTCACTTTGCTCATGCATCAAAACACAGATATGTAAATTGATTTATCATATTATTTTTTTCATCTTCCTTATATTACTGTATATAGTGAGCCTAAACAGCTGTTCACAAACCCAAAACAAATCAATAATAAATGCATGTATTTATTCCCATATGGAAAATAAATAGAAAAAACTTATAAAAGACTTGCCAATGATTTGGCTTGCTTCATATAGTGAATCATATAAGGCTTATATGATTTACTCATGAAAGCGGCCACTTTTTCATTACTTTCATATATTGTTTTAGTAAGTATCCAAAACATACAAGTTTCATTTATATAATTTTTCAATGGATCTTATATCTGTTTTCACTCTTGTATGCTTTTCATACAAGTTTCACACAAGACAGATATAAACTTTATAAGATTTATATATATCTTTTCCATATGGGTTGTTCTTGTTCTTTGCAAGCTACGTATTCATTTAGGACTAAATTAATTTTACGGTACGTAGATTTTGATAATCCAGATATCCAAGGCTGTTTATATAGTAAGTTTCATCCACATTGATTTACGCTTTCGGGAGAGTTAGCATACACTACAATCATTATAATAAGAACATTTTATTAGTAATTGTAGTTTTGTAGTCTACTACTGCAAACAAAAACAAAGGCAGTTTCCATTCTTCTTGTCCAATGAGCTACTGTCATTGATGACACAAAATGTTGGTGGTAGAAGGTATAGCGCAATAGTACTGACACAGCATAAAATATATTTAAGCACAGAAGTAGCAGTAGCACGTTGGAGTGTTTGGGTCTAACTTTTTCGACCAGTTAGCTAAAGTCCTCCTTTTCCTCCAATTGGATTGGCAGCATATCCTTGGCCAAAACGCATGTAACTAAATCAGTATTTTCCATCCGCTTTTTGCTCTTCCAATTATGTGGAGTGCAACTACTCAGTTTAGGCATTTGTTTTTACTTTTGGAGTGAACATCACCAGCTGATTGTATCTTCACTTGACTGGCCTTCATAAGCTGGCTGTACTCAATAGTGTGTTTTTGCTTCCAGCAGAATTTGTTGACAGTGGTGTTCAAGCTTTAGCACAAATGGTTTGCATTTTTCGCAAAGCACTGTGCTTTTCTGGAGGTTTGGTCTCTTGTTGCAAAACCACCTCCATACTATTGAAATTGCTTATTTTTTAGGTACTAAGTCGTGCTGACACGCTACTTAAAAAACCCTAAAACTAGTGGGAAAATACATTTAGTTAACTAAAATAAAAATTTAAAGTGGACTTTTGAAAATAAAAGAAAACTAACTGGAATACCTAACATCCATATAGGGTTTAAAATATTTCCTTCACAGGGGTGGATCTAGAGAAATTTTGCTAGGGTGACATGGAATATGTACTATATGTGGTTAAAATACATAAAATGCAGAAAGTATACACGTTTCATTTAAACATTGTCTGTAACATTCTTAATAGCTTTAGCCCAAGTAATTTCAGTTACATAAAAAAATTTGAATTTTTTGTATAACACATAAGCATGTAGCCGAATAAGTACTAAATCTAGAAAGCTACACAACATAAGGTGGTTCAGTTAGAAATACAAGTCTAACATAAGTTTTAGTTGCTACTGATAACAAGAAATAAGGAAGCTATGGGTGAACCATTTTTTAATTGTGGGGCAATTATGCGGTATATTCACTTTAAGAATTTACATTCAATATTAATTACTAATAGGCTTAACATGTTAATGCTAGCTTATTTTAATGAACAGCATTGTCATATGCAATGGTGGCACTAGGGGTGGCAAGAGATTATTTTATTATTTGGCCACCACAGTAGATCCACCACTGTTATTTCAAATAGAAAGTGCTGTTCCTGTGTCTTTTGTTTGTACATAGAAACTATGTGACTGAGGCTAGTTTGTGAATGCACGCCATTTTTACAAACATAAATTGAACGTAATGTTTGCACGTTCATGCGCACATTACACTTGCGTTTTAACGGTCATTATTGAGTTCAAGTTTTACGAATTTGCAGTTTTAATTTCCTATCTGGCATGCTTTACGATTCTAGACCAGGGGTCCCGAACCTTTTTTGCGCCACGGACGGTTTATGTCCGACAATATTTTCATGAACCAGCCTTTAAGGTGTTGCGGATAAATAAAACCAGTGTCGGTACCTAAAACAAGAAGATTTATTCATAACACACGGAAAAAGACCCAGGGAAACAGAGTTAACGATAAAAATAATTTTTAAAAAAAACTATAAAAACAGATAAAAACCCTGAAAACCATAAATGTCACACCCGAGCCTCATCTCGCCCAGACTGGGGGTTGGGGACTGTTCTAGACCATTAACTTAGGTTGAAAGACGGTTACAGCAGATGGCAGAGGGAAACTTTCTAGACATTTGCATGTTACATACAAAGAACCATGATCACCATAAAAGTCTGCAAGGATTTGCCATGAACAGCGTGTGTGGCTAGTCATTCCTTTGAGGTAAGGTATTGACTTCCCTTTTCAGTCACTTCAGTCTCAATTTCTGTGTTCACAATTAAAATTAAATAATGGAATAATATGAATTAATCATTAATTAAATTAAAATTTCTGACCTGTTGCAAAATATTGAAAGCCCTTTCCTCATTTACTGACAGTATAAATGTGTAGTTTTAAATGCTGCTCCAAGTCATCTTTAATAATAATTTAGCAGTAATTCAGCTATTTGTGGTAGATCAACGTTTTGAAGTAACAGAAAAGATATGTAGAACAATCATTGTAAGTAGTTCATGATAAGAGCCATACCACATACAGGATGGGTCCGCCACCATTATATCTTTATGTTTAAGTTACTTGCTTCTAATGCTTCCTATTGTTTCCAATTTTTTAGTTATTAAAAATCGATATTCTTAAATTGTCAACTGTAACTGTACCGAGTTTATTGCGGTACTTAAAAAGTCTCAAACTAACACTGAAACATTTTAAAAATACAAGACTATAATAACTTTGGCTCTTGCTCTCAGAGAACCAGAGTTATGTATTTGTGCTAGAAAATGTTAAACACACCGTGTGGCTATATTATGGATATCATGAGATGACATTTTTTTAATCACATGAAAATCACATGTAGTATTGTGGATGGCCTGATATGGCACAGCCCTAGTGTTGGTGACATCACAGTGGCTACATCTTTTATATACAGTTCTTTGATTGTATTGATTGATATTGCCGATAAGAACTTTCTTCATATAGTAATATGATGTCCATGTTAAAAATGAAGACAATTACTAATTTAATAAAGATGTAACTCTACTAATTATAACATTCAAAAAGATATGTATAAGCATCTTTTAACAGTAAAAGCTCACAATAATTACTTACTCTGTTGTTTGTGCGTGTGTTGCTGTGCATGTGTGTAGCCTGAGGCTTTCTTACATAACCTATATTTAGACTGAAAGTTATGCTAGACGAACAATGACAGAAACACAATATTCCCCCTGTTTTCAGTCCAAATTCTGGTTGGAGGGGAGACCACAAGAAAATGTTACCATTCAATCACCATTTTGGCTTCTTCAGCATTTCCACATTTCCTTGAGCCTTAAATTTTCCCCTCCTGTGCTACTCCTTCATCAGCCAGGCCAAGGCTTTGTCTAGGTCATTCCACTCTCTTTGCATAGAAATATCCTCTCTAAATTATAAATTTGATAGGAAGTGGATTGAAATGACAAGTGTAATAATTTCCAATGACACACATCTCCATTGAGACCGAGGCTTAATGTAAAAGTGATCAGAGCCAGAGCTATCATCAGGCATTCACATGTCAAGGAAAAAGAGAAAGCTGCATTTAGGGAAAGTGTGAGCAAAAATCTAACATTGCAATGAATAACCTCATAAGGCACTGGGAAACTCTCCACTTAGGTTATTGTGAAGTTAACCAGAATTAGAATTGATAGATATGGACTCAACCTTAATTTTGCCCCATAGATCACAATTTTTATGTGCGTATTTTTTTCCATTTTAAAGTAAGAGGAATCGCCAAGCCTTAAATATCTCACTTCAGAACCCATTAGTTATTGATGCCATATTCGTGCTTACACAGTTTCATACACTCCATCCATGCTGTGGTTCATTGAGACACCTGACCTGCAAACAACTATAAATATGTATTTGCGTCAGCTTGTCTAAAAATAACCGTATTACAATTGAGTATCCTGGAAAAGGTCCAGGCGGGTTGTGGAGCGAGCACCAGTCAGCATTCAAAGTCCAGAGAGAGACATGGCAGTGTCAAGAAAGTGCAGGCATATCGATAGCTTTGTGGTCAGCAGGAGAAAAAAAAAGAACCCACTTCACATAGAGATCCTTTGGGTCAGAGGATGTATTTCTGGAACATTAAGACTGAGGCCAAGAGCTTATTTAAAGTAATTCTCCCATCAGAGCGTTGAAGCTTTAATGATAGAATCCAAGATGTAAAGCGTTATTTACCATGTTAGATAAAACAAAGACTCAAGATATATCTCAATGTCAACAGTAATTACTTAATAGTCATCTATAGATGCATACTTAAGTTTTCAGCTAGTCAGTAAGTGGGTGCAGATGCCATCTGACTAATAAACAAAAGGAATAAATAAAGAAATAGAAGTGCTGGCATGTGATAACAGTGAATTAAACCAAATAGCTATCTACAGTCCTCTGTCAACTGCCAGCATTGTGGTCTTTGACACTTTAATATGTATTTTATATGATGAATTATAATATTCAGATGAGGACTATTAGGCCCTCCTATGAACATTTCATTCTTTTGAGGTATTTCCAAAGTCCTGTTAAACAGAGCAAGGAATTTTTAAAACAGCTTTTCCAAACATCCTAATTTTACTTTGGGTGCTTAAATTATTTTACTTTGTGCACAGAAACAAAATTATTTGAAGAAATAAATTTAAAAAATGCAAGGTTAAAAATTTGTCAGTTGGGTCTCATTTTTGCTGGATAACAGCCTTTATCCTATAACAACTCTCACCCACGTTTCCTTAGCAATCCCAGCTTATTGTTCTTTGGTGAATCTCTCAAGCTCCTCCAGATTTGATGGTCTTCTAGTATGGACCTTGGTCTTCAGTTCATGCAAGAGGATTTGCGAGGTTTAACAGAGTTAGAAGTTAACTTGCTAGTTTCAATTTAAAGGTGATACCTGAATGAGGGATTTCTGAAAACCTTGGAGTCTTTGAACATAAAGGAAGGATCATAAAGGATTAAACAGCAGTAACGCGTTACTGCCCATCTCTGCTGGGTAATCGGATTACAAAAAAGTAATTGGATTATGCTTTACTGTAATCTGATTACTTTTTCAAGTAACGCGTAAAGTAAGGGATTACTATTGCAAAAACGGTAATTTTCCCTACTTTCCCGTAGGAACGCTGCGTTACTGCGTTACTAAAACCGTGACTTTTTTGCGAGAGTGTCTCATGACAGTGACGTAAGCGAGTGCGACGTTTGTGACAACAGCTGTGTGCAGATCAACAATGGATAATATATCGAGTGCGGGAGAGAGTATGAGCATGCAGCGTGGAAGTACTGACCTTACTTTAAGTTTGATTCCATAAAAAGTGACAAAAACATTAGTGTCTGTTGTGCGTGGGAAAAAAACTTCTTTTTACAGCAAAAAAACCCTAAACTTTCAAGCAAGCACCAAGTGCGCCACCACGTAATGGGAAATTCACAGAGAAATTTATTCTCTATTGATTATTATTGATTTTATTTATTTTCTGCTGTGTTTTACTTGCATCTATTTGAAAGAGTGAGTGTAAACACAAAAACATATTTTATGTGCTGGAATGTGAAGAAAATAGGTTTAAATGTTAAACAAATTTCTTCCAGTCAGAGAATGTTGCATATAATTAAATTTTTTGCTTGATGCATAAAGTTAAAAGATTAAAACTAATAAAAACAAGTTGAAGTTTTAAAAAGAGACTTTTCCATTTGATTACATTTTGCATGATGGATTATGCAGAAAAAGTAGAATTGGGCTGAAAGATCTATCGCTTTATCACCTATTCAGGTTGTAAATCGTGTTTTTAAAAAGTAACTAAGTAACTAAGTAACTAATTACTTTTGAAAATAACGGGACTACTTTTGGGGGAAGTAATCAGTAATTAGTTACTGCTTATTTTTTTTCGAGTAACTTGATCAACACTGTTAAACAGTATAAATGTTTGTAGGGTTATTAAAATTATGCTAGCTGGCATATAATGGTGTGCTACCTGGTGGCTACCTACTGAGCTATGGTTAGAATAATAATATAACAACATTAGCTGAGCAAATCCAATAGCGCTATTTGATCCGGAAGCATGTCATCACTTAATAAGCGGATTTAAATTGAGCAAACAGGCTAACCTTTGATTTTAGCCTCTAGCTCGATTTCCGCCCAGCAGCAACACTTCTCCCTCGCCTACACCACTTGGTAAGAGACAAATAAAACTAATTTTAAGCTTCTTTTTTTCCGCTGTGAAGTAATACTCTAATTTTACTTATATCACGTAATTGAAGCTGTGGGGTTTGTGTGGTATTGTGGGTAGAAAACACTTCAAAGCTGGTGCACACTGTAGCGATCAGTAATAGCAAGTTTATTTAGCTGATTAACACAGGTACTAACAGAGTCACAGAGACATATTTTGGGGGCAACGCAACTCTAAACACTTTCTGACCTGCCCATGTGTTATATTACTTGCATGTTTGAGCTTGTTGGATCAACTAAATGATAATGTGATGCTAAGTGTTGCTTGAATAATTGGTTGGATTGTTACAAAGCAGCAATCCCACTACGTGTTATTGTCATCTACAATTTTTCCTCTTCTTCGCCGAATATTTATTCGACCATTCACAGTTGGCTTCTGGAAGAAGTGTGAGGCAAACTCCAGGATAAAGAACTTATTCTAGTGCAAGAAAACCTTCAAAATTTTAAAAAGTACATTCTTAAAGACCTCCGACTGAGTTAAGATTTTAAATAAATCATAACCCAGAGCAGCATAATTTAAATTACGCTGTTTACTAGACCAGCGGTCCCCAACCCCCGGGCCACGGACCAGTCGTTTGGTACCGGGCTGCGAGAGTTGAGACTTGGGTGTGAAATTCATGGTTTTCAGGGTTTTTATCGTTAACTCAGTTTCCGTGGGTCTTTTCCCCTGTTGTAGTTGTGTGAAATATTTACACATTACCATGAGCTTTCTCTGAGGAGTGAATGGGCTTTCTGTTAGCAAAGGGTAAGGCTTTCAGTCATTCAAGAGAGGCTCAGAGTAGAGCTGTTACCGCTCCACATCAAAAGGAGCCAGCCCGCCTACTGGGTAAGGTGTTCCAACCAGGTATTTCCTACAGGGAGAAGGCCCCAAGGTCGATCCAGGACACGCTGCAGACATTATAGCTATTGGCTGGCCTGTGAACGTCTCTATTTTTTCCCGGATAAACTAGAGGAGGTGGCTGGTGAGAAGGAGGTCTTGGCTTCCTTGCTTAGACTACTGCCTTCGCGACCAGCAACTTCAGATAAGTGGAAGAAAATGACTGGATAATTTACTGTTCTGTTATTTTAGATTTGAACTTATACTGGCTATCAAATGCTTCAAGGAAATATAGTTTCTACATACCTCATTCAACAAGTTTCACACAGAAGAAACAGAACAGAGGAGGTTTAATCACTGATTGACCCTACTGCCACAGTGTTACAATAGGCGAATCTGTACAACCAGATCTTAGACCTCAGGTTAACAGAGAATACAACTCACAGAAGTAAAAAAACATCATTAATTCAGTGGCATTTATATTTAAGGTTGATTTTAAAAAGTGCTCAAAGTGAAATAAATGCTGCCTTTATTTCTCTTATTATACAGTTAAACTGGACTTTTTACCTTAGAGCAACCAACTTCTAAAAGTTTAGTTAAACTGTCTAAAAATGGGATTTTTCCTTTGCTTTCTTTTGCTCATGTGTGTCTGTAGGTATGTGTGTGGTCTGGTCCAGACACTTGAGTTTTCCTTCAATCCAAATGGGCCTTTTGGGGCTACCACAAACGCAAGCATGACCAGTCCACTTTCTGGAAAGGTGATGAATAACGTGTGCACATTCCTGTAATTGCAGAGCATTTGATCAATATGATAAACTTGTTGCAACTGAGTCATTAAAACAACAATTATTTAAACTTAAATTTGTTTAAAAAAAATTTGTCACAATGCTGGTGAGTCTGCTTTTACCTCTTACTAAATAAAACCACCTTGAGGTGCACAGAAAATCTGTGGGAAAAACCATGGCTGTTACTCATATAACAGGGATCTAAATCTGCTTACACAGTGTGTGTGTGTGTGTGTGTGTGTGTGTGTGTGTGTGTGTGTGTGTGTGTGTGTGTGTGTGTGTGGTTTTTTAGTATTTTGGTAGGTGTTTATGTCTCTCTGTGGACAGACTTTGTCACCGCAATAGCGTCATGAATGTAAAGTTGTAATGAAACTTGTTGTTGCATGTTATATTTGAATTATTCCAATTCAATTTGATTTATTTAGCACCAAATCACAATAACAGTTGCCTTAAGGCACTTTATTACTTACTTTATTGTAAGGTAAAGACCCTACAATAGTACAAAGAAAACAGAGGAAACCCTAACAATCATATGACTTACCCTAAGAGCAAGCGCCTTAGCAACAGTGGGAAGGAAAAACTCCCTTTTAACAGGAAGAAACCTTCAGCAGAACCAGGCTCAGGGAGGGTCTGTAGCGACCGGTTGAGGGTGAGTATATGTATATATATATATATATATATATAAGAATATATGTAACGACACCTGTAACTTTTGTTGCCCCCCCCCCACACACACACACACACACGTGCATCTCATGGCCAGTGTGTTTGAGCTTGCAGCACTGGTCTGGTGTGAGACTTGTCCCGTTTTTGACTGGTAACATATGAGTTGCTGTGCTACGTAAAGCTCAGCCTGAAGCCTAATCTGCCCGGAGACAAACAGATCCAAACTCTGCTCCGTGGCGGATAATTTTATTGTCCTCGCATTGTCTTCATTCTTTGTGCCAACGCTGTATGCCAGTCGATATCAAACTGTCTGCCAGTCTGGCTCAGTATGAGACGCGAGTCTCACTCCGCAACTTGTGCCTCTCCTCCCCAATCCCTCCTTCACCCCGGAATGCAATAAATGTCCGGCCATCATTTATTTTAATTCACTCCCCTCTTGCACAGATGAAATGGATTCGTAACCTTGTAGGACAAGGACGTGCATGCCGTCTGCCGTCAGTTGCTGAGTTATTCTCTATTCTTCTAGCATAGAAAGAGAGAGAGAGAGAGGGAGAATGAGAGAGCTCGAGAAAGAGGCCCAATGATGAAGAGAAATAGTCTGGCATGCAAATTGCCGGCTGCCATGTCCAATGAGGAGGCCTGGCGGAGACTGTCACCGTAGAAACTCTGGACAGGGTTAACGAGGGAGAGACAGACAGGAAGACAGGAAGAGTCTGAAAAAACTCAGAGTGTGATTTATTTGCCAAATCAAGGCACGATGAGTGGATTATGGGTAGACTAATGAGAAAGAGTGTTTAGGGGATAGCTAATTGAACGTGACCAAGAAGGGGAATGCTAAGAGCAGGCAGAGATGGAGACTAGGGTGCCGTATGTCATTCATGCTGGCAGTAGCTTAGCTCGCAGCATGGAAGTGTAAGAGTGAAGCGAAAGGTGGGAAAAAAGAAGACCATAGAGCTGTAATACTATAATATTATTCACCTGTCTGCTCAGTTTTTTTTCTAATTTATATATAACACATTTAGTGTATCGAATATTAAAATAAGTAAATAATAATTAAATAAATAAACCTGCATTCACAATTTGTAAAGTAAGTAAATATTAAACTTACTACTGAAAATGACTGTTTCCATGTTTAGCTCTCGTCCTGCACGATCTCTTTAGTTTTGTATGAACAGATGAACTTTAACGTTATGCCTCACTTGTTAAAAAAGCTGCTTCTCATGTTTAATATTTGACTTTGAGCATTTTAAAATACTGAGGACCGTTAGCTTACGTCTGATATTCTCATGTTCGGATTACTCACACGCCTTTATGAAGATCACGTTTCAGTGTTTTGCTCTGAATGTGAGATTAGAACAACAACATCATTTGGTAATGAAATGGAGACTTTGCTCTCCTTGAACTGGATCATAACTAGACACTCGGCAATGCTGTAACGCCCACTAGAGGGTAGTATTTAACTACAGGCAGTATTTAATATCTATTTCTGAATTCTAAACTATCTGCACTGTCTACTGCATGCGTGTCTGTTTTTGGAGTTTGGGAAAATTCTTTACCTTTTTCTCCCACAATCATTGACACACTTAAAAGCTTATTATTCTCACAAAGCACTGAATATTTCTTCTTTTGTTAAAAATTCTTAATCATGTATTTATGAAACCTCTGTCTGCTTGTATCACTAAATATTGATATTTTTAATATCCATCCTACGTGAACTGAAATGGAAACAAATATGACCTGGTTGCTGATTTAAAGCAGATCACTGCTGTTTCAAAATCACTTGGAAGCCATGTGAAACTACTTAATCAGGAGCAAGCATCCCAATATTTTTAAAAGGCGTGATATGACTCCCAACTGTCACCACTTGCTGCTGTAAATATTTAATTTTAAGATTTCTGCTCATGCTGTGTTTACACGCTTTGTGCTATTCCGGTTTCTTCCTCTATTACGATCTTGTAGAACATAAAAGAGACTTTTTAAGTTAATAAACATAATTTTTGTCTTCTTTTGTTGAAATCTTACTAGAGGCTTTTAAATTTGACCCCACATTTAGCTTCCACGTATACAAATTATTAGCCCAGCCTCTCAGCAATTTAAACCATCAGTTTCCTTCCCTTCCGCTGAATGCAGAGCCTCATAGTGATGACATATCCTTTGTGTGTCCACTGAAGTCCTTGGAAATGTTTGTGTTGCATCCATCTGATCGTGGCTGCATCCCTCTCATTTCATGAGTGCAGCCGAACACACATTCGAAATGGGTTTGGACACAAATTGGATTAATGTTTGCAAGACATCTCCTAAAGTGTTTCCACCTGTAATGTTGTTTGCAGATGCACTAAATGAGATGTCTCAGCGGGAGCGAGCGTCTCTGTATGCAGAGCTAACAGAGGGAGGCCTGCACCGGGCTGCACTGTGACCCTCCTGATGCAGCGTCTGCATCCTGGCTCCAGTTTCAACAGGATGTAGCGTTCAAGGTAAGGGACAACATGGGAAATGTGATTACATAGTTGCCTAATGTAAGGGAATCACATTTGGTTTGTGTGCGACGTTTGATTGTGCCTTTCTCCGCTGGTAAACTTTAAAAAGAAAAAAAAAACACAATGCAAATGTGAACAAGGGGGAGCAGTCGCTGTTACTGCCCAATCTAAGGAAGTGTGTTCCCTTGAAAGCACCAAGCGTAGCTCACTGCAAGAGACGCAGAGGAAGAACTATTCGAAATAAATCTTCTGTACATTTAAATTTAGCCATAATACTAAAAATAAAATGAAAACTGGCCTTAGAGAGTGTAGACTGTGGGCGCGTTGCAGGATTATGATGTAAGATGTCTATTGAAGGAAAAGACTTTCCTAAACAAGATGAATGAGCAGTATCGAGCTCTAGCATGACAAACGAGGGCTGAAGTGTCGCAAGTGTTTTATGACGCTCCCTCGGGGTCCTTATCTCTCATAACCTCTGACCTCTCAACCTTTTAAACCACAAGGGTGATTACAAGTGGCCAGCCAGTGGAGTAAGTGCTATACTGTTACCATTCTCTTGCACTCAAACCTCACCCTGCTGTCCAACTGCTACTGCTTTATGCAGTGGTTATGCATTTATTTCAGACTGGAAAATGTAAAACATGAAGACAAACTCTGGTCTTTGATGTGCAGTAACAGTAACTGGCCCTAAAGATACAGTTCATCACCTCAAATTTTCCAAAATAAGAAGACTAGGTTGCTGGTGTCAGTGGATTTGAGGTGTTTATGTGTCTGCAGGCGAGGTAGCACACGTAGCAAACTCCCAGCTGCCGTCTTAAGCGGTCAGCAGAGTGACGAGCAGAGGTCTCGCTCACCGCTCATCCACCACGTCTGTCATGTGGCAGACTGTGATACCCGTTCCCCATGAGACGCGTAACAGTGTAGCACCGGCATCCCTCACCGGCTCTGACAGCAACAGCAGCACTGACCGCTAAAACCATGGCACACGAAGCATTTTATTAAATGCCATCAAGGTGAAAGAGCAGTCGACTAAAGCAGGGCAGCCTTTGGGTTAAGCTTCAGAATAAATACCAGCTGTAACAACGCAGCTACACGTGACCTCGTTGACACAATATTTGATTAGGCGCTTGTTTTCTAACGGGATGAATTTTCGGGGAGCACGGGTTATTGATGTCCGGGTGTTTTTCAGTGGATGCAAGGGTAACCGGCTGCTGGAGACGTACTGTATATCATTTTGTGTAACATTGCAGCCCGAGATTAGTGAGGGGTCCCTGGGGTCTCACTCGTCACTCCATTTCCTAAATTGACAGCTGGAGAAACTCTATTCCACCGGACGTGATAAACGACACTGGGCGTCGGAGGAGAGCGTCGCAGAAGAGAGAAAGGATTGATAAATGAGGGAGGTTGGAAAGAATCAGGGCAGATGAAAGTTGTTGGGCAGTGAGAAATGACTGACAGCTCATTATGAAAATCCAAGGAGGGAACCTAACTTGTTCAGCCACTCCTTTTTACTGTGTTTTCTTGTCTTTTTCCCCGTTTGAAATACACAAAACGCAGACACAAATGTGCACTAACATGAGTGCTTTAAGTTATCTGGAAATGTTCTTTTTTTGGCGTCTGAGAAGGAGGAAAAACAGAAATTCTAGTCAAATTTAAGCAAAACCTGAAAGTCTTGTTTAATAAAACACAAATAGTTTAGCGTTGTTTTTTTACACTCATCGGTGGCAAGCAACCAGATTTCAGGACTGGTTGCTGTTTTTGGTTAATTGGTCCACTCTTATCAACCTCACCTCACCCAGCTTTTGAAGGTTTCCACCTTCTGTATGTTCAACACTTTCCATGTCTGTTTTTAATCACACGAGCAGGTGTTTGAGCTGGACAGAGGTTATTGTTTTGGCAGGAACATTCTTTTCTTTTCTTTTTTTTTTGCATTGTTCATTGCTGTATAACCCCCTTGTCATTTACATTTAAATCATATAAAAAGCTATAAGTCACCCATGAGGACACTAGAAAGCTCAAAGAAGCCCCCGAGAGTGCCAGTTGGCAGTGCTTTATTGGGTATTTTCCCTCAGTACTCTTACTAGCTTCTTGCAACCTCACTCAATTTAGTTGTTTTAGCCCCCTATGGCCGTGTTGCTGATTTTGAATAAGTGCTCAGGGCAAGAGGGGTCAGCTGCAATTTCAGCTGTAGCTAAACTGGTCTTTTCTAATGTGAGATCTGAGGTGACTTTGACTTTTGATTAATGACAGTTCTCCAAAGGACATCTCACCAGCAAAAACTTTCCACAGCATGAAAATCACTTCCAGTAAAAAAGAAGAAGAAGAAAACATCTATATTTTTATGCATACACAATCCAGCAGCGACTGACTGCATTCAATGTGAAATAGTACCCAGGTGCCGTTACAGGAGGCAAACAGTGAAAGTGTTTGTTATTAAAATATTTGTACTTTTTGGGCCCCAAAGGCCCACTATGCTTTTTCTCACTTATGCATATTTCCATTATAGTGACATCAAGCAAACAGAGAAACGCTGCTGCCGCCTCTCTCCTGTTGTCTCTCGAGTGCTTCTCTCACAGGCTGTGAAAACAGCAGCCCCAGGGAATATTCGTATCCCATGAGCCCTTGGGGCAGAAGGCCCGAGGACACGCTGTGGGGATGTATCGAGGGGTGTTGTGGGAAAAAAAGGAGAGCTGAATATCTCAATATGATGACTATAGATAAATGTAAAGCAGATAGTTGTTGAATAGAATTGGCCCATTTGGGATTTTAGCAAAGAGATTAAGAGATAATGGGAAAAAAAAGGTACTGCAGTATAAATAGTTAGACCACAAGCAGATGTGCAAGAAGAGCTATAATATTGGAGCTTTTGAAAAGGCAATTTATAGTCAGTTGGCTTTTTTAGAAAATGGCATTTTAACACACGATCCACAGACTGAGAAAAATAAATGGTGCTTCTAAGCCTTCTGATCTCAGCAGCTGGCAAAGTTATAGTATGCCTATTATTGTCCCTGAATGTGTGAATGAACGGTGTTTCTGAGAAAGAAACCAGGCTGCTTATGAGAAAACATTACTGGTAACTTTATTAGGTACACCTACTCATGCACTTGTTAACACAAATCTAATCGGCCAACTACATGCCAGCATCAGACAGGACAACCTGCTGATGTTCAGACAAAGCATCAAAATTGGTAGGAAGGGTGATTTAAGTGACTTTGAATGTGGGAGGTTTGTTGTTGCCAGAGGTGCTGGTGATAGTATTTCATGATGACATGTTCACACACTACCATCTCTAGGGTTGCAGTTCTTTGGGTGAAAGTGCCTCAGAGGTCAGAGGAGAATGACAACAACCAAAGTATGCAGAAGAGCATCTCTGAATGCACAACATATTGAAGCACGTGGGCTACAGCAGCTGAAGACCACACTAGGTTCTAACCCCATCAACTAAGAACAGGAAACTGAGGCTACAGTTCACACAGGCTCAACAAATTTAGACAATAGAATATTGAAAATAAGTTGGTCTGCTGCAGCATTCATCTCTTAGGGTTCAAATTTGGTGTAACATCTTGAAAGCATGGATTCATCCTGCCTTGTATCAACAGTTAAGGCTGCTGGTGGTGTTGGTATGTTTGTGTTGCAGATATTTTTTTTGCATACTTTGGGCCTGTTATTAACAGTAGAAGATTCTTTAAATGCGAGAGGCATAGACAGTATAAAGCATGGTCATAGTTTCTGGGCTGCAAAAATTAAACTATTATAAGCGCAGTAAACCTGCATTTGATCTGAAAGCCACCAGATGGCGATAGTCATGGTTGAAAGAAGACTTAAGGTCTATGGGGAAAAGGCTTTCTGTCCTGCTGCCTTGACCTTTTGTAAATACTTTCCTGCTGAGTATATGGGCTCAGTCACTAATTTCGGATCATACCAAAGTCTATTTTTAAATCGTTAAATTTAATATGCTTGAAATTTTAAGCACTGTTGCCACACAGCAAGAAGGTCCTGAGTTCAATTCCACCATCAGGCTGGGGTCTTTCTGTGTGGAGTTTGCATGTTCTCCCCGTGTTTGCGTGGGTTCCCTCCGGGTACTCCGGCTTCCTCCCACCATCCAAAGACATGCAGCTTGTGGGGATAGGTTAATTGGATAATCCAAATTGTCACTAGGTGTGAATGTGCGAATGAATGTGAGTGCGAATGGTTGTCTGTCCCTGTGTGTTGGCCCTGCGACAGACTGGCGACCTGTCCAGGGTGTACCCCGCCTCTCGCCCTATGACAGCTGGGATAGGCTCCAGCACCCCCCGCGACCCTGAAAAGGATAAGCGGAAGCGAATGGATGGATGGATGGATGAAATTTTAAAAGATGAAAGTTTATCTGTGGTATGCTCATTGGCTAATAACTTGTAATTGATTGGTTGGTAGCCATTGAGGATGTAGTTTCACAGTTAGACCTGCTCCTCTTTGTCACATCTGGTTTTCTTTAAACCAAGATGGTGACAGTGGAAATACTCACCCCCCAACCGGTCGCAGCAGATGGTCGTTCCTCCCTGAGCCTGGCTCTGCTGCAGGTTTCTTCCTGTTGAAACTGAGTTTTTCCTTCCCACTGTCACCAAACAGTCAACAAAGCGCTTGGTCATAAGGGGTCATAGTATTGTTGGGGTTTTCTCTGAGAAATGTTTGCAGCGCCTTTTTAATTAAAAGGGGGTCAAGCCTGGTACCAGGATGGTGTACCTAACAAAGTATCCAGTGCATGTATGCTGTGTGTAAAGCAGGGATTCCTCATCAATTCCTTTTAGAGTGATTTGTTGAGTCAATGTTATGATCCCATAAATATGCACAAGGTCAAATGATGTGGAAAGGTCATGAAAAATGAAGCAATGGGTGGACTGGAGTCCATTAGCATTAAATATTTGTGAAACAGGTTCACCCATCACCACAAATACTTCTGCTCAGGGTTTGTGAACCAGACCAAGAGCTTTACCAGAAGCAGGACTCTTGGACTGTGGGACAAATTCTCTGTGTCTGTACTCTCCTGTATGATCTTATTATCTGTCAGCCAATTTAACAGAGAGGCCTTTGGGGAGTGACAACGGGGATGTAGGGGGAAGAGGAGGGGACGCCCTCATACACACACATCCACGCACGAACACACACACACACACACACACACACACACACACCTCTGCTCTAATTCACACTGACCTCTGTGGCCTCTCCACTATGCCTGTTTTTGTATTTGATAGAAAAATCGATAGGCTTACTGGCAGAGAACAACCTCCATGAAGAATTAAAGCAAGAAAAGTGTTGGTAGTGGTGAGTCGTTTCTCTGCAATATTTTTCTGAAATATATGGTTGATTCCAGAAGAGCACTGTGTATTTTCTTAGGTTAAGACAGAATAGCTTCATAATGGCTGCGATCTTAATTCAAAGCTATGAATTGTCATCAAACCATGTTAACTCCATGCAAATATATTCATCCCTGTTTTCTCCACTTTTCTCAGAGTGATGCTGAAAAACAGGCTTCTAAGTTGGACTATTACAATTTACTATTATAAAATTGTGCTCCCTGGAAAAAAAATCTTCATTTGATCCAAAACACTGCAGTGAGAGTATTGACAGGAACTAGACAGAGAGATCATATTTCAACTATTTTGGCTTCTCTTCACTGGCTTCCTGTTAAATCTATAAGTGAATTTAAAATTCTTGCCCTCACAGACAAAGTATTTAATAATCAGGATGAGCATCATATCTTAGAGACCTTGAGTTTCTGAAAGTGGAATGGGAGGCAGAGCCTTTGGCTGTCAGGGTTCCCAACCTCCCAGTTTTGGTTCAAGAGACAGACACCCTTTCTACTTTAAAGGTTAGGTTTAAAAATGACGGTTTTAATAAAGCTTATACTGAGGGCTGGATCAGGTGACCCTCAGCCATCGCTTAGTTATGCTGCTTTAGGCTCAGGCTGCACAGGGAAGTCCCAGGACACACTGAACACTTCTTCTCACTTCCATCTTTACACCCCACATGTGTTTAGATTCCACTACTGCATGTGATTGCATTAGGTCTTCTCTTTTCCATAGTTTATCTTTGTCCTGTATACTCACCCCTCACCCCCCAGCTGGTCACAGTAGATGGCTGCCCCTCTCTGAGCCTGGCTCTGTTGGAGGTTTTCTTCCTGTTAAAAGAGAGTTTTCCCCTCCCAGTTTTGCCAAGTGTTTAAACGGGGTCCTGTGTTTGCTGGTGTTTTTCTCTCTAATATTTCAGGGTCTTTACTTTAAAATCAAAGCCACCTGTTGTTGTAAATGCTCATATATAAATAAAATATATTTGTATTAAACTGATTTTAGTAATAGTTAGTTCTTATTATGATATTTTCATGTCAGCTTTCCTCATCTCATGAAAAACAAAAAATTGGATAGCTCTTCTTGGATGGGAAAGTCAATTCCTTTTAACCTCAGATTCATATTTGATCAAGAAGTGGACTTTGTTGTTCTGTAGTCGAGTCACAAATGCGTCAACTAGGAAGGCTACTAGATATTGAAATGTGCATCGATCTTATTTTTTGAACTAATGCCAGATTTTACTTGGTTGCCAGTTTCAGTGCTAAAAAAAAAAAAAAAAGACTCACCTTTCATAGAAGACATCCAACTGTGTATTGGTAAAAAATATTGAGGTCAGTCAGTGGTCTGAATCTTATATGCACTAAACTATTTGAAAAATTAACCACTTTTATGGCTGCATGGACCAGTAATGAGTTTCAGAGCTATAAATCGCAGAACAGTTACAACCTATTAGTAAACATTTGCTTGTTTACTCATTCAGCCATCATAGAGAAATATGTTAATTCAAATTTCTTTCTATTTATTTGATATTTTTTGGTCTCTACCAAATTCAGAAGTAAAGGTGAGGCTATTTTGCCTTCAGATGTTCACTGATTTTATGGTACTTCTGTTTCCAGAAATTTCAACATGAAAGCGATTGTGGCGGGAGTTCGCCTTGTAATCGGAAGGTTGCTGGTTCGAGCCCCGGCTTGGACAGTCTCGGTCTTCACCCGTTGCCTACTGGTGGTGGTCAGAGGGCCCGGTGGCGCCAGTGTCCGGCAACCTCGCCTCTATCAGTGCGCCCCAGGGTGGCTGTGGCTACAATGTAGCTTGCCATCACCAGTGTGTGAATGTGTGTGTGACTGGGTGGATGACTGGATGTGTAAAGCGCTTTGGGGTCCTTAGGGACTAGAAAAGCGCTATACAAATAAAGGCCATTTACCAAAATAGCCCAGAAATTAAATATGTGGATGGAACAGGTAAACAAGGGGCTGAAAGGGAGTTACAAAGGGAGCGGCTGAGTTGGGTGTACATTTGCAGTTTTTTTCCAGTTCTTTGTTATAAAAAAAACTGATCAACGTTGCTTTAAAGAGCAGTATTTTTGTGACTGCTGACCCCTGCTGATGCTCTTTATAGGTTTCAGCTTAGTATTAAAGTTTTATGTAAGCATTAGTTGTTGTTTTTTTGTTTAGTTTTCATTCGTTCTGTTTTTTGTGTTCTTGTTCTTTTTGTGCAGTTTACTTATTTTGATGTTTTATATTTTCCCGTAGTTGGAGCTGCACTTGACTTTTTACATTTATAGTAACATGCTACATGATTTGTAGTTTGATTGACGTTGGACTTTTTAGACCAGATTTGTGCAACCAGGGGAAAACAGTTTCATTCACATTCATTAGATTGCATCTGTGTCCAAGCCATGTTCAAGCATGCACTGCTACACTGCAACTTTTCTAGGACTCTTAGCCAGCAGAGGTGCATGTGAAAATATATATATCAGGTCATTTGGATCGGGCATTATAGCCATATGTTATCCTGGTTTACAGAAATGCAGTGCATTTACTGCTGCTGAGTGGGTTTACGTGCTGCCTTCTCTACACATCTGCAAAAAGGACAACTGTGAAAAATGTCTCTGACCTGATTCATGGGTGAAAACAGTTTAAGATGAGTCAGATATTTTACAGTGTTAAGTCTTTTTGCAGATGCTTGGTGTGTAAACTGTGTCATCAATATATCTCACAACTTTTTGTCACATATTAGTGAACATATAATACACCAGTACCAACTAAAGTCTGTAAGTATTTTTTTAAATAGCACACTGGGCAAACAGAGGTGCAAAAAAAAATCTAGACTAATAATATATTTTTTAAAAGCAGGCATTAAAAAATATAATAATAGAAATAACTAAGCTAATGTCATTCAAGATATTTTGTCCAATTTGGCTTCACTCTGCTATTAATTAGGTTGTCAGTGTTGTTTTACACATAGTGGCTCCATAGTGTAGTGGTTTGTATGTTTGCCGAATGAATGCAAGATGCCAGCAGGAGATGCAAATCCCTTTCATGTTGTATCGGGACGTGCATTTGACACAAAAATCTGCCAATTCAAACATTTGGAGCTGCATTCTGTGGTGACCTCTGTGTGCAGGAGTGAGCAGCTGAAAGTAGCTTTAATATAAACTGCACATCAGTCACATGAAATCAGCAACCTTAAGTTTGGACTTTTATCAATTTTTTATAAGGACTGTGTGTGTGTGTAAATGTGTGTGTGTCTGTATCTGCCTTTTGGTGTCTTTTCTTAGTTTTTCCAGTCTGAGCTGGTGAGATTATTGCCGAGGATCCATGAAACCGTCCTGTCCTGGACGCATTGGGTAGTTCACATGTGTGTGTGTGTGTATATATATATATATATATATATATATATATATTAGGGGTGCAACGATACAAAAAATTCACGGTTCGGTTCGGTTCGATACTTTGGTGTCACGGTTCGATATTTTTTCGATACAAAAAAATGTTCATGCCTTTTTATTGATTTGTCATTTATTAAATTTCCACGGCACATTCTGCACCACATCTCTGTGCGTTCATCATTTGTTTAAAGCCAGCTCACCTCCTGCAACCACTTTTCCGAGAATACGCGCTTCTTTTGTGGTTCGGACTCCTTCTGACATTTCTTTTGAGGTGGAGGAACATCACAGTAATTTCTTAAAGGAGCTTGCTTCTTCGACATCTTTAAGATGTCTGTCCTCCTCCAGAAAATCTTATGTTGCAACTTCTTATCTTGTGCGCGTTTTTTTATTTTGACAGCGAATGCGCACCTGCGGACCACTTATGTGCAGCCCTGGTTATTTAGCTCGTCATATTGCAGCCACAGAAATTCTTTTGTCCATGAAACCATAAAGCTGCTCTTTCTTTTTGCCTTATAGTCTGATTTGTCATAACTTTTCCGTTTTGTGGTAAGCTTTTCTTTGGCTGTCACTTCTTCACCCTGACCTGTCTTATTTGGCTCAGCAGAACTAAAATATATATCCTGCTGCTTTTACACACGCACTCACACAACGCTCAGCAATCCTCTGCGCGATCAACCTCTCACATGTTTAAGCTGCGGGAGATTTCACTTGTCATGTTTGCATAGTAAGCTAACGATTGATAAGATGATGTCAGAGGAATTGGTGCGCAAATTATCATCACTCACCAATCAGTGCTGTCGCTCTCTATACACAGTTCGCGTGATTGCAAAGTGAAAGCAAAAAACAAGCGCAAATTCAAACGCGATTTCAATATGTCACATATTGACAGTGGCTCACCAATGCCAATGACATAATTACCCAGCTACATTTCCGAAAGAATGCAAAAGCATTGACATATATTTTTCCTTCCTACGATAGGCCGACGGGCAGGGCAGCCCGACTGGAAAAATTGCTAGCCCGGGACATCGGGCTTGCGATTTTGCGAGCCCTGTATCTGATTGAGGAATCACTCATCTTTGGAAAAGAGAGTTTATTACATAGAAATGGCTCTTTCCAAAATAAAAGCTATACTATACGCTTCTTCTGGGCTATATTCTCAGCAGCATATTAAACATATCAGGTCCCCATAAGGAGAATCATGTGCTAACGGCTGTCTAAATGACTCGGCTAAAGTTTGTAGCATGCCTGCTTGTTGTTTTTGTCTGCTTCCACTTGTCTTTGCACTAGGATGATGTCGGCATAAATGTGCAGTCATATTCGTTGTGTTCCCACTAGTGCTGTCAGCGTTAATCTGAAATGAGGTTAACGCCACAACACGGCAAATCTCCTTTAACGAGCTACCGCGGATTGCCCTGTGCACGGGGCTGGACGGCCAACACGTTAACGAGCTAACTGCGCTAACACACTAGTTCCCACTCATGTAATTGAACATTGCTGGCACATCCAACATACTGTTTTACTTTAGTCCATGACGCGCTTACCTTCAGGGTCATACGTCACATGAAGACCAAAATAGTTCCAAATGCCAGATCTGAATGAGGGTGGGGGAGGTTCAATTTGCCATGTTGCAAGGAGAGCTTAACTTCTGTCTTGCTAGCTTGCCCTGCGCTCAGTGAATCTGTGTTCGACTACTCCGCCTAGGCTGCACTGTCGAGCGCAGATCCACTGAGCGCTCAACACAGACAGCACCGTCAGAAGGAAAGTTGATAAAATAAATTAAAAATGCTGTATTGTTCGATACATATGCGTACCGAACCGAAAGCACTGTATCGAACGGTTCAATATCGTTACGAGTATCGTTGCACCCCTAATATATATATATATATATATATATATATATATATATATATTTGCCAAAATTTGTTCTCTTATGGGGTTTTAACAACCTACTGAGTAACCAGTTTTAATTTCATTTTTACTGTTTTATCGTTTTGTTTTGTTTTTCTTACTGATTGTTAGGTTTTTTTTTAATGAAAACAAGACAATAAGAGGACCAAAACTTTGCTAAAATGTATTGAACTTCTAGTCAGTGAATAAAAAGGGGGTGAAAATGTTTTGGAGAGACAAGATCCAATCAGAACGAATGAAGTTGTGGAGAAAGGTGGGATGAGTTTGGAAGTGATCCAATCAAAAGTAATCTCCTTGTGTCATAAGGTTATCTGCAGCTGACAGAGTGTAAGGGATATTTATTCGACTAAAACTAAAACAAAATAAATGTCCACATTAACACTGTGAGTAACACGAACCCTAACTGGGATTGTGCATAAACTTGTGTAGCTGCGACAATGTGAACACGTTTTTTAGCCTTGCTATGATCTATTTTTATCACCGCGATGGTGATGTTGCTGCTTTTGTTGATTACAGCGAAGCACGTAGATGGCATACTGCGTGAAGTCGCTTTCAATGTTAGCCTATGCATTTAATTAGTATAGAGAGCGTATCTGAGTTACAGTCTGACGACACATTTACATTTAAGAAGGTGCACTACACCACATGTATGCATCATCCACGCTGTAGTCTGTCTGCTGTAACAGTCATTTTTTTCCCAAAACCGCGGCCGCCGAGCCAAGGTCAAGCAGCGTAGACAGGCCTCTCTCATGCCAGTCTTGAGGCCATTCTGAACAGATGTTGGCACAGCCAGCTGGACATGGCGACCTTGAGGAAATCTCAAAGGGGTCTTCGTTGGCAGCATGGGCACCAACTCTCCCCCCCTGGCAGAGGAAACCCAGTGCAGTAGCATATAAGCAAGCGATATGTACATATGTGTGTGTGTGCGTGTGTGCTTGTGTGTGTGTGAGCCTCTACACAAACCAGCATTGTGTGTCATTCAAGCTTCAGTGAAAAGGTACCAGTGAATCAATCACATGCCCTGTGTAACACCGCACTAAATGAAATTCAATGGACTGATTGAGTGAGTGATGGATGATTCACATACATACAGCCAGAATTAAGTGATGGAGAAACACTCAGACGCAGAGTGGAGGAGGTGAGGGTTGGTTAGACCTCTGAGGACTACATGCTGGGTGTGTGTGTTGCTCTGTAAATGTGTGTGTGTGTGTGTGTGTGCGAAGGGAAAAAATGTAGATGTAGCGTATAGACTCTGAAGGCTGAGCACCCTGAGGAGCGGCTATGTTCGTACCCCACATCTGCCCTCCCAGGATGCAGCAGAGTGTGCGTTTACTCGTCTGTGTGTGCGTGTGCTCATGTGAGTGTGCGTGGTTGCCATCTGGGCAGAACATCAGGGGTACGCCTGGACTGCACGGTGAGCCAGTCCACTTTTAATCTGCCCAGCACCCTCTCCCCACCAACGAAGGTCACCGCCTCGGCAAGGACAGTACTGTCACCCCTGTAACACTAACAGCAGGGGTCGGCGCTGGCTATCCATAATAGATGGCAGCTGGCTTTAGTGTACGTCTTCACTTTGCCTGGGGCAGCGGTGTTCGCCCATCTTTCATTCCCACAACTCCGCTGAGCTAATGTGCTGTGTTAATGCTTGTGTGAATCAGGAGGAGTGCTCAGTCGTGTGTCTCCCCCGTAGCTACCGAGCGCTCGTGTCATTGCCAAAATAGGACAGAAGGTGCTTCAACAAAGGAAACATTCATCTGGAGGTATCGCAGCGTGGCAACAAAATCAACCTAAATACATTAAGAGTTCACAACTCCAACTAGAAAGAGAAGTGGGATGGGATGAACTTTTACGGGACATCATGCCTTTGGTGCACAGTTTTGGGTTTTTTTTGTGTGTGTTATTTCGGTGCAGTCATCTGAAAGTTTTCAAACTTAGATGTACCATTTGGAAAAAAGCACAAGTCCTAGTTTGACAGCACTTTATGTTAAGTGCCTGCACAGTCATACTCACCCATCAAATATGATTTGCAGGCGCAAGTTTTTTTTTAACTTGCCAGAGAGACCAAAACCATTTTAAATGCAAATGACCTAAATAAGATTAGCGAGGTAGGCAGTCCGCTCCCTGTTAATTATCACACGCAGTAGTCAATTAACAACGCTAACGATGGGACACTTAGTGTGCGTTAACCCAATTTACCACGGCTGAGAGCCGGGTGGACACAGTTGCAAGGGGTAAGTTGAGGTGGGGTAGGGAGGAGGAGGAAGAGGAGGGGGTTGGAGGTCACATCTTTATTGAGCTCTACCCCAATTACAGCAGCTCAGAGGTTAGGGAGCTCAGGAGGCGAGTTTAGCTCTTTGCTTTGCGAAAGAAAAAAAAAAGAGACTCTTCAGTGATGCTAAGTGGTTTCTTTTGGTCTGTTTTCTCCACCAGGATGTGGAGTCGGGCACCATGTGGGTAGAAGGAGGAGCTGGACTCATTCGGGGGTAATTAGAGTTGCCCAGGGTGTGCTAGACAAGATGCTCCTCTACACTTAACAGCATTATCCATGGCAGGGATTAAGGCATGCTCTGATTTAACAGTTGTCACTAGACCTTGGCTGCGAGTGGCATGGGTGACTGACAGGTCGAAACCAGGATCTCATTTGCGTGTCTGGGTGTGTGTGCACATGTGGTACCTGTTCACCTCAACGTTCGTGTTTGTCGTGGTGGCGTGATAAAAGGATGGGTAATCACATTTTGAATTTTGCCTCTGCAGCCTCAAAAACTTTTTTTTTTTAAGAGACACTATTTTACATTTAATCGTCTGATAAAAATTTACCAGTGCGGCTACTACCACAATACAGGGTTACCATGTTTTTATTTTATTTTATATTTTTTTGAAGTGAGTGTGCAGCTTTTCCAGCGTCACATACCAAGTCATAAATATAAATATGATCATACAATGAGATTAAACTATTATAAACAGCCGTTCGGTTTTGGACTTCAGACGGCATTTATCGATCATCTAAAGACAGCACCGATAAAACTGATTTTATTTTTTGCACTTGCACTATTTTATACAAATATAAAAAATGATGTCGTTATTGGTACGCAGTCAGGCTCAGCTTTGTTTTTAAAATGTGCCTCTTGTTTGATTTTAAACCTGATGTTTCAGGATGATTAAGAGTAAACTAGCATAAACTGTACCGAGACGAGTGTTGATATATAACATTAAAAATAATTTTAAAATAATTAAAAAATAATTAAGAAGTCTTTGGAGTGTTTTTCCCTTCTTAATTCTTGGCTAACGATGAAAAAAAAATATTCCAAACCTGCTAAAACGTGTTTTTTACATCCCTGTGAGTTTCTACCACTTTGTGGACTTTTGAAGTATCTCCAGCACGCCAGCGACAGTCCATTGGTATGAAACACTCGCTCACTCTCCCAAAGTCCATGCGGTGACATTCAGGCATCTCTATCAGACGCTCTCGCCACAAAATAACACATCTGCCCCGCTAACATAAATCATCATCACACTCTTGACCTGCCCACCCGTTTTCATCTGTGTAACCAGAGCTCTGAGCGTCAGCAGGAAGTGTATTGGTGTGAGCGGCCTATTGATAATTGATCTGGCGCCATTGATCCCAACCTAGCCTAGCCTCTGTCCTTCTACAATTCCACTCTTTCTTTTTGTAATCTGTTCAGATTCAGGGGGACATCTTTTGACTCTAATATCCCTCCCTGGAATATGCACGTAAGCTCTGATAGTGGGAAAAAATCGCAGTGCTCTTTTGTTTAATGTCTTTGTTATCAGGTAACACATCATCAGGTACCTGATAACAACTCTAGAAAGTTGACTTCATTTAAAAAAAAAAAAATTGATACAGTTTTTAAGTCTTTGTAACAATATATATATATATGTAATAATATATTCTTTTCATGAAAAAACTTTACTACCTCCTCTTTAAAGGCTTTTCACAATAATCATACACATGCATTTCTGTAAGTAATCAAATAATGACGTGCTGTTGACAGTAATTCTAATCTCTAGACATATAGAATATTTTAATGCCACATAAATTCCTACTTTACCAAGAAGAAAACGGTTAAATATTTATATTACAGAGTTCGATCTTGATCTCTCTATCAGTGGCACAAATGGGCGACAGTAAAAGTCACAAGTGCATCATGAGCAAATCAATATACACGTAATTTACAAACTACAAGGCAGCTAATCAATGGGTATAAAAGTATATGAAATATACATTACAGGAATTGGGCTGCGGCGCTAACCACAGACTTTAATAAATAGTTAAGCCATTTATTTTTGTCAGTATTGATTATTCAATCCCGGGAGTTCAGCAGAGTCATCTGTCTTCTCCTCCCCTTTTCACTCAATCTTCCTCTGAGAGCTGATTTACGATCTTTCGGGTCAGATGAGCAGCTGCTGGTTAAAACACCTTGGACATGCATAAAAGTGATATGAAGTAACGAGGCCCGAATGGGATTTTTAAGAAGTGGCTTCCCTTGTTTGAAATTGCTAATTAAGAATTTAATACATTCCTTTTGTATGTGGTTTAAATAGATGAATGTAACATTGGACTCGTTTAATTTCCAATTTTTAGTTACTAGTTAAGTAAAAAGCTGCTGAAATTTATGTGGCAATAACAACACCTGGCTAATGTCACAAGGTTCTGCATTTTTATTAAGCCCTTTAGTCTTTTTTTAAAATTTTCATCTTCTTGCCAACTTCAGATTTCCCAACTTTGAGCAGCCATTGCTTGTCATTAGAATAACAAATGCACCGGGGCTTCTGATTTAGTGTGGCGCTCTGCCCTGTGATGTATATTAATACCACAGCTCTGCACACTTTACCCAGGGTTCATCTTTCATCAGCGTAAAAAAGGTGGAATTGAAAAGCAGTCCTTGTTTTTGCGGGAATCTGTATCATAGTCATTTATTGTGTCATGAGACAGGGCAACCACTCCGCATGTCCTTCATTTCCATGTGCAATGCCAACCTCTGTTAGGCACTACACTGTGTTTGTGTTTAAGCGATCAGGTGTCAACATGGATGGCAGACTTGACCATTTGTGAAAACGTAGGATACGTTTCCGAAGCAGCTCATCAAGTTAAATATTTCTTCTTGTTCTTTGAAAATGTTTTCTAGATTTGTCTAAATGTGGCTTACGCTCAGATTTCTGAGGCCAGCACTAAAGTAAAAGGATTTGCATTTCATTTCATGTAGGTTTTTAATCATATCTCTCTCTGGCTCTGCCCAGCATTCCCATTTTAGTCTGGTGAGGTTTTCATTGAGTGAGTGGTGCAGCTCTGGGTTGAGTTAAGTGATGACTGCTGATGACAGATTGTCCTCCACCACATTGCTAGCACTTCTCCCAGACAGAACGTCCATCCCTTTTTCATCTCTTCCTGAGTGGACATGAGGGCTCACCCAGCAATACAAGACAAATAACACTTCTGCCAGGCCATCACTCTTTCCAACAACAAGGCAGCTTACCTTTCACTTGACTATAGTCCATGTAGTATCAGACTCAGCATCACCTCAGCTTCTTGTTCACTGACTTGTCCTTGGTGCTCTGCCTAAATGCGCAGGCCTGAATCAAGACATCTATGTTTTTTGTCTGTTGATTTTCACTACAATGACTGTAATAACATTTAATCAGCAACATAAAACAAGATAAATAGAAGTCTTTTAAAGCAAGAACTATGATAAAATGCTTTTTAGTTTATGGTAATCAATAAGCTCAATAATATAAATGTTCATATTATGATATATTACTCAAACAGTGTATTTTCTGCTGGTCACAAGGTTTGTAAAACCAATACTGATATTTAAAAAGCCGATATTCAGATGTTTGAATGGTGTTTCTTTCATCTCTTTCTTTTTTCATTTCTTTTGTTTTTTATGTACTAGCCATTAGAAATACCAATGCTGATATACCGACTAATAGGTAATACTGGGGCAGCACAGGGGCACTGTGGTTAGCACTGTTCCCTCACGCTGGATACGAATTCACCATCTAATCGGGGCAAGCATGGGTTCTCTCCAGCTTTCACTCACAGTTCTAAAAGCCATGCAGTGAGGGGTTAGCTACAGGTGTGAATGTGAGTGCAAATAGTTGTGTGTCTTCCCGTGTTAGCCTGAAACAGACTGTAGACCTGCACCCTGCCTCCTGTTCTATGGTAGCTGGGTTTAAGCCCCACCAGCTTGAGTAGGATAAGAGGATGAATGGGTGGGTGATAATATTGGCTTGATAAATCGGCTGAGCTCTCCCCACAGAAACTTGTCAGAAGGCAATCAAGTAGCCTGACCAAAAATATTTTCTTTGATGATTCATTCTTTGGTAGCAGGGGATCGATCCGCCAGGACATCTGCTCCTGGCCACCGTCTGACTCACAATGCACTCGACCCCTATGGCGCCTCCTGCAGGTGTTGGGCCTGCATGTCCCTTTTTCGGGCTGTGCCCGGCCGGGCCCCACGGACTAAGGCCACCAGACGCTTGCCCTCGGGCACCCTCCCCAGGCCTGGCTCCAGGGCGGGGCCCCTGTAACCCTATCCCGGGCAGGGTGAACTGTTCCCTCGATGGTCTTCTCACAGATATCTCTTAGAGATAAGGTGAGACATTTGGCCATCTGGGAGGAGCTCAGAGTAGAGCCGCTGCTCCTTCACATGGAGCCAGTTGAGGTGGTTCTAGTGATGTGTCAGTCGCGAACGAAATGGCTCTTAGAGCCGGCTCTTTGAAGTGAACGACACAAGCCGTTTTGTTTTGTTTTTCTTTCTCCCACCTTCTCTCTCGCACTTTTTTTCCGCTTCACTCCACACGTGAGCCTTGTGCTTGCGCTGGGCAGAGGGGGGTAGCACAGGAACAGAGCGGGAGGGAAAGAGAGAAAAAGAGAGCCAGGGACAACAACATCACATTAGAAAAGTATAATAATCATCCACAACTATTTTCAGTTGCGGATGATAAAGGATTCAGAAAGTTTATTCATGCAGGTCCATATGACTGTGAATGTGCATCTTCTTTGTGTTTTGCATATTTTAATTTATATTTAATTGTGTTGTGGTTTGCAGTGTTTTGTGTTGTTTCACTTTAAATTTGTTTGAATGGAAAAAGATGAAAAATTTAAACAGTTAAAAGTTGAAATGTAAATAGTTGTTTTTTGTATTATATGATTTATTTATTACATTGTATGTGGAGTGAATAAATAAAAGTATATTTACGGTGGCCCCTAGAGACAAAACACGTACAAACTCCGAAGCACGTACAAAACACAACGGAAGTGCTCCAGGATGCTAGGGGCAGTGTTGAACTTTTGTTACCTAGTGGCTACACAAGCCAAGAAGTACCAACGACCGGATTTGGTGTGTGGTAGTAACAGGTAAATGAACTTTTTTTTTAAATTATTTGAATATATATGAGTGCCTGTGTATAAATACACAAACAATACACATATGCTTTCAATTGTGTAATTTAAGTGATCTAGATAGCTCTGTTTTGGAAGGTCAGTTAACGCTAGCGATGTGTTTTGGAATTTGTACGTGCTTTGACTCTAGGGGCCACCGTATATATTTATATGTAAACATATAAATAAATCCACATTTTTTTTTACATTAGTAATTTCTTTTGTGCATAATTTTATATTGTTGTTGATAATCAATTAATTAAAGCAACAAAACAACCTGAAGAGCCGGTTTGGAGCTGAAAGACCTGGCTCTTTTTAGTGATGCGAGCTGAAAGAGCCTGTTCTCCAAAAAGAGCCGGAATTCCCATCACTAGGTGGTTTGGACATCTGACAAGGATGCTTCTGGGCACCTCCTGGGTGAGGTGTTCCAGGTATGTCCCAATGGGAGGAGGCTCCCGGGCAGATACAGGACACGCTGGAAAGATTATATCTCTCTGTTGGCCTGCGAATGCCTTGGTGTTGACCCCGACAAGCTGGAGGAGATGGCTGGGGAGAGGGGGGTCTGGGCTTCTCTGTTTAGGCTGCTGCCCCTGCTACCCGGCCCCAGATAAGCGGAAGAAGATGGATGGATGGATTAATTCTTTGAATAAAAAACAAATACAACAACTTTGATTTTATATATTTCAGTTGCATTTCATTTAGAATTATCGCTTTATGTTTGCAAGGACAAAGAGCGCATGCCATAGATAGGACCTTCTTTCTCACCTAAGGCCACTTTTCCGTGGCCTTCCTTAAACTTCTACAACTTAAAAATGTGCAATTTCTTCCTTTTGTTCGGGAGCAGTCTCACATTTGATTCTCCACACTGGATAAAAACTCACTAAAATTGACAGTTTTACGCACAGTTGGGTTGCATGTGACTATAATTATAATAGAATCATTAAAACTAGTGTATATATTTCTTGTGTCATAACTCTGGCGGTCTCATCGTGCTGAACATAGCATAAGATGAACAAACTTTGGCTCAAGACCGGCTCTACTACACATTTTACCTTGTACGGAAGCATTAAAATGAATGTGTGCAGAGGCGTATACAATAAACCATGGGAACCGCACAGAAAATGCCTCGCTGACAGCAGTGCTGAGGGATGAAATGGAAGACCATTACTCAGAGCTGTATCCAGAGCAATTCACATCTGATGTAAACTGAAATGAATGCAGCATGTTTCTAAAGCTGAACAAAAGACTGGTTATAAAATTTTGCAAGTAAATTTGTCATGTTATTACAACCCTTAAAAATGAGCCTCGTTTTAAAAAAAATATTGCGTTTAACAGAAAGAAAATGCAGTAATTTAATGCATGTCTCATTTTACATGTATTTATTGTGCTGGTCAGCTCAAATATAAACTGGGCTCCACATTTTAGACAACTTAAAATTATGTTTAAAAAAAGATTTTTATATATATATTTTTTTACAAAAAAAGGATCACTTCAAGGTTTTTACCTGAACTGCAAAAGGCACTAAATGTGTTGCCTGAATAACGGTATACGGCTGCTCTACCAGCCTATTACTCCGGAGGACGCTGGTGTGAATGTGCTTGTATGAAAGAGGAGCTTCGGCTGAATCTCGACTTATGATTCGTTAACTTCACAGGCGCTCTCGGGGAATCCTGAGGCCACACTCCCCCTGTCACCGCCCTGGGCAATTATGCTCTTTTGAAATGCAAATGATGGCATGTGCGAGTGTGTGTGTGTGCCTGTGTCGCTGCACGGGTGGGTGTGTGGGTGGGTATACGTACAGGTTTTTGTGTGTCTTCATTCACATCTGTGGGTATGGGTGCGTTTTTCCCGTAACTTATCTTAAAAGCACCTAAATCCACTGGCACCCTGGTGCAGCAGCAGTCAAATACAATAACATCTAAAAGCGCTGCTACCTTGTGCTCGCTCGGTCCATAGAAGAGACCCTCCAAAACGCAGCGCCGACAAAGAACATACCTTCAATTAGCTAAACGATTAACATTTTAGAGGAAGTCTGTGTTTGGGTCCCATGGGCTCCCTGTGCGCCCCACCAGTCTCCTTTTCATATTCAAATTCACAACATAAAAGTTAGCCATATCTAATCCTAAAAATGGGTCTTTTACTGTTTTTTAAGGAGATAATGCCTGAAGTTTTTGCAAGCAGCATAATTGCCAGGTTATGGAGGAAGGTGTACCATTATGTTAGACAACCATCGTGGGCCATGGGTGCTAAGAGCAGAACAAAGCTCTGATATGCAGCACAGAGCTGTATGATATTGTCTTTTCTAATTTACTCGGCGATTAGTCAATCATACTAACCTAGATTCATTTAAACAAGTGCCTCTCTGAGGGTAGCCTCAACGCTTCAGTGGCTTTGTGGTCATTATCATGTTGTGCCATGGTTTGGTCTTCTCCATGAGAGACGCCACTATTGATTTGTTTCATTTTTGTGTCTGGCTGCTGTCACTTAACCATGGCATCTTGGTGCGGTGTAAGCAGGGGTTGCCCATCTGCCCACCCTCCATAATACAGTGTGACAGTGTAATAAAATGGTACAGCGTGGAAGCCGTAAACTTTGCGTGAACTTACACCACGCTCCTGCGCCATTAGGACTGGATGAAACTCCTCTCGGACGCTTAACCCCGGGTCGGGTAAAGTGAATTTCTCTCAGCTGGGCCACTTAGAGGATGCACAGAGGTGTCTGTTTAACCTTTTTTTGTGACTTTAGACTAAAAATTCACGGCAGTGTGCTGTCAGTTCTTAGTAATGCTAGACCTCACATTTAGCAGATTCAAATTCAAACTCTATTTGCATCCAGCAGCTTTGAGGTGACTTTATATAACCCACAACAGGAAGTAGAGGTAAATCATTATTTATTATCAACTATTTCCATTGTGCAATAAGAAACAAAAAGAGCTTAACTCACAAAACAACTAAGTCAGAGTGGTGAATTGAGACATTGATTCAGTTGAAGGAAACACCCTCTGAAATGCTGAAATTATGTATTGATTTTCCTCCTGTCTTTCGCTTCGATGACTCTGGGTAATTGCCTCTTTGCTGCTGCTACAGCTGAACTGAACCATCAGGATGTCTCGGTGTCTCTGGCCTGTTATGTAGACTCGTGGAAGACAACCCCGACGACTTCACGTTGCTTACGTGTCTCCACCACCATCAGCTGGACCACTGCAGATCTCTCTTTAACTTAAACATTAGGAAACATTTCAGGTTCTATAAATGGAATAAAAATGTTGTTATTTATAAAACAATACATTTAAAAGATGAAACCTTAAAATTGTTTGTTGGTATAATATCAATCCATTAGGAGCCAGTTTATATGTTTTTATTTGAATAGTTTTAGTTATTAATTATTATTTTATTTTTAACCATGCTGCATGAAACTTTTACTAAATATTGCTTCGCTAAATAATGAAGGGGGTTGAATCTGTCGTATAGATGACAAAGTAGATCAAATCACGTTCTAACATTGAGTTATTTTCTTTTTATAGTGTTGATTTTATTTCCATATTTATCCAACACACTTAAGTTTCCTGCACAGTTTGACTGACTGGAAGTAGATCTTACAGTCCCAGGACTCCGGGAGGCTTCTTCAATCATCTCTTTTTTCCTTACTTTCAGATCAGAAACATCTTTAGATTTCTTCATTATTTTGCGTGTGTTTTCTGAATATGGCCTCTATTTTCAGTCCAATTCTGATACAAATTTTAGCATGTATATTTTGTATATTTTTTTTAAAATATACAATTCTTGCACTTTTTCATCCACTATCAGTAAATATTAAGAGGTGAAATAAAATAATGTTTTTCTATATTTTGATATATTGGCCAAGATATTTCTTTCATCAGTGCAACTTTTATTCATTTCTATAAAATGAATAACTTGTGGATAGAAACCTGCTTTGCCACCTCTTTTGAGTGCATTCAGCCCAGTAAATAACTGTTGCTTTTGCTCCCATAATCATGCATCAGAGAGGCCAGAATAATTGAGATTTCTAGACTAATATCTTTTTCAAAACCTTTAAATTTGGAAAGCACAATGCATACTTTTGTTACATCTAGACTGGACTACTGTAATGCACTGTACACTGGACTTAATCAATCATCTCTTACTTATTTGAAATTAGTCCAAAGTCCTTTGGCCAGATTACTGACTGGATCAAAAGAAGAGAGATCATATTGCTCCAGTGTTGGCAGCCTTGCACTGAGTCCCTGTGCATCACAGAATCTAGTATAAAGTGGCACTGTTAGTGTTTAGAGGCTTAAATGTTCTTGCACCTACACGTTACATACCTACATGCTGCATCCATAGACTCTCTTAAGAACAACAAGGTCCCCAATATCTCTTAAAGATCCTGTAATGGTGAAGAGCGAGTGGGAAGCTTATTTCAAAAGGGGTTTGCACGATGCACTCTGCAACGATCTCCCAAGTGACCTCAGACAAAGGTCAACTGTGACTGTCTTTAAGCAGCTAATCTCCAGGACTGTGGTTGGAGGATAGGTTGTTGTTCTGTTATTTCATGTAAATAGTGTATAAATAGTATATATGTTTTGTTTTGTTTTTATTGTTGCAGCCTCTTCCATTCAAGCCACAAGTACAATCACCAATGTGCTACCAACCAAAACACTCACAATTAGGTTTTTGCAGTGACCAATTTCACCCACAGACAGAAACCAACCACTTGTCAGCTGGTTTCTAGGAGGTCAGTTGCCAGTCTCTAGGCCTGTACATGCATGGCCTGCATGAGGCCTGAGCCAGGAGGTGTCTATCATTAATTCTGTCATTGTCAATCACATAAGGAGGGCACAAGTGTGCATAACATGTCCAGTGTTGACCACTGTACTATCATGGAAAAGCGTTTGTTGAAGTATCCTACTGGTTCACTAGAGTACCCTGTGTTGTGTTTTGAGCTTGTAATGGTGTGAAAAAGAGGTTTTGTCCAACAACTTGAACCCAAAGTACGATCTTTCCCTAAACTTTTTCTTTTTTTTTCTTTTTGCTAAAACTAAACAGTTACTGACAACTGTGAAAACCTGGACAAGAAACTATGAGTAAAAAACTCCATCCGGTGACATATACCACCACCAACACCACCATCTAAGGTGTCATTTTTTGCTACTTCAGCTAACATATGTATGTGATCTGTGCTGCCATCTCCATTCAGTAAGCTTAGCCCAGTATACAGTAGAAGAGAAACCCTGTTAGCTATAACAGTGAGAGTAATAATAACTGATAACATCCCTTTAAAGAAAAACCTCAAAATCATGTGTATGTTTTTCCTCTGGTTTTTTTTTTTTGCGTGCCTTTGAGCCATCTAGTTTGGAGATCGACAGCTGTACAGATGCCTACAGTTTTATGTAGAAACTATTTTCTTTATAACAAGCTACACTTGTCTTATCACTTTGCAGAAGTAAGGGTCTCTCAACCCATAAAGAGAGGCTCATGACAGTATGACAACGTCACTTTGTGGCACCACCAATCAGCTTGGCTGAGCTGTTACATTAATGACCTGCATATTTCTTATGGCTAGTAAAAATAATTTTTTTTGTTTGTTCTGGGAATACATCCTACCCCACAAACCATCCTACCCCTTGTTTCTGCATATGTGTGCACATGCGCAGAACACAAAAACGCAAGTTGCTAGCATCTGGCTGTGATTTAACACTACTCCGTTTTCATATTTTGAACTATTAGCACTTAATTGACATGGACACTGTATTTTTAAAGCCACTGTGATTGTTAATTGTACAGTAAAAAGCTATCTGCTTATTGCAGAAAACTATTGAAATCAAATTTCCAGCTTTGGTCAAGTCTAGTTTCAAGTTATTGCTTCTGCACATGTGCACAACACAAAAGCACAAGTTGATAGCATCCGCCTGTGATTTAGCGCTACTCCTTTTTCATATTTAGAAAATAGCTAAGTATTAGCACTTTATTGACGCGGGTACTTGATTTTAATATGCCATTGTGAATGTTTGTTAATTTTCAAGTGGAAATGCCATCTGCTTTTTGCACAAAACTATCAAATTTGCAGCTTCGGTTAAGTAGGATGGTTTGTCAGACGTCACTCTAAATTTATCCTACAGGTAGGACGGTTTGCCAAAGTAGGACGGTTTGCCAAAGTAGGATGGTTTGTCAGAACAACGGCATTAAATCACTCACCACTAAGTGATGTTGTTGAGGTTGTGATGTTTGGAAAGAATTGCTGCCGATAGTTTAAAACCAATTTATTTATTTATCATTTATTTAGTACTAGGTTAATGGTTACTTGGTGTCAGGATATTAAAGAGAAGGCCAATATTTTTATAGCAGTTGTTTCCAAAAGTCAGGCAACACGGTGAAATAATTTAGATGAATAAATAGCACCGCGGGCAACTTTAGAGAAATTTGTTTGATTTCCTGGTCAGCTATTCCTCGACTGAGCTTTATTTTTTGGTATGAATACTTTGCCACTTGTCAGATGCAGAACATAAGTTTAAAAAAAATTAATATAAACATGTATTTCTGCTGAGGATAAAATGTGATTTCCACCTCAAACTCTTGAGATAATAAAAGATCTTAGGCAAAAAAAAATGCAAATAAATGCGGAGATAAAATCTAAATTTTTATTTGTGTTTTGAGATCAGTGCTTCACAGTAGCTTACATGTCATGTAACTGTCATGTTTTTCAGTGGTTTTAACAAGCATGAGTAAAAGTCTGGAGGTGAAGCCCGATAATTGCGATGTGTCTGAAGCACACTGCCTCACTGCTCCTGTTTGACAGGTGCCAGCTTTTGGTGCTACAGACAGATTTAATGAGCAGGACCTTTTCCCTGAGAGGTGACACGCTCAGGTCACAAATAGTTTTGCCTTTTATGTCTCGGATATTGGTGAACAATTTTCACACTGTGTTATGAACAGAGCAGAATAAACCGCTATTTTCGTACTTGAGGACTCGTCAGTACACTTTAATTCTGTCAGGATGCTTGGCTGCCTTTTGAAAATGGAAGACGATGAGCCCTCTGCATGAAATGTCTTTTTTAGGACAATGAGCCTTGTGGGCTTTAGAGAAATATGAAGACAAACTGTTGATGACAGCCCCTAATTCCCAAGATCTAGAATAAATGTTTTTCCCTTTTTTTTGGTCCAGAAAAAAAATAGACCTCTATCCATCATCGAGTTTTCAGAGCACGCCTACAGAAAACATGCTCTTATTTCCAGGGCCGGATGTTGCTCATTTGGCTGAAAGGTAAGTGGATTTTTCTGAGGTTAAACTGTCGTTTAATGCCCATTAAAGGTTTGACGCTGTTTTGCAAACTGACATACATCCTAGCAAAATCACAGGGCAAACATGGGACACGAAAATGGATAAAAAACTGATTCAAATTCCTTTGATGTGGCGTTGTCTCAGTCACTTGAAAAATCAGATGAAGACAGAGCTGTGGTAAATTGCTCTGCGAATGTGGCTGCTGAAACCAATACTGTTTTCTTTGCTTTGCTAATTATTAATTACCCATCTCCATGCATATGTGTTTATTCCTAATTGTATTTGATGGATGAGTGGCAGCTTTGACACCTCATTAGACCAGATTAATTGAACGACACAATATTTATGTCTCGGCAATGACCAGTTATCCTGCCATCTATCACCGAGATGATCTCACTGATTGAAAACCACTGGTCCGTGTAATCCTAATTATTTTGAATTAGAAAAGAATTTATTGCTTCTTGTGGCGTTTTTCTGTGATGATGGCAAATTGGAAACATTAAATGCATAACGAGGGAGAAAATGAGAGGAAGACACAATCACAGAATTAATGCGGGTGAATGTCGGAGAAGGGGGAAGGGCGCACAAAACAAACCAGGTGCGCGCCTTATCGAGTCACGGCTTTTCTCCTGCACTGCACAGTCTTAGCAGGAGACGCAGGCTGTCATGTTTTCTCAGGATTCTGCAATAATATTTGTCTCTTTCTCATAATTCTATAAGGCAATGCCCACAGGATGCCTATTTAGAAGAAGGGTTACTTCTTTTTTTTTTTTTTAACTCAACCGAACCTCTATATTTTCCAACTCCCTATCCACTCTCTTCCAAACAAGCTTGTGCAGAACATCTTGATCCATATTCTTGTCTTTTATTAAAAAGTTGGCTGAGTACTCGAAAAACATTTCCACTGAACTTCACATAACCCTCCTCCAACTTCTGCAAAGCTTTGCCCCTCATGGGAGGAGCACAAGCTAAAATCCAGCATTTGAGCTCACAGAGAAGCAACAAGGCCCTGAAGAGTGGAGCTTTTACTATCATACAGCATAGGAAAGCCTCAAGGAACAGACTTCTTTCCCAGGTAGTCAGAACTTCCTCATGCTTATTTTTCCAACTTTTCAAGTTTCTAACACCATTAGCCGGCTCCCCTGTGGTCTTGAAAGCGGTAGCGTTGATTGAATTAAGCTATTTCCTTCTTTGAGACACTTTGACTAGCTTTCTTATACCGCAGCCAGTCACTGCTGTAACTACACAAACGCCCAAAGCTATAGGCACATACAGCACACACACACATGCTCGCCACAGTTTGTATATGTATATGCACAGACAGCGCACATTAAAGATTGCACACGTCTACAAATGCAAACTGAATCTGACAAACCATCTGTAGAAATCTGCTGACCAGAGTCGCTCAATGGGATATAGACCAAAGACATCTTAGAAGCTGCTCTATAATGCCATTTACACCATAGTATTTTAATCAATTTAACTGGCCTTTTTAGATATAGTTGGCTCAAAATGCTCTTTATAGTTTTAAAAATAGGACAAATGGTCTTTTGGAATCAGCTGGGGAGAAGTTTAATCTCATTGAATGGAGCCAAAGCCAGACGTTTAACTCCACACAGTGTAGAATACAAGATTATACCGGCCTGATATAGCCCTTCCACCACCCGTTTATTTTTATCCTCTATTAAGGCAGCGATATCCTTAAAGGCTGCCAAAATTATCCTGTAAAAATGCTGACTGGGAAATATGAAAGGTTCCAGGCGGGTCTAGTAAGCAATCTGTGTGCATGGTGGAGCAATGTGACTGCTGTGCTTGCTATACCAACAGGGGTGACCCCAGTTGGAGGGAGAGGTGAGACTAAATGAAAGTCATCCCTGGATCTTGGGGGAGCCGAGCCTGGAATACCAAGCCTCTCTCTCCGAAATGAGATTTGCTGCCAATGAGGCTGCTTTGCATAAATGTTTGCTTTTATTTATTTATTTTTTTTAACTTGATGATTTCTCAGCAGCTAAACTAATATTCAGAAGCTTCTTTTACGGGCTACGCCACCAAATCTCCGCTTAACTGTTTTGATAATTCTTTCACCCATGGAGGTAATTCATTCACACAAAGAGCTTCTTTCCTTGTGGGTTTGCGACGAACGAAGAGGATAATTTCCCTATCAAACGCGCTCATTTAAAACAGAAAGTTTCGCACTTAAGTTAACCGTTCCTCAGAGGGAAGCTCGTAATTGAAGAGTCACTAGTGCCCTGTGGGTGTTCTGAGACGTTGAAGTCGGTATGAGCCCAAATGGCAGCTCTGTGACATGAATTTGAGAACGTGCTATATATTTCTTCTTTCAGACACTTTCAGTGAGGCTGACTAATGCTATCATGCAGATCTAGATGCTCATATGCATTCCTGTGTGTTTTATTTTTGTCCAATCAGTTGTGTTACCCACTTCTCTTTGGGCTAGCCGTTTTTATCGGCAGGGTCTAGACACGGACATGCGCGCAAGCATCGTAAGGCTTTAAAAAGCTGACGGCACCAGGCTCCCCTTTTTGCCAGCTTCCATATTGGAATGAACTTGAGATGAATGTATTGATCCGACAATGACACAACCTGGCTTTGCTTCAAAGGTGACTCCATCCCAGACCCTCTTGTGTTATGCAGTTGACGTGGGCGAGTCGCAGAGGATTCGAGCGGTGTCAAGGAGTCGTTTAAAATTAGAGCGTGGGGGGTAAAATTGATTTTGTTTATATGTGATGTGATTAAACACAGCGGAGACCGTTTGCTGTCGCTGGAATCACAATCGCGGCTTTCAAAGATGCAGCGCAGGTTGGAGAAATGTCCTTAAGTTAATATATGCCATTTGGTGATTGCCTTTAACCAAAGTGACTTCTGATGAGTGAAAACATTTAACAAAGAGCACAATACGTAACAGCACCAAGAAGGCAGTGATTTAAGAGTTCATAACAGCGGATTTCTCTCATTATGATGCAGACTCTGCACTGAATACTTAGTCAATGGTCTGATGGAGGCTGCTTAGCTAATTTGGGTGTCATCCCTCTCAGCCTTACATATTTATAATACATTTGCTCACAATATAAACTCTCGCAGGACCTTAAAAGATGTTTTTGGAGAAGCTGTATGCTCACATTTGGTCACACTCAGCCTGTTGCTTACTATCAGTGATGTCACATCAATATCCCACAGTAGTAAATGATCAATCTTGAATTGACTGCATGGACATTTTTAACAGCACGAACCAGCAGAAGAAAAGTGAATCCAGTCACATTGTGGGAGTCCGGCTCTCGCAGTCAACGATATCGGAGCCCTGCAACAAGTCTCTCATTTACACAAGCGCTCACGTAGTTTTATTTTAACTGCCCTCAGTAAAATGAGAAATTAAGAGGCAAGAGATAGAGGCTAATAGCATTTATTAACCCAGCGTGAGCGGGCAGCGGGGCGACAGCGGTCCTCCACCAGCCCTGTCTCGTCCTGGTGGTTCAGTCGGCGCAGCCCAGAGAGGGGAGTGGAACATAATAAAGCCCAACAAATGCACCCAGCTGATTAATGCAGCCCTGTGGCTATAGTAATTATCCCTCTCCACACTCCTCCGGCAGACGAGCCAAACAAGTACGCGGCAGCGAAAGGAAAATGTGCAAATGATGGATTTGTGGGACTCAGTGTCTGTTTCGTGAGCTTTGTGTAAGAAGTCGAATGTTGACACGGGGTTTGTCGTTTCGGTTTCGCTGTGGCGGCGGAGTTGAAGGTTTTGCACTTGCAAAAAAAAAAAAAAAAGTTTAATGTCAGCAGTTTAATGTCTGTCTGGATTGAGTTACAAATTCCTCGTGGGTTTAAATAGATGAAAATAAATGTATCGATTTATTGCATGTAGACGAAAGAGATAACAGTATGTGTGTTTTCAGACAGCAACATACAACAAACTTTTAACTAGTATAAAGTGAGTCAAATAATTATATGCACTTAAAAGCAACACTGAATTTTTATTTTATCAGATTTGTATGAAATGCTAGTACACTGATAAAGCAGCTTTGCAACGTGATCAAAAAGTCATATGTATATATATTGCACTATTCCTGTTAAGAATCACAAAGTGATGACAACAATCAAATGCATTAAAATGCACAAATCTCAAATGTAATGGTAATGCAAAAATAAATGTAATAATAATTCTATATTTTAAAAGAAAACCACAAGTTTTTTGGTTCTACCTTCATGCACCTTGATTATTTTCCGTGTCACTGATTTCTTATTATGTGAGTAATTTGATTAAAGCAACTGATGATTGTAGGCAACGCGCTGAGTTCATCAAAGTGGCCGCTGATCGAGTGGCGTGTGAAGTGAAACTTTAAGAACACCGGCTCCAAGAACTGAAGGTATTGTCTTGTGTTGCCTGCATAAATGAACCAACAAGAAACAGTTTCATCTGTACCGGCTTCTGGAGACTGAATTGAATGCCCAGAACATTTAGGAAGGCGTACAGAGTGAACTTCCTCCTGCTGATACACTTTCTTCATGGCGAGGTCAGAAGGTCAGCCATAACAGGCAGTTTGCTCGTGAATCAGGAATTTAATTACATACAAGCAGCGTGACAGGAAGACCGCGTCCCTCAGCCCACTACAATATGTCATTACTATTTATTGACACGTAACGATTTTGTCTTTTTTGCACTTTTGAGAAATCTGCAAATTTCTGGTCCTCTACAGAAATGTTTTTCTCACAATCCTTCTCGTCTTTGTTTTCATTCATTAACACTCACTGTTTACACGAGTCCAGATTTCACTCCAAAAATAAACCCAGATTCTCTCTCCTACTCAGCTGTTCTCCTCTAAATTACAGCCGTGCTGGGAGTTTACAGCGCTCAGAATGTAAAACTATAATGAGAGCCTAAACTGCTGCCTGACAATGCAGGGTGGTGCGAGGCTGGTCTGCACTGATCTCCTTAAAGAGACACAGTCACGGTCATAGAGCCGAAAATCTGTTTTTTCTTAAATACAGATTTAATGATTGGATTACGGTTTCTTCTTCTGAAGATAACGTGATGGTGGGATTACACAGACTGTGCGCTCAATAGATTTCCTGTCAGATGCCACAAAACCCTGTGTCTCTACTCTGTGTGAGCAGGCCGCGCAGAGGAAGGGAGACAAATTAGGTCTGGACGCAAGTATGTACCCACCTCAGAAAGCTGGCAACCCAAGAGCAGAGTGGGAAAGTGCAAAAAATGTGTAATTTAGCCTTGAATTAAGCATTGCCAAATAAAAATGTCTTTTATTTTAAGGTAGTCTGACACTTTATATTTTGCATAAAGTTATTCAGTCTTAAAAATACCAAAAGACCACTTTTTTTTGGTTTGATTGGCACTGGCTCTATTTTCTGCATGTGAAATCATACATGTCATCTGAACATCAGTTCTCGTCTTCTCGGTCTCATTAAAAACATAAACATATCCCCCCTATTGATTATGTCTGGATGTCTTAATCGGATCAGCGGGAATAGCCGGATTTTCCATCGCAGGAAAGTACATTAAATGCTAAAATATTGATCAAAAATGTAATGGAGAATGCACAGCTGCTTTAATAAAGCAATCAGCCTTTTGCTCCTGTGACTCTGATATGGACTGACATGAAAAGAAAACGTTCAAATGTATAATTCCTTTTCATTTAAAAGATGGTTGGGAAACGGGAGTCTGTCCTGAGGCTTGTGGCGACACGGCAACGCTGTGATCAATAGGAGTGTGTGATGGGTTTTGTATCGATCGGAAAAATGTGGGTTGATGAAGTGGGCTGGAGGGGTGGGTGGCGGGGCTTTGGGTTTCCTCCGATGGGCTGCCACATTTCACGTACGTGGTAAAGATCCACTCAAACTTCTCTGTCGTCGTCATCATTATTATCATTCCTGCCGAGGTCATTATCACTCTCAGTTTTCCTACATCCTGCCTCGCTAAGGACGGGTAGATCCCCTCTCTTCACAGCGTGACTGGTGGAATGCTGTGGGAAGCAGCTGTCATTACTTTAAAGGAGGGCAGGCTGTGGAAAGCCAGATCCATGGTGGAGAGGATAAAAGACTAAAGGGAACCGTTTAGCTCCATAATCTGGCACTGAGCCCTTTAAAGCACCGTAAACAGACCTGTTCAAATCACCCTCAGCGAACGTGCCTCTACTTCTGTTTCTTGTCAGTTACTGCTGTCCACTTTTGTTTACCTCATTACTTTGAATATCAATCTATCTATCTATCAATCTATCTATCTTCTATCTATCTATCAATCTATCTATCTTCTATCTATCTATCTATCTATCTATCTATCTATCTATCTATCATTTCTTTCTTTCTTTCTTTCTCTGTTTTGCAGCGCTCCCTTGTGAATGGAGGCCGACTAGTGGCCCATTAGCCCGTCTCATCTCAGTAATCTTTCATCACCATTGGCTGTTGGCAGGACAACCTTCCTGAATCCAGCCAATGGCGGTCGCTCCATATGCACCTAAACCACTCCCTCCTGTTCTTAAAGAGCCCCCTTGTCTTCAATGGAGACTCAATCCCCCCTCGCCGACTTACTCAGCCTGAGTGCGCTCTCACTGCTGCTGCTCTCCATCCATCCCTCTTATCTTTTACTCTCTTTCTCTGTCCACCAATCCCATCGTCTGTGTTCTACCTCCTCTCGCTGCTCACCGTTTCCTCTCTTCATCTCTTCCTGAGGTTCTTGTTTTGTTTTTTCCTCTCTCCTCTTTCTCGGACCACCACTTTTCTTCTCACCGGCCGTACTCCTGAGCCCAGCGTGCGGCACCTGTGCAGACTGGAGTTTGTTGGGCCGAGGCAGAAGGTTTTTCTTTTTTTTTCTTCTTCTCTTTTTTTTTTTTATTTTAAGTGTGCAGGTTGAACACAGGAGGGAGGGGAAGCAGCACCCGGGACCACCTGACCAATATTTATTGAGAATATGAGGAGATTTAGGAACTGATCTCCTGCTTCAGCTTTTCCCCAGCTGTTTATCTGTTGTTGTTTTTGATTTTTTTTTTTTAAATTGCAACATCTGGAATGCTTAACAAGGACTGATGGATGTTTCCGAACTGTGTATCCCTGACCCTCTCTGCTACCACAACCAGTAGGTGCTTCTTTATACAAATCCCTTTTTTCCCTTCTTGCTTAGCTCATCTAAACTTTTCTGTCTCTATTTAAGTTGACAAAAATTGTTTAAAAATGTTATAATTTGTTTTTAAAAAAAGCAAACTAAACTATTTCCAAAGACAGGGAGTTGCTCTCGTTCATGTACAGGACATCAGAGCTGAGCGGTGGCTGCTGTGGCGTAGCCTGCAGGGAGACCGGGGAGCTGGTCTCTGTACAGCTCTCTAGCTTCTGCATCAGGATCCAGGGTTTAAACTCAGCTCGTAGGAGAGAGTCACAGGCAGATTAATGCAGCCGGTATCCCGTGCACTGTCCTCCAGCACCAGCCGGTGTCCCGGGGAAAGTTAGTTGAAAGCGTGACACAGAAAAGTGTGTAACTGAAGAAGTAGATACGTGTCTGTCTGTGTTACTGATACAGCTCATCTCATTTTATTGTCATTTATAGTTTTTATATAAAATTGGTGGTTATGATTAAATAACACTGAGAGTTTAGTAAGTTTGATCACCTCCAAATGTGGCACAGTATGTGAGTAAAATGCAGTTAATACGAACAACAAAATGTGCACTTTAAAACTTTTTTCTTTCTTGCGCATGCATATGGTTATTGTGCATTTTCTTAGCACAAAGGCAGCTTTTTTTCCCTAACAAATGAGAAGTTAAAGAAACTCTCAAATCTCATTTGGAGCTCCAGTCTTTATCATTGTTACAGTTCTTGGATACCTGGAAAGATAGTTATCTTATATCCAAATGTGAGTGGACAGGGGAAACCGTTCACTGCATTCACTGGGATCCTCTTAATGTTAATCTGTAGATGGGATTGGAAAGGTTTAATCTGCTAAGCACTTTTTACAGGACTGCGATTAAGGATTTTTCCAACTCTGCAAGGCTCCACAAAAGGAAAAAAGGGGGAGCATCTCCTGAAGCGTTAAACAAGTGTTTATTCTAACTGCATCAGAGCTGCCACTGCACATAATGAGAACAAATGAGATCCTATCGGTTTGTATTGGTTGAGCAAGTGAAATGACAAAACGTGTTTGTATTCAGAAAAAGCAGCTTTGGTTAGAAGCTGTTCGCTCAGTAGAAATATGTGTCGTTTTAATGCACTTTGCACATGCATCAAAAAAAGCTCATTTTGGTGTTAAGTCTATGTAGTTCTATTGATCACGAAATAAAATGTATACGCTGCTGGTGCTGCTGCTCATGGTGATGATGATTCAAAGCGCTTCAACGCTTCAGTCAAAGGTGTCGTGCACACCTTGAAGGATGTACATAAATTTGATTTATTCACTGTAATCAAATGAATCACATAAAATTCCTTTTCAAAAAGGATGTAAATCATTTTCAGGCTGGAATCTTCAACCACAGTTTTGTCAGTTGTTTTGATATTTTACATAAAAGAAACAGATCTCAATTAAATACATCTGTTTCAAGCATCGTCTCTGAAGGCTCTAACTTTTAATATCACAGTTAATTCGTGGTGCTTTTAAAACACACAATAGCAAGCCTTTCATTTTTACGCTCAAAAAACCTTCAAATGAAAACTCTGAAGTTTTAATTACATCTTTAAAGAAAAAAAAAAAACTATGCCAAATAGAAATGATTAAAAATGACAAATCCTACAATATGATGCTATTAACCCATCGTGACCCCAGACTGTGTCTGTGTCCATCTATGTGTGTGTGTGTGTGTGTGTCTGCATTTATGTATGCACATAAAAATATGCATGCGTGTGCTGACAAGTGAGTAGCTGGTTATGCATGCTATACCTGCACCCTTAAATACTCGTTAGGTCATATTTGATAGGCCAGCACTACACTAACACCACAACTCTACATATTTTTACTGGTTCTGCTTGAGATGAACGATTCTACACTTAGAATTTTTTATTTAAAAATGTATTTGTAAGCGTTAAAGTTGCATTAACCATGTTGTCCTACATTTTCCTACATCGAGAAGTTGCACGCTGAAAATCTGTGTGCTCAGTGTCACATATATCTGTGATTAGTTAGGTTTGCCTCTGCTTTCAAACCCTTGGAGACTTTTGCCTTACAACTATCATACTGGCCCGAGGTGAAAGGTCAAAGGATTTTAGTGTCCAGCTGTCAAACCACATTTCTGATGCTAAAGCAAATACCTGCTTTGTCAAGAGACCAAAATATTACTTACATCTAGTGATTTATTCTTTCTGAAAATGTGCATGTCGGGATCGTGTTTGCGTGTTGTGGACCAAAATCAAAATAAAATGCAGCTGTACATAATTGCATATGACCTACTATTTGCATCAGCCTCCACAGGTGCTCTCCACTATTTCATGTCAGTCAGAACCATCTGCTTTAAAATTAATGGAGGCAGTTTTGAATTAAGAGTCGTGTTAGACATGTTTTTTTTTTTTACACATATTGCTTTATTCTTCTTTTACAATAACTGCTTTTTTTAAATTATAGAAATTCTAATGCTATAATTAACTTATTATTAACTGACAACGGTGTCACGTGAAGATTAAATATTCTGCTTGCTCAAATTTTTTTTCAACTTGTTTTACCTGCTATTCCCACAGGTGTCCTCCCCAAGTAAACAAACAGGAATGCATAAGCGACCAAATGTATGCAGACACAGATAGACAGACATGTGCACACACATGTAGACCAAAGAATCACACACTGACCTGGGATCTAATTTTAGCCGTCCAATACATAGAAACACCTGACTGTGTCTGTTAAAGAGGAGCTCATCATCTTATCATGCATTGCATCTGTAATTTGTTACGCTTAACACACGGGTCTTGCTGTGATTAAGATGCACCCGCCATTTATTCTTTATTTGTTTTTTTTTTAACACTTGGCGTCACATACGAATGCTTGAGGTAAAATTAATTTGATTCCAACGGAGTATTTAAAACCCTGAGCATAAGGAAAATAGTTCCTGGAGTTGCCTGTTATTTAGGGAAATTCAAGCATTACAAATTTGCAGTGAGTGCAGTTCACTATCTGCAATCAGTGTTTTTTGCAACATTTATTTCCATCCATTCGTGATCGATCTTGCACTCATTCCTTCTTTCGTGTGCTGTCCAAGGTTCGAAAGAGTAAATTGGAGTTTGAATATTTCACTTTATGTGTACTCACGGCTCCCGGCCACCTTTTCGCACTTCACCAGTCACCGTTTGGTTTGTGTCAGACTGCTTGAAAAGGATCCAAACCTTACACGAGGGCTGTGATCTCTACCAACTTTGTTTGATAGTTGGCTGATCTGACCAGCAGAACTGACTGGAAAGCCAAAAGAATCCACTGACGGATGGAGAGAGCAGGTGGTGGGAAAGTGCTGCATTGTGTTGAAACTGTGGTGAGGGGGGGGGGGAACAATCTGCTTCCTTCCAACTTCACCACCAGCTTTGAGTTTTCATAAAGCTGACAAAAACTGGCTGAGATAAAAACAGCTCTGAACGTGTGAAGTCGCTGCTGTGTTTTCTCATGACTGTCGCGTTCACTGTTAGCAGTGGCTACTCCTTACGAGCCGAGCTTTGTTGGTTCTGTGTGATGGCATGAGGGGAGAAATAGCTTCATCACATGTCACGACCGCCCCTCTTGTTATAGATATATCCTTTAGGTGGCCTGTTAAGACTCTGAATTCATCAGGCTGGAGATGGACACCTTTTTTTTCTTCACCTGCTGTTCAATCAAACATGAATGTGCCTTTCAAGTGCTCAGGCTGAGTGTAAGCAGCAGTGAGAGGACTTCTTAGAAGGAGTTTGTTTTATTGATCAAATGAAATTAACACACACACACACACACAAAAGGAAAGAAGCAGTGTGCGTCTAATCATGGAGTGCGGGTCAGCCGGCATGTTTAATTTAATGGGCCTCATCGTAGCTTCACGAGGTCTCACATTGTGAACTTAATTCCTCTTCACCACGTTAATTTGCATTGTGTCAATTGACCGGAGCGCTTACTGTATCAGCTTGAGTCTCACTTGAAATTCAGTCCATGCTCTAATACCATTAGGCAAATGCAAAGTTGTGTCATTTACACATTTGGGGGAGAAAAAAAAGGGGGGTGTGGGGGGTGGAAGGGTTAGGAGGGGTGAGAGAAAAGCCAATTTGTGCCGAACAAGACTCGCTTGTGATTATCAGTGGATGTTATTACTGTGGAGAAGCAGACGTTTGAAGGTTATGTTTCTGGGCAGTAATTGAAATGCAAAATAACATTAGGATCGATGGCCATCTCTGTTTATTTATGAAATCAATATCGTAACTGTCCCTCATGAGTCCTTCTCTGATTCCCAATGACGGCTTAAGTCTCTGCTCGTTTATTCTTTCTCCCCCCCGTAACCTCCTTCTTCTGTCTCTTTTTAAAAGGCAGTTAGGGGTGTGTTTGACTTTGCAGAGAGAGCAATTTCCTAGAGGTGCTGGATGTGTATGTAGATGGGGGTTGATACTCCAGGTAAGGAGACATCATCCATGTGGGAAATCTATGCAGTCTCTCCTCGTGGCAGTGACATTGAAGAGGCCATATGCTGGAAATTCTCTGTATGGTATGTGTGTGAGTGTGTGCGTGTATGTGTGTGTGTTAAGGAGATAGAGAAGAAGAAACAAAGTATATCTATGTGATGCAAAACTAGTGCTGGGACTTACTACCTGAGATAAAAACGACATTAAAACAAATATTTTTAAAAATGAAGATGTCAGAGCAAAATAACTTAGAGAAGGACTTTCCACCTTTGCAGCACAAGTAAAGGATATGCTTGGTTCCACAAACTTATCATCAAGCTTTAAACTGTGGTTTTAAAGCAGTTGCAAAGGAATACAATCTGATCCATTTTAAACCAGAATCACTCAGTATTATGTACAAGTCTGTGTGTGGAATGCACATAGTCGAACATTAGCATAAACACATATTAAATACACATGCAAGTACACTAAACATAAGATCAAATATATCCGAAAAAGAGGGAATAGATAAATCAGTCACACAACAATGCAAGAAAATCCGAACGACTTCAGGGATAAGATGCTCCGAAAAGAAGAAACCTTCACCCTTTAGAGGCAAATACAGTAAATACTTCTGTTCAGTTGGTAGATTTTTTTTGTTGTTGTCACATTTAACTGTAGGTTTGTGTTTCCTTGACTGAATCTGCAAGGTTGTAGCAGAAGATTATTAGATTATTAGATTATTAGAAATCCTGTTTCATGTTTGCTTCTATCAAATCAGCACATTACAGGGATAGCTCTTTTAAATGTGTATTCATTATAAATATATGAGAAAAAAAAGTGATATTCACAGCAGCGAAATTTAAGAACACACACATTTTTGATGACCTTCATTTGTGTCACCCGCATGTTGTTGTTACCACTTAACACTTGGAGACACACGCTACCCCCATTTTCCCACTCGCATGACCATTCATTTCCCAGACACCGCGGCCACTGACTAACAGTGTAATCTATGTGTCAGGCGGGAAGGGGCACTCCGTTTAAAGCTGATAGAGTTTGCCCCAAACAAGGACAGCCTATCATAGAAAGATTAATGAACTAATTTCATGCATGGCTCCTTGCCTCTGTCCTTCTGTGCTTCCATGTTCGACTGTGTGTTCAGCACCGTGATTTACGCTGTGTTCCCTGCTACAAGCTTAACCCCAAGCTCAACAATAATATTTCCTTTATGCGGAAAAGTGCACGGTAAAAATTTGGAGAGCCGTATATATTCGCTCCTTCACCCAAGACAAGGACAGCATGAGGTCATTTACGGAGAACTGTTTTAAATATGCATTTTCTTTTTCGTGTTTGAGTGGCGGTGTAAATTTATCGTGCTGAAATTCAGGAGGCTAGACAACATATTTCATGGAGAAGAGGTGGATGGATTCGGGATTTATGTTGGGAAGCTGGGGATCTGCGGCTCTGCCAGCATGAGGAGGCATGCCAAAATACACACATGCACATGCAAACATCTGAGATTTCAGCTGCTCTGTCTGGACATTTTCCGCACCTATCTCATGTTAGCTTCAAAAAAGAAAAAACGGTCCATGATCTGAGCGTGCATCACAGTCCTGTCGCGTTAAACATTCTGGACGACTGTATTTTGTCGTACAGAGTGGTCTCTTGACGTGTGGTGGACAGACTGGAACGCGTGCATCTGCTGCTCCGTGGTGTCCATTGTGGGACTGTGTGGGCCTCTCAGAACAGAGAAGGCAGGTGACCTTCACGTCTGTCTGATGAGTCCTGCTTGTCTGCTCCGTTTGTACAATTTTTCTGCGCAGCGGAGCAAACACTACCCCATTAGGTATTAGGTGCAGTGCGTGTGTGTGTGTGTTTTTTTGTCAAGGGAGTGGGACAGGTTGAGGAGAGTCAGGCTGTGGTTTGAAAACTCTATGTCTCTTTATATTGGGGCGGGTGGTGGGGGGCGACCAAATTATGAAACTATGAAGCTATTTCTGTCTGCACGAATTGGTGGTTCGTGCCATTATTTCATTTCGACAGATTTGAAAGGGCCCATTAGAAATTTCCATTAAACCTAACAAAAAACATCTCCCCAGCGTTGCCGTGTGCTAAGTGTGGAATGAACTACTTTTTACGTATGCCACAATGTGCTATTCCATAGGGAATCCCCCCCTATCTGGCTTCAATGATGTATTAACTATTACCAGGCTGGTCTCTCTCCACTTCAGCTTGGAGAAAATATATCGTCCAATTGACTCTAGGTGAATGCTGATTGCTAACAAGATTTAACATGAGTCATCTGAGTCTTTTATAAGCCACAATAGCCTTAGAATGAAGGCTAACACAATGCTGTATCTCTCAATCTCGCACTATGTTAACAGTCTCGACTGATTAAAAATGCATAAGGAATGTCTGGGGCCCGTAAGAGGAGGGTTTATTTTTTCATGCCTCATCTGGAACAGGAAGGAAGCCGAGGATCAATAGATCTGATCTGGGCCCAGGGGTAGAGGCTATCTCCTCCTCCTTTTCTCTTCTTTTCACTATTCGTTTGCAGTTAAAAAAGAGAAAAAAAAAAGAGGTTTCTTGGCTTTAAATAAACACTTGTGCAAAGGAGGCAAAAGAAGGAAAATGCATTCTGAAACACAACACCATTTTTTTTTTTTTTTTTAAAAATGGAGACAGATCCTGGCAGTAAAAAAAGCCAAAAAGTTCCGACTGTAAAGCAGCATTAGCTTGCTATTAGTTTCAGACATTCCCATCACGCCTTTCCGCCACTCTCACCGCATATTTATGACTCATAAGAATTTAAGGGCTAAAGTTCTGTAAGATCAACACCAACTGTGACAGACAGAGCCAGCAGTTCTAAGACCAACCCGGGCCTCATTTCATGCTTCGTTTGAGAGAATATTATTGAATTACAGCAAGGAGCGCAACATACACTGGCTTTGCGGCCTCAAAGAGAAATGACTACCCACCAGTAGCAGTAGTCGTTAAGTAAACAAGCACACTCATGGAGTGTGAGCTCTTATAAAGCTTAACACAGCAAATAAAGAATACTCTTTTTAGCTTCTACCCTGCATTATGAGGATTTTTTTTTTCTTTAATCCTACCTTTGTAATCTTTATGATGAAATTCTTGGAATAAGGCACTTCCTCTGCCAGCTGTAACCCAGCACCTCCACTGGCAAAATAACTGGGACTATTGATTGGGTCATCTATTACCCACAATCCTCCATATGCTGAGTGTAACACCTCTCTTTGTCCATTAACAGCCTTCTGAAGTTTCATTCATTCATTTACTTCTGGCAGCCGACCAATTGTGGGCATTGTTTGCAAGATGTATGGGGCATCTGTTGACATGGTCGTTAGTTACCATTTTGCCTGAGAGGAATGAGCTACTGCACTATATCACTTGGCATTCCGGCGCATTAATGGTTGTGTGTGTAAGGCAATCTATCAAACTCAGGTGAACGGGCTGATGAATTTCTCGCAGAATGAGTGGCGGATGATGGTAGCAGGCAAGACTCGGTACAGTCACGGCAAAGCTTTTGTGCTCTGTTGTTCGGTCCTCTATTTTTTTCACTTGGGGGTATTTGAGAGCCTTTGCGTTCTTTTTATTTAAAGAAAAAGTTTTAAAAATGCGTGAAGAAAATGCGGTAAAACGGTTAATATTTTTTAGAAAGTTTGCTAATTATTAATACTGAGATATGTTACTTTTATCTTATTAGTTTGTGTAATAAAATATTATTTCTATGCCAAAGCTCAGTGTCCCCTAATGTGGTTTCTATGCCAATATGACAGTTTTTGTGTTTTGTTTTGTTTTTTTCCAAATCCAAATCACAATTTTTTTCCTAAATCCAACCAAACAACTCGTGGAAGCAAAAGTTAAAAACAACACAAACCATGGTGTCTTTCTGCCTACTTATATATGTGCTTTAAAACAAGTGGTTTGAACTCCAACATATCACCCCATGCTCTCCTTTTCTTTTCTCTTTTTCCTCACACACAGTCAGTCAAAGCAGATGGCTGCCCTTCTCCTAACCTTGTTTCTCCTCGAGGTTTCTCCCACTTAAAAGGGAGTTTTTCCTTCCCACTGTCGCAAATTGCCTTCTCATAGGGGGGGTTGTCTGATTGTTGGGTTTTTCGCTCTTAAACTGTGGGGTCTTTACTGTACAGTATAAAGCATTTTGCGGTGACATTATAAAAATTGAGTTGAACTGGATTAAACATTCATTTCTTTTCAAAAATTTGGAAAACCATTCCCTGTAAATTCAGTTTCAAAACTGACTGACGTTCCGACTCTGTTTGTGTTTCTCCAGGTTACTAACCAGAATGCCCTCCGAGGACCGGCACCTATCCTCGAGCTGTGGTTCTTATGTCAAAACTGAGCCTTCCAGTCCTTCCTCCTCGCTCATAGACACTGGCAGTCACCACAGCCCCAGTGGCAACTCTGACGCCAGCGGCGGCTACGTTAACGTTGGCAGCGGACGGTCACACACCCTGGACTCCCCTCCAATGTTCAACCCAGGCATGCTGGGAGGCGGCAGCGCCTGCTTACGCCGCTACGAGGAGTGCTCCGGCGGCATGGCCGATGACTCGCCAATCAAGTGCGAGTACATGCTCAATGGAATTCCCAAGAGGCTGTGCCTGGTGTGTGGCGACACTGCCTCGGGGTACCACTACGGAGTGGCCTCCTGTGAGGCCTGCAAAGCCTTTTTCAAAAGAACGATACAAGGTACTTTTTTCTTTCCCACATTTCCTTTCACATTTCACTGACTCACCTGAGCTGTCAGTAAAACTGTCTTTTAGGTGGTGGGTTCTTTGTATTTTTGATACAATAGCAATAGAAAATCTGAGTAAAAATGTCTGCTTTTTGGATTAACTATAACTTATGAATACTTAGAAAAATGCTCTGTGGGGCTCCCATTTACTGCTTAGACCATGCACTGCATTTTTGCATCTTTGCGTTTGTAGCTGTTTAAGTACTGGTTTATTTTAACTACATTAGACACAATAATATTCATTCACAACACCACAGATAACCAGATAAATCAGAGGATGTGGAGAACTGATCGATAGAAGAGAAATGAAGAACCCACACACGTTAAAAATTTTACAGTTTTCATTAAATTTTTGATTGTTTTTTTGGGGGGGATTATCAGATCAATCGATATTGACGGCCTCCGTTTTTTGTTTTGTTTTTTCAAAATAAGTAGCAAAAAAAAAAAAACACTTGTCGATAGGTGTTACCAACTCACAGATATCAAAACAGCGACAGGTGAACAGCGCCAGATAAAAATGTTACATTGTTATCTTTTTTTTCCCTTGAAGTGACCATAAAAAAACAATGATTTGTATTTCTTAATATTTATTCTAAAAAGTAAATTATTGCTAAGGTTGTTACATGAAAGCATTGAAGTAAAGAAATGAATAATTTTAGTGAAACTGAATTTTAATCAAACATAAATTTATACTTAAAACAATAAATTCCTGACTTTCCAACAGTACTTTTAAGCAAGGTGTATTTTCACTCTTGTCACAATAGAGAAGTGCTACTTTTTAATGATTTTAAATACTTTACGTTCACTTGAATACATGGCCGTGCGTGTCACAGGTTCCTCAGTGCTTTCATGGGGCTAATACAATGTGGTGTCTACCGCAGGCATTAGGCCCAGACCGCAAATCTGCTCTAGTTTGTGATTTTTTATGGCGAATCATACATCTGGCACTGAATCTGCCATGTGTGGGATCCGTTCCAGAGTAATCTTTTGGACAGAGATAATGCGCCACAAACCGAGATGCAGATTTTTTGAATTTGATTTGCAGCATTTGTGTCTGGATACATGGAGTCAGAGTGAGGGCACGTTAAGTCAGGCAAATTTGAAAAGTATTCTGCCTAAATCCCTCTCAATTACTGAAGCACGAAGCATCTTTCGGCACAGTTTTTTCCTTTTATTTTATTGGCTTTTGTTAAAATCCAAAACAGCGCATTACTGTCAGAATAAAGATGGAAAACGTGGGACTGATGTGAGAGCTGGTTACCTCACTTGGTCTTAAGAGTGAAGCTCTTCGGCACTCTCTCTAATTACGTCACATGTTTAAAAAATTCTGACTTTTTCTAATAACTCTTAACGTGATGATGACAAATATACCAAGCCTGATCCTGATATATATAATTTTTATTTTTCTTTGGCAGCGAGGTTTTTTTTTTCTAAAATTTTTGAACAAGGGTCAGGGGTAGCCAGGGTATTTTAGATGTCCTATTTCTCATTATTAATTATCAGACATTTCTAAAAGAAAAAAACACACAAAAAAATAGAGACAGCAACTTATTATTTATTTATTTATTTACATATTGTTTTGGCTGCCCATTTTTAGGAAGGCCTTTCCTGGCTTAATTAGCCTATATGAAAATGGCTGGATTGTTTTATCTTAGGAGCATTTTCACTTTTCATGTACAAGAGGCTAAAGTATCTTTGGATCGGGAGCATCAGAAAATGTATGAAACCCCTACTTTCTTTCAAGTCATCAACACAATATCTGTTGTTCAGTCCGCATGCTACACTTTGTTGGGTTTTACTGAATGTTTTTGGCCTTCTGTCCAAATCCTGCATGCCCGTTTATGACCAATTATTGGTAGTTAAAAGGCTGGTCGTGCCCCAGTAATGCTGATGTGTGACTTTGCATTGTCTTACCGAGATCTCTCTCTCTCCTTCTCATCTTCTTCCTCGTCACTGTAGCCTTCTTCTTCTTCTTCTTCTTCTTCTTCTTTTCACTCTCCTTCTTGGAGGACAGGCCTGTAATGAGCTTAATCTGTCCGTCATTCGTCCTGAGCCACGGGAGTTTCAGTCAATAACAATCAGTGTTGGGTGACTGTAATTAGGAACCAGGCATTTCATTGGGAGAAAGTCAAGAAAAGAGGGTGGGAGGTGTGGATCCGTTCCTTGCCCCCAGGCCCCTCAAGCCCTCACCCAAGGGGAAGGAGACGGGGTCCAATTAGAAGCAGAGGCACGTGTTGTGGTGGCAATAACAGAGGAAGGGAACAGCGAGACGGAGACGCTGAAGAGTCCTCTAAATAAAGGCGGTGGGACGAGGGACGGGGTAGGTGGTCATTCACAGAGAGGAGAAGCCGCTTTAATGGAATGGTAATCAGGAAGGGGGTCCCGGCCTCGGTAAAGGAGGAGGACAAGGAGAGGTCCAACTTGAGTGGAGATGCACGTGGATAATAGCATAGCATAATAATATATCAAAATTTAGAGGGAAAATAAGAGAGGTTAAGGAAGGATATTAGAGTGGTTGAAATGTCCTTTGAGAAATAAAGGTGGACACAAGACCTGATTAACTAAGAGGGTATGCCGACAGTGAGCTTTTAGAGGTAGGCAATTTAAGTCTATTGTGGACCCCCGTCTCACCCACCCACACCCAACAAAAAACACACACATGCAGGTCATATTTGACCTATCCTGTTATTTTTGGATTATGGTTTGGTTTTGAAGGAAGAAAATTTGATATCCAAGCAAGTTCATCAACCTCAGAAGGTCATAAAATATTGCATGTATGTAGTACAGAGAATAAGTTGAACATTTCAGGCATGCAGCAAAATGTAATGTTGTCTGCTTGTTAAGGCGAAGCTCAGAATCACTGCCTTCAGTTAGTGAAAAATAACATATTGCTCGGTGCTCTACAACAATAGAACAAACAGCAGATGTCAAGGAGGCAGCTGAAGAAAGATGGAAAAAATGGAATCTGTTGTGTTTCATTTTGTAAAACCAGAATTTCATACTTACAGATTTATTAATGCCTTTCAACATACCACATCATTTTGTGCTTGTGCAAAATAGAGCAGTGGTTATGTGATTTAACATGAATTAGATTTTCTTTATGTATACAACATGCATCATATATAACATGTATATCTGTGAGAGTGATATATATATATGTATATATATCTATATAGATATATATAGATATATATAGATATAGAGATAGATAGATATAGATAGATAGATATATATTTCTTTTAGTTATTCATTTATTCTTAAATCTGAATTTTGGGACATTACTGTGCATTAAAAAGTATTAAGTGTACTTATTAGATTATGTAATTTTTACCATAAGAATTTACCCTCTAGTATTCGCACTGGGAATAAAACTAAAGTACTATATATTAATACTGCAAATATTATAACGCTCTTGCTGCATGCAGTTAGTTTGCAGTATAGTATGCAGTAAGGTACATGGCGTGCATCTCTACATACGAGCGCTGCAATGTACTTTATTTCCCCTCTGCTAATGCCTCTCAGTTTAACAGACTTTACCTACCCCGAATCCAGCAGCAGCCTCTGCCAACATGCTGGCGTGGTGCCCTCGGCCCCTAACTGTGCGTGTGACCCTGCTGGCACTTTCGATGCCAGGGATCCTGACAAATGTTGGCACCTTCTCCTTGACCAACAGGGGGTTGTGTGTGTGTGTGTGTGTGTGTGTGTGTGTGTGTGTGTGTGTGTGTGTGTGTGTGTGTGTGTGTGTGTGTGTGTGTGTGTACATGTGTTTGTGTGCTCCTCTGGCAGACCTGCAACAGACAACACCTGGTTTGCTGTTTTTAGGTACCATTAATACATCTCTGGACTTACGGGACATTGTTCAAACAGTCAATCATGGGGTTACGGATACTTGGGAAAGAGGATTTGTCACTGGATTCTTGGTGTCGTGTCAACTTTTGAAGTGTGTGCATAATGATTTGGGGTAAAAATAAATAAAAAAAACTCTTAACCGGAATCAGGTGAGAAAGACGGGCAGCGGTTAAATTCCAGCAGATTCAATATGTCTGCATTTTCTGGCTGTTTTTGGATCTGAGTGATTAAATTGCATAGGAAATATTTCCATAGTGAGCCAACAACCGTCAAGACGACTTGAATAATACATCGAGCTTTGCTACATGATATCGCAGTCTTAGATTGTCCAGTCTAGCAGCAGCTCCTGGTCTTTGCTGGAGAACATTATGCAGAGTGCTCAGCTGTGCGTCCGTCTCTTAGCCCCGTGCTGTTGAGGGAGGGCAGTTTTCCCATCATCCTTTAGGTGAAGAAGGATGGGCTGGAAAGGGTCGCGGTGAGCATTGCAGAGAGGACGCTCTGCATTAATGAAGCTAATTTATCTGTGAATCAAAATGGGAGTGTGACTGCGGGGCGGGTAGGTGCTTTTTACATGCCCCATCAAAATGCCACTAAACCCTCCTCTCCTTCAGGAGTGTCACACGGGGTCACCTTGGGACAGGTGTGTGTGCGTTCACAGGCACACACGTGCACACACGTGTTGTGTATTTTTCAGTGTTCTCACTCTGCGCCTGGTGTGATTTGATCTTCTTTCCAGCGCAATAATTCCAAAACAAATTATTCCTAATTGCTGATGTATATCTTTTAAGCACACAGAATAATGGAGTCCTTTTTTTCCAATCCTTTTCCAGGGAATATCGAGTACAGCTGTCCGGCTACCAATGAGTGTGAGATCACCAAAAGGAGACGAAAGTCTTGCCAGGCCTGCCGCTTTATGAAATGTCTTAAAGTTGGCATGCTAAAGGAGGGTGAGTACTGGTTTTTCACACAAGCTCACACAACATATATATATGCGAGTGTGTGTTTGCTTTATCCTTTTATTTTTACTCTGCCCTTTGTGCAAAGCTGCATTATTTGGGGTCTCTGTTCAGTGCTGCTCCTCAGCACTACGAAAAAATCTTAAGTACTGTTGTATCCATGGTTGTATATCACATAGGAAGCAGCGTGAAGCAGTTGAGTTCACAGTTCGCAGAGTGACGAGGGCTGCGGTGGATGAATGCTTTAAAGACTTTTGTCTGGAGTCTGTGTCCCTTATAAAACCACACACATGTAATTTTTAGACTTAATTTCAGTCACGCTGTGGTTAAGCTTGGGTAACAAAACTAGCTCTTTATGTGCAGGAAAAGGTTATAGTTGAGGTGTTAGAACGCCTTTCTGCCAATGAGTGCTTGGGTTCAAGTAACACTTTTGGCTACGGACACCCCGGTGCTTGTCTCTGTGATGCCGTATATGCCATGCTATATACTCCCTGGTGTAAATAGCCACATTAACTTTTCCACCCACTGGTGCAAATAGCATTGTTGGATATTGACACCTTGGTGCTAATAGCATCTGTCTAGATTAATTAACTGTCACATCAAAATCCTAAAGATCATTTTCTTCTTAGGCAGCTTTCTCTGTTTATTAGTATATAAACTTTAGACTCTCCTCTATGGCACCAAATTGTCTTGTGATTCTATATTTTAAAATGCATGAGATGGTGTAAAGATTTTATGATCAAGCTGAAATCAGGAGGTTCGCCTATATGTTAGAGTAAGCTGTCTGTTTTTCAATGGTTGTGGATCTGTGATGGTCACTCCAGTCTAGAGGATGGTCAGTGATATTAAAGCCAGCTGTGGCCTCAGGGAGACACCGGTGACATCACCCACAAGCCTTACTTACTTCTCCTCACACTGCCGAGCCTCTGAGTGTTTAACTCAGCCGGGTGGAAAAAGCTGCTGAGTTGGATATTCTTACCAAGACCGACTGAGATGTGTAACAGTACTCTTAAAAAGCACAGGCTGTTCCCCCAAGACTTCCCTCTCCCCTGGGCTCTGGGTGTCTCTCTCTCCATCTCCCACTCTGTCTGTCTGTCTGTCTGTCTCCCTTCCCCTCTCTTGCCTGCCGTATTGATCCACTAAATGCTTTCCGAATATCCCACCTCACTTCCTGCACGTGTTGTTTTTCCTCCAGTGTGAGTCCTCTGGGAGTACAGAGGGAAAATCTAGCCGATAGATTTTCTTTTTTTCTTTTTTCTTTCCTCGGGAAGAGCATTTTTTTTTTTATCTTTTCAGTTTGCAGAGCGAGAAGAACTATCCTACACCAATGCAAAGTCTATGAAAAGTCTAAATCATGCTATTTATACGCAGAGGGCTTGTGCTGAGCTTGGACTTCAGTGAACATTTCTGGACAGATGTCCATGAGAAAAAACAAAATCTCAAATTGCTGAAATACAGCCTATTTTAATTACATTTCTTTGTCTTATACTGAAACAAAGAATAGTTTTTGAGCAACTGTGGTACGAACGCTGTATAGGAGAATAAATGCACACTGACAGTAACAGTAAATTAATTGAATAATGTGCTGAAATAAGGCAGAAGTGTAGGCTTTCCATAGGTGTTGATGGCATAAAACATATAAGAAAATAAAGATTTAGAGAAAAAGAAGCAAAAGAATTTTTAAAATATTTCATTCACACATTAGGATTTCTTTATTTCTTTTTTTTTTTTTTTTTTAGGATTTCTTTATTTCTACCAACATTAAGATTAAGTGTAATTGATTAGAGGAATGACTGCATCGTACATTTTATTAGGACGTAATATGTGCTCTGATAGCATTAATGTGTGTATGTGTGTGTATGTGTTTCATAGTCCACACTGAATCCTAAATTAAAGAAACATACGATTTATAAATTTATTTATAAGCTCCACATAGAGAAAAACAACTGTTTCCTAAAAATAAAACCATGGCCATATAGTTTTGTACACATCTGGTAATAGCAGCCTGCACAAGTTGACTGCAATTTGTCCCAGTAACACAAGACTGCGTGTCTCTCTTTTAGTTCACTTTCACTGACCCAGCTTCACTGTGACGTAGCTGCGTTTGTTCCTCTCAGACAGAGGGGCCGTCCGTTCTGTTTGGCATAACGCTACTATTTATACATGCAGCCACTTTTTATGTCTTAATCCCGGCCAAAATATCTCACACTGAGCCTTTGACTCTTGGCCAGAAGAAAAAAAAAATAGCAACACATTTGCTTCAGAAATAAAGCTGAAACTATTAGTGCATGCTTAAAGGAAAAACTGTGGGGTATTGTCAGCGGAGAGCCAAGCTAAGCCGGCCAGTGTGTGTGCGAGGCGCAGCGTCACAGCCACCGCAATATGTGGCACAGTAGGCGATTTTCTAAAAGTGATGGTGTTCAATTAAGAGTAAAAAGGACACTTAATCATGGCATACTGCAGTGGCGTGGCCTCTTACAGATTTAAGGGGGACTTTGATCAGTGAACCAGTAGGGGGGAAGGGACAGCGGCTAGCCTCACTTTATGCTATGAGATCACCCTGCAACAAGTGACCAAGGGCTGGTCACCGACAAGGAATAATTACATTGTGTAATTTCTTAAAATGTTAACACTTAAATGGTGTTTAACACTCTATTATCCTGCAAGGTTAGTTATATCATCAACAGGTTCAAATACGGAGGACTAATAACAGAAGGCACAAATGCAGACTCTGAACTACGAGCAGCAGATTGACATTGTGGGTAAAATCTAGGAAACACTTGCAAGGATTATTTCATAGATTCAATTCAGTTCTATTCTATTTTATTTACATAGCACCAAATCACAACAACTGTCACCTCAAGGCGCTTTACTGTAAAATAAAGATCCTACAATAATACAGATAAAATCCCAACAATCAGACGACTCCCTATGAGCAAGCACTCGGTGACAGGGAGGAAAAACTCCCTTTTGACAGTTAGAAACCTGCGGACTCTGCTGCAACTGGTTTGAGTTAAGGGGAGGGAGACAGGACAAAAGATACACTGTGGAAGAAAGCCAGAGATTAATAATATCTAATGCAGCGTGGAACGAATCCAGAGGACTTAAAGACAACAGCACATTCCACAAACAGGAGATTGATACACTGAAAAGAATAAGGAAGTGTAGAGTTAAAGTATTAGCTTAATAAAGAAGGTTTCTATTATCTTCACAATTATCCAGACTCAGATTTAAAACGCAAATCTTTTAAACCAACAAAGACGAATGTTTGAGCGTCTACTGAAGGGATATTTTGAAGACACCCACAACTGTAGTGATGCCTCCACAGTCCAGACCTAAATACAATACTTACAGAGAAACCAGAAACCAGCTAACTTGTATTTTATATACATATCTAAGCCAGACCTAATCAGTTTGGCCCAAATATGTTTTGTGAGATTGCAGTAAACCTTGATCTTTGACATAAAAAAATAACTGACTGACTTTCTGATGTGGATGAACTGAAAGCTTTTCCAGCTTAAAAACTGATTTTTTTTTTTAGGTGTAAACTCATGATTGTGGTGTCCAAACAGAAAAATGGTTTTATGTTGAAGGTTTACACATTTGAGCAAATTTCATCCTTGTCAATATTAAGCAGGCTCGTGTTTTTTTTACTTCTTTCGTTTGAAATGAAACCATTTTAACTTTTTTAATTAATAAAATGTGTCCAGATACGTTTCTATTTTAACTATTATAATCTTCAGCTATTAACAGGTAAACAATGATAAATACATAAACTGGATATTGTAAGTTTCACTTTTTTCCCAAGTTATTCATTTGTTCCCATTGCAAATTTCCCTCACGTTGGCAGTTGCTTCCTAAAAAACGCCTCCCTCGGGGTGCTGTGAGAGTTATATATTGTGATGAGTTGCTCTAGAAGTTTCCAATATTTCTCTTCCTTGTGCCAGTCGTGCCATCCTGACTTTTAAAGGGTAGCTGCCAGGGATTTTGAGCCCCATTAGTGGGTGGGGAAAACCCTTCTTCTGTGCGCCACCTGCCACTAATCAGCTGACTTTACTTCTTCGAACTTGGTTTGGTGGCTTCAGTTGTGATAGGGCTCTAAGTAAATCAGGTATTCTAGCTGTGGCCAGTGCCAACATAATGCAAAGGGAATTTATTGATTATGCTTAAGGGTATGTTGAGCTAAGCTGTCTGTTTAAGATGTAACAGATTATTATTTTTCCAAGAAAATCGAAGAAATAATATAGATGACAGGCCTCTCTCCTGGTTCGGCTTTACTGCTATGTCACAGCCGAGCACCTGGATGAGCCGGGTGGACGGCAGCGAAGGGCAGCTGTTCGAGGAAGCCGGCCTCATTCACTGACCCCTCAAATGTCCAGCTGAGACTGATGAAAGGTCACAGGTCAGTGGAAAAACTCTCACGTAATTACAACTCACGGAAGGTATGGTGTCAGTCACAACTGCCAGGAGTCAGTGCACCCAGCTAATAGCGGCGCTAATATCCCATAGCATTACTGTACGGTGTTAAATGATGCAAGAATCTACCACGTGTGCATTTTTCAATTTCCGCTTTGAGTCACATCCTGCTGAAGAAGAGAGATGGATTCTTTTTTTTTCTTTTTGTGCCAGTAAGCATGGGTATCTATGTTGGTCCTTGAACAGGTGTCCGATCATCATGTTAACAAATTATCGTGTTCAAAAACCAAGTCCCGCTGGAACAGAAGCATATCGCCTTATACCCACTGAGTGTCTGTCCTGGAAGAAGCAGGTCTGAGCATAAAAGGCGCTTACAGTTTGGTCTTTTAGTCACTACTGGTGGGTTCTAGTTCAGTGATGTTAGCTCGGTGTTTCTGTGGTTTATTCTTTGCATGCGGGGATTTTCTGACATCGCTGTAATGTGGTGGGTGAACACAAGCTGCCAGACTATTTTGGCAACCTACACCGCTGTCTCGCCCTCTCCTAACCACAGATAGGGATCAGCAGTCTTTCCTGAGCGAACGTGGCTACCAGGGTAATGTTACAGCCTTATTTTCCTCCGGCCACATACACAAAAGATTAGTAAAGCCATATCCAATATCACAGACTGTCAGGTCCCTTCCAAATCAATAGGCTTAAATCAGAAACCAATCTATATGCTAAGATTACATCACCATAATAAAGATATACCCAAAGTCTATACTCTGTGGGCGTCTTCAGAACCAGAATTTTTAGCGTGTGTTGGTCTGCACCATTCGAAATACTTAAACTGTAAGTGAGAAGGACCCCTCCCTTCTTGCCACTTGTTTTTTCTTGTACCGTAAACTTGTCTATCTAACAGCACATGTGTGGGGGCTTGTTTGCTTTTTAGGGTGTCAGAGTAGCTGGCAGAATGCAGCTGAAAGTCAGCGCCCACCCAGAGGCTCTGCACTGGCCTGTCCTCACTGTCTGGCAGGTGATAGATCAGACACGGAGACTAACACGTGTTCCTCCGAAGAAGAGGATTTAGCGAAGCGCTGACCTCATAACAACCCTTCTATACATGTACTCGCTTCCCGACACACATGTTAAAATGTATATCACCCCTGACAAGGGGCTCAGAATCGCTCCTTGAGGTCCCGTGCTTGTCACTGACACCGTTCTAGCTTTTTAAAAACATTTTATTTTGTCCACTACACCAGCTTCAACTTCATGAATGATCTCGGCCCTTCTCGAGCTCTGCAGATGTTTTTTATTAGAGCTGCATCTGTGGTTAAGGCGGCACTGCGAGACAAAATAATAGCCCTTTGTGGACACGCTGGCTCAGATTTATGTAAGTGTAAAACATGATAAAGAGTGATACAAGTGCCATGGCAGTTACGGTTAAGCAGTGCCAGCATTACCAGGCCACCGGGAGGGGGTTTTAGCAGATGGTGCGCCATGTTAATACCCAACCCAATTCAGTTCCCTTCAACTTTTTGTGTTGTCTTTTCTTCGCCTTTCCCTTCTTATTTTCAGCCCACCCAGACTTAAGAAAAAAACCCGATGACAGCCTTTACTGTAGCTCTTTCTGACTTTCCAGATCAGATGTTGAGAGGCAGCCCTGGAAGGGCAGAGCGGCTGCGCTTTGCAAAGGGTGAGCAGGCCGCGTCGGAGGGGGCTGCACGCCGCATCCCTCTGATTTTTCCCAGCTAAAATAGGGAGCTCCTAATCTCCCTTTGGCAGCGTTAGCCAGCCAGCCAATTCTGACACATTCTCTCGAAAGAAGCGCCTCTGACAGGTGAAAGGCTGAAAATAGTTGAGAGTGAGAAGCTTAAATACGCATGTACACACGAGCACATGTTCACATAGTAACACACAGTCTCGATATGAGACACATGCACCTTTCAGTGATGACAGCTGCTCTGTAGAGCATCTTTTTGCACCAGAAGAATGAATCTCACTTATATCATGAATGGTTTTTTTGTTCTGTCTTCCTTTGTGTATTTTTGTTTTTCTGGCTTCAGTTTTACACTGAAGACACTGCTGACGTGGGTGTTTTTCAGCATATAGACCGATGTTTTTGACCTCATTGCGAAGAATGTGGATTTAGACAATTTGGGTGGGGGGGTTTAGGCAGAAAATTTAATCACATACTTAACTCAGATTTCATTTTGATGTTTGAGTTTTAAGGTGGACTTTAAAAAATGTTATTATGTATTCTTAAGGGCCGTTTTACTTAATGTGTAATTTTTTTGTCATTTTTTTCATTGTGGGCATAAAATGAATATTTTGGCAGCTGCTATGGTGAAATAGATATCTGTCGATTTTATGTGCAAATAATAAACGCATAGCAGAACAAAATAATCCGCAGGACACACCCGGCGCACACGCCGCCAGCGCATGAAGCGAAACACTGTCACTTTAATAAGGAATTTGCCTTTACGTTTTAACAAGTCAATAAATGTTGTGTATGTGAAAGCAAAACAGATCAGGTGGCTGTAAAGATTGCTCCAATGTAAATATGCCTCATCGTCTTGCCACACACATGTGCACGCACACAAACGCACACAAACACACTCACATAGCAAGAATAGACTTTCAGCCGAGTATCTCAGCCCGTCTTTCTCGCAGTCAGCACAAAGTTACGAGCGTGCTGTAGTATGTGAATTCATATTATCCAGCACACACACTTCTTTTACCCCATAACCTCACCCATGCATCCATACTTTGCCTGTCACACTTTATGAAAGGCCAGCAACCATAAAAAAGGATCTGGATGCCTTTAAGATGATCTGTGGGCCCGCCTGGCCCCCGCCGCCCCCAACTCATGTCAGAGGCTCTCGTCTGGACCCGCATTGTCTTGAAGCGAGGCCGATGTGGTTTTGGGTCTGAGGTTAGGAATGCGGTGCTGACGATGACACACACGGCCCCCCTCGCACCCTCTCCGGCCCTCTTCCAGGGGCCTCATTCAGCTGTCTTGTTGTGGTCATATTCTCAGTACTGTTCCATATCACATGGGGAGGAGATAATCCCGCACTGGTGAGATCAGGTGGTCATTGGGACAGGCAGGGCTGACAGAAAGAGGATGTACAAACTGAGAAAGAAGAAACCGTCAGGAAACAGATATATTCACCCAAGCACAGCAGATTGTTCTGTTTGATTTTCCAACCCTCCCACTCTTCAGCCTTATCTAACTCTTGTTTTTTTCCCTTGTCGTTGTCCCTGCCCTCCTGCCTCGGGTCTCTGCTGTTTGGAGCGCCGCTAAGCTGTAAACTGAAACTGGTTAGCGCTGAGCTCTTAATTCTTGTCAGCGTCTATTAATTATGGGCCAGTTGGATGTTCGAGTTCAAACAGCCCCCGCGGATCTTGGAATTCTAACTCTGGCTGTTTGGTCACTTGTCGCTTGTCGTAGCTACATGACCTAGCAGCCCACGGCAGGGAAACTGGTGTGTGTGTGTCAGTGTGTGTGTGTCTTGATAATGTTAGGGGCAAAAGCAGCAACAATTCACTGTCAGTTAGCCTGACAAGAACATGCTGCATGAATTCGGTTTTGGTACCTTCTTAATATATTTATGCATTAAACAAGCTTATTATTGTGAAAGGCTTAACTAACTGCATAACCCTTTATTAGGCCTCTGTGTACCATTAAATAGAGAGAGAGAGGCTCCTGAACTGATTTAATATCTGGAGTACATGCACACAGTTTCCTAAAGCCCAATTTATCATTTTAAATTTAACTTAACCAAGAGTAATGCTAAAAACAACCACTAAAGCTCCATCTATTCCAAACCCAGCTCCTGCCTGCCTAACTGACTAATTAAAACCGCATCCACATGTGTTCAAAGAACAAGAAGTCTATTTGCAAGCCTTATTGATTACTTTAAGGCGTACAAATGGAAAGCTGTGTTAGGAGAGGGGCTCTCGATTTAGCTTCAATCTGCCAGGCATAAAATGATCTCACTGTGTTTGCTGGGAAGAATGAGCTCCCTCTGGGCACGGTGGGTAATTAGGTTAGTGGATAGTCGGTGTCAGGAAATTGAAAGACCATCCTAATCGGATTCTTTTGTTTCCAGGGGAATCAAAGGAATTTATATGAGTCACTGGGAAATCTCACACGACTTAATTCCACTTGACCATGTAAAATCTGTTTGCTCTCCCTTAGTGCTCAAACAACTTTTAATGCAAACGTATCAATTCAGGAGACAAGGTGCATCCAGCCCGCGTCCTCTGTGATGGCTTTGAAGATAATCCTGCATGTGAATGCTTAAACTTCCACTCAGACGTCCTACTTGATGGTTGAAAGGTTAAAAATAAAGGAATGAAACTGTTTATGTAGATAAATGACAGAAAAATGCTGTTATCCTAATTTTTGTATTGTATATTATATGAAGAATGGTTATATAGTGTTTGTATATACAGGGTAGAAAATTAAAAACCCTGAAATGCTTGTGAGAGTCTGATGACACAGCAAAACAGGTCAAGTTTCCCCCCAATAAATAGGCTACAGTTTTATAATAAGCTGTGGTTATGGTAGCAAATACGATGCCATAAAATAGGTCGTTATAACTGAATATAACTTTCAAAAATTAAGCATATAAAAAGAAAGTGAGAAAGTCAGCAGCAACGCCTACTTCCAAACATAACAAGTGAAAAGTTCCCTTTTATTTTATTTTGCTACGTAATCATTAAGTTTTGTGGATTCGTCAGAGTGGCTTTGGTTTATCTTATACATACGTGATATTTTTAATTATTTTTTTTGCAGGTGTGCGTCTGGATCGAGTGAGAGGGGGGCGTCAGAAGTACAAGCGGCGGTTGGATGCCGAAAACGGCGCCTACCTCGGCCTCACCCTCCCCCCTCCAGCCAAAAAACCACGTGAGTCGCTTTTTTGGTTGCTTTTTTCTTTTTTTAATTTAAAATCTCCCTCAGTAAAAATGTGTGTATTACCTGAGCATTACAAAAAGCATTAACTTTATTAGTTAATATGATGGGACATTAAGCTGTGAAATGAATCCCCTTGAGGAATATGGCGAGAGCATTGTTATCTACATCCAAAGGTGAGATTCATGTGGCACAATATGATCATATTTTAGGCAAACACTGTTGCCTAAAACTGTCGCACACCACAGTACATTTATATTCCTTCACGCCCTCCGTCCTTCTGTCTACCTCTCTCTCTGTCTCTTCCCCTCTTAGTGACAAAGATCGTCTCTCATCTGCTGGTGGTGGAGCCAGAGAAGATCTATGCCATGCCTGACCCCACCATGCCGGACGGAGACATCAAGGCTCTGACAACGCTTTGTGACTTGGCTGACCGCGAGCTGGTGGTCATCATTGGCTGGGCCAAACATATCCCAGGTAGAAACATGTGACTGCTCTTGACTGAACCTGTCATCAGGGCTCTGGTTTTCCAAACACTTGTCTTAATGTGAAATTTCAGACATAGGTGCTTTTTATACAGGCCATCTATTAAGTTGAGGTTCACGTGTGGTCTTGTGCAGTTAGTAAAGCGGAGGAGAAACTGCTCTCATTTGCTCTTTGATTTGCTGAAATGTTACAGTGTGAGATTACTGGAGTACTTCACCGACTGCTGTACATAACACGCCAACCCCTCCCGTTCATACGCATGCACACACACAGGATAATTAACATCTGCTACTCATCTGCACCTAAGGGAGAAGCTAGTCCCATATTCTAAAATCTAATCAATAAAGAGCAGCTGAAACCTTTGATTTGACTGGGGTGGGGTGGAGTGGGGTGGGGGAGTCTGTGGGGGGGGACCCGCCCCTATGTCAATGTATTCCATTTCAATCCCAGACTTAAAGAAAGCAATCCTCTTACTTACTTAAGGAGACTACACAGGGCCTGTGGTGAAATTGATTTATTTAGGGAAATACTGATGGATTTCCCTTCTCCTTGTTGATGAATTCTTAAATAAGACTTGCTATGCAAATGTTCTTAGATCTTCCGTTCTTCTCATCTTTATCGGCTGAAGGAGACACTTTGGACCTCCGCGTGTTCATAAGGAGCACTGGCTGGTTTCAAAGTATATGCAAGCCATTGATCTGGTTAAATAAAGCATGTAAAAGACACACGTGTTGTCAATTCAATTATTATTCAATTAAAGCTAGTAATATTCTTCACTGATGCATTTCTTAAAGGGGTTCCTAATTAATTAAAATAAATGGCAGCAGTCAGGACACAAATTTTATCTTCAGTTGTCTTTTGTTGTGCATTTGTTTCAAGGCGATAACAAAGAAAGAGCAAATCCTTACGTCAGAGTAAGGAACTAAAAAAGGTCTCGTGCTTGCTTAAACACAATTAATTAGTCGTAAAAACAAAAATGAATTTATTCAGAGTAAATAAAAAATGGTTTTTTTGCCAAAACAATGGAGTTTTTTTCTCTGTCTCCTTTTGCGCTGGCACAGTGCAGTCTATTTGTCCCATTCACTGACTCATCGTCCACACTTAAAGCAAGACTATGAATCGTTTGCTGAGCAGTGGCCCAGAGTAGTTATAGGACGATGGCAAATGCGGTCATGGGAAAAAGAAAGTACATCCTCTTTTAATTTTGTGGCTTTACATATCAGGACATAATAAAAATAATCTGTTTAAAATTAAGTAAATAAAGCCTCAAAGGAAATGCACATGACATGTAACCCGTGTCATTATTTATTTGACAAAAACTCAAAAGATGTAGAAGTGTGTAAACAAAGTACATCCTTACATTCCTGCTTCCGTAGGAAATAGAAAGATCAATCAAGTTAATTAATTGATCATCAGCAAGGGTGAGCACCTCTGTGAAAGCTGAGGTTTTGGCAGTTTGCTGGTCTGCGATATTCAGATGTGTGTTAATGTAATGCCAAGGAGCAAAGATATCAGGAATGTATGGGCTCAAATTGTGGTCATAAATATTTTGTACTTGTAAATCAAATGCGTAGTTGTGAACTGAGTTTTGTAAACTTGTAAACCAAAATATCTGAAACTTTTATATGGAAAGCGCCACTCCAACAGCCAAACCCATCTGTTCTCTGATTGGATTGTTAAATTTGTGATTGAGATGACATTGACCAATCAGCTGAAAGGAAGAAAAAACGGGTCAAAATTCGTACTTGTAAGTTGAAACTCACACACAGCCAGGAAACTTGAGCGCAGAGCTTTACACATAGTTTTTTGTTTTGTATCTGTAAGCAGACCTTAACAAAAAAAACTGTAACTTGTGTAAATATTTTTACAAACACAAATCTTTTTTACACACACACACAAATTCTCATCTACAAATGCACAAACATAAAATTTTCAGATATTTTGGTTTACAAGGTTACAAAACTCAATTTGAGCCCAATGTTCTTGCACATCAGTCTGATAAGAGTTAAAGTTTTTTGTTTTTTTTTAAATTGAACTCCAGTGAGAAAGCTTATTCACGGGTGGAAAAGGGATCAAGGTGTTGCAATGGCCCAGTCAAAGTCCAGACCTCAATCTCATTGAAATACAGGGGACCTTAACCTCCTAGGACCTGGCGTCCACATATATGGACATCACATTTTTGGTTATTTAGACCCAAATACTCAATTTTGCTCTACAAGGGCCTGATATCCACTTACGAGGACATTATACTGCTACTGTTCTATCTAAATTTTAAACGAATATCCTCATATGTGGATCTCATTTTTCTTAGAAACAAAAAGTGGGTAAAAGAAAAAATTTGGTAATTCTTTGTTTTTACATTCATTGGGCCCCAATCAGCCCAAATATCAAAGAGAAATTCAAAATGCATGCTGTGGAAGAGTTCGGGTCTTAGGAGGTTAAGAGAGCTTGACATAAACAAACCTCAATGGGCTAAATCAGTGCCGTAAAGAAGGTTACAATGATTTGATGAAGTCATACAGAAAACAGTTACTTCAAGTTATTGTCACTAAAGCCGGTACTAACTACTGAATCATGGGGCATATTTATTTTGCATTTTGGCTTTGTTTAATAAATAATGACACTTATATGTCATATTGTTGTTTGCCTTCAAAGTAAAAGTTGCCGCTTTTGAAATGTATTGGCTGATGCAGGAAAATTTACTCTAATGGCAAATATTTTTTATTTCCGGTTGCACTTTTTTAAGTTTAACTAAAGCTCAGAGATGTCTGCAAGTATTTGCAGATAAATTGGCAACTTCCATGCAAACTACTGACAACCCTGGCAACTAACTAGGGACCTTACCTGGAAACCTGTGTTTGCCAGATGGTGGTCGACAGGCCCGTGTGATTGAGGCCTTAGCAGTAAGAAAAGTTCAGGAATGGAGAATGACATTAGGAGACAACTCCTCCACATCATGTGTCAATTTGCTGTAGACCAGTGATTCTCAAATGTATGCTGTGTTCCACTAGTGGGGCACCTAGCCACTTCATCCACAGTCAGCCAAGTGGGCAACCATCTGAAAACAGCATCGATTGCATAGTGGAGTAACATGAAGGAAGTTACCTGTTGGGGAAAGCTTAGATCATCTGTTTGGACTTTGCAATTTAATGTGGGCCAAAATGAGCTGAGCCCAAACCAGCCCTTTGAACTTTAGATGAATGTTTAGGAAAAGAGAAGCCTGTTTAAACGATTAGCCAGTGGAGGGTTGCTGGGGTTTGAGACATGCTGTCTCACCACTCTCGAGTTTATATCAAGAAACAAGCGTTAACAGGAACAAGAGGAGCTTCCCTGACCCAAATGCACAGTTTTTGGTTTTGTTTTTTTTTTTTTGCTCCTGACCTCTTTTCCATCCAACATCTTGTGAACAAGGGAAAAAATCTAATTCAGGTGTATTTTTCACAAAAAAGCCAAATAGGGTAACTACAGTCAAATGAGCCCCATGGGGCCTGTAATAAATTTTACTGTAATGTTTTTCCACTGCCTTATTCTCATTACATTTGTATATATGTGTATATATACAAAGTATTGATCTTGTATGGTGTGAAGATCTAAATCCAGATCTGTCAGAGTTATTAAAGGCAGCACGTGACACTCTGGAGACATTTTACCCGCGGCCACTGGGTCAAAGTGTCACCAAGTAACGATTAAGACAAAAGGGGTCCCTACAGTTTAACAGTCCACTCCCTCCATTACACTCATAGCCCACTGCGCAAATGGCCTTAACGATGAGGTAATAGGAGTCATTAGCGCAGATCGCTCCATTAATGTGAAAGTCCTTCAGCATCCACATGTGGAGAGCTGGGAAGAAACATGTAATACTCCTTAGGCTTTGTGGTACATGTGTTCATTATGAAGGCTTAAATATTTGTGTTTTACAGCTGGAAAGAAGTAATTTGATGAATTTTGAATCCTCACAGTTTAGTTTGGTTTAGGTTTTTTTGTGTGCAAAGGAGCCAATTAAAAATTTTGAAGTTTTTAAAAATAAAACCAAAAACACACATTTTGGCTTCAAGAACATGATAGGAGACATGTTATTGTGGCCCTTGATTTGTAACCACACACACACACAGACCACCTCACAAAGCGTAGACTACATTCAAGTCAACAGCGTACAGCGCCCTCTATTCACTTTATCTAATGCTCGTTCTTTTTCCTTTCTTTTTCTCTGTTTCTGTCCCGCACACCCTCTGCCACAATATCTTTCACACACACTCTCTGGCTTCCTTGTTCTCCTGTTCCCCTGGCTCTCCCTCTCCTACTCCTCCTGCTCATATAGGGCCCTCAAGTCTCATTATTACCTCTGTCTTTTTATTAGGCCCATTAGGGCTCTTAGGAGGCCTGTAATGATACTAAATGAATAGAGAGTGAACTGCTGTCTGTTTTAGACCTCGCTCTCAATGACAGCTTCAAGCTTCACTGCCAACCACTCAGTCTCCTCACTGTACTGAGCAGGGCCTCAGTTATCTTACACGCACCTGTATTTTTTTTGTTGCATTACCAGAACCCTGCCAAACAGTTATTTTTTGGGGACCTGGGGACCTTTAAAGAAATAGATATATTGCTGACTAACATGCTGCACTGGCTAAATATGGGTTTTTACAGTGTTACAGTATTGTAATGTGTTTGGTGAAACGACAACATCTCCACACACACACAACAACAACAACAACAGCAGCCTCCCCCTGCAGGTCAATGCATTACTACAAAAACTGCCCCACAGTTTGCAGAGCACAACATGGTTATAAAACAGTGAACAGTGTGATAAATGTAGAAGCAACAAAAATACTTCTGATTTTGATTTTAAAGTTAGCAAAAAAACAGTCCCTATTTATTTTAATGCTCAATGCATTTTGTTATATAACGTACTGTCTCTTTCTTTATGGCTAAAAATATTCATTTTGATTACATTTTGTCAGCTTAGTAAATCTTTTTGTAACTATTAGCATTAAAATGTATTTGATCACTAAAAAAAACAGCAGTTTACATAGTTGGATCAAAATTTTGCAGTGTTACAAACCTTACTATTCCCTGTAGCCACGCACTTGGCAATGGGAAGAAAAAAGCTCCCTTTTAACAGGAAGAAACCTCAGACAGAACTAGGGGGACGGGGAGGGGCAGCCATCTGCCTCAGTCAGCTGTGGGGAGTGGCGAGAGAAGAGATGAGCGCTGAGCAATAACACACTATAAACACTGAGCAGGTTAGTTGGGCTCGTAACTACAGATCATAAATGTGTAGCTTGTGCAGAGAGGTGCAAAGAGAGAGTACAAAGCACAAGCTGGAGGAGAGAGAAGATTCAAATTTAATGGCATGCAGTAGTGGCAGATAAATGCACGGCGTTTTCAGGGTCACTGAGCCAGTTTAATTATCAAAAAGAAAATTGTCAAGCTTAGTCATAAAAGTAGAGAATGTGTCTCTTTCCAGTCCCTGTTGGTATACTTGCTGTGGCATTTTTGTAACAAGGAGTTCAGCCTGGAAATGAAAAATGTTTGGACTAGTTCTTCTAGTATCTGAGACAGGGTGTTCCTAATTTTGGCAATAATGCACAGAGTGAAGAGGTAAAAGACCTCGTTAGCAAAACTTAGCTTAAAAGAGTTAGCAGTAACTTCTGAGTTTTAGGCATTTACGGGTATTTGAGTAGCCCTCTATTTACATGTATTCAGTCTTAAATACTTTTTTTTTTACAGTTTTTTTTCCAGCGACCCTCTATACTATAGATTAGATTAGATTCTATAGATTAGTGTCATAATTTTCCTTTTTGATAAAGCATTTGTTAGAGGTGGATCAGGTGACCCTATATCCTCCCATAGTTATGCTGTAGGCTGCTGTTTCTTCTTCACTCACATTTTTTTCACTTACTATGTGTTTATACACCACTCTGCATTTAATTATTACTTATGCTTTGGAAAAGAGCCAGAGATTAATAATATCTTTTGTCGTGTCGCCCTCCCTCACCCCAAACAGTCATGACAGACGGCTGCCTCTCCCTGAACCTGGTTCTGTCTGAGGTTTTTTCTTGTTAAAAGGGTTTTTTTTTTCTTTCCCACTGTCGCCAAGAGCTTGCTCATAGCACTTTGTCTGATTGTTGGGTTTTTGATGAATTATTGTAGGGTCTTCCTACATAAAGCGCCTTGAGATGAGGGTTGTTGTTTTTTTTCCACTATATAAATAAAATTGAATTGAAGTAAAGTGAACTGTAACCTCCAAAAATTAGGCTTCATTGAGCCCTATAAGTAGTAATTTGCACTCTTGCACTGAAATTTTTTTATTCAAAGTGTCTTTTAGGCATTTTCCAGTAGTCTAGATTTCTTTAAAATCATTTAAAGAAATCACTTTAAGGTTAAAATAATTTTACCTAAACCTACTTTCGGATGCTTCTTTGTTCACGAGGGTCACCACAGCTGATAGCTCCCCATGTTTAATTGAGCTTTTTGTTCCTGATGCAACCCTAAAGGGGATTTCTGTCTCAACTGGAATGGAACCAGCAACCTTTTGTTTGTGAAGCAAATGTCACTACACTATGAAGACGCATAACGATAAAGCCTATAGGATGTAAAGTTAAGGATTTTGATTTATTCAGCTAACAAGTAAACCATAAATACTCTAAAACCCTGTAGTTTAGCAGAACAGCGTCGCTGTTCATGTTCTTCATCTCCATGCAGAGAGACTGCAAACACAGAGATGCTGACATCGCCTGGTTTGCTCAGTATTGTGTCATGTTTGGTCAAACGGCATCAAATCACTAGGGTGAAATATTGATATTTCATCAGGGGGATTCACCCTCCACAGTGACACTTAACTCAGCCACCTCCAGGCGACGCACTTCCAGCTCCAGGCTAACCCCAGGGAAACCAGGAAGTCACTAAATTGCTTCAGTAAATTGAGTGTTTAAAAAAAGAGAAGAGGAAAAAGGGGGCCAGGAGTGCTGGGGTAAAATAAGGGAAATGTATGCATGTCTTCACCAATGAGTCACAAAATGAAAAGCACAGTGCAATGTTCTGCTGGAAAAACCTTTAGTCCTGGCCTCCATGCAGATCTTACTTTGACATGTCACAAGTTCCAAAATTGCACAGGAGCAGCTGGAGGAATTTTACAAAGAGCTCAAAACTTTATCTGGACTACAAAGTCCAGTTGAGCATCTGTCCCACATGCAAAAAGAGCCAAGGTTCACAAAGGCCACTCCCAGCAGCTCTCAAGACTCAAAGCATTTGTTGCCAATGTCCTGATGCCTGACACTACAGGATACCCATGATAAGCAAGCTTTTGGCATCACAAAGAGAGGGCATTCTGCACAATTGGTGGTTTTATGTTGAGGCAGTATATTAAAGGTATGCTACATTAAATGGAGCTAATAAGCATGATTTTTAGCCTGAAGTGTTCTTGCTTTACAGTTATTTAAACGGGTTGTTTCTGTATGTAACTATGCTACTTTTTTCTAACTGTCAGACTTATTTTGTCCTGCCTCACTATTCTAAATAAGCTTCACCAAATTTAGGCCATTCATTTCTCTTGCAGAAGTGTCTTTGGGGAATCTGGAGTAAACTCATGAATTCCTGACACAGCATTGATATCTACATTCAGTGATCCTGTGGTCCTCTCTTCCCCCCACTAAACATGTACCGGATGTCCTCCATCAAATGTCTGTTTGTCAGATCTGAGGCTTGGATCGATACCCTTTCGCATTTGGTGGACTGATTACAATCTACTAATCAATGACACCCCCAGCACTCTTTTCTCTCTGCTTCATTCTCTCGCTTCCCGCCGTTCCTCTATTTGCTTGATAAGAAACATCGGGAGGACCCCTTTTAAGTCAACCTGTCCGATTCCGATCCATACAAGTTTCAAGATTTAAGTAAGCAGCGTGGTGAGTTCAAGGCCCTGGTCAATATCCCCCAATCACCTTCCTATTCACCATAGAGTAGTGAAAGGTATTGTGGCCATTGAGGTCCTTTCAGGTGTTTGATGTGGTGTGTGTGAATGTTAGAGGTGAAAGTTGATGGGTCGACCTCGAGATTTGGAGGAATTGCCACACCAAGTTCAAAAGGTTGAACAACACAGGAAGAAGCCTGCATGTGTGCTTTTTTTTTGGATCTTAACATTGCTGCATTTAAAGCATTCCCCTTCATAATTCCATCCCAATCCCAGTGATTATGTTATTCAGTATATATACGGACCTGATTTCTCCTGTTGCAAAACTCTAAACAAATTCTCACACACTGAAAATCAGCACATTAATACACTTGTGATACATGATGGTAAATGTTGTTGGGAGAACTACACCACAGCTACAGAACAGATCCAGTTTCTTAATCATGATGGCTCAAAATTCCTGTGAATGAACTAACCAATAAATACCAGTTCAGAGTCCACAGCCAGAAAGGGTGAGTTGAAAGTTGATGCCAACAAAGAATATGAACAATGCGATAGGCAGGAACAGGATTAGAGTGAGACACCATGTTCATATACAGGGAATGATTGTGCATGCACAGGAAAAAAGACATTTTACTATGATACGCAAATCTGTGTATGTCTGTCCATATGTTTTTGCTACCAAACTTGGTACGCAGGCTCATCTGATACACCTGAAGGTTGTTATCTATATCAGATATTCTGATGTCATCATATTGCCTAGCAACCAGCTAATAACAGGTTAAAATGACTTGATATTAGCATTTCTGAAGCTGCAGCAACTTATAAAAGGATTTTATAGTTTTAGTTATACAACAATAACACATCCACAAAACTTAAGCTATGTATGATATGTTATGATACCTTCAGGTTCCATGAGAACCATATTACAAATGACTAAAATGACCTTTTTAGCCTTGAATGTACAACAATCCACAATACCTCATGAAATCCTCCTATTGTTTTCAATTCCCAACATTAACATCTCATTTATATCCACAAAAGTGGAATTACACATGATATATTATCATCATGTTGCATAGCAACCACCTGGCAGTGGGCTGAAATGACCCAATTTGTGCATTTATGGGGCTACAATTTATAAAGCATTGATCATTTTAATTTAATGGCCAACAGCAAAAACGGGTCAGAAAGTACCGTGACATGGGCATGTACTATTAGAGTTTTTTGTTGTAGTAAATGTTTTATGTATATAAGTATTATAAACCTATAGGCTATATCTTATACTATAGATAAAAGGTACTTTCACTTGCTTCCTTTAAAAGAAAAACAATTATCAGATGGTCTTTTTGATGCAAACAGAGGGTTTTTTTGATTCAGAAGCGTTTTGAATGCTGTTTGAAAGGTTTTTCTTTACCCTTATATGAAAAGGGTGGAAGAATCCCACAAAAATCTCTTAGAAAATGCGAAAACTATAAAATGGTGAAGTCTAATTCTAAATCCACACGATCTTCTTTTTTTCTCCTTCCTATTTTCTCAGTTGGAATTTCAGTACATTAATTTAGTCTGTTTTAAATGACAGAAATAACTTTGAAGTTGTTGTAAAGAAGAAGTGAATGTCTATTCACCCGTCCTTACTCTGACAATGATACGATATAATCAGTGTTAAGTCTGGATTTGTCCTCACTAAGCAGGGTCTCATGTGCTTATGCAGTGGGTTGCAGAAGGACTGAGTTGATGGCTGAGGCAGCCCTGGCTCATGTTTCAAAGGCCTCTGCTCCTGACTGATTTATAGTGCTCCCTGAAAGCCACTGCATACAGCGGTCGGTCTCTGTTTCAAGTCGGACTTCTTTGAGGATTGTGCAGCAATTGTACATAGCCCATAAAGCACACAGAGGACTGAAAGAGGCAACAATTGAGCAGGGGGGTTAATAGGCTGCCCTCTTACTATGTCACATGGTTGTTCTGTGTGAGGGCTCAGCAGTACCTAGAAAATGTTCAAATGTGACATATATTTTCTTTATACTCCTGCAGGCTTTTCCACACTCTCGCTGGCAGACCAGATGAGTCTATTGCAGAGTGCCTGGATGGAGATCCTGGTGCTGAGCATTGTGTTTCGCTCACTGCCCTGCGAGGATGAGATAATGTATGCGGAGGACTACGTGGTAGATGAGGAGCAGGCGAGGATCTCAGGCCTCCTGGACCTTCATGTTGCCATCTTGCCATTGGTCCGACGCTACAAGAAGCTGCGCATGGAGAAGGAGGAGTTTGTTACGCTCAAAGCCATTGCACTCTCTAACTCAGGTAATCTTCCATTCACCTGTTAGACTTAAATTCACAATCCTAATCTATGAGTTTGTGAACAGCACAAATATTGTAGGCTCAAATTCATAGAAACGTTGGATGAGTAGTGGGTTTGGATCTTCATAAACATCATAGTGCATCAATAAGGAGGCAAAGCAGGATTGTGTTGCTGAATGCAAGTCAAAATGATGGGATTACATCCTAAACCAAGTTCTGTTTATTGTATTTGGCTTCCAGAGAGTTTAAGTTTTCCAAAAATCATCTATTTAAAACTCCCAGAGATAGTAGTGGCTCAGTGGCATACTTGCGTTGACTACTACCCCCACCCTGTCACGGCAGATGGCTGCCCCTCCATGAGCCTGGCTCTGCCAGAGGTTTCTTCCTGTTAAATGTGAGTTTTTCTTTCCCACTGTCGCCAACTGCTTTACATGGATCATCTGGTTGTTGGGGTTTTCTCTGGAGGCTCTTTTCCTTCCAACATAAAGCACCTTGAGGCGACTGTGATTTATCGCTAAAGAAATAAAGTAAATGAAAGTACTGTAATCAAGTAATCGAAAACCGATTAGTCACTTTTGCCAAACAGCCTTTATTTTCTCCGCAGTAATGACATAGACAGGAAGGTACATCTTTATATAAAATCTCAAGTAAAGCCTGGCAGTTGGCATTTAATTAAACAAACAAAGAAATAAAACACGGGGATAAAAAATGTCGAGTGGTTATCGGTATCTTGTGGCACCATCACCCCCACAATGAAAGATCCCCGATAAGAGAGGACATAAAGGTCAAGATCAAGATTTTTTTTTTTAATTTAACTTTGTGTCTGTGTCTGTGTGTGTAGCTATATTTTAATTTGTGTGCAGATACATGTGCACGTGTGTGTGTGTGTGTGTGACTGTCACATTGCGCTCTCATTCTCTCCATCTCCATAACAGTAGCTGCCAGCGCGCCACAGCCGAGGGAGATATATTTAGCATTTCATTAGAAAAACAGGGGCTGTCAATAAAATGTGTTAAGTGGAGTGGAATGAGCGTCGGGGAGCGACGGGACTCGTTTGTTCCAGTGTGAAGATGCTGCGCCCGTATTGACAGTTTGCTTTTCATGAGGCTGGGCCTGTCCCCCGCTAATCAATGCCTGTTAGGAGTCTTTTCTCCTGCCTGACTGAAAAAAATGAAAAATGCTGAGCCCAGAGCTTTAGTCTCCTGATGACAAACACTCCATGGGAAAGTTGGGGATAAATAGGAGGGGAGGGGATGGAAAGACAGGGAGGTAAAGGTATAAGGAAGACGTGTGAGAGAGAGAGGAAGGCTAGGGTTCAGAGGGGTTGCTCTGGAAGGGCGAGGGGGCAACTTCGGCTCGTTTGAACACAGTCTCGGCGAGCTTCGGCTCCAGTGGTCCTCTGGGTGTGACAGCTGTGGAAATTCATGGCCATTGATTTTGTAATTAGCAAAGTATCGACGGGATTGACGCCAGGCTGCTGACGGATTACATGGAAATTGTTTCTTCAAAGTTAGTTTTGCATTCCTCCCCCAACCCCAGCCTCCTTAAACACACACAAACACGCACACACACTCATGCTTTACGCGTGCACCCATTTAAAAACATATTGCTTATTTTCCACTCTCTTTCTCACATCTGAGCGCGCGCGCACACATGATCGTGCAGCCTAATGAGGATCAGATCAGCATTAACATGAAGGTTTCAAATGAAGAGTGCTGGAACACATGTGCGGTCCACATAGCCTAGTTAATTTCCCAAGATAGAAATGCAATTTACACAGAAGGCGACTGGTAAAAGAGACTTAATCAGTCAGTTAGGAACATAATTAGCCTTGTACTTTCCCTTTTTTCTGCCTCATTTACATGTTCATACACGGTCTTACTTCACGCCACAACTTTCATGACACATAGCGGAGCTGATCTCGTTCACTTACACTTCAATCAGCAGCCGTGTTTGCCTTCTCTTTAGCGCTACTCCGTATTACTACCAGGGTAGGACGAGTTTATCTCAGTCTGTGAGATTTGATTATAATACTGTATTGAATTCGCATTTGCGTCGTGCACGGCTTTATCTGTGAGTTAATGAATTGTGGATATGATGCATACACAGATTAGACCTGACACAGTATGTCAGTGCAGTGAAATTGGCTGAAAGCAAACCAGTGCTTGTCCATTAAAATGCTCGCTGTCAGCTCGTCCTTCGGAGGACAAGCCTGTTTTGTTTTTTTTCCTCTCCTTTTTTTTTCCTCCAACATGTAGACTTATACGTAGAGAGCAGTTTTTAATAAGTCTCAACTGGTTTTATTTTAGAGCCTATACATAAGGGGGCCAACTGCTCTTTCTTATGGAAATGAAGCCCATCTGCCACCATCATTCAGCTGAATGATATCCTAGTAATGCAGCCATCTGAATTCATTAGCAGGGGGGATGTATGTGGTCCATGATACCAAAAGAAATGAATCTTTTTTTCCCTCTCCTGCTGTATATTTATATATACCTACTGTACTTCCCTCTCTTCCTATGTCTCCCGAGACTCCCAGCCATGCATAGTCATTTATTTAAGGAGCGTCATTAAGCACTAAGAAGCAAAATTGCACGTTTGCATATACAAGCTACTGAGTTTAAAACCAGATGATGCAGCTGCAAAACATGCAGTTGTTGTCGATGTAGATATGAAACATCTGATTTATCTTAAGCATTTTTGTCATTCCAACTTTCTTCTTCTCGCTCCAGACTCCATGCACATAGAGAATATCGAGGCTGTCCAAAGGCTCCAGGATTCTCTACATGAGGCCCTGCAGGATTTTGAGGGTTCCCAGCACCCAGAGGACCCCCGGCGGGCAGGCAAGCTGCTCATGACCCTGCCTCTGCTCCGTCAGACTGCCACCAAGGCCGTTCAGCACTTCTACAGCATCAAAATGCAGGGCAAAGTCCCCATGCACAAACTATTCCTCGAGATGCTGGAAGCCAAGGCTTGACACCCGGGCCGGGTGTTTGACGTGCAGCTGCATCACCCAATCCGAGGCGAGGGACAGCCCATTAAAAAAAATAAATCAATAAATAAAGGTGGTGCCAACTGACAATGGAAGGATGAAGCTTGGAGTCATTTTAACACTTTTAAACAAAACTAAACTTAAAGGTAAAAGGGACTTGAAATAGTTTTAAAAGGTGGGCAATTATCAGTCTGATTGACAGGGGATCACGATTATGTATATAAAGATGTTGTGTACAGAAATCAGGCAGCCGAGGTCTTGTTATAACCAGAGACCCGTTGCTCTATATCACCTGAAGGTTCTGTGAATTTGTTTCTTATCTTATTTTCATCTCAAAATGGAAATGTGATAATATAAATGTCCTCAAGAACTGTACAGCCACGTAGCCACATGTTTTTATTTCCTTCTGTCACGTTTTCTCATCGCAAGCTGTTAAAGCAATAGTCTCTAACTGGTCTGCATATAATATGTGTACTGTATATTGTGTGAAATTGCACTGGACATGTGGGGTTGGGGGAGGGAGAACTGTTAGACATATTCTTGTATTGACCATCGAAGACAGTGGTACTCGTTACACTAAGATTCTCCATTTCTTCATTCTATATTTACCTCGTAGAAGCTTCATCAGCTCAGTGGTTCGGTCAACTTGGTGCTTGCAGAAGGACGGTGGTTGGCTGGTGATCAGAGTTCACTGAGAGTTTGCACTGAGCAGCTATGAATAATGTGGCAATAATGAGTATTGTATCAGCTCACTCTGTCGGTCCTTTTTGCTTTTAGAGGCTAAATTTGTCCCTCGCTTCTCTTTGTCCTCATGCACATCTATTGGCAACTAAACGTACTGTGAAACCTGCACGTGATAACGATAAGCTATATTTAAGAATGAAGTTAAACACAATGAATGCAATGTAATACGCCCTTTAATGCAAACCGACACCCCTAATACGAAGACCTCAGCAACTATACAATATCATTCAGTTTGTTTCGAAAGCTTTTTGTTGACGATGGTGCGCTAGATTGTGATATTTTGTACAGGCTTTGCCTTTTCTTGTGAAACTCTGCCCACCTTTGTTTTAGTTTGTTCTCAACACAACAAGTGTCATTATATTGATAGCCCATAGCTGAATATGTCTGTAAAGTATGAACAGTTTTTAACATCCTTGGGGGGGGGGTTATTATTTGCTATTTAATTTAACATCATCTGTGTCGATATAAAGGCTACGGTCAATTAATATTACTAATTTGTGCGTTCACATGCTTGTCATAATGTTCCAGTTGGTTTGTTGGGAAGTCGTTTTTTTCCAACTGAAGTGTCATCATGTGCTTTGATGTAGGAATGTAGGAGCTTTAAACTAAGAAAATGACGCTTTACATGACTTTTTATCAGGATAATTGATTAAAAAAAAAAAAAGACTCTTTGTAGACAGCAATTTGTGGTTGTAGCATAAGATCATATTGGTTTATCATAAGGTTTATATGCAACATGCAAAATTATACCCAAATTTTCTAGTGTCAGGAAACATTATGATCCTTACTTTCCTCACTTTTCTTTCGCCTTAATTTCTCTTTTCATCCGAATCACAATAATGACACTTGTTTGTCTGAGAACAACCTGAAAGGCTTTCCGAGTTCATTCTTAGCGACAATAGTGGAAAATTATATATTTCACTGACCACCAGATGCAGCTTTCGGATGTTTTGTAGTTTTATTGGTCTTTAGCTCATTTTTAATAAAGGTGCTAATATTCAGACAGGCACTGTGTACAAACATACTCCCATTAAGGAGTACAGACTAAGTTAATAAATATGTATATTCCAAAAGTGATGGTAGTCTTTTGGAGCATAATATCTATCAGTGATAAACCAGTTGCCAAATTACTCAATTAGGATAAAAGTGATAGAGTTATGAACATATTATTTCCTGTCCTGATGACCTGAGCAGGTTAGATGGAACATGTTACCATATGATCAAAACAGTATACTAATAATAAATGAAACAGCTGCTCTTAGGGTTTTAGTAAGACACATATTGTCCCTTGTGAACACTTAAAGTAGTCTTTAAAGTGTCAAGTGCCATTAGCTTCTGCCCAAACAATTATAAAGCATAAAGCCAAGCCGCCAGTAACTATTGACGATTCCCACAGGAACACTCCTGATTCACTGTAATGTAATGCATAGATAATTATAACCATATACATTAGAGAATACAATTCCCACGATGCACTTCCTCACTTGTTAACCAGCTTTTCTGTCCCCGGCTGAAATGAGGGATTCATCACCTCTGTACAGTAGCAAGCCAAAGCATCATTGTCTTTTTAATACACGTTATGAAAGCTGCAGTATTAGGCAGACATGACTGCTGTTTCCACATAAATACAGATGTTAATGGTGAGCATACCCTTTCTGCTCTGTATCCTCTAAACCTAACAACAAAACATCCTGGAAATCTTTTATCTTCTTTTGTTCGCTCAATAGAGGCATCGATCGATCATTAGTTCTGTGAAGTCTCACTCTGAGGTAAAACAAGTCTAAAAAGTGAAAGGATTTTTTTTCTTTTTCTATTTTTTTGTACTAATTTGAGGAGAGTGTTTCTGAAAATGGCTGCAATCCAGCTCGACCAAAACAGGAAAACTGACCCTCCCTCCTGATCAGAGTTCATTTACACACCTCCTCCATGCTCTTTGAAGACTTGATAGCAGATTAATTGTTTCCCAACTTCCACCCCCCTTCTCCCAAATTAATATAAGAAAATAAAAGAAAATGCTTAATTTATTTCCAGACTTCTAAAACGGTTCGACTACATCCAATTAACTCTAATTGTCTCCTAAGCTGAAATTCTCAGTAGAAATGGAGCAATTAAATTTCTGCTTTGGCTCTACCTTGGGGACGAGAGACGTTTTACTTTGGTTGATGGTGGGAAGGGTTTGTCTAAACCTTTACAAAGACAATTTCACGAGTCTCTGTAATAGTTTCATAACAGAGCGATCACTGGGCTATGCAAGGCAAATATGGCCACCCTATGTTCCTTGTGTTGTGGAGCATCAGACTGACATTTATTTGTTCTTTGTTTACATTGTGGACATGCTGTACAAATGTATTATGTGCATATTTCACTATACTACGACTGCTGTTCGTTACTATAACTATGATCCTTTGATTTGCCAATTTAGGGAGTTTTTCATGTTGGATTAGCAACAAAATTTAGAGCCCACTGAAAACCTGTATAATACAAGTCACTGTATTGAGTCAATGGGTAATTATTTAAGTAAGTCTTTGGTGAGATATTGTCTTATTTTCTGTTTTTTTTTTCTTCTGTGTCTTTGTGTATCTCAATGCTGAAACACACACACACACACACACACACACACACTGCGTTACCATCGATTTTGGTTATCGGCACAGCAGGACATATAGCGAGTAAAGTCGTCTAGACCCTATACCTCAATTCATATTTTTTGAAAATTACACTGGGTTTGGAAGCGGGCCATGGGTTCCTCTTGGGAATCTGTGGCACAGAAATAAAGTGACATCACTGGCTGGGTATTAAAAAAATGTAGATGAACTCACGGCGGTTGGGGAACACATTCCTCGGAGGAAAAAGCTGCTTATTCGCTGTTCCATTTGCGGACTTTACCTTAACTCGGCGCACGCTGAGATGACGAGATTTACATAAAACATGGAGGAACCTCCCTGGCCGTTCTGGTCCACGGTGTATAAAGGACCCTGCTAGGTGTATGTACCACAGACATGTGATTACCCAAGAGGTTTAACCCTCCCCTTCTCAAAAGCAATATGTTAGCATTTGTAATATATGAATCAAGATAAAAGGGAGCTTTGGTTCATTTTAATTATACACTTATGCTTGGGAAAGGACAGGCTAACTATGCACGCACAGTCCTGGGAAGACAAAGGGAAGAGATTGGAAGTTAGAAGCAACTACAGCTGGGTTTCACTGGACAGTATTGTGTGGCATTTTCTTGTGTTTCGTTTGTTGTGTTCATGCCTACTGTATCCATGTGTAAATATATGCCTTTTTTCTTTTTCTTTTTTTTTTTGGAGTGAGTCAAATCTAACAGTGCACTGAATGTACAGTGACAATAAAATCACATGGTTTATGTAACAGCTGCACAGGATTTTTATTGGATAGCTATGCTTAGTTTTGGTCTTCAGTGTTTTTTACTGATAATATAAGCTTATCGTGGTTTATAACTTTCTTTGTTTCTTTTCTTTTTTTCAAAGTTTTCATATGTCTTCTATAACAAAGCAACAAAGTTGCCTCTCTGGGTGCAACAGTAACATCCTTTGTTAAAGCGAGGATGCAACCGCATCTACAAAATGAGCAACAATGAGTTTTGTCGCACTATCACAGTATATACATTTTTATTTGCACAACCTACTAACAATATAATTGCAGCCTATGCTTAACCTACACTAGATATAAGATGAAATTCGCATCAAACTTACACACAGATGCACACAAAATGATTAGTCCTTAGGCAAGTTGTAAAGCAATAAAACTGGTAGTTTATGTGCAGCGCCTGGAAGACCAGTTGAGTGTCTACACGTGTGTATGTGTCTATGCGCGCTCGGATATTTAGCAAGACGGTGCCTCGGGGTGTAACGGCATCCTCCTGCCCCCGACTGTCAGTTGGTTAACTGTCTACACGCCGTCCCTTTTGACCTTGCGTTGGCTACAACGCCGGCTGAATGCACATCTGACGCACTCTCTTCCTTTGTGGTGCAATCCTGTGGAAGTCATTTCATTTACTGGGCTTTCAACTTCAGCCAATATGGGAGTCGGGGTGGGGGTGGGGTGGGGTGGAGTGGAGTGGGGGTAAGTCTGTGTTTAATCAGCCTGCCACAAAGCATTCCTCTAAACAAAATCAGCTATGATGTCCAGCGAAAAGATGTCTCAACAGAAGACTGAATTAAACAGATAAATGGGCTTGTCACTTTTTCATTTTTTATTTATTATGCTGGCATAAGCTGCACTCGCCACTCCATATTATTGCTGCAAATCATAACTGTGTATTAACTTGAGGCTTGGTCTATACTGTATATCAGCAGACTTTTTTATGTGTAGAAGTTTTATGTGAAGGTGTTCCTCGCCGACGTTTGACTGATAAAAAAAAACTGCAAGCAAAGTAAAAGAAGCTACAGGAAATGTGTATTATGAACTTGCAGATCTTCTTTTTTTTCCCCTATCATATAGAAGGGAATTAGGCCATGGCCCACGGTCCTTACAGTGACTTTCCATCCTGCAAACCCTGTTTTATTCACCTTAAGTCACCACAAGTTGTTAGGGCGGTCTGTACTTACCAAGGGGCACTGACAATATCGCACTGTAGTCTGTTTATCAACCAGTCTTGTTGCTTAGGTCTTTTATTAAATCTTTAATCACACTCTTAGTGCAACCGTGTACCACCGACAAATGCTTCAGCTCCACGGCTGGGCAGCCGGACTCCTTCCTTTGCCTCATGAAGATTATTCATCGACTGAGGTGAGAGTCCACTGAGAATAGGCTGTAAAGTGTCAGTCACAGTTACTCAGAGCGGTGTTGTCTTAGACAATGTAACTGGGTGAAAGTGAGTGAAGGAGATAGGAAACCATCAATATGCTCCCTGTGTAAATTGAAGAAGGTCATGATTTATGGCTCCTGGCTACATTGTACATACATGCTGAATCTACTCTTTTTTATCCACCCCCCGCTCACTCGCCTAGCTCAAGGACAGGTAAGGGTGCCTTTCTCTGCAGCTCATCCCCAACACCATGCAGTCTGTGGCACTTTGTGATGGACAGCCCTGAGGAAGGCCGGTGCTTTTCAAAATGAGTTGAGCGCCATCTATGGGTAGCCACAGTAACTGATTGACATGAAGGAAAGACGAGAGTGTAGACAGAAAGAATTAGATGCACATTATACAAGTGCACTGTACTACCTGTGTTACTCCACCTGTTCTTTGGATTTTTCATCGCCTCATCAGTCACATCTGTCTTGCAGTCTCCTTTTACTTAAGGACTCAGACAGAGAGGGGGACAGCTGTGGGTTTTCTAAGGCCTCGCAACAGCTGCAAGCCCCGCATGGCACTGCATCTGTTCAATTCTCACAGCCTCTATCTCTGCTAAAGCAAGTTACAATTCATAATACGGTTCTCGCTGGTCTTACCCTATTAACCAGTGAGCAGATGGAAATTATATGGTAGGGTGTTAGGCCTGAAAATGGACCTGTAAGCATCATGCTGTCTCAAGTACATGCGGCTTAAAATGGGACGATTTAAATAAGGCCACATGAGAGAAATCAGGACTTGGCTGTGAATTCATTCCATGAGCCACAATGATGTCTTCTCTGAATCTTCTCTGAAGTTTATTATTTATTTGAATGATTTATTATGTCCTGGTGCCTCTGACGTTGTTGCTTTGCCTTTGGGGAGAGCCAGATGTAACAAATGGAGCTCTCATTAGCATTTGACCTCCACATTATGCTTTGTTTACCTGCCGCTCCTCACCTCTATATCTCCTCAGACAAAATCAGGGCTTTCACAGAAGCCTCTAACTGTAACACAGTTTTGTTACTGGGCGGTAAAGGTAAGCACCACATTTGCATTGCAAGATTTCTCAAGCAGCTTGAGCGCGCAGAAACAAGGGGGGTGAAAAAAATTCTCCACTCCCTGGGGACGTAGCCACTCCCAGGTACCGTCATCTAGGATCTGGAGTTCTGACAGCCGTTTAAATCCCAAGAGATGGTGGAAAGAAATAAAGTTACTGTAAAGAGTCACCAGCACAGTCTGTTTTGTGAGGAGAAGAGAGGGCTGTTGTGCTCAGAGTGGAAGTTGCTCACTAATTGCTCATGGGTCGTACGTTTCTGATGTAAGATGGAATTTAGCAGTTTATGCTTGTGCACATGTTGATCTTGGCCAGCCAATAAATATTACAACATCTGTGATTTAAAAAAAAAAAGAAGTTTGGTTCAGGTTCTCTAATTTTTAGGGGACAACTGAAAGGAAAGAGCACCCACACATAACTCCAACACCGATTAAGCATATCCTCAATCAGTGTTTAATCACCGTTGATATATTTTAGATGCATGAAATGATGTGTCACACAAGATAACCTGATTGGTATTAATAAGCACATTATATAGAAAATGCAAAGACATTTATAACCGAATCTGAGTGATTTAGGAGAGCTCCCCACACTCAACACGAGCTGGTACAACAACCATCTCCATGCAAACTGCAGCCACTGCCCTGCTTCTTAAAGGAAGTTTATTAGTAATTATTTCATAAACTGTAAAATCTCATTTGTCAAAGATTAGAATGTTTCAGCTGCAAAGGTGTTTTTGTTTCTTTGTTTTGTTTTTGTACTGAAAGAACAAAGTGCAGGGCAGATTAATATGAATATGCCATTCACACAAGCAATGTTAAGTACATTATGGCTACACTATCACGGCCTCCATAAATGTAACACATCTACATTACAAGCATCGACAACATCCTACTTTTCATATGAAAAGGTGACAGGCAAAAGGAAAGATCTTTTTCAAACTTTAACATTGTATTTCCTTTTCTACATCGTAGTCCCTTGCGGGTTCTTATCTATAGCAGATGCTATGATTTTACCATGTTGGCCAGCAACCGCCTAACAAACTGACTAAAATGACCTGTTTTTAGCATTATTTCCCTGCAGCACCTAATAATAGCATCCTAGCATTTTCTGTCACTGCTGTAACATCTAATTTATATCCACAAAACCTCAGTTAACCATGATATATTCTGATACAATCATTTTTCCTGGCAAGCACTTAGCGATATGACTTGTTTTTTAGTATTTATGCACCCAGAACACCTTATAAGAATTATTTTTTTTATTTTTTTTATTTGGGGGGGGGGGGGGGGGGGGGGGGCGTATTTTTACTTTTCTCAAGGTATATGTGTCTATGTGTTTCAAAATGGACACAAAATACCTGCTTAGTTGGTGATAATGGTCTCCATGTGTTGAGAGCATAATTACAGCATAATATTTTTTACCCACACAGCAAATTATTCTGTGGAGGTGTCATGTTTAACATTTATATAGCATAATTATACCAGAAAAGCGAATGCACTTGATAAAAGCTAATATCAAATCAAATGACAAACAAAACATAAATTATCATCCAGCTGAGAAACGTCTCTGAGAAAAACATTATAATTGCAATTATATGCTCTGTGAATTATTAACGTCTCCTCGTTTCATAAGGAAGCAGGTCATGCATGTAGCATGTATTAAAAAGAATCTTAGCAACAAGTAATGGTAAATATCCACGCATTGCACACAGTCTCACATACACATTCTATTACCAGACCGGGGGGTGTGGCAGGTAGCTGTCTGCACTGTGGTTAATTGTGCAGCGGGAACCGATTCTCTAATTTATTTCTCGCCTGTCCATACAAGAGTGATCATGAAACCCCATTCATTTCACAGAACACAATTTTCATATTTAATGAGCATGACTCCAATACAATTACAGTAATTAGTCAAATCTCACTCACGGCCAATGGAGCTCGCCACCATTATTAGTGGATCTTATTAATGATGTTGCACATGCGGTGCTCATAGGGTAATTGAGGGCATGTGTGGGTATGGGAACAGGGGTACGGAAGATTGGAAAGCAACGCCGCTCTCATCCTGCTTTTTGTCTTTACCGGGCCTAAAGTTAAATGGAGGTCTGCTTGATATTAACTGTGAGCTGCTTAAACATGGCAGCCAGCAGCAGAAAGCTGACTTGTTGTCAGTTAATGTTAAAGTAACGTATGTTGAATTCTACACGCATTTAGTGTGCTTCTATAAAACTGCTCCAAGAGAAGAAATCCAGATCAGCTTGTTGCTCCTCTTGTCTTATATTCTACATCAGGACAGTTCAGAGCATTACTGCTGGGCACAAGATCCCAGGGGATCACAACAAAAAAGAAACAAAGGTGGAAATTGGAGGAAGAAGCCCATTTGCTGTGAGTGATGATACCGCAGTGTCTGACATTTTGGAGGTTTGCAGAGCTTCTCTTTCTAGACTGATCCTTATTAAACCTGTGAGCAGTGGTTGGATCTGCAACAATCACATGCTCTGCAGCAAGTGACACCCCATGCACGGGGCCATTTTACTTTGCAGGTATGTGCAATTCCAGTGAAAGCATTTTCTAATGAGGAGTTATATTCAGAGATTTGACAGATGTCAAACTTTTTAAAGTCTTTTACGAGGGAAGCTGCTGTTTCATGCTCTCTGGGTTGATGTTTCAAAGCAGGCGATCATTTTAATCAAAGAGAAGTGAGTTAAATGGCCTCTTATCCAATTAAGGGCAGTGTCACCGCTAAGTTAATGAGTGTGACGCTGTAACAGAAAAGCCTACATTAACACAGCATAATTAGCGGAACATGGTGGAATTAGACGGAAGCAATGACAGTGCTTTGGTGTTTTTATAATTAAACACCGGAAAAGACAACAATTAAGCCAAATCTTAAACCCTCCCAATCCCATTCAAGCCAGAAAGGACATGTTTTGTTTGGGGAAAGCTCTAGAGATGAGGCCGGCTGCCGCCACCGCGTGAAGTCTGAATTACAGTTCAAAGGCAGGAGCTGAAAGTGAGGGAGGTCATGGCAACAATGCGGTGGATTATAGTTTGTTATACACAGTTTGTTAAAGAGGACAGACCAGTGTCTGTTGTAAATTTCACAATTTTGTTTCTGCACGTTGTTTCTGCATGAAACTTATATGGCGATATACTGTTGTGGCACAACAAACAGACAACAGGACCTATATCTATTTTAGGTAAACCCAAGATAAAACTCCATGAGACATTAATACTCATTAGAAGTCAGACAGGCCATTGCGTAACCGAAAACTCAGTCGCTGCTGTTCATATTGTAAATATCAGCGCCAGTACATTGTTGGCTGTGGCTTAGGAGGTCCACTACGACATCTACTAATCATATGGTTGGGGTTTCGATCCCTGGGTACTTCAGTCTGCATGCCAAAGTGAACTTGGGCAAGATGCTGAACCTTGAGTTGCTTCTGAATTTTAGATAGATAACACCTGGAAATAGGAAAAAGTCCTGGTGTGAATGAGGCGTGTTGTATAGCGTGCTTTGAAAGCTAGAGTAGAAGGTAACAGTTTGAAATATGGCCAAAGACTAAGGGTGTAATCCCCCTGTAATTAAATGAAATATTGGCACATTTTATTTGATTTTACAACATAATTGTATTTATATACAAATACATTAGGTAGGTACACTAGAACACGTGGGTAACAAGCCAGGCAATAAAGAAATAATTATACTATGAATTAAGTTTAAGTAATGTGTAAGTAAGAGCTACACTTTTCCCAGGCAATTTACTGGAAAAACAAACAATATTTTAAAATCTTACATCACAAATACACCATATTATGGTGTGCCATAGCTTTACCTAACTTCCAGTTATTTTACAGGAAAGAAGACACCAGTTATATTGAGTGTAATTTTAGGTACTGCGTAACAAATTTCCTAGTAATTAAGTTGAAAAACAAACAATATTTCCCCATCCTACATTGTAAGTACACTGTACTTTTTGGACAACGGATTATATTATGGAGTGGATTAAGCTTGCCTTTTTACAATTTTCATAATATTTCATAATATGGCCCTCGCCCCAGAAAGCAAAGCGTGCTTACAGTATAAGATGAGGAAATGTTATCTGTCTTTCCACTTATTTACCAGGAAATTATGCAGTACTTAAAATTACAGATGCAGTTCTTAACATTAGTATTACTACTATTTATTTGTTTCGTGTAACAACCCGACTTGTTACCCCCATATTCTAGTGTGCCTAGCTTTAAGTATTTGTCTGTAAATATAATTACATTGTAATTTCAAATAAAATGCATTAGAATTCCATGTTTTTACAGGGGAATCACAGCCTTAGCCATGGGTTGTATTATAAAGTGTTAACAAGTACCAAAGCGCTATATAAGAACCAGTCCATCAAGTGTGCTGAAAGTGATTGGTTTGTGGAATTCTTTTTCAAGACTCAGCATCAGCTTCAACACTGTTGTTAGGCCCACTGTGAACAAACCAATTATTGCCTCTGCAGCATACTGAGGCTCAGGCCTTATTAGTGATGTGCTAATGTGACATTAATTGCTTTTACCTTTTCACTCCATTAAGATGCTGCTATCTCTTTCAGGAGCCTGGCCAGATGGTTTATCGGCCCTGCTCTGGCAGCAATGCTGCTAATGGACTGGAGTGTGGAGTAAAACAGCAACAGACCTCACCAATAAAATCTTGTGACTAAATAACACATTTGTAGATGCAAAACCCCTGCCTTATTGTGAAAAATAAGAATGGCTGAATTTCATCACCTTCGCTCAAATATTGACCTGGGAAGAAAAGACATCCCCACACCTCCAGCCTCAGATGAAAAACATTTTTTTTGTTTTAAAGTACTTTTAAGGTTTTGCTGCAAGCAGTGGCAAGTCTTCATTCAAAGTATTGGCAGGCATTGACTATATGCTGAACATGAGGCTGTTGCATTGAGTTGTAAAGCCAAGACCAGGGTCAAATGCTAAATAAGAGGAAATTGGCACAAGAAACACCCTGGGGAAGCGTCTTCCTCTGTGTCCTTATTCTCTTCTTCCCTTCTCTGTCCTTACTCTCCCACGTACACCCTTCCTCCATCCAACCTCTCCACCTCCTCGCTACCCTGATGCCAAACCCATGACCTAGGCCAAGATCGATAACACAGTTTAAAGAGGATGGACTGTGTAAACAGAGACAATAGATCCTGCCAACGAGGATGCCTTGACCACTGATGGCCTCTGACTAGTGCAGTAGCATTTGATCAAGTCTAGCATTGATGGCTGTCGTCTGTACTTTCAGGACAGATTTTAGATCTTCTCAGTGGGACATCAGGATCATGAAATCTGCAGATATTTGAGTGGTCGATTGGTAGATTATTTCCTGCCACCGCTGAGGATGAACAAGGGATCAAATAAAAATGCTGATGTGTCCTCAGGTTCAGATTCTCAGCCATGTAGATTTATTGTCTTTCTGTTTGAACAACATTAGACTTAATAACAGATCTGAACCCTTTAAAGGAACTATTCATCTTTTTGTACAATTTTAAGCCAGACTGTAATTAAGTATCTAGGAAATAATGTGTGTGTGTGTGGGTGTGTTATGTGAGCCGATAAACCTCCAGTGGGGGTCTGCTAAGCTACACAAACTTTATTATTTCAATTATGAATTCACACAGCCTCCTTTACTATCAAGTATTCCCTCCATATAAAGGAACACGCTGAGGATATAAGCTAAAGCTAAGTGCCCCAATATGTTGATTGAATGGCTGAAAACTTGGTGCAATCCATTCTGGCTGCATAAGTGTGAGCAAGATTTATATGTTTTTTTAAATGTAAAAAGCAACCATTCCTGCACTTTTATACAGACCACATTAGCAGATAGCATCTTGTCATTTAAGCACATATTTCTTTAGTGAAAACAAAGACATTACTCACCCACATTTATACAGAATGCATATCAAGCATAGCACTTTGTAAATGCACAATGTGCTAGTCATAATTCTGCTTATCTCACATGTGTGGCAGGTCACATTTTAGTATATAAACCAGCCCATTACTGCCTCTGTAAGTTATATGCAACAACGCATTCTTGCAGGACCTGGAAGCAGCCAGCTGCTTGTATTAATCAAACAGCCCACTTCCCTTTTTGACACAAAGCAAATAGTCATAAATGCTCTTATCAGCTTTTCTAATAGTGTGAGCGTTACAATCAGATTCATGGTGGCATAAACTATTGCATTTCACCTTTATCATATCCAACAATCACTTCTTTTTCACCGGTATCGTTTATAACAGGCGGACAGCTTGTTGCTTAATGAAATTCAAAGCACTCTATCGGCTTGAGGGATCTCACACTCCATTTACTTATATTTACATATATTTTGTTTTTCCAGCACAGGCAAACAGGTATGATGAATGTCTGGCTGTGGTCCTGCTGGGACATGTGGCTCCCTGCAAATGATCTGTGATCAGGCAACTGTAATGCTTTACAGTAAAGTGTGGGGAGGTTCCCCTTGTATTGCAATGCAAAAATAAAGACTTCTGTCTTTAAACCAGTGGGCTGATGATGGAAAATATAAGCTTAATATGGATGCAAAATCAGGTTTTAATCACTTTGAATTATTTAAGCAAATAGATTAAAAGTAAATTACATGAACAAATGTAAGCAGCAGCTAGAAACTCAGATGTCAGTGAACAGTTTATCAAACAGGTCTATGTTCCAGTGAAACTAACAGGACATTCTTCTAAATGTAACGTGGTGGTGATGGTGGTGGTGGGGGCTTCGTCAGACCTCGGCTTTGTATACTCCCCGCATAATTTGGAGGACTTTGATTAATCAATTAATATTCTCTTCTCAAGGTCTTCTTATAAAGCTCATCATTAATAAAAAACCAGACATTCAATTAGCAGCCAAATCTTGATTGCCAATTTTGTCATAACAGTCTCCCTTTGTATGCCTTATTCCCCCCTTTCTTCATAGTTCGGAGTGTGGCGTGGGTAGGAAGAATTAACTAATTTCATTAATCTAATTGTCATCGCTTTCAACCATCCCACTAATAAGTACAAATTAATATGATTAATCAATTTGACGACGTAAACTCATTCAATTACACTTTTTCAAAGGCAAGTGGGTGTGTTGGGGTGATAGGGAGGAGCAAGCTGCTGAAGGGAGGAGGGCGTCTGAGCAGCTTGCTCTGTGAGGAGCCCAGCCCATAAAATTGGAGTCAAGTCGGACAATTAGTCATTCTGAATGATAAATAAAAGGTGATAAAATGTCGTGGGCAGGCATCCCACCAACGACAGATCTGATTTAATGAAACATGTTGCTTTCCTTCAGAGAACTAACAGACTATTGGTGCTTTTAGGACTGTAAACCAGCCTGTCTCCTTTTTTTTTTTTGGGAGGACCGCTGTTCTGCGGTAGCTTTGATGGCTGCAGCTCTGGAGGGGGAGGCACAGTCTGTAAACACAAAAGTATCAGAGATTATAGTGGGTGGAAAATAACTCATTCAGACTTTGTGCTTCTAACTTTAATTGCTGTATATGCGGTAACTAATGTAAATGATGCTGTTATAATGCCTTGTTAATTAGTCAGTATTACTGTAACAATTGCCATTATTATGTACTGTATACTAAAGTCAGGCCAACACATTATTATCTGCTGATATTAGCCTATCACAACTATATAAGCATCTGCAGATGCACTAAAAAATAGTCTTGGCACTGATAAACATGAAGCAATATTTCTGAATTAAATGCAATTGAAATGTTTAAATTTAAAGGTTCACTTAGTCACATAATTAATCATTAAGGAAAATGTATCAGGAAAATGGTAAGGACTGCATGTACAACTGCCAATCAAGTAACCTGCATTTGGCCAGATTCAGTATTTTACATTGTACACCATTGTACTTATAACATTCTTATGTAATCAAATTACTTAACGTCAACATTTTGGACATAAATATTTTTTTTTGCTTGGGATCATTAAGAAATGGATCAACTGAGTGGCCCCTGCAGCACATGTAGCAGAGTATGCAACACAGCTGAACAGACAGTCACACTGTTTTGTGAAATCCAAAAACACTTCATAACATCCCAAAAGTCAGTGCAAGCCCCCCACCCCCCCAAAAAACACTATATAGTGTATATGTTCTTCTTTACTTCCACACTGTAAAAGCAACAAAACATTGCACAAAAACCATATTATCTGATGTTTAATTTAACATTTTCACATGAAAAACAACTATCTTCTAACCATTAATACCATAATGACAGTGGGACAATGGGACAGTGGACAACTGGAATTCATCAAACGCGGTTTCATTATTTACACCAGGAAAGTCAAACTCACTTTACATCATGGGCCACGTGCAACCTATTTGATCTTAAGTGGGCCAGACCAATGAAACTTCCCTTTCTGTCACTCTACAGACATTCAACTCCCTGAAATAACTTAATATAAGAATAATAAGTACAATTTCGATGGTACATCTTAGTTTTTCTACAAGATCTCTACTGTTGTAAATGAAAGAAATTTGGAAGCGCAAATAAATAAATGTGTAAAATTACAGAAAACATTCTTTACAAAACAAAACAAAACAGATTTCAACAGTAAATAGTGAAAAAGCAGGAACTTTTTGGTCATTTATTTGTTTATATTAGGGCTGTCAAACTATTCATCCGGGGCCCAGAATTGGCCCACAAAAAACTCCAATAAGACCCACGTACTGCTTTGGAAAATGTAAAGGAAGGCATAGACTTTTGATTTTTTTTACTGTATTTTCATGAGCTCTACAGCCCATTCATACTACACCACAGTATCTAAGTAATAGACAAACATTGAAATAACTATCTACAATACAATTTAAGTTTTATGGTGAGTTCTCTGTAAAAAAGAAAACAAAATGAATCAAGCAAATAAAAAAAATTGCAGAAACTTTCTTTAACAATTACAGGACAGTCTGCTCAATGAGCTAGCAGAAAATTTGACTGTAATTTTCAAAGCCCAAATAGTTGTGCTGACAGATTTCTTCCATTAAGTCCAGCAGCATTTCTTTATCATGTAGAAAAACTGAGACATGCTGTTCAAATTACACTTATTATTTCTTTTACTAAGACATGTGAAGGATTCAGCATGTAGTTAAACTTCTTAAGAGTTCGACACCCTTGGTTTATTTATTACTTAATTACTTTTGTGTCATATGAATGGACATGGGTCAGCTGTAAAGCTTAAAATCCTGACTTTTACCTCACAAAAACATGGCCATGCGCTTACAAAGCAAATCAGAGAACTACATGCTTACACTACAAGGTCAGTGATGTACATGATTTACCCTTTTATTCTGTCCTTTAATAGTCCTAATTTAAATGAGGATATTAATAAAGATTCAGATAGTGTGAGCTTTGACAGACTGTTGAGTCCAGAGTCTGTTAACTTGCTGCTGGGATCTGACTTGTATATTTCGGATCTTCCGTGCCGAGGGAAAGATGTGCTGGCACAGCGGTTTAGGTGATGCCCTTTAATGCACTCTATCTTATCAGTCCACAGCATCGCTCCTATTCAAACCAGTGTTTGATTGAGCAGTGTGATGTTGTTTGGGCCTTACACGGGGAATAGTTTATAGAGGCACCGTCTCTAATTTGTGAATTGAGGTATTATAGAGGAGACAATTAGACAGAGGTTCGATCGGCATATCGAGGCTCGGATGCTGACAGTCAAGAGAAGGCTTTCAAATGTCATACCAATTAATCTATCCAGCCATCAAACAATATTCTGGAAACAAAGTCAGGGGGGGCGATCAATCCACATCACTTTTCTCCTCACCGGGTTATGGGAAAATTGATTTGTCAAACAAAGCATTTTGGAAGCAGTGCATGGACTTGTTTGGGATCCATTAGCCTCCATTGAGCATTTTGTTTAACATAGGATTTTCATCTCAGAGAAAATGCCGTGTCCTCAATACTGTGAGCTACAACTTTACGATTTCTGATTTCTTTGTTCTTGCTTAGAAAGCTTTCTAAACTGCTGATGAAGATCGAAAAGGGGCTAACTTCTTCACTTTCTTTACATGTCTAAGAGTTGATAAATATTTAAATGATATAGTTTCAACCCAGCTTTCAACGCACCATAAAAATATATATGACAATAAGCGTCAAACGTTTCTCCTATCCAAAAGCATTGGTCCCTAGTGTCACCATTATTGTGTACTGTGGGGTTATTCTGCCATCCAATACAGTGTGGCTGCCCTAAGCTCTATCATGAATCCTCTGTGCTGTGTATTGTACTAAGACAGAACTGTATCACATTGTGCCCGTCATGCTGTTTTAGAGGGGAGAGAACTTCCTCTATGGGATTTCTCCCACCCCCATCCCCTGATAATGTATCTCTCCCTAAAGGCTAGGCCTCCGTGACCTTGTCTTATTCATCGAGGGCGTCTTAAGTGAAAGAACTGAATCCTGAATGGGCCATTTCCCCTCTTTTAACACCCCTTGAATGTCATCAGTGAAATATGAAGTCATTAGGCGATATTAAAACACTGCTGACAAACTAATTAACGGGAGACATTAAACAGGACCAGCTTGATTAATCCGCTTTAACGATTATTTTTAAGTGGTTCTGGTCAAAATTAATACAGATTTACTGGTGATCTTAAGAAAAAAAATACTCTTATGTGTATCAGACCTCAAGGGCAACCTAAAGTCACTGGTCCTTTACCCACCACAGATCTCATCCTGTACGCTGCTAAACCCACTTCAAACACAGCCTGAACTCCCACAGTTGGTTTCTCAGTCAATGGATAAAACTTACGGAACTATATGAAAACACTCATAGACTGTACATACAGTCTGTGGACACACACACACGGGTAGATGGATGGATGGATGGATGGATGGATGGAACTCACATTGCAGAATAATATTGATAATAAAAAAAAGTATTTTCATATCATCTCATATAGAATTTTTTACTCAGTACAATGTAATAAAACATTTCTGTGAATACTTCTTGTTGGTTTATATTTCTAATTAGTGATGGGATGGCTTTTACAATTTGCATTGTGTGACCTTTCAGTCCAAAATCGTTAAGTGGTCAATTTTTTCCAGTAATAATAATAATAATGATAATAATAATGATGATAATAATAATAATAATTTGTTTGGACTTTTGTATGTTATTTTGTTTTGTTTGTTTGTTTGTTTTTTGAGAGGGGGGGAGACGACGACGACGCTGGAATGTGCTTGTAAATGTCTCCCTCTTGTGGTAATAGAACAAAACAGCAACGAAAGTATGTGTTCCGAGATGGCATGAAAACTCAGCAAGTGATCAGAAAAAAAGCAGACGCCTTTCATTTATTTATTTATGTATTTAATTGAGTGTTTTGCATCCATAAGAATAACTTGTTTCTCTATTATGGTACAAATGCTTGATTAGGTAGATATCAACAATTAAAACAGATGCTTTGACTAAAGACCTTTTGATTACTGATGGGCAACACTGATACAGATAATATATAATCATTATCATAGATCATAACAACAACAACAACAACAACAACAATAATAATGATCAGAAAAAAGAAGCAGACGCTAACAACAATAAAAAACAAAAAATAAAACTATTTTACAGATCAAACAAAAGACAAAAAATGTAATGTATTGTTAAGTTAAAAATGTATATACTGCAGATAACTTAAAAAATATATCACGATTAAACGTTCAGCGCTTGACCGGATGTCATCATCTAATGTGTGATGTGTTTCCGTCATCAGCAGTATGTGTGCCGTCTAATGTCGGTCGCTCAACTGCAAAACCGTATGAACATTTTTCTAATATAGTTTCACAGCGTTACATCATATCCTACAACGGATAGCTGTTATTTAATCTGTGTTGATATCTTTATTTAATGTGTTGGTGCTCAGTGGGGAAATTAGAATGTAGCCGTCGTTTTGTTTAAAAAACGTAGGTCGACGTTAGCTGTTAGCTTTGGAAGCCGCTCTGAGCTAGGCTGTATGTGCCTCCACAAAGGCCGTGTGCTGCTTTGTTTTCAACGATGTATCCCACCTGGGGGAATTACGGTGCACCTCAGTCCCAAAACTATGGAGGTGCTGGGCCCCGTAAGCCACTGGCTGGCAGCCACACTGGCCAGGCTCCCGGATTCAGCGGTTTCGAGGCCTCCTCCAGCGGCTCGTTGTTTTCCAGCTTGCAGGAGCAGCACCTCCAGCAGATGCAGCAGCTGCAGATGCTCCACCAGAAACAGCTCCAGTCTGTATTACAACACGGCAACAATGCCAATACTGCTGCTCCTGCATACGGCGTTGCACACGCTGGTGGGTACATGGGGTCGTCGTGGCGTCCAGAAGGACCTGCACATGTAGACAGCGGCGCTGGCGCTCAGTCCTACTTTAAACCAGAAGAGACTTCAGCGACGAGAGTACCCCCTGCTCCCAACCAGGGTCACCAGCAGCCTCCTCCACTTCCTCCGCAACCGCATCCCACCGATACCCAGCCTGTGCCTCCCCCTCCAGAGCCGCAGCCATCAAAGCCACCAGAGAACAGCAGTCCTCCCAAACCCAAGGAGGCCCCCACGGCAGAAGACGAGAAATCCTTACCGTTGCAGGTAATGGCTTTTAGTGTTGAATTGCTAATAATATACATGAAATTAGTAAATAACAAAGGCGTATGAAGGTACATTGCACTATTTAACAGGAAAACACCATTCAACCCAAGTTAGTGAAGATTACAATATATTATTATTTTTAAAATGTAATTTTCAGCTAGGGAAGCTTGGACCCTAATTTGATATTTTACTGTTAAGCCACCTGATTCTTAATAATACCACCAAGTAAATATCCTGAGCTTTTTAATCTGAAGTATAAATTTAAGAGAAGTGTGACATATTCTTAACTTCCTAGCCTTCTTAACTTAAGAAGGCACAACATAAAAAAAATCCTACTCCTTTGTTTTTGTATCTAAGTATGAATCGGCATTGAACAAATACAAACAATGTAAGCACCAGAGGATAAACACTTTCACTTTGAATAGGCAAGTCATGGATTGTGGCCACAGATAAAAGTTTGTTTTTCTGTAGCCTAACGTGTACGAAAAGGTACATCTGGCATATATTTTAGGGCTTATGGACAAAAAAATTATACAAAATGGTTCACAAAGCATACCAGGTAGAGGGAAAGTTAATAGCCTCTTCATAGACTCTTCACCCAAGCACATACACCAGTTTCCTTAGTTGTTCTTCTGAAGTGTTTTTGTACACCATCTTTATCAAATAGAGGTGCATGTGAGAATACAGACAGATTGGTGACTATTAGATCCTTAACCTGTAAGATACTTAAAAAATAGACTTTGTGATGTTTGATAGGAGAGTAATGCAGATGATATTCTTGTATACCCCTAGGTAGTTTCCTGACAGAAAACACACAGAGTATTTCCAGCACTGTGAAGATATTAGAAGCAAGTAATTTACTGGGAAAAAAGGAAAACTGTTCAGACCTAATTCTCCTGTAATTGTCCAAGATTATTGTGTGAAAATGGCTGAACAGATCTTCTTGTAATTGTTTCTGCAAGGAGCAGCAGCAGCTCTGGTACAAACAGCATCTTCAGAATCTGCAGAAACTGAAGCAAGAGAGAGCCAAACAGAATCAGAAAGATGGAGATGGCTCTTTTTCCCTGCCACCACCCCCAGGCAAAACAGCTCCTCCGCCCCCTCCATTAGAACCACCAAAAAGCACACCACCACCGCCGCCGCCTAAAGAGGAACCTCCAACACCGCCACCACTACCTGAGGAAGTAAGGGTAAGAATTCCTACACCATTGGATGCATAAACAGTGAACGCCATCAATTTGCACATTAATATCTTATTAGTTAGTATTAGTTTGCTACAATGAAAGCAGTGCAAAATCTGTTGGAATTTGTAAGTGATATCAGTTTTCAATAGAGCTAAACTCTAAAAGTGAGCTTAACCCACACATCTCTGTAGGATTATCTGGATTTCTGCTTGAGGCTAGCATGTCAAGGCTTCCAGTTACAAATGTGACTTGCATTGTGGATAATATATAAGGAGTAACACATAAAAAGTTTCCTAATTTGATAATTTTTTTTTAAATAATTTGCGATACGACGTACTATTAAAATATTGCATAAGTCATAAAATAAATTTTAACAGCATGGCTTTATCTTTGTGAATTAAAGGTTGGTGTGTGCTCAAAGTTTATATTATAGGTTTGTCAAACTAAATATATGAATAATAATAAAATAATAATGCATTTGAATGCTGTAATGGACAATTACTGCACCGAATTCTGTGGAAATCTGAGATCATTATTATTTTATTTATTTATTTATTTATTTATTTTGCACATTATTAATGAAGGCTTTACCTCTACCAGCAACTATTCAAGAAGCAGTCACAGATAAAATGTTTGTCCGTTTGCCTGGGAATTTAAGCAAGTTGCATAGTGTTAACATTACCAGTGTTTTATTCAATAGCCTTTAAGAACACACCACAACCAGTATTAAGAGAAATTAGTTTGTTCCTGAATCTAAACACTGTTTATATTGTTTACATAAATTTACAGAGTGAAAATGTAGGAAAACCACCTACATTTACAGACACAGTAAGTCACACTACCCATTCTGCCATTATTGTAGTGTTCCTCGATAAACTCACTGGATACTTCATTAGGTACACGTTTTTAGTACTGGTTTGGACCCACTTTTTCCTTCAGAACGACCTTAATTTATCATGGGATAGATTGAACAAATTCCTGGAAACATTCCTTTAAGATATTGGTTCATATAGACATGATGGGATCATACAGATGCTGCAGATTTGGTGGCTGTACATCATTGTTGGGAATTTCCCATTCTACCACATCCTAAAGGTTCTTTATTGGATTGAGATTTGGTGAGCGGCGAGGTCATTTGAGTACAGTGAACTTGTTGTCATGTCTTCTGCTTCTATAGTGTATCTGCCTAAAAGTGTTGTGCCTTCAGAGATGCTCATCTGCATATCTTGGAAGAACAAGTAGTTATTTAAGTTACTGTTCCCTTCTTATTGGCTTGAAGCAATCAGACCATTATCCTTTGTCCTCTGGCATCAACAAGGCACCTTGAAGAAAATTATCCCTTACTAGATAATTTCTCTTTTGGACCATTCACTGCAAACCCTAGAAAAAAGAAAATGATTGAAAATGCATGATTTTGAGTCACTTAAATCACCTTTCGTCCCCACTCTGATGCTCAGTTCAAACTTCAGCAGGTCATCTGGACCATGACCTCATACTGAAATACATATTTGCTGCCATTTAGTTGCTAATTAGAAATTTGCGTTAACAACCAGATAAACAGGTATACCTAATGAAGTAGCGGGTCAGTGTATTTTATCCCATTGTTTGTGTTAACTGCCATAATATGAAATAAGTGGCTTAAGTGTGCAGGAATCAACAACTTTCATTCATCCTTCCCATTGTAATTGTAATAGTGTTTGTAATGGCTCTTTCCCAGTTATAGTACTCATCCCATGTCCAATATTTAAGCAATATGAGCAGTATTTTAAGGCACTCTTACCTAAAATGCTTTTTGTTCTCAGTAGTGTCTTGGATTCATTGTAAAGTAATTTCCTTCCCTTCATTACAAACTGCATACACTTTTTTTTAAGAAAAATTATTTGTGATTTACAGTTATATACCTTGCTATAATTTTTTTCTTGTTTCTGTTTAAAGCCTGAAGTACCAAAAGACCCAGAGGAAGCTGCTCGCCTTCAGCAGTTACAGGCTGCAGCAGCACACTGGCAACAGGTTCAACAGCAGAGAGCCGGTTTACAATATCAGGCTCTCATGCAACAACATGAGAAGCTTCAGCAGATTCTGGAGCAATACCAACGCCTCATTCAACAGCCTGCAAACCTACAGGTAGGTAAATGGCCAATGGCATCTTGATGGCCAATAGGTTTTCAGTTTCATGTGTAATGTCTGAGTAATTACTTTGTTATAACTTATGTACAGTTGTAATTACGTTGTTATAACTGTATGTACAGTTGTAATTACTTTGTTATTACTGTATGTACAGTTGCATGGAAATATTTAAGCAGTGACACAGCTTCCATGATTCCTCCTATGCACTTTTGGACCATTCTCTTTAAACTCTAGAAGATGGTATTGTGGGAAAACTCTTGGGGTGCAACAGCTTTGTTACAGTTGGCTTAATATGAGCGCACAGCATATCCTTATACATGTCTGAAGTCAATGGGATTCACATCATCCCTAAACATATAGTGAAGCATGCCCATGTATCATATTGCTTCGACTGTGTTTGATAGGTGGTGTTATGCTTTGAATCATGAGCTGGTCCCAGCTTTCTTTGTGCTTTCTGCTGATTATTCTGTATTCTGTCTGGCTTTTTGTTTTTTGGTAGGTTCAGCCATTCTCCATTTTAAGGCTGATGAATAGTTTGCGCCTGGTGTTAAACCTTCTGTATTTACTGTTATAAAGTCTTCTCTTGGTGACTTGTAAAATTATATGTTTACCTGTTGCAGTTTGTGCTACACTTGGCTGTTTTTTGGGGATAGTTTGCTTTTTGTCTTCACCACGGAAAAGCTCATGTGTTATCATCCACTTCTGTTGTCTGTAGTGAATCTCCAGGCCTTGTTGACTTGCAGAGCAGCGTAAAAACTTGCTACTAATGCTTTCTGCATATCACATGGGATTTGTTTTATATTTGCAGCCTAAGGATGATCTGTTTTCATTAGTAGTTTGTTAGATATTGTGTTGTGCTTTCACACCAACCTTTTACCTTCTTAATTAGTTTAGAATTAAAGAATAGCTCAATTCTGTCCATAAAATATCTTTTGAATCATTAACCCAGTTACGTTGGTTTCTAAAAAGAATGTATTTCCTATTAAAAAGCAAAGCCCTAAACCCTTCATTCAATTTGGGTACAAACCCAAATGTGTTTTTCTAAATACTTATCCTATCTGCATGTAAAATTAAGCAATAAATAATCACCAAAATTCTCTTTTGCAGTCAATGTCTGCAGAATTGCAGCTGAGGCACTACGAAATGCAACAGCAACAGTTCACACCTCTATTCCAAGACTGGAATCACTCCTTCACCCTGTGGTATGAGCAATTCCAGAGCTATCCTCATAAAGACCAACTACAGGATTATGGGCATCAGTGGAAACAGTGGAAGGAACAGATGAATGCAACAAATGCCCACCTTCAAGAAAGAGTGGCTACTCTCACTGCCATGGTACCGTTTGCGTCAAGCCAATATAATAGTGGAATGATGGGACAGTATGGCCAGTACCCTGTACAAGACACGCCTTTGCAGCAGTCAGTAAACCCAGGTATACAGCAGACCCCTGTTACTGTTGGTCCAAGACTTCAAGGTCCACAGCCTACTGGTTTTGTAACACATTCAGAATCACCTGCTGTGCCCTCAGTTCGAGGAAGTGCCCCTAGTGGCATAGGAGTCCAACCCCCAGTTCCCCCAGTTGTCCAGCCACCAAGTTTCAACAATGTCAGGGGTCCACGGTAAGTTGTAATTGTCTTTTATTACTATGTGTTACTATGTTTTGCTCAGTTATACATTTGGTTATATTTATCTTTTAAAAGCACATCTTTATATAAAATTGCTTCATATTTAATTGTAATTATTGTTTTCTATAAATGGGGTGTTTTGTTTTGTTTTTATTAAAATTTTTGTTTTTGTTTTGTTATTTTGTTTTATTTCCCAGGGTAAACAACCCCAGATTTGAACAACCACAGCAGCAATTTGATGGACCTCCAAGGTTTGACCAGCCACATCAGCGATTTGATGGACCCCCAAGGTTTGACCAACCGCAACAGCGATTTGATGGGCCTCCAAGATTTGACCACCCACAACAACGCTTTGATGGTCCTCCAAGGTTTGACCAACCACCTAACCGTTTTGATGGTCCCCCTCGATTTGACCAACCAAGGCACCGTTTTGATGGTCCACCTAGATTCGATCAACAACGGCAACGGTTTGATGGACCGCCCAGATTTGATCAACCTCGATTTGGGCAGCCACCTAGGTTTGATTCCACAAGGCTCACTGGCCCTTCACCTCGTCTTGAATGTCCACCAAAGCTTCAAGAAAAACAGCAGCAAGGAATGCTGCCTAAGGTGGAACCAGTCACTCCGCAACCTCCAACTCCAGATTCTAAGACTCCAGAAAAATCGTCTGATAAGCCGCTATCTGAAAATGAAAAAGATAAATTGAAATTGGTTGATAAGAGCGCTTCTGAAGATATGACAGATGACAACCTACTTTCAACTGAGGGTTTTTTTGTCCAAAGTGAACCAATTCCTCAGACATTACAAACAGATACAAAACCTGAGGATTCAAATAGCAGTGTTACTTTGGACAAAGGTGAAAAATCTGAACCTGTTAACAGTAAGCCCTCTGTAAATACTAGTTCTGCTGTTACATCAAACACTACAACACAAAATTCGCACAAACCAGATGGACCACTGGGAAACAGCAAACCACCACAGATTCCAAAGTCCTCAGGAATCCAACCAGAGCCACAAAAGCAGTCAAAACTAGATCCTCCAAAACCTCCCCCTGGTCGGGGACGAGGCCAGCCCCCAGTGCCTAGCCAGGTGCGCGGACGAGGACGTGGGCAGAGGAGCAGTGGAGAGTTTAAGGGACAAAACACTGTACCAATTGGGGAAGAGATGGGAGAAATGCCTTATGATTACATGCCCCCTGAAGAAAATGTGGGTATGCAAGAAGAACAAGAAAACTACTATTGGCAAGATCCTTCACATGAACAGTTTGGTGGTGAGGAATCAGAAATGCCCCCAGAAGAAATGTGGATGCCAGAAGAACATCACTTCACAGAGGAAGAGTATTATCAAGAGCCAATAGGGGGACCCCACATGGGGAGAGGTGGGCCTCCAATGATGAGAGGAAGGCCCCCAATGCCTAGAGGTGGTCCTCCTATGGGAAGAGGTGGTCCTCCCATGGGAAGAGGTGGACCCCCTATGGGTCGGGGAGGTCCTCCTATGGGTCGAGGAGGACCACCAATGGGTAGGGGAGGACCACCAATGGTTAGGGGAGGGCCACCAATGGGCAGAGGTGGACCACCAATGGGTAGAGGTGGACCACCAATGGGTAGAGGTGGACCACCCATGGCCAGAGGAGGTCCACCTATGGCCAGAGGAGGTCCACCTATGGGAAGAGGATTACCCATGGGAAGAGGAGGACCACCTATGGGAAGGGAAGAACCAGTGGACAGACACTGGGAAGAAGCTGAATCAAATGAGTACTTAGAGGATGAAGACCCTTACTGGATTGAAAGGAGACCACCAATGAGAGGCATGAGACCTCCATTTCCTCCTGGTCGGGGTCGTCCCCCACGTGGTCACCCTGGTTTCATGCTTCAAGGACGAGGCCGCCCCCATTTCCCACCACATGGGCCAATAGATCACGAGCCATTAGGCCACGGAATGGAATCTGATGATTCCAATATGGATCCATCAATGCATCCCATGTACCATGGACATGAACCCGCTAGCCATGCGATGCATCCTGACGTAGGACGAGGCAGGCGTCGTGTGCCACCACCACCTCATGAAATGATAGATCATTTGGAGGAGCCAATGTACGATGAGGAAACGGAGGGAGAATTAGATTGGCAGCCACCACCTGGCAGAGGTCCTCCACCACCTCCACATGAGATACTAGATAGGGATGGACTGAGGAGGAGACCTATGGGTCGGGGAATAGGAAGAGGCATGTGGCCGCCAGGTCCAACACATGAGGATTATGAAGAAGGTTATAAAGAGGGTTATGCTGTAGATTATGATCATGGGGAAGATGGGTATCGCTGTCGGCCACCACCAGACTATCGTCCTGATGACTGTCGTCGTGATGCCAGGTATCATGAGTCTGAGTGGGACAGAGAGCATGCACTCTCAGAGAGGGACTATCCCCCCCGCAAGGCACCATCAGAGCCATTCAGAGAACCCCACTGGCAAGAGGAAAGAGAAAGAGGTCACCCATATCAATATGATGAACTTGAGCGGGGGAGAGGAGAACTCAGAATTCGTGAATACAGGGACGAGCCACCTTACCGGAAGGATGAACCATCTTACCCACCTCCTTCAGACTGGGATAGGCCTTCCAGACGTCCTCCACTGCCAGAGAGAGGGTATCCAATAGACTATGAAGATCGTAGACCTCGCTATGAGGAACAAAGAGAAGAAATTCCTTTACATATACCTCCACCTGCAGCTGCACCTGTCACAAACCTACCTGAGAGTTCAGTTGAAGCAGCCAGTGGAGCAAATGTACTTGCCCTTTCCCAACGCCAACATGAGATCATCTTGAAAGCTGCTCAAGAGCTTAAACTAATAAGGTAATTTCTAAACATTTACCATTGATTAGGCAAACAAAAACTAGCATCTATCCATGTGATTTACAATTATTTTATTTTCTTAGATTGAAAAAAAAAAATTTTCTTTGGTTTTTTTGTTGAAACTCCATAATTTCACACATTCATTTCTGTTTTAATTTATGGTTAAATCATCTGTTTTAACTTAACAATTCCTTTCGGGTCCACAGGGAATTGCAGGAGGGTAAAACCTCTGGTAGTGAATCAAAGCCTGCACAAACTGATGTTCTGCCAGATCTGCCTGCTGGTCTTCTTGGATTAGAGATTCCACCAGAAGTCAGGAATGTTCTGAAGGTAAATAAAAATCAATTTTATTATTTTAGTCTGCTTGGTGTGACTACATTGATGTAAAAAGACCAAGATAATTGATTATGTTGATTCAAATCCCATCTGTTTTGTTTTCATCTATTTAGATATTTTTTCCTTGTTTTCTCTTTTCTCATAAAATACAATACAATACATAGAATTTTTTTCCTCCATTTTCTTTTAGTTTTACTGTTAGATCATTCTAATATCACATATGTTCCCAGGGTATGACTGCAACAACTCAAACAACTGCAGCTGAATCTGTGCCTCTCGATATAAAATCTACTGCCACACATTATCAGCCGTCATTCCCTGCACCTGCAGTGCCGGTTATTCCAAAGACGGTTGATTATGGTCATGGTCATGGTATGAGCAGCGTGTAGTACTTTTTTTTGTTTGTTTCCAAATGATGTTTTGGATTTATACTGATGTGCACTTGATATTTTAGAGCCTGGAACCACAGTTGAGCGGATCTCTTATGGTGAGAGGATTGTGTTGAGGCCTGACCCAGTGCCATCGGACCGGGGCTATGAAAAGGGTAGGTTTCAGTTGTATAATGTGAGGTTGGGCAATTTACTCAATAGTCTAATTTTCCTGTTGTCCCAACATGGGATCAATTGCTGGAAGGATGGGTCACCAATCAGGATCCACTAATCCTGTGTGACTGAAACACAAAAAAATTCAGCAGCAAAACAATTCTGAGAAAAACATACAAAATGATGATTTATTTCTCACTTCCACCATAGGCATAAGCTTTGGTGGATGCTAAACAACAAAAGCTGATTTCAAGCAAACATTATGCCAGCTAATGTCAGGCTTGCATGTCCTAAAAATCAGGCTTTCCCTCAAAAAAAAAAAACAGTCAATAGATTGAATAGAGAAGTTAACTAAAATCCTGCATATATATATATATATATATATATATATATATATATATATATATATATATATATATATATATATATATATATATATATATATATATATATAAATTATTTTATTTTTTCTAATACATGGTTATTAACTACTTGATTCTCCTAGAACCACTCAGAGATCCTTACGGCAGAGACCCATATTACGAAAGACGATCAGACCCTTACATGGACCGCCGGGAGTACAGCAGAGAGAGGGAATTATACAGAGAGAAGCCAGAATATGAAAGAGAAAGATTTGACAGGGAGCGCTACCCCCTGAGAGAAAGAGATGACAGGTAAGAAGCGTCTTTACCGTTACTGACAGCATTTTTTCCTAACTATGGAGTAGTGTGCTGCTTCTTTATATATATAATATTGTTTTTTATTTGTCTGTATTTTTGATTCAAGCACTCAGGCCATGAATGATGAAAGGTACTATATCACATTGTGTCATACACTGTGATAAGTCTTCACTGTGCCTTTGTGCTAGTCTGAAATATGAAGTTCTGTTGATGAAATGAAACTTATTATGCCCCCATTGTCTGTAGATCTCCACTGGCGTCTTCTCTACGTTCCGGATACAGGGAGAGGGACCGGGATGTTCGAGATAGGGACCGAAGTGGCAGCCGTGATCCAGATGAACATTATGGGAGGCCAGGTTATGATAGACCTCCATATGAGCGTGCTATACTTGAGCGTACTGGGCCTGAACGTTACAGCCATAGCCCATCACCTTACAGTAAGTTGAACATGAGGTAACTCAGGGTAAATTGGTAAAGTAAATATCAAATAAGAAAATCTAAGCTTAAGATTTTTTTTTTATCCTATAGTGGACAGAAGAAGTTATCCAGATGACAGAGGGCCCCCCACTGCACCACCAGTCCCACCTCCGCAACCTCCCCCACGTGTTGAGAAGAAGCCAGAAATCAAGAATATCGACGATATCCTTAAACTACCTGGCAGATTGTCTCGCCCTGAAAGGGTACCAACTACCACTGCGATCTTAATTCATGCATCAATACCCCACTCTTTAAATGAGCAGCACTCATTGAAGTTCTCTATTTTAACAGATTGTCATAATCATGAGGGGGCTTCCAGGAAGCGGAAAAACCCATGTTGCAAAGCTCATACGGGTGAGTCGAGTCCTTCTAGCAAATTATAGGGTTGTGTAATTTGATTGTAAGCTAAATGAACTTTTATAATAAGTGCACAAACAGTAGAACCCTTACTTATAGACTGTCTTTATGTGTCATTAGGTTTCAACATAATAAATGCTCTTTTGTAACGACACAAAATCTTAAATACTCTTTTCTGTCTTGTGGACAATGTTAAGGACAAAGAGGTTGAATGTGGCGGTGCACCTCCCCGAGTTCTTGTTTTAGATGATTATTTCATGACAGAGGTTGAGAAAGTTGAGAAGGACCCAGACACTGGGAAGAGGGTCAAAAAAAAGGTAAGTCTGACAGATGAATTGCAAAGAACATGCACTAAAGCAAAACACATGCACGATGTAATGCAGAAAAACCTGTCTTGCAGGCTATGGAGTACGAGTATGAGCCGGAGATGGAGGATACTTACCGGAGCAGCATGCTTAAAACGTTTAAGAAAACCTTGGATGATGGCTTTTTTCCCTTCATTATTTTAGACACTATTAATGACAGGGTTAAACATTTTGATCAGTTCTGGAGTGCAGCTAAAACTAAAGGCTTTGAGGTGAGTTATATTAATGAGAGAGCCAGAAAAACACTCCTGTCTGCCCTGTGCTAAAAAAGGATTTGTTTCTCTCATTTCAAGGTGTATTTGGCTGAAATCACTGCAGACACTCAGACTTGTGCAAAGCGGAATGTCCATGGGCGCACGCTTAAGGATATAATGAAGGTCTATAAGATCACTTAGCTGATCTCAAATACAGAGATATTTGTTTGGACTGCAAAAAGGGTAACGTTTACTAAACGTATAGATGCAGCGTACACTTCTCAATGATACATTCTGTATACAGATGTCTAATAACTGGGAGCCTTCACCACGTCACATGGTGCGCTTGGATGTCCGGTCCCTGCTGCAGGATGCTGCTATAGAGGAGGTGAAATTTTTCAGTCTTGACAAAAATCAGAAAATTACACTTCTACTTTGTTGCTAATTAAGATAAACCAACATGTGCTTGTTGTATTTTTTTTAGGTTGAAATGGAAGATTTCAATCCTGATGACGAGCCCAAGGAACCCAAGAGAGAAGAAGAAGAAGAGAGTGATCTGGTAGGACATGAAAAGCTTCACTCAATAAATGCGTGGTTCTTAGATTCATATCCACTATTTTTTTTCCCATCTTCCATACAAGGCTTATCCAGTAATTTTTACACAAGTCATTAGTGTTATCTCGCCACTTCTTGTTTCAGCAAGGTGAGTTTTATGTCTCAAATGAAAAGCAAAACAGGTGAAATTCGTGGAAACTGTCAGGTTCATTCAAAATAATTAGGCCCGTGCTCTTTTGTGTTTATGTAGCAATTAGAAAATTTACAGTGAAGCTCAAAGAAGAGCAGGGAAAATAGTACCAAGACTGAAACATATATGATATGTATAGCTGGAGCAGTCCATTAACTAAAGGAGGACAGTACCCCTTTAGTGTTATGGTTTTATTTTTATTTTTTCTAGCATTTGCTCAGGTGTCCATGACTGACTTAGTTCAAAATAATTTTCATGCTCACCTTAATGTCAGGGATTAAAAAATGGCTTTAAATGGTTGCTACCTCATGAGAAACTGTCTCACTTCAGTGTCATGATTCTGGTGAAACCAAAACCAGTTGCTCAGTTTTGGTTTCCTTTTATTTTTAAGGCACACTTTATCTAGACAAATCACACGTAACACAACCCTATAAAATATTTCTCATTGTGCAAAATGTATTTACTCCTTACCACCCGCTTTTATTTTGTATGCCGTTACTACAAAGTTGAAAATTTTTTGAGAAAGAATTGACATCAATTTTTCTGCCAAATTTTGCACCCGAGGTCAACAGTGCCTTGAAATGCAGTGCAGTTGAGTTATATTTTAAAAGGAGGTAACACAGCTGTAAAGATTTTCTAACCTGGGCAAATTTGAGTAATGGACTTTTTTTTTTTCTATCTAGAATGGTAAAATGAAACTTTCTCTTCACTGTTTGATGAAGCCTTTAAAGCTGTACCACATAAAATACCAACGTCTAAAAGTTTCCAAACGTGTTTCATACAGTATCAAATTCAGTGGCTTGTTCCCACATTGGACTGCTGGGAAAACGTTTATGAACTCATGAATAAAAATTCAGTAAACCAGTTTCAAGTTAAACTCTCAATTTATTAAATTAAAACTATTATGTTTTGTTTCTGTTTTTTTCTAATATTCGCAAAACATCCCGGGAGCAACACGTTCTTAAAACATACACTATATTTGATGGTTAATAAAGTTTTATTTAATCTTAAATAAATAAATAACTGAATTTCCTGGAGGAACCCACCTGAGGGATTAATCAAGTTTTCTCTAATCTAAACTATATTGACAAAAATATTGGGCCACCTATATATACTAGACCTGCTGCTGATTTTATGGCATTCCATGCAAAATTTGTCTTCCCTTTGGATCTGTAACAGCTTCCACTTTTCTGGAAGAGCATTTGTGAGGTTGAGCACTGATGTTTCACGAGAGCATTCCTGGGCATGCTCATGGTGAAACAGAAAAGGGCATTCCTCCTAACTATTCCCACAAAGATGGAAGCAGAGAATTGTCCAAAATAGCTTGGTAAGATACAGCATTAAGTTTTCCCTCACTGAGAGAGAAAGAAAAACAAGCCATAGTATTATTCAGTAAGTTTTGGTCTAATTCTTTTGTCCATATAGTGCAGAGGAATTTAATTAAAATTTAAGGAGGTCCACTTGAGAAAATCTCTTTAAATATAACATAAAGCACAAATCAACAATGTTTATATATGTTTATTATATTAAACATCATATTAATTTTCACTATGAACTGGAGGGAGTTTTAGTAATAAAATAGTAATAATAATAATAATAATAGTAAAATGTTCTTTGCTCATTTCAAGTAAAATAAGGTTTACAGTCATAAATGTAAAAAATAGAGCTTTTGAAAAAATTATAGTTGCATTTCCTGTTTTCTTAATTTTTCCTTGACTACATTTCGCTTCTCAGCTTCAACCCCTTTTTTCTCAGTCTAGTACTCTGACTTACTTCTCCAGACTTATGCATCTCGTCTCCTTGCAGAGTTTTCTGTTTTCACACACACTCTGAATAAACAGTTTGCTTAGCTAAGTAGCATCACCTGGGATGAATTAGTAAGATGTTTTTTCTGTGCACATAAACTGACTGCTATAAAGACAAAGGAAAAGGATGTGCATCTTAAAATAGCCTTAACTTAAATACAAGAAAAGCTACACAGAGTAAAATAGAAACAGTCCATCAGTTTAGTAATAGGTCTGGATTTGGGTCTGGACTGCAAGTGTATTCACTCATGCTGGTTTTTCTGAAGTAGCACAGGCAGTCTTGGGTAAAAAGACTGACTTTAGTTAAATATATTTTAAATGGCATGATAAAGTTCCCAACTAAACCTATCCTGCTTGGAGTAGGAAATGGCTCATTCAACAACACTATAAACAGTCAGTATTAATAATTACATAAAAATATCTTAATTATTTTCATTTTTATTTCTTCCATTATAATATAAAGATGAGCTCCTGTCCCATGTTGTTAACTGAGACAGTTAACATTTGTGGTGTTAGAGCCGTTTGCAGGCTTTGGGGGATTATTTCATTCCAAACTACTTTTTAAAATCTTTTGTTTAGTGGTTTTTGTTTTATTATTTACCCTGTTTGTACTTTTTATGGCTTTTAGTAGTTTTATGAAATGAATTATGAGAGATTTATCCTGCTAAATTGTTAATATTAGTTCATATGTATTGTGATTACGTATTGAAAATTTTCCAGTGCAGACCATTTTTATGCAGGTGTGTTCTCCTTTGTGTGCATATGTCATAATTATAAACTTGACAGATTTTTTTTTTTTTTTTTGCATATGGCTTCATTTTATTGATACTGAGATAATTTATGTAAATAACTTAATGAATAAAGAAAAAAAGAAATTCTAAAACATTAAAGTAACAGACACTATAGAGATTGACAGACCACGTGATTTTCGCGCATTGCATGCCGGTAACTCGTGGCAAAACAATCCAAGTACCACATCAAATGCAAGCATTTGCAGCACCGCAAAACGTTCATTCTTCGGTTCCAATACCTTCTTGATTTTTCTTTGCCCCCCAAAAAAGTTATGTACAAAACGAAGGAGAACAATGCCGGTCTGTACAAAGACAGACTTGATGAAAAGTCAAAGAAAAGATACGAGGAAAAAATCAAAGGAGTGAAAGGTTTATACCCTTACGAGCACACAGAGTGGACAAAATACGTTAGCGTGCTGCCCAACTTTCACCACGCTCATATTTATAATTATACGGTTCTTGGAGTGAGTGCATACACTCATGGAGTTTAGTAACTTCAGGTCAGATGGGTACAGGACCATGAAATGCACCATGTAGAACGAAAGACCATCGTACGTATCATAAGTTTACCAGTCTCACAAATCGTCTTCATAAATACACATTCGTTAACCGTTTATTAATAGGACCTTTAAGCTCAACGGTAATTAATTAGTAGTGGAAATAATTTCTGGTTCGCATTACAGAAATGTAGCAGTGACAATAATACTGTATGCTGTAATTGTACTGGGCAATTAGTGATACAAAAAAACCTGTTTTATCCTGTGAATAAAAGTATATGTTTTTGTCAATGTACCATGGTAATAACAGAATTGAAACACAATATTCTGTCAGGACAATTCACTATTTATGCACAATAAACAAAGGAGCAATTTCTGTTCAGCGCCAGACTTGCTTGTAACCTATATCACCAATTATGTTAAGAAAAATTACATATTAACTACAACAGAAGACTGACCTTTGTGGAAATGCTTGGAGCAGACTAACCTGTGAGCTGGAGTGTTCTGGGACATTATATTTGGTCTTTGAATGGCTGCAATCCAGGCCATCCGTCACCTCTTTTTACTTCAGAAACATGGCTCGAATAATTTCTCTTCAATGACGTAATCCGATAAAAAAACGATCTCTTTACCCGTCAACTTCCCGTGACTGTCATGCGACCGGCTATTGCAGTTAATAATACAACCGCTTCTTGACAGTTTTTTGTGTTTCTTTTTATTGCTGTGTAACTGATTTCAATTGAAAGCCTGCGTGCGCTAGTACCTCTTGCCACGAGTTCCCAGAATTCTTTGCGGTTTTACCCTTGAATGACGTCACATTTTCAATCTCTATTGCGGTTGTTGTAATTTAAAGTTAAAAAATCCAATGTTATATAGGACTATGTCATTTTACAAAATATTATTTATATTCAAAGTTATTTTTGTTCTTATTTATTTAAATATTGTTTGGTACTTAAACCACCAGGTCATTGATTTCTCTGAGTATGGTCTATTATTTATGAAATTAAAAGATAAAAATATGGATTGTGCAGAAATGTGCAGTCTGTCATAGGACAAACAGAAAAAAACACTAATGTGTAAGGCTGTTTTGACCACTTCAGTCCTGCAGTCCCACACAAAACCTGTGTTATCTTTTTTTTTGCTGTTTTGTCAAACTAAGATTAACAGTCCATGTAAACTGCAGGTCTCAAACTGCTCTGACATTGAATCAAATTGGGTCACTTTGAAGGGGCGCCATGTTTGTTTGATTATCAGAGCTGTCACTGTAAAATTTAGTTCTTTACATTTTTGTTGATAAATGCTTAGAGGTGAGACATCTAAACTTCAGAGTTAATTTGAAATGAACAAAACAGTTTTAATTGTTTTTACTTAACCTCCTGAGACCCTATGTGCACATTTTAGCTTTTCTGCACTTCATTCTGCTCAGTATTTTTGGTACATTATGTACTATGTACAACTAACATTTTGAGTTTAGATTTTATTCTTAAATTCTATATTGCGATGTTAGTACAGAAGATGTAGCTATGGGAAAGTATTTAATCAAATTTAACAGACTGCTCAGATATCAAACTGTGTGACAGCTCACCTGTCTAAAGTGAAGTATACAAAATTCTGACACATCTAGTCTCCATGTTAAATATAATTTATTATAACTAGATAATGAAGTTGTGCAAAAACATAAGCTTGCTTGTTTGGAAACCCCGGTGGGATTTATTCTGCTGCTGGTATCTAAGAAGAAAAGGTCAAAGACTGCTTTAAAAAGCTGGAAGCAACCAGCTAACTTCAGTTTTGGATTGTAGCCCAATCGACAGTTTAACAGACTCATTAATTCAACCTGTGGCAAACTCTGTTTTTGTATGGTGTTGTAACTTGTGATTTAAAGACAATTCAAACAGTAATAGATAGTAAGAATTCTAGAGCAGAGTGGATGAGGGGGAAAAAATTATCTCTTAATTTTATGTATTTATATAACAGGATCCTGGCTTTGAGGTGAGATTACAGACACCATATGCGAGTGTTTTACTGTAGTTTTTTCCCCCCCTCTTGTTCTTTTTTTTCAAGCATCTTGAGATGCAGGTGACAGTGGTCCTCTTGATAGAATTTAGTCCAAGTTGGGGGAGCTTTTAGGATTTATGTGTGTGAAGCGTGGCTACCACCCTGAGCACCAAAAAACTTCTTTGTATAAATGGTATTTGAAATGTAGTTTTCCTTAAAATAAGCCATAAAAATCCAGTTTCAATCATACAAATACAATTTGCTATGAAAGGATAGTCATCTAACAGAACATAGATAAAATGTACTCTACACACATTACAGAGGCTGGGTACTGGCTCATAGGAAAGCCAGATGTACACAATATTTGATAAGCTTCCACACAAAGCCCACACCTTACCTGCAATGACTCACACTTTGGCAAAGCCAACAGTGTTCTGACATCAAGCATACCCAAAGTACACAACCATTATACAACAGCCGCAAAGCATTGTTATTATGAAAGACATCATTTACAGAATAATATCTGCCACTGTCAATTATATAAGTAAAACCAGGACATCAGATCATCACGCAACAACTAATATTAGGCTAATGTGTATTTAACGCTATAGTTGGTGAAAAAAGGATAAGCATAAGAGAATGGATGGATGTTCTTAATCTCATTCTTGTACTCCAAAAGTGCTTTTTACTTGTGATTCACTGATGACACTTTTTATCATGTGTATCTCCAGTCACTGGAGGTACTTGGGCCATCATCAAGTTAACTGTAGCTGCTACAGTTAACTTGAGTGCTCATTTTTTCTCCTGTTCATCCGTCTGTTGTCAGTTTATTCCTAGAATTGAGGGCAACCTCAAGTCCAGTTTGGAATTACGTTTGGATTTCCAAACTGTCTCTTGCTGGATTGGTCTCTTGTGGAGGTACTGTGAAAAACAGATGTGAGCAAGTGTGCCTTAAAAAAAACCAAAAAAACAAGAAGAAAACATTGACATCCCTTAAGACATCGAGCCCCAGGGTCTTTTGTACAAATAGGCTTTTTGGGGTAACTGCATATAAGCTCAAATTGATCCTAAAATGGTTAATGCAATGTGCCTATGTTAGGTTGAGCAACAGAGGTTTGTGTATTTCCCTCTTATTTACTATTTGTTAAACATCAACTTTAACCAGAAATGTAAAGGGGAAAAATCACTTTATAAAACTGATGATTGTCTTTTGGGCAAAGGCCAAATTATCTTAAAGCCCTGCAGAAAGCTGACGTGTTCAAATGCCATCATATCAAATGAAGACAAATACCTGAGCTATTTTCTTTTCTTTTAAAAAAAATATTTCATCTAATTTAATCGTCGAAGGAATACATTCACATTTAAAACAAAAGGAATATGTATAGTTTGTCACGTTTTTCTTTTTTTTGTGTGATATTTGAGATGATGGGCATATGTTAAAAAATCTTCAATTAAAAAGAGGTTTCTCTAAAAGGATACTAATCCTAAAGCCATCAGTGTGCCAGTTGCATTTTAACTTTTCCAAAAAAAACCACGGCACTTGGGCCTTTCACAGGGTAATGCAGCAAAGTAAATAAAAGATAAGGATTTGTACAAGTCTGCATTGATCGAAAACTTGATCTAATAGGTGCATATACTTGAGGATGTTGGTAATCAATCGCATATAACATGTTTTTGGTGTTTTTGATTAATTTTCACAGAAAACAAAATCTGTTTGTTTGTTTTTTTCCTTTCTTTTCCTACAAAGCATTCAGTAACTGCTGGAGGGTAATATAAGCAGTACTTAACCAGTATTTTGAATATTTTAAATAACATTTTAAAATGGCATTCATTCAGTGACTTCAGTAGGTAATAATAATAATGTGCAACTAAAAATCAAAACAGATGTCAGTTATAATTTATTTATTTATATATATATATATATATATATATATATATATAATTTCTATTTTTTGAACATTGTTTGGTGTTAGGAGGGATGCACGCAATGGTTATATTAGTACTGACCTCAGCGTTTAACTCTTCCAAAATGCAGGTTACAAATGGGTAAAATCATTAAAAGTATCCTACGGAGCCCATGGAACTGTTGCGGAAGGCATCACCAATAACATTACAAAGAGATGAAATTGATATTGAGCAGAATTTAGTTCAGTTTGTTGGTGTGGCCCTCCACATCAGTCCCAGTTTCACATGTGGCCCCTTTGGAGAATTAATTGCTAAACTAGATCATTTCTGTTTTCTGTTTTGTTGGCACATTTTTGCATATCTCCCAAATGTACCTGGGCTGTGACCAGTCGAAGATGACGGTTAACATGTGTAATGAGCAGCATTAATAAATAAATCCAGTTCAGATCTTAGTTCTGGCCTGTGGCCATACAGTTAAAGCTGATAGTAATGCATTCCATATTAGCTACCCTGTTACTAACATGATGCATTAACATTTTCGTAGAAACATTTCCATCAAAAGTAAAATAATCTACTGGGTCTTTGGTTCCTTAAATCTTCAGTTTGGAAGCCAACAATGAGCATTTCAGAGTGAACAAACGTTCCTTTACGAAATTACAATTTCAGTATCTGCTGCTTATTCTTTGTTTAAAGGCATGCAAAAAACAAAAAATGAAAGCTTCAAGGAAGGCATTATGCAAATGTTTCCCTGTTGACGTAGAAAAGTCATAAAAGAAAAGCCTGATGTTTTCAAGCAGTATTTTCTGTGGGAGAAAAAAAACTGCACCAGAGTGCTGGTGTTATTTTGGTCCCTGTAACTTTGCAGTTAAATAGTTACACACATAAGTTTTAACACATTTGTTGATGTTGTTGAAGTTTTGCAGAGGTGAATTCTGATAAAGAAATCCAAACAAGCAGCAACCAAGTGTCTTCAATAAATAACACATGTTAAATTCCTACATGCCAATGTTGTCATGCATATGCCATGTGGAATTAAACATAAGTCAGATTTTATCATACTCATTTGCAGGGTGATTTCCACACTTATATAATGGATTTGACATTTTATGTTTTTGAAAATAGAAAAACTACTTAAAAAAACACCTTATACAATCATTAAACACAGTATTCACAACATGTGAACTAATTCTGATGCTTTATCTTTTTATAATGCGTATGGTTGGTCAAGGTTAAAAACGCATGTTTTTATTGTTGTATTTGTTGTAACTTTTGCTGCCATGATGGCCAGTTCTCTCTTGGAAATGGAATTTAAATCTCAATGAGACTTTCACCTGGATAAATAAAGGATAATAAATTGCTTAAAAGTAAAGGACCTTCAAAACGGTTGATATAGTAATCAAAGCAATGCAATCAGTTAAAATGACAAAACATGGATTAAATATGCGCCTCATGATCTCAGGACCCTCAAAATTCAGACATTACATTTTTTAATGAAATGGCAAACATAGTTCACAATCTCATGCTAGAGAAGATGATCTGAACAAGTTCCCGATGCCTTATATCAAATAATTTACCGCTTGTCGTATATAAATATAAGCAGTAAAAAGATGCTCTCTCAGTCTCTTTTAGGTGATATGCTAACATTATGAGCGCTATTGTTTAGTCTAACAGAAATGACTCCTTCAGAGATTAACAAACAATCCTGAAATTAATAATTAAATAGTGGAGTTCGAGCAATTTGCTGTTGCTAACCAAATATCCTTTATTTTAATGTTTTTGTTTTTTTAAATTTGTTTATTTTGTTTTAAAGGCCAGCTAACTACACAGTGATGTTACAGCAGGGAACCTCATTCATGATGATTTCATGTTTGGTAACGAAAGATCTCTACACACTAAAGTCTTTTCACAAGTAGTACTACTGCAATCTAAGAATCAAGAACCTTTGTTCTTTGTAAATTTAGTTATAGGTTTATCAGTGTGTGTGGAATGGAATTGATTTGAAAAAAAAATTACATGTGAAATCTGTTCCAATCATATGATCATTAGCAAACTTCTCTCTCTCTAGATTCAGTAGCGCTCTGACTGTTGTTAAATGAAGTTTGTGTTCTCCAAAGCAGAGCACAGTTGTCCATTTTTAAGCCGGTAACAGAAAACAAAAGACTCAGTGTGAACACGTCTCACCTTGCAATAACACAAATTAAACTCTGTGCATGCCATTGTTAGTAGTTACTGTATGTCTTTACCAAGTATTGTACCAAGTTTCACCCTACAGTTGTGCTTGTTTTTGTGTCTTATAACCTCTGATAAACCAGTTTCCTGTCTTTTCAGCCAACTCCTTTCCCCACTTTCTCCACCCTTCCCTTTTCCCCCTGTATCACCCTGATGTTTAACCATTGCAGTGTTTCTTTATGTAATATAGGGCTACATTCCAAAAAGCAAATGGGAGATGGACACATCAGAGGCAAAACTTGGTAGGTATTTATTTTTTAATGATGATCCAGTCATTTGCCTTTGTCATATAGAGCCTTCTGCATCATTAAAATGTGTTTTAAGTGTCATGTAGCGAGATCTGTGAAGTCGTGTGTGTATGTTTTGTGTTCTTTTTTTCTGTTTCTATTGTGAACTTTGTTTGATTGATGCGATTCTTTTGCATTTTGATTGAGTCACTGGTGGACTTGGCCAAGTTACTGGTCTAATGCTTTGTTGCTGATGAAAAAACGATAATAGTTTCAACTGGTTTCTATATTACACTAAAGACCAACCAACAGCCAAACCTCATCATTATTAAAACTGCATATAGGGGATACAGCAAATAAAGAAATATTTAAAAAATCCTTTTTTGGGGGGTTAAACGGGTGTTTTAGCTATATATATACATATAATTCTTTAGGAGCGTACAATTTTGGTGCTCTGAAGGGATTTATTCAGAAAAAGTTTGAGTCAAAGCTTCTTTTGGCTGCTCCTTTATTGATGAGGGGTCACCACAGTGAGTAGCTACCTAATGTTTAATTTGTTTAATCTCCCAAAGGGGTTTGAGTCTCCTCCCAGCATTGAACTGGGGATCTTTTGCGCTTGTTAGTACATTAGAGTACACTGTAAACCATAAACCAGTTTATGAATTATGCTTATATTATTTGATAGGACTTGTACAGCTGTTCTTCATTTAGTTGAGCAGGCGTTTTGTTAGATGAGGCTTATGGTGTTATAATCAATAACAGCACAGTACCTCCAGGCTGATCAGATCTAGTACAAACCGCTATTTATGTTGTTAGCATGTCAACAGGAAACAGTCAGTTACTGAATGAGACATGGGCTGCTGTTTCTGTAAGAACACCAGGAAAGCGTCTTAAGTTGTTTCCGTTGTGATTGTAAATTTAAAAAAAAAAAAAAAAAAAAAAGGTTACATTTTAAATAAAGACCTCATTTCTCTTTAAGTTAAAAAGACACATTATAGACTAATTCTTTGAATAAAAAAGATCAGGTCCTGGATCATCGTTTTATGGAGCAATGATAAAACAGATATTACTAGTTGTCTCATAATTTTATTTTATTTTTTGATAAATGAGTGATACCTTGTTGAGGTTTTATGTTGTTTTTATGGGAGAGTAGAGGTAAACTGAACGGTAATCTTCAATTTAAACAGACAAGTTGGACGGTCTGGGGAGTGGCGGGAAGAGGAAGCGTGAAGGCGAACATATGGCAGGCCTCGAAGACTACCTACAGCTGCCAGATGACTATGCCACACGCATGTCCGAACCTGGAAAGAAGAGGGTAAAATTTGACCTGACCATCTATGAGTGCATTTGTTTGTTAGTGAGGAAAAACCAAAAGTTCAGGGTTGTTTTTTCCTTACCATTTCTAAGAATGCACTGATACAACAGCTAGCAAATCAGCAAATATGACCTTTATCAATATCAGAGGCTGATATGTATATTTATGTCAGGTGTGAGCTGGCTACATGTTTAAACATGCATTTAAACAGTGAACGTCAGTTCACTAATAATTAAAAAAGAAATATAATAGAAAACTGAATTATTTTTAGCATTTATTTCACAGTTGGTGTGTCCCTAGTAGTTTCTATGATACTGAATGTTCAAAGATGTTACTGAATTATCTGAAATCATTTACCCATTTCTTGTTCATAACATATGATACCTTGGGTTTCTCCCTGGTTTTTTTTTTTGTTTGTTTGTTTGTTTTTTTCCCAAAGGTTCGATGGGCTGATCTTGAAGAGCAAAAGGATGCAGATCGAAAGCGTGCTATTGGTTTCGTGGTGGGTCAAACGGACTGGGAGAAAATAACAGATGAGAGTGGCCAGCTGGCACAAAGAGCTCTCAACCGTACCAAGTATTTCTAAGAAGATAATCTTACACTTTTTTTGGTTTCAGTGAAAGGTTCGTATTTTTCCTATTCATATTGTTGAGGTGGTTAGAAAAATTGTAGATGATGTTTGTGGCTATTAAGTCATAATATTCTACAATTTAAAATATTTTAATCAGAATGTTTAATGACTCAAATGAGAAGTTTGAGGGAACTTCTTTTGTATCAGTAATATTGGAAACTATACTGAGAGAAACATTTGGTCAATCAGCCAGCCATTTTCCCGAAAAAGATTCGTCTTACCATTTCCAAAGTAATCTTATTGAGTTTGATTGGGAGCATACAGATTAAGAATGACTTATATGAGAATGCAGGTAACACTATTGTCTTCTGTATTTAACAGTAGTTAAGAGAATGCCTTAAAATACATGAAATTTCATTGTTTTAATGCAGTCCTTATTGTCACATAAAACAAATAAACTTGAGTGAAATTTAACCGTGAAATTACCAATATCATGCTTTTCTTTCTGCAGGTGCCCAGAATGTGAAAACTGCTGAAGCTTACTGGCGATGAAATTTTGATCAGGGTGATTTCACCAGCTGTTATCTGTTTCTTATTACATTCATTATTACAGATATTAGAGGCTTTTATTTCTCTGGATATAAATCAAATCAATATGTAGTTTATAATTCTCTGATACGTCTAGTCTTGCATCCTATCATTATTCTTATGTTTGGGTTTTTTTGCTGTTTTATACTCTTCCTAATTCATGTACTGTATACCTGTAGCAATGTTTCTTGGTCCATCCATAGTTTTAAAAGAGACAATAAAAAACACAATCTAAACTTTCTGAGTCTTACTGAATTTATCAGGTGGGTTTTATGATCTACGTATTTTGTATAAAATTGTATTTTGTTAGAAATTACCATGTAGATCAGTTGACCTACTTTGATTTTCACATGGCATTTTCTCACACAAAAGCTTTAACACTTTGGATTGCTTTACCCAGTGTCTTTACAACATCTATAGAAATAGCTGATGACCAGTTTGAAATTGGGCTGTGGGCAGCATCTGTTGAAATGGTTTACAGTGCATCCCTAACCCTCAAACAAACAAAAAAACCAAACAAACCCAAATTTTCAAAATATGGAAGAACATTTTGTAAGGGAAAAATCAGTCCACTCTGGGTTTGGGGTTCTTAGATGTCCCGTTTTTAAAACTTTTCTGTTACTGTTTTTGTTTAGTTTTTTTTTTAATTAGAAAAACAAAAAAACAATTCTAATATTATTTTTTTTGCACTCAAAGTCAAAATAAGATGTTGCCTGTACCACATTTTGATTACTATACCCTCACTGGCCACATCATCCCTGTTACTAGTACTTGGTTGGGCTTCAATTTGCCTTCAGTTAGTGCACATTTTTTCAGCTGCACATCCATAGTGGAATCTCCCATTCTACCACTCCCATTCTGAAGGTGCTCTATTTGATTGAGATCTGGTGAATGTGGAGGTCATTTTAGTATAGTAAACGTGTCATGTTCCATAACCAGTGTGAGATGCTTTGAGCTGTTTACATGGTGCATTAGCCACCAACACACAATGGGTACACTTTGGTCATAAAGGGAAGGACAAGGTCAGTAAGGCTACGTTCACACTGCAGGTCTTAATGCTCAATTCCGATTTTTTTGATCAAATCCGATTTTTTTGTCTGCTCGTTCACACTACAAATAAAATGCGACAGCAAACGTGCTCTAGTGTGAACACTCAAAGCGGCCCACATGCGCAAAAGAAGATGTCACACACAACGCGCTCTGTTTAGACCCAGACCAAACAGTATTGTTTGACTGATGGCTCTTAATATAAAGACTTCGGACTTCACGTTTCCCAATTTTTGCTTTAAGTTATTTTGTTATTTACATAATAATGTAAATAACCTAATAATTATCCTTATTGCTGTTTTAGAGGAGCGGTGCTTCAAAGGATAGTTGCAGATTTCTGTCAGAATCTGCAGATTATGCAGTACAAATAAAATGTTCACGTTTCTCTAACGCTGTCTTCCCAGCAGTTTCACCGGATGGCCAGGAAGCGTTCGCGATGTCTTCTTGGGCACTTCTCTGGCGCTGATAATTGGCGTCTGTCTTGTGTCAGTGACGTAAAAGACGGATTTAATGCAACTTGACCATTCACACAGCAGTAGCTTTCTGAAACATCGGATATGTATCGGATTCAGTACGACATACAAAAGTGACCCAGATCGGATTTGAAAATATCGGATTTGTGCCGTTCACACTGTCATAGCATGATTGGATATGGGTCGCATAGGGTCAAAAAAATCGGATTTGATGCGCTTTCGCCTGCAGTGTGAACGTAGACTAACAGTACTCAGGTATGTCTGGCATATGAACAGTGCTCATTTAGTTCTAATAGCCCTTTTCCATAAGTACCTACTCAGAACAACTCAACATTTCTTTTTTAGGGTTTGCCATTAGGTCATAGTACCTGGTATCAGGTACTTTTTTTAGTACCTACTCAACTGGGGTTCCAAGCGATCTGAAAATGTGACATCAACACACTGCATGCCACTGATTGGCTAGACAGGGATGTCACTTGATAAGTCATGAGAGCAACTTCTTCACGAAAATCAAACCCACCATTTTTGAAATCCAGCAACGATGGAAATGGCTACACAGAAACAACACTCAGAGTCTAACGAAAAGCCACAGACTGACTGCAGGTATACCATTATCTTGATGTCCACCTTTGTAGTGGCGTTCCGTGTTGCATACAAATGGCGTTCAACCGCATTCGTATAATGATCGTACGCACATTAGACGGTACTCTGTTGTCATGGAAAACAAGTTGTCAAGCTCCAACTTCTGACTCTACCATCCCAATGTCGCACCAGAAATCAAGGCTCATTGGACTCATTGGTCTTCTCCTTTCCAATTTAGGTGAGCCTATGTAGCATCAGTTTCCGTTTATTGACTTTAAGAAGTGCCACCCGATGTGGTCTTCCGCTGCTGTAGCCATTCTGCTTCAAGGTTCAATGTGTTGTGTGCTCAGAGATGTTTTTCTGCATTCCTTGGTTTTGACACATGGTTATTTGGGGTTACTTCATAAACCCTAGTGATGGTTATGTGTAAAAACCCCAGTAGATCAGCAGTTTCTGTAGTACTCAGACCAGCCCAATTGGCATCAACAAACATGCCACATTTAAAGTCCCACTTTTTCTCACTCACATTTTTGACTTCAGTAGGTTTGACCATTTCTACATGGCAATTAGCTGATTATATATTTGCAATAATAAGCAGTTGAACAGTTGTACCTAGTAAAATGGCTTCTTAGAGTGAAATGTATAGTTTCCCAAACTATTTTGGGTTTTTTGGCCCCTGTTTGTTGTTGAAATCAAGCACATCAGGATTTTTTTTTTTTTTTTTTTTTTTAACAATAAATTTAATCTGGATTACCAACACACAACAAGGATCAATGGTTATAAACAGACAAATCACTTCTGATGAAGGATTAAATTGGCTTTGGACCATTGGTTGAAGTGTGCCATGCGGTAAATGAGTGGATGGATCCAGGTGGTAAGTATGGAACAAAGCAAGAAACTATTCCTTTATGTTAATACTTTTTTAACTGGTTCACTGACATTGTAATTGTAGAATTGAAATAGTTTGTGTTCTATATATTTTTGTCATTTTGTTTGTATGTACAGTAATAAGTTCTGTTCCATCAATATTAAAGATTTTCTAAATTCCTGGTTTGGAATTTATTTTGTGCTTTTTACAGAAAACAAAGTGTGATCTGTGACTCGTCGTGTCAACAATAAAATATTTTTAATCATGTAAAATATGTATTGTTGCTATATAATATAGCAAAATGCATGCATCTATCCAGCCAATGATGAAACAAAAACGATTGACAGTAGATATATATACACCCCACTGCCATCAGTATGGCAGAATCTACATTACTTTTCAGATGGCCAATCTTTGTTTTTAATTTAATAATAATAATTTAAAAAGTTTTTTTTTTCCCCATGAAGAAATGAGTAAGTCCGCATTGTGACCGGTCACTGTGGCACATGATCATGATGTCTCCTGGTTCTTATACAGACTGATGACTTTTGAATTCAGCTGGTACATCAGTGTCCAGTTTACAGATCACCTTGTAGATTGCCTTCTTCCAGGATGGATCACGATCTTTGCCCATTGAAATGGCAACGTAAAACTCTCTCAGTGTAATCTCAGCAACTTCCAGGAATCTGTCGGGCACCTGTGAATCCACACAAGAATTTCTTTAATGGGGGAGAGAGGGAATATGAGTCCTTTGCTGCCATTCTGTTCAGTCTGTCGTCGAAAGATAGTGTGAATTGTATATGGCACTATATTTTAGATGTGACTCTAACCGAGCAAATTCAGGTAAGTAACAAATCAGGTCTTAGCACAGAGACTGAGAACAAAATTAAAGGAAGTGAAATGATCAAAAACAAATATTATTTTAGCAAGTTTCCCTGACACTGATTCAGCTTTGTCCCAAACTAAGGTTTATGGTCTGGGATCAGGATTAATCCATGTTTGGGAAACTGAACCAATGAGTATACAACTACCTGTGCTGTAATCAGCTTTTCTTATTTTGCAATGTGAACCTTTAAGTGTTTTAAACTACTGTCATGTAACAAAATAAAAGTGCATACACCAATTTTCCAAAATGGACCTGATAAGCAATGTTATGTTATTTAAAGATATTCATGCTGAAATGCAATTGTTAAATCTGGTGAAATTTCAAATGAGTACAGCGAGAATATAAGTGATTATAATAACGGTGGGGTTTGGTATGGATATTTTTTTAACATTTAAAACATATGCACAAAGATTAAAATCTTATTTTGCACAAACTCATGAGAGATATATTTGTGACGCCAAGAGTATTTAAACAACATGTCCAGAGTTTAAAGAAATTTATTTATTAGCAACAACACTCAATAAGTTCTATTGAACATGATAGAACTTTAATTTAATGAACATGTTTAGGACGTATGTATAACATTAGTTTTTGTTTTTCTAGCTGATGTACTTTATGTCACTAACAGCTGACACTAATATGTGAGATGGAATTGCAATACTTGCTGTGTAATTAGTGTTAACCATATATGGACTGTGCTAAATTATTATACAAAATTTCATTGTGCATAAAAAAAGATTCTTTACTCCCTATTCGAATGGCAGTTATTCGTTTTACAGGTTTACTCAGTCCAGTTGTACAGCTAGCACAAGTATGTCTAATGAAGAACCATTTTTTTTCCTTTTCTTAACCAGTCTGTTTGACATACTTGTAGCTCCTCTTATGCTTGCTTTGCTGTCTTTGTCTTCTCCCACTCAAAGCACAATTTATAGGTTTAATTTCTCTGTTACTCATTTGGAAATTAGAGGAATACTCATTTTAAAGCTTTAACTTTTCTTTGCAGAGAAGTTATAAGTTACGGTCATCACCAAGTTGATTATAGTTATATAAAAAAATTAAAAACTAAAGCTAGTTATGAAAAATATTTTAGTTAACTAAAAAAATACTTTTAAAGAAAAAAAAAAACTAACAATTTCAGTTCCTGGAAAACTAATGATTGAAAAATATAGAGGAAAGTTCTTAGTTTTTAGCATTTGTATTTTAGTATATGTTTGATAACACTGAAACAAACAATAACTAAACATTTTCAACAATTACACTAAGCCTAACAACTCTGGTAATCACATGAAGGTATAGATTTTATTAGGCTGATTCTGAGTTCTATCAAATCATGCTGAAATTGTCTCAGCCTTGAAGATCTACACCGAAATGTGTTTTGATTTAAAAGTTGGACAATAAAGAAAAATAATGGTTGTTTTTATTTGCAGAAGTGGGAAATCATGTTGCTTCATTAAAACTAATCACTGTTTTTAATGGTTTAAGTCATACTGAGCACATATAAATGACTACAATCTGCTATTTAATTACCAGTGATTTAAGCTTCTCAGTACAAACAGTCATCATCAGGACGTTTTAGTCCATTGTACTGATCAGCTCTGTTCACGGTGCTGATATTTACTCTGTATTAATAAATGTGCCTTTTCAAAGCAAATCTTTATTTAACATATTACTAAGTGCCCTGACTTATTTTTTTTCTTCAGTAGAGCTTGTCACAGCTGTTTGATCGAAGTGCAACACTCACATCAATATAACATATTAAACCTTTCTTTATATGAACTCTATGAAATAATTTGTGTCATTTGACCTTTTATGATCTCTGTGCATTAACAGCTCAACATGGGCACATTATGAATTAGAAAAATAATCATCGTGACTGTCTGAGAGAAACCCTGATATCAGAATAGGTCAATTTCTGCTTTCTCTTCATCAGTAGTTACAAATTATTAGGTTGTTTACAGTTTTGCAAACTTAACATTAACTGGGTGAAACAAAACGCTTAACATCTAACTCTCTTATCCTGTTTCACTGCAGTCAACTGTTCAATAAAGGAAAAAATACTATATTTGTACTTAGGTGAAAAAGACCTCTCCATATGGGGATTAAATCAGACTGTAGAGAAAATTCTTACTTTGAAACATGCTTCTTGGGGTTTGTTTTGTTTGGTTGTTTCTAATTATTGCGTATTTGCTGCAGTTACACACGATTTGTAACATTTTCAGGTCCAGTTCACATTTTGGAAAGGTTAAATAAACATTTGACTCAACCCTTCAAAACATGAACGATTAAATAATTGCCAGAAATCTTCTTTTTTTTTTTTTTTTTTTTACAAAACTCTGGGGTATTTAACGAATCTATTTTTTTTTAACTGAATTTAAATATTAATTTGCGTATATTTTTGAGTTTTAATTTGTTTGCTATTTGCTTTTAATATTTTTATTTATTTATTTTCCAATTTAATACTTAGAAAAGCTTCTTATTTTGTATTTTCAGCAGATAAAAAAAATCTCATGTATTAAATATGAAACACCAGGCTTTAAGGGGTTAAAAAAGAAAGAATGAAAATTACGTAACATCTACAGAATATTAGTAGTCATAATAATGTAATGAATCTTGGTAAGCTGTATTCCTTTATTACTTTTTCTGAAACCGATACGGCGACATAAAAAAGAGGAGCTGCAGATACAGTGGACACAGTACAGTGTTTCTAAAATAAAGATGATGCATGGTCAAAAAGGAGACTATAAATTAAGAAATACCTGAGTGACACCTCACGACTCGCTTTTAGGAAGCAATCAGTGTGTTAGAGTAAAACAAGTCCTCAGTTGTTCCTCACCTGGAAGTCGCTGGCTTTGTTGTAGTGCCTGTTGAGAGCCCTGAAAAGTTCTGATTCTCTCCCCACAGTCAGACCCCTCACGTCTGCCACTCCTTCGATGAGAGCGTGTCGAGCAAACTTCTCCATCTGGATGTAGTAAAACTCCCTGAAGTTACTGAACCACTTGATGAGCTGAGAGCTGATGGAGTGCGTGAACTGAGGAGGAAAAAAAGGTAAGTGAGCTTGTCAAATGTGACAATGAACGTTTTTTTTTGTGATTTGTATGTTTTACAGTGCACACTACAATATGTGAAGCAAATAAAATCACCCATGAAACTATTTAACTGTCTTCTGTTTTTTTTAACACACTAAATTATATGATGATGTCTTTGGTTTGTGGATTATGATGCTGAAAACGATGTAATAATAAATCCAGAGGTTACAGAGGACTCTTTGTATGTTTTCAGGTTGAGACTTTTCTCCCAAAATGGAAAGTAGCATCACTGTTGCTCAAATGCAAAATAAAAGAAATTGTATAAATCTGTCAATTCAGCAGATGTAACATGTTTTCTATTCTGTGAGAAGGACGATAACACGACATGTGCAAGCCGTCTCTCACCTGTACATCGTGGAAACACATCTTCAGCACAAGTGAACTCGGGTAGCGAGTGTAGAAAAACACAAGCTTTGCTTTCTTCAGATGGTTTGTGGTCAGACCCTCCTAAAATTCACCAGCGTTAAGGACGAAACGCAAAAACAAGATATTTTCTCTCCAGAACTGATTCATTTATAGCCAATATACGATGAAAATGTTGATTCCACAATGGGTAGGTTTATTGTCTTTTTCTTTAAAAGGGGTGGCTGGGAATCAGGAGGTCCAGCAGATCATTTACTAAGTAAATAAAGTTTATTTGTAAGCGCCTTTTAGGACAAAACCAGTCACAAAGTGTTTAAAAGAGGTATTAAAAACAGGGTCACCTACCGATTGGAAGGCCAGTGGTTCAATCCCTGGCTCATCAAGTCCACATGCCTTAGTGTCCTTGTTAACATACTGAACCCCAAATTAAATTGATGTGTTTGTGCTTGATAGAAAGTATTTAAATGAGACTTATAGTACTTACAGTAAAGACTTTAAAGACATCTGCGTGAGATGCTACAGTATTCAGATATATTGGAGGTGTTCTGTCACTGCTAAGTGCTACTTAAAGCCACAGGTTAACACAAGAAATTAGAAAGGATACATTCAGCATGTACAGGTTGCTTTTCACCAGGCTATCAGACTCTGCCTTCACATGAGGGAGACCAGTGCTTTCCAAAAGCACTGGATCTGCAGACACAGCGTGAGCCTGTGGGCTTCTCACAGATCTGGAATTGACCTTTGATCTCACTTTAACTGACTTCCGGCCTTCTTCTGAGTAACTGTCCTGTAGGCTCTTGAGAGCACGGTGATTCTTCTCTGATGCTTGAGATTCCTGCAGGGCAGAGTCAACGATGAGGAAATTTGGAGATTTTGGATGGTGGTGAGCTGTTAACCTGGATCTTTCCAGTTCATGTTTTTGCACAACCAGAGACAGAGCTTCTGTTTGAACATCTGGGGTTTGCACCACTGGAGTCCCACAACATGGAAGTCTTAACTTATCATCATCACTGCTCACCGATGGCTGAAGAGACGTATCAGTCTCTACATTTTCCACTTCATATGGCGACGTCTGTAAAAGCGGCACATTTTTGAAAATGGAGTCAACGCTCTTGCTGACAACTCTGGACAGCTCGTACTTCAGAACATCTGCCATTAGCCTTATTCTGGCCGGTTTGGATTGGAAGTAGTTCATCAATTTAACCTTCTTCCATCCTTGATATTTTAGACTCGAACTGCTCTCAAACTCACTGTACAAATCTGTAAACGCATCACCAGATGTTTTGATGGAATCATGGGCTTCACTCACTCCATCCAGGTGAGTAACCTTTGTTCTGAGCTGCCTGGGGTGCTGATGCTGGCTCTCCAGCTGCTTTCTTGTTACCTGGCTTTGAGCCGTGCTTTCCATGCGTTTCTGAAGGAAAGGTGCTTCTTGGATCTTTTCGTCATTGTGCATGCAGTCGGTCTCTTTACGCTCCTTCGTTTTCACTTCTGTGTCGTACATATGAGGAGGGCTGGTCATACCTTTGATTATATTTTCTACTCTCGCACGCTTTGCTTGATGGCCTCTGTTCAGGTTCCAGTCATGGTGACCATAAGAAGTGGGTGCGGGAGACGGGTGTCTTCCCATGGATAAAGATCCACTGGTGCTGCCTCTGGATGAAGTAAGATCCAGTTGACTGGAATACATCAAACCAGCATCTGCACTGCTATAATAAGCACTATCTGGTAGTGTTTTCATGTTCTCGCCTTCTCTGTGTAAGGTCAATGAAACGCCTGATGAATCTGAGTTTGATGGCATGAGGTCAGGCTGAAAAGAGGAGAGATGCTCTGCAGCACAGCCATCCAGGCAGATGTTGCTGGAGGAATACATGGCTTTGCTCCAAACACTCTGATTCATTCTGGTAGGGTTAAAAAGACAAAAGTTAAAAAAAAACACTTATGAATAATAAAATGCAAGTAATAGAAGCAGGAAAGAGAACTTGGTACAGCTAGTGGAGACATCTTTCTCACATATACATGATATCCCTTTTTAGGTTGCAGGTTACCTTATTTTAAAAGTGTCTATTTAATTGAAATCAAACTAAATAAGTAAAAATACAAACAGATATCATCAACATGGCTTCCTTTTTACTCGATATGCAATATAAAACTTACCTGTCTTACAGCTCAGAGGAAGGGTGCAGCTCTGGGTCCTGGAGGAGGAGACTCGGTTATTTGTAGTGATACAGCAGAGAGCGCTCCAGAAAGCAGGAGGTGTGTTCTAATATGTCAGCCTATCCCGTCCCCGTAACCTACCACATTATTAATAAACATATGAATCTTTGAAGGCTAGTAATGAATAAATTGTTACTTCTTTATGAGTGTATTCATTCATTGTGTCTGTTTTCTTGTTTCTCTAACACCGTGGTCTGCATGATGTGTTATCAATTATAAGTTGCTTTAGTATAGTATGCAGACATGGTACAGTCCTGTTAAATAAATTATTTTCATTATGTTATAATAAGAAAAGCTACATTTATTTAATTTTAATGACGATATTTAAAGGATTAAAGTTCATGGTGAGGCGAACTATGACCGGAGTGTGAGTAATATCCAGTCTGCTCCCACCGCCCGCTACGGTGGACCCCTCCAGTCCAGCAGCAGTGGTTCCTCCCATTCTGAGAGCTCTGCCGGGCTTCCGTACCGCCGCTTCAACCGCTGTCAGGACCAGGCAGACACTCTCCGGCCACGCTATGTTATCGCGATCTCCGCGTGTTTACCGGACGCTGTGCCGCTCCCTGTCAGCGGCTCGTCAGGTAGGCTGGGAAGAAATAGCCAAACGAGTCTGTGTTTTAAAAGCGCTTCGAGGAGTTACAACATGGCTAGCTTGTTAGCTCGTAAACGCAGGGCCTCGTTCCCAGGGACAGACCTGCAGGCACACTGACTGAGAGGCAGCACAAGTTTGTGAAGAGGTCCCGCACACCCATCCATTCACTGTCCCGCTAACTGTTTTGTTTCTTGGTAGTTTTGAAAGCCCAGCAGTTGCTGTACACTGCTATATGTGACAGGCACATTCTGAAATAGGATGATGTTTGCGTGTAGAAATAGCCCGTGTCCGACGTGTGTGTAACAGATAGCATGGCTTTTCCTTCACAAGTCCAGCAGTGCGTGCAGATGCATGAGCTGAAATATGAGCTGGGTGGTACTAAGTGTCTCCTCAGAGTTGAACTGTACTTCTCATGAGTGTGTTGTCAGTGGGTTCAGTCTGCAGAGTTGTGCTGATAATGGTTATCTTGGCTATCAACACAGCTCCTGGTTGAACTGTGTTGGTTGTCAGTTACTTGAAATAAAAGCGATGAAGTGTAGATTAAAGGCTGGCATTTTCCCTGAAGCCTCAAAAAAAAAAAAAAAAAAAAAAAAAAGGTGTGGACTCCTCTTTAAGTCATGTTGGTGGCTTTGCGATGACACAGTTGTGCTGCATGCTTATTTTTTAATACTGCACACACATCAGCTGGATGTTTATAATAGGGATGCACAGATTTTTAGGCTCTCATTGACTTTTTTTAAATGATAGCGGGCTATGGGAAAAGAAGTTGCCCTGCAGTTGGCATTAACAAATGCTTATTTGTTGTGTTACAACATTTTTGTGTCTAAAGATGACATTGGGGCAGTTTAGTTCATGAGGTAATAAATACAGTAACAGAATAAACAAAACAAAAAAATTTGCCAAATGGTTAATTTAAAAATACACGTGAGGCCAGAATTTCACAATCGATACATCCCACGTTTACAAGTAGGGCTCTGATGAATTGTTGTTTTAATTAGTCAATCTAAGTTATAGTTAAAGGTACAGTGTGGGAAATTTCAACACTAGATGTCAGTAGATTGCAGTCAACTGAATTCTGTTTTTGTACTATGGTGTACAAATCGGTTTATTATGTATGTGGCTAGCCTCTAGCCATTTATATAAAACACTAGAAGGTGGAACAGTGACGTTTATCTCGTCCACTGTGGTTAAAATGGCAAGGCATATATTATGATTGCATTCATTCTACATTTATGACAAGGGATTCATTTCTTGGAAGACGTAATTACACACTAGTCACTGTATATTTATGAGTACAATATTTTATTTACCATTTAATAACCTAGAAAAACTGACTGTACCTTCAAATTTCATTAGTGAGGTGGTTCAAGAGTAGGGCTGCCACAAACGATTATTTTGATAGTCGACTAGTCACCGATTACTTTTGCGATTAGTCGACTAATCAGATCATGCATCCATTGGATGTAAAACCTACAGCTTATTGCACCAGCAGCATCTGCTCTTATATAACTATCATTAGCTTACAGCTTTAAGTGTTTAACACTAGGTTTACTAACCTGCGCAAATTTGCGTAACTTCCCTAAACCCAACACCCCCTAGAATTACTGGCTTTTTTATTTTCTGGTGCAAGTCCCACGGTGTTAATCACCCCTGCTGAGATTTTCACAGGTCGTCAGCTTGTTTCTCTGTTTCATTTAAATAAATTAAAATGTAAAAGGTGATTAACACATTGTAAAATAGCAACACCTGATCAAGTAATTCAGTGAAAATGAAGCAAGATTTAAATTTTCTATACACCCTTAATCGGATAAGTGGATGGATGGGACAGTGAGTGGGTGGATAACTGTGAAGTAGGCGATACACAAAATTCACGGTTCGGTTCGGTTCGATACTTTGGTGTCATGGTTCGATATTTTTTCGATACAAAAAAAAATGTTCATGCCTTTTTAATTTGTCATTTATTAAATTTTCACGGCACATTCTGCACCACCTCTCTGTGCGTTCATCATTTGTTTGAAGCCAGCTCACCTCCTGCAACCACTTTTCCGAGAATACGAGCTTCTTTTGTGGTTCGGACTCCTTCTGACATTTCTTTGGAGGTGGAGGAACATCACAGTAATTGCTTAAAGGAGCTTCTTCGACATCTTTAAGAGTTCTAAACAAATGTCTGTCCTCCTCCAGAAAATCTTATGTACGCAAACACGCGTTGCAACTTCTTATCTTGTGCGCGTTTTTTATTTTGACAGCGAATGCACACCCGCGGACCACTTATGTGCAGCCCTGGTTATTTAGCTCGTCATATTGCAGCCACAGAAATTCTTTTGTCCATGAAACCATAAAGCTGCACTTTCTTTTTGCCTTATAGTCTGATTTGTCATAACTTTTCCGTTTTGTGGTAAGCTTTTCTTTGGCTGTCACTTCTTCACCCTGACCTGTCTTATTTGGCTCAGCAGAACTAAAATATATATCCTGCTGCTTTTACACACGCATTCACATAACGCTCAGCGATTCTCTGTGCCATCAACCTCTCACATGTTTAAGCTTGCTGCGGGAGATTTCACTTGTCATGTTTGCATAGTAAGCTAACGATTGATAAGACGATGTCAGAGGAATTGGTGCGCAAATTATCATCACTCACCAATCAGTACTGTCGCTCTCTATACACAGTTCGTGCGATTGCAAAGTGAAAGCAAAAAACAAGCGCAAATTCAAACACGATTTCAATATGTCACATATTGACAGTGGCTCACCGATGCCAATGACATAATTACCCAGCTACATTTCCGAAAGAATGCAAAAGCATTGACATATATTTTTCCTTCCTAGGATAGGCTGATGGGCAGGGCAGAGATAGATTTTGGTAGCCCAACTGGAAAAATCGCTAGCCCCGGGACGTCGGGCTAGCGATTTTGCGAGCCCTGTATCTGATTGGGGAATCACTCATCTTTGGAAAAAATAGTTTATTACAGAGAAATGTCTCTTTCCAAAATAAAAGCTATACTATACGCTTCTTCTGGGCTATATTCTCAGCAGCATATTAAACATATCAGGTCCCCATAAGGAGAATTGTGTGCTAACGGCTGTCTAATGACTCGGGTAAAGTTTGTAGCATGCTGCTTGTTGTTTTTGTCTGCTTCCACTTGTCTTTGCACTAGGATGATGTCGGCGTAAATGTGCAGTCATATTCGTTGTGTTCCCACTAGTGCTGTCAGCGTAAATCTCGTTGAAATGACGTTAACGCCACAACATGGCAAATCTCCGTTAACGAGCTACCGCGGATCGCCCCGTGCGTGGGGCTGGACGGCCAACACGTTAACGAACTAACTGCGCTAACACACTAGTTCCCACCCATGTAATTGAGCATTGCTGGCACATCCAACATACTGTTTTACTTTAGTCCATGACGTGCTTACCTTCAGGGTCATACGTCAAATGAAAACCAAAATAGTTCCAAATGCCAGATCTGAATGAGGGTGGGGGAGGTTCAATTTGCCATGTTGCAAGGAGAGCTTAACTTCTGTCTCGTTAGCTTGCCCTGCGCTCAGTGAATCTGCGTTCGACTACTCCGCCTAGGCTGCACTGTCGAGCGCAGATCCACTGAGCGCTCAACACAGACAGCACCGTCAGAAGGAAAGTTGATAAAATAAATTGAAATTTTTGTATTGTTCAATACATATGCGTACCGAACCGAAAGCACTGTATCGAACGGTTCAATATCGATACGAGTATCGTTGCACCCCTACTGCGAAGTTATATCTTCTGGTCAAAAAAAAAAAAAGCACAGCCTCTGTTAAAAAAATTTTTTTAATTAAAATGAAGCAAAACAGTCTGCAGTTTATTAGAGGATGAAAATAATTCCTAGTTACAGATGCTCTAATTAATCTAATTCTTTTTTTCATATCTTTACAGCTCAGTGATGTGCTGGTCCGACAGAAAACATCAGGTAAGCATGCTTGAGTGGGCGGAGCGTTCAAGTGGATTTTAGAGCCTGGATTTCGGGCCACTCTTTTTATCCGGTCTCTCATGAATAACCATGCTCAATTAGCGGGTTGCCTGAAGCAGAATAAGTAATGCTGGCTGAATGGCGAAGATGTCTGAGGAGCCGACAAGTGGTTAATTGCAGCTTTCAGAAAGCTCCACTCATATCTTATGTTAGAGCATGAGGAAAAGCGGCGGCAGTTTGTGCTGATTTTCTTTCCATGTCTTTTGTTTGTTTCCCTCAAGGCCACACCATCTGCAGCCAGATCGTTTACAGGAAACCTCAGCCGTAAGTTTGTCTCTCATGTACACAAAAATGTCGTCCGCTGTACAGAATGAATCGAAATATTTGATCTTTAAGTGTAAGTGCTGCATGTGCTTTTTAACGCCGTCATTTAACGCTTAATGTGAGCTAGACCTAATCAAAAATAGATCAGCCGGGTGATAAATAATACTACAAACTAAATCCCTTAATACATGTTTTTATCTATGTATTTTTTTTGTTTTTTCCCAATCAAATAAAATCCTTTCTTCTTGACATTTAGATGTGATTTTCCATCATCAGCCAATATCTACCAAATAAGATACTTTAAGACATCTGCTCATCACAGTATGTATCAAATCTATGTCTTTAACCAATGTTAGCATCATGCTTTGTATCTGTTCTGCATTTAACTGACTGCAAAATGTTTTTTGCATTTGCTTGTTTTTTTTCCACAGGGGATGAAGTGGTCACAGTCAAAACTCCTGCATTTGCAGAATCAGTTACAGAGGGGGATGTGAGGTGGGAGAAAGGTTGGTGTGTATAAATATGCCACAAATAACTGAGAATAAGCCGAATATTGGTGGTAAATGTTCAACACATGCGATGCATGCTTTCGGATTGATTGTTTTTATCGATTCTTTTCCAGCTGTGGGCGACTCCGTGTCAGAGGATGAAGTGGTTTGTGAAATCGAGACTGACAAGGTGTGACAGAGGAAACGTGAGACGGTTTATTTTTGGAGGGTGGGGGTGTTGTTAAAATTATGGCAGATTTCTTTGTCTTGTGCTTCCAGACCTCGGTGCAAGTCCCCGCTCCTGCAGCCGGTGTCATCGAGGAGTTACTGGTGCCTGACGGAGGGAAGGTAGAAGGAGGAACGCCTCTCTTTAAACTCCGGAAAGGAGGTTTGCCTGTTTATTTTCAGTAACTTGAGCCCAGTTTACAATACATGGGAAAAATCAAAGACAGAACATGTAATATTAGTTCTATTTGGTGTTTAGAAACGTGTGTTGCGAATTTTGCTGTGAATGTCCTACAGATGAGAAAAAAATCGGATTTTTAATGTTATGGAAATTGGAAGCAAAATATAATATGGCAATCATTGCACCTATACTGTATTTGTCCTTCTCTACTTCTTTCTTCTCAGCTGTTGCTGCCAAAGCTGCCCCCTCCCAAGCTACAGATGCACCACCTCCAGCAGCCGAAACCTCTCCTCCACGTGCAGCCCCAGCTGCCACTCCTCCAGCACCACCACCACAGCCCGCCCAACCCAAGCCTGGTGTGTAGTTTTATCTAGTTGCTGACTGTGTACTCATGTGTACCTCTGCATCTTTTTAGATTACAATTAGTGCTGTCAAAATTAACACGTTAACGCAAGTTAATCCGCCATCACGGTCAACACGATTAAAATCTTCAACGCATCTGGAGTGCAGAATGACTCAAAATCCCTGAAATGTTTCTGTCAATGCATTTTGGACAGGTTGTCCAAGTAGAGTTATCTTACACCAGCTTGTTTTGTGTCTTTTCCTGCTCTTGAATAGGGCTGCCACGATTAGTCGACTAGTCATGATTACGTCGACTATCAAAATCTTCGACAACTAATTTAATAGTCGACGCATCGTTTGAAGCTTTGTAAGATCACAAAAGACGCAGGAATAAGTAGTAGGATTTAAGAGTGTAATAACGGACTGAAACAGAAGATGGCAGCACTGCATGTACAAGGATCCCAGGTGCCGTTAAACCAAGAAGAAGAAGAAGCAGTGTCCCGGAATTCATAGCGCAGCCCAGCTCAGTTTCCAACAATGGCAGCTAGTTAGTTTTAATATTACTCTTATTATTCTTTCTGGGTCACAAAATAAACGTTTAACATATTTTCAGGCGAGAATGTAGCTGTGTAAACCTCAAATATCTGCTCAGTTTATCAAGACACCACATATTTTCAAAAGCGCTTCGAGGTTTTCGGAGACGTCTGTTACCCACTAGCTCGATAGTTAGCCGGGGGCAAGGCTCACTAGAGCCCGTGAGAACACCGGACTCCTGGCACATCATTTTCAAACTCACAGCTGTCTTTCACTACTCAGGTTAAACATATATAAGTCACTCAGATAACTTAAAAATTTTATTGTTTGGCTTTTTTTAGTATTTTATTTGTTCCTGAGTAAATCGGTTTGGCTGAGATTAAAGTTATAGTTTTTACACAGCTGAATAAACGTCAAGAAGACAACTGATTAGAAGTGTGAGATGCTCGAGAATATACTCCGGTGTCCCATTATATTTTAGATCTCAAGGAGCAGATTTTATTAAAGTCCACTGAAACAATCTGCTAATTTCATTAAAATTTAATAAACGATCATCTTGTCTTTATTTTTAGTTAGCACATACCTTAAACACTTAAAGCTGTAAGCTAATGATAGTTATATAAGAGCAGATGCATGCTGGTGCAATAAGCTGTAGTTTTACGTCCAATGGATGCATGATCTGATTAGTCGACTAATCGCAAAAATAATCGGTGACTAGTCGACTATCAAAATAATCATTTGTGGCAGCCCTATCGCACATGCGCAAATGGGCAGTTGATCTGGTGGTGACAGGCAGCTGAACCAGTCAACTCAATATGGAAGATTATAAACGCACACGTCACCCAGCTTGCCACAAATCACTCACACAGCATCGGGGGCTCAGTAAGTCTACCTCAGACATATTGACTGACACAATTGTCAAGTTGCGACAAACTGCAGACGTATTAACATAATTGAGAACACGCGCTTTACAGAGCTTTGGTTCCTCGTTTCAAGGACTTGAAGTGCCTCCCCAAGAGTGACAGAGAGAGTTTTTTGTTAACATTAATGTTCACGATGTTCAATAAACATGTTAAGCGCGTATATTTTCCCTTTTTTCTCGAGTCTGTTTGCTCATGCAAAATGAAATGCGATTAATATAGAATAAAAATGAATGACATTTAATCGTGATTAATCAAAATGAATCCACAGTAACCCTGTGTAATGAATCTGATTAAACATCTTAATTGTTTGACAGCACTAATATATATTAGGTAAGTATACACTAATATATATTAGCATATAGGTTTTTTTAAAAGGTGTATTTCACAGGAGAGAACCTGTGCTAAAAGACTGAAGAAAACTATTCCAATTCTCTTTGAATTTAAGCACACATTCTTTGTGTCTTTCTGCATTTACTTCATTATATTGCATGAATGTCAGTTACAAGCTTAAATATAAAGTTGAAAAAATGTAATTGCAACCAGGCTATTGATCAAGTAAATGCGATTAATCGCGATTAATTACAGAAAATTGTACGATTATTTAGTTAATTTTTTTAAATCTATTGATAGCACTAGTTACAATCAATTCATGTTGGCTCTCACACCTTTGAGCTATGTATTAAGCTATGTATTGTACAAGAGCTATGTATTAATCAAAGATTTAGTTTAATTATTAATATATGTTTTTATGTTTTTACTTAGTTTCTGCTGTCAAACCCACTGTTGCAGCTCCAGCCCCCACAGCAGCTCCTGCAGCTCCAGGAGTGAGAGGAGAAAGCAGGGTAACACACTCGTCGACACAACATTTCATATATTCCTCTGTTACGTCAACGTCTGTAATAATTTGGCCTCAAAATACAGACGCATAACGATGACTGTTGTTTCCCGTGTCCAGGTGAAGATGAACCGCATGAGGCTGAGGATCGCTCAGAGGCTGAAGGAGGCTCAGAACACCTGCGCCATGCTGACTACCTTCAATGAGGTAGACATGAGGTGAGCATCAGTCTAGATTTTTTGAGCCGTACCTAAGGCTCCCGATTTCCATCTTTTTCTCCGATGTGCAAAATTTCAGCAACATTCACGAGCTGAGAAAACTCCACAAGGACGCCTTCTTAAAGAAGCACGACACCAAACTGGGTTTTATGTCGGCGTTTGTTAAGGCTGCTGCACACGCTCTGATTGACCAACCAGCCGTCAACGCTGGTAAGAACACACAAACATCTCCACTCTCACAGGCAGAGCTCAAGCGGCCAACTTTACTGATTAAAACTTCTTTTGGTTATTTTACAAAATGCTTTTGCAGTTATTGATGACACAACCAAAGAGATCGTCTTCAGAGATTATGTAGATATTAGCGTTGCTGTGGCCACTCCAAAGGTATGAGATTTGAGTCTCTGTAAACTGCTGTTAGATCTCTTGACTCCTCCGATTTTTGCTCCAGTTAACATGGATCAGACATTAACCAGATTTGACTTTTAGGGGCTTGTTGTACCTGTGATCCGGAATGTTGAGACCATGAACTTCGCTGACATTGAGAAAGCCATTAATGCTCTGGGAGAAAAGGTAAATGATGAGAGACAGCACAGACGTCCTAGAATTATTTCGTTTTGAACAATTTCATCTCACTGGGAAAAGCAGTCAGATATTTGTTGTTCCTGTGCACCCCTTAATGAATGAGTAATTCCTTTTTGTTCCTCAGGCTCGTAAAAACGAGCTCGCTGTCGAGGATATGGACGGAGGCACTTTCACCATCAGCAACGGTGGCGTGTTTGGCTCCATGTTTGGCACGCCCATCATTAACCCCCCGCAGTCTGCCATCCTGGGCATGCACGGCATCTTTGACAGACCTGTGGCCGTCAATGGCAAGGTGAGAATTGTGTTAACTGATGAAATACAGAGATCTTCTTTCTTTAAATTATAATCCTAGAATCAGTATACAGTTTTTCATATATAATATTTTTAAGACTACTAACTACTGTCTGCTTTGGCAGGTTGAGATCCGGCCCATGACGTACGTGGCATTGACGTACGATCACCGACTCATTGACGGCAGAGAAGCCGTCACCTTTTTACGCAAGATCAAAGCGGTGGTGGAAGATCCAAGAGTCCTGCTCCTGGGAATGTGACGTTTCCGCCACTAAATTCTTATTTAAAGATACTCAGCTGCATAAAAATGAACTCCACATCACAGAAAACGCACAAAATAGCCTGTACAATTATTGTTTTTTATAAGTGTTGATACTACAGGGGCGTACCGGGGTTGTGTTCCAATGCTCATTGCATTTAGATGCATGTCATTACCTGTAACGTATCTGTCAAGTTGCCTAAATTGATGAAACTAAAAGTTTGCTACTTTGATCAGTAATTATTTTACGACGTTTGAATTAATCAAATGGAAATAACTTCAAAAACAAGACAAAACTCTGGCTTTAACTCCACATAAGCCTGTCTAAAGATGCGTTAATGAAGCCTTCGGATGAATGAAGCAGTATGCAAACTCACTCTCATCACAGTTGTATAATCATAAAACAGAATGGCTTTTCCAGACAGCAGCTGCTTGCATAACATTTCCCCCCGCTTGTTAATTAGTGCTCTTGAGCCACTTTTTCCACAGTAGGGCCGAACAGGGATAATTCAGATTAGTTCAAGATGTTGACGTTAACACAGGTTACACAGATTGCTTTGGTTAGACACTGCAACCGGCAACAGCCTGGGGAAAATGAGTCAGTAACCAGGAAACCAGGTCTTTGTATGGAACTTGTGTGTACAGCACTGCCATGCCTTTAAGTCCACATCAACTCTGTTTGACTTGGTTTAATCATATTCCTGCCTGTCCTGTGTTGTATATAGCGATCTAGTATAAACTTGCCTCGCTCACTGTTGTCAAGGTTACATGCTCTGATCCAACTGTTATCAGTTATTTAGTAAAACAAACGAACATTTCATTTTTGTTCAGCAGAAACTGTACACAACAAAAACCTCGTGCTTTTTTACATAGATACACACAATTTGTTACTTTATGAAAAATATGTTCGAAGTAAAGTTCAAAGTGCACAATTTCCAGGTTTTTATGCTGGAACATTCATTTTCATTGTCCGGTCTCGTATATGAAATGCTTCGACTTATTTAAAGAAACAATTTCAAACATTAAATCTCTTGATTTATATGTACTGAAACTTGTCTCACTTTTCTTCTTCATGTTCATACATAGATGTTCTATTCTCCTGAACTGGACATTACGCATTCACATTCATCTCCTGGGAAGTCTTTGTCTCTTTTTAAAAGGTCTTGGAAAATCAATGCCGGCAAAATAAAAGCAGAGCGCCGAGGCAATGGACGTCTTTGCGGCCGATCTTGGCTAAAACATTTTATCTCGTGCCAGATTCTGTTTCGCTCCCCGAATTCTCTGCCGCATGCGAGTTGTGTGCCAGCGATGGATCTTCAAAGCCTCATTAGCCAGCCTGTCGCTCAGCTCTTGAGAAGCTCCAAATAATGGGATCATCTCTGACATAGTCTTGAGGGTTGCTTGGCCCTTTCTCCCACTTCACAAATGCAGGCTCGAGTGTTTGCAGCTGTGTATGATACCTCTTCAGTATTTCTGTTTACTTTAATAATCACAGGGCACAATGGGTCCTAATGTACGTCTTTGTTTCTCTGCCAGCACCTACACAAATGTCTGAACAACACTGTTTGGAGGAAAAACACAGAATTCATTACACGGGCACAAAAAACCAAAACATTACCATGAGAATACTGGAGCTTCTAATGGGCCCGAATACAGCAAACAATGATACAAGAGCTCCTTTAATTTAATTATTTACTTTTATTACCGCTCAAGATTCCATTAGCGCTTTTGAGATCATGATAATTGGCAGCGTATGCCAGTGGGTGCATAGATATCTGAAGGGCCTGTTGGCAGGTTTTATGTTTCGTCTTCAAAATTTGGCCAAATCTGTGAATTTCCAATGGGACTGCTCAATAAGACGTGGGTTTCAAGTCTTTGTGTCCATTCAGATGAAAGATGGCCCATTAGAAATTGGCAGCTAGCTGTTTGTTTTGATTAAGCCACATCAGAGAGATAATTTACCTAAATTATTCTGTTATTTTTTTTTCTCGCTTTCAAAACAAGCTCATTGTGTCAATACTGTTATATAAAGAATTATATTTTAGTCCAGCTGAAAAAGTACATTAAGACAAATGTGTCCATTACTGGACAGCTGATTTAAAAAACTGAGTACACTCTATGTACAGGTTTATTGGGAGCAGTACTGCATAAAAGATTGAAGCACTTAAGATCTTTAGTTCAGTTTAGGTTTTTTTTTTTTCAGTTCATCCTCCAGTCTTATCGGCAAAACCTCTGATTGGTCCAAAATTCATTTAGCATCAATGAGCATGACAGAAAAGCCAAACTGAGCCAGAATCATTTGGAACAAGAAGACAGTGTCCTGTAAAAAGGAGTGAAAGCCTGAAGCCCACAAAAGACCTGTGGCAAGTTCTTCATGTTGCTTGGAACAATCCAGCTGCCAAACACCAGATGCAGGTAAACTGTTTGTTAATACGGTTTATGATTGTTGTGATTTTTTTCTAGGTTTATTTTTTTAAGCAACCCCACAATAATGCATGAAAAATCTACTCTTTCCTTTCTGCTGCTCCCTCTAGGGACCTCCACAGCTGATCCCTTACTCTCAGGTCCACATTCCTGCCTTTGCTACTGTCTCCTGCCTTCTAATACACTTCATGCCTTTGTTGCTCTTGTTCCTAAAAGCTTTCACTTTGCAATAATACCGCTTATAGTTGATGGTGAAATATGTAGGAAGGAAGAAATTTCACAAACTGACAAGGGCATCCTGTTACAACACCACACTTGGATTCTGTGAGCTCTATAGAACGACCCGTTCTTTCACACAGGTTTGCAAACGTAGACTGCAAGGCTGGGTGCTTGATTTTATGTGGAAAAGGACTGAAACCCCCCTTAAATTCAAAGACGAAGAGGTGTGGCCCAGTACAGTACAGTTTAGTCCCTATAGTTTGCATACTGAAGCATACAGATGGGCTCAAATTTAGATTCAGTCTGGATCTGGATTCTACAAAACCTGTTTCAGCAGCATTGACAATAAAACCCAGGTGTTGACATAGAAGTCAACATTCATGTTTAGGAAGCTCCAGAAAGAGTGAAAGAAGCACCAACCAAAACAGACGGTGGTTTGCTGACACCTGTAGCTCATCTCGTAGACCAATCTATGGAACTGTTACTCAAAGTTTCTTTGTAACACATGCCTGTTAAAAAACGAATAACTGGGGCTCCTTTCACTTAAAGGTTTCAAAACTATTCCCCAGGTTTCTCTCTAAAATTTGCTAAATCTCTGATAAAATATTCAAAAGAATAATGATAATTAAACTGTCAGTTTAAAGGGTGACACATCTTCTGATCACCCATAGTTGTATCACATAAAAAGGCGTTTAATTGTGACACAAAAAACCGACGCAGATGAGACCGTGCGTTGTGTCATTGTCTCCTCTGTAGCTGCATCTGGAGCCACCTGGCAGAAACCGACAGCGCTGCTCGATAACACACCTTGAGACAATTCAATTCTGCACACTCTTAATAATAATAGTAATCCCATTCGGCAGGGCCTGCATAAGTAATGCTCTGCATGCATATTCATAAGTGTACCGTTTCCTTTGCGGGCCATTTCATTCAAAGCTAACGAATGTGGTGAAACAACTGGCTCGCATCTGGCCCTATTCTTTGTGTCGCCTCTGTCCTTTGATATGGACCCCAGCTCTTTTCTTCTTCCTCCTCTTGTTCTGTTGTCATACCAGAAGATTGTTTTGGATGGAGAGAATGAGGCAGAGGACCCCGCCGGCCAAGCCACAGCTCACAGCACTGAGGTTGGTGCAGCTGGTTGATGTCACAGGTTCAAGTGTACACACTGAAGTGGACAGATTTGGATTTAGCTAAAACTGTGAAAAGATTGTGAAACTGTGCTTTTAGTTGAAAGTTATACTAGAAATCAATGAAGGAACTACTGCATATTCAGGAGAAAATCAAGTATAAACTCCAACAACGTTTATTTAAAGATGTCAACAGCCTTCCCAAATCTTCCTGTTAGTGATACTGTGTCTCCACGTCTATGACAGCTCAGTCAGCTGACTGCAAAAACAGAGACATAGTTTAAAGAGAACTTGACATTAGATTCATGGCTGACAGACAACGTTCTGAAGATATTTCTCACTTAGTAAGTGTTTAACTTGAAACACCCCTGATTACATTTAAAGGCTTACTTCACACCCCAGGCTGTATTTAAAATGGATGTATGGATGCAAAGCAGCTTAGTTTGAGATTTCACAATGGGACATCACTAACCAATGACAGCACAGTGCCTACGTCCATCATTTATATACAGTCTATCATCCACACATAAAAAACAACCTCACTGAACTTGGATTTCTAAATGAAAAGAACAAGAAAATAAACTTTTTATTTAACCTCAGTGCTGTCCAGGTTTTCAAAAACCCAGGCAAACTAGAATAAATGAACTGCATTTGTTAAAGACATCATCAGGGGTCATTATGTGCTGCTGTTTGTGTCTTTGCAGACTAACCTGTACACTATGGTTGCCGTGCAGTTCTTGTCAAACTTCCTGACCAACCAGCCAAGCTGCTGTTGATCCAGAGGTATGTTAGCTTCCTGCATGTGTGACAAGTTCAATTTCCCAATCGCTCATTCACGCAAGAGTGGGAGCTGCAAGTTACTAAGTTAACATTCTGTCATAGATTTGTTATCGTTGCTCATGAGGTGCATTATTACATTATCGCTGCAGCATGACAAACCGTTAGCCTGACCTTTACAGCCTTCCTGAAGGCAGAGGTGGAGACTTTCATGGTTCCCTCTTTGTCCAGAGCCTGGAAGAAATCCACAATGCTCTTATTTTGCTCTTCAAAGAACTTCTACGGAAAAAAATATAGAGAGAGATCTTGTTTTACAGTTGGAAGCATGTTAAAGATGCTGCTAAGACTTCTGAAGTATGAACTGAAAAAGCAGTAAGAATACAGAATGATTTTATTGATTTTCCCATCACCAGTTTTCTCAGCCTTCTTGACAATGTACCTTAAAGATCCCAAGTGCCAATAAGTTCTTGGTGACGGAGGGCAGAATATAATACTGGAACCGCAAAGCAGGGTGGGTCACGCGGGTTTCTTCCAGCAGCTCCACAAAGGTCTCACACACAAGCACACTCTGCACTCACACAGTCACAGACATATTATGATCATATAATATTGTGATTGTGTATCTAATTACTTCTGGGGCCTTGTGTACAAAAATGGCCTTGTGACCGTTTGATTTAAAATCCAGTGCGGTGGTGTACAGAGGCAAAAATACAACAAATGCGTCATTATTAAGCAAAAACAGACTGTAAATTAAAACAGATACTACTTTTATTTACACCTCAGCTTATATTCTCAGATGAATAATGTTTCGCGGCACTTACAGAAATATCGATCTCCTCCAGTGCTGATTTCATGTTGTTTTTAACCGTTCTGAGCAGCGTGGCGGCTCCGATTTTTGTCATGGGGTTGCGAGAGAGCTGAAACGCACACGCAAAGATCAAACATGATCTGAAATTCATAGGGTGCAATGACGTTAAAATCGTTACAATGAAGTGTTGCTGCAGGAGTCTTTTACTCACTTTGAGAACCTCGAGGGTTTCGTTGGTGGCCAGGCCCTGGCAGAGCAGCCTTACAGCTTCATCGTCCACACAGTTAATGCTGAGGTCCAGCAGCACAAGTGTGTCATTTTGTTGCAGCACTTCAGCCATCAGCTGTACCTCTGGACGGCCAAATCCACTGTTCGACAGCTGGAGCTGCTTCAGTGTTGCGTTTACCTGAGGAAAGAAAAGGGGGGAGAGAAGGTCAGCAACGAGAGTTAACAAAACTGAACTCTTTGCTCGAGTGTGTCATTTTAGTCACCTTTAGACCAGCAATCAGAGCTGCATTGCCATGTATGAGAAAGTGATTCCAGCTCAGATTTAGGACTTCAATACCGATGTTCTCTGCTACAAGGAAGTGAAATACACATTTTTTACAAAGTCACAATACATTTGAGACTAATCTACAAGCTACATGTAACATTTTCTCAAGTTCAAGAAATACTTTAAGAATACTTAATACTTTACTATTAAATAATATATCAGTGGGTCACATTTCTCTTTTATAGGCCTGCTTGTTTGTTTTCATAATTACTTTAGTTTAGAAAGTCTGTACAGCAGCCAATCCAGGACTTCAAACTACTGAAAATCAAATGCTGCCCAACCAAAGTACATCTGATCATCACACGGACCTAAGATGAAGTATATAGTATTTAGTTCTTTATGTTTTGTTGATGCATTTTGATCGCCTGATGCTTTGCTCTGCTGGCTTTACTTCTACTACCAGACCGCCATTGCTTCAGTTTTATTTCTTCCCTACTGCTGACGAGATATAATTTCAAGTTCGAGTTCAAGACCAAAAACAGTCAGAAAATTAAAAATGTGTTATTTTAAAATCCCCTTTTTTTGGTTTCAGTTCTATTTCTTATTTAAATAGGAGCTGTATGTATGGAAATGTATGTAATGTAATGTAAATATATATTGTGACTTTTTAGTTAAAATCACAAAATGAACCACCTGCAATACTGCCACAGCCCACCAGGAGGCTACAACACCCACTTTGAGAATCAATGCTGTGCAGCAAAATTTGTCTTTTTCTCTAAAATGCTTAAACTACTACAATGATATAGTATAATATCATAAGGGCACACTGACTATATTTCATAATGGAAGGAAACTCAACAACAAGAACAATAATGCTCAAACCACCTTCACAGTATATCTACTAATAAGAAGCTATAATCCTCAGCTTTTTAGCAACTTTCTTTCCCTGACTCTCATTGCATGATCTATAATATTCTTTGTTATCACTACAGAGGTGTCCTCCCACATGAAGGTTTATTTATACGGTGCAAAATTGCCTCAAGGTACTTCCTATCTTCACGGAAACAGGGAGGTGGTAGCCATCAGTGGCAACTGATTGAGGGTGATGGGAGAGAGAGCGCAACTCGCAGAGAGAGAAGGATGAATCTAACGACATGCTGAGTGCTGACAAGGTGAGCAGAGAGGAAATGCTCAGTGGATCACAGGAAGTCACACAGCAGTTTGAGCCTATAACAAGTAACTAAGGGATCCTTCTGAGTCACCTGATTCAGCCCTAACTATAAACTTCATCAAAAAGTCAAATCTTAAAAGTAGAGAAACACCAGAGAGTGAAGAGTGAAGTTCTCTATTAGGACAATATGGTACTACAAGTTCCATATTGTCCTAATATGGCCTGATTATTCAAAATGCTGTTTGTAAGGAAAACAATTTTAAATTCTAGACTTAACAGGGAGCCAATGCAAAGAGAGAGAAATTTACAGCTGGATGTTCCAAAGTGAGGATAGCTTGTTTCTACCCTAACGCTTAAAGCCCTATTCCAAAATTGTCAAAAGCTGCTTCATCATTAGAATTTCTAATTCACGAAAAATAAAAGTAAAGCTTTGCATTAATTTGAAGGATCTAATGTGAACAGAAATAGAGATGATCTGTACCTAACATGACACCAAGGTCTTCTCCTCCTGCATCGCAGATGCAGTTGTAACTGAGGTCGAGCTCTTTGACCACAAAATCATTCTGTTAGATAGGAAAGAAAATTCTGAATTGCAGCTTAAAGCACATATAGACGTGACACATATAGACATGTTTAATTCATTATGTATGCGGCATTCGGCAGTCTGCACTCACCTTTAGTGCTTCTGCCAAGCATTTAGCTGCAGCGTCACAAAAGTCATTTTCTAAGAGAACAAAGGGAAATGAGAGAATTACCTTCTTCATTTCGCTGCTGTATTACAGTGATAGACAGGAGTTCATGCCAGCATAGCTTAAGACTTGGAAGGTTGATGGACCTGAGAGGTTGATGGATTTGAGCTTAGGATTGTCTGACAGCATTGTGGAGATAACCTCTGCTCCTTTAAGGCCCAGCTTGTTGTCGGAAAGATTCTGAAGAAAAGACAAGATTGAGATTTTTTTTTTAAATAACATTAATGCCATTTCTCTTGCACATACAGCAAGAGGATTACATCTACACAAAACTGAAGTTTTGAATGTGATGTTTTTAAAGTCGTTACTAGACTCTGAATGCTGATGTTTTCAAAAAGCATCGCCATCAGATACTGTGTCCCTTCAGCCTGAAGTGAGTTCCCTTTCAACTCGAGGTGGGTGACTACACCGTGACTCTAAAACATTAAAAAATAAATTAATACAAAATGATACAATATTGTTTAAAAAGTACAAACTCATTTGAAATATGTTACAGACTCATTACATGACCAGAACTTGATCCAGTATGACCTACACCATCTTAATTTGGGGATCGCATGAATAGCTAGAAAAAAGGATTACTTTCAGAAGGATAGCCAGAGCTTTGGCCCCCAGAGGTCCCAGCCCATAGTAATTCAGGTCTAGAATATCATCATCCAAGTGGCGGAGGATGTAGGAAACAGGAACGGCTCCTGTCTGCTTGCAGGCCTTTAGATACACGTCTGATGGGGACAAATTCAATCTCCTGCTGGAGGTGAAAACTGAAATGAAAATAAGAAGACGTGACGGGTAAATAAAAAACCACATCTACTATTACGGAATTGTTTTGCTCCATGAACATACTATTGTCTTCCAGGTCAGTGCTGCATTCATCATCACTGTGCCCTGCTTGGCCCTTAGTGAACTTGATTTCCTCCTGGGGTCCTCTGGACAGGACTGACTGAACAGAGGGCTGCTGCTTTTCCTCTTGTGAATTGGACTGAAAATCCACACTGTCTTCGTGAATGTTATTCATCACGGCACGAGATCCTGACAACCTCAAGTGTATGTTTGGAAGACAACATAAGAGGAGCAGACAGGTAGGATTCACTGCTGCAGGCTATTAGACTGTTTAAGCAACACTGTGTAATTTTTGTAAACTCCTGTGCACTGCCACTTTTTAGGCATTAGCATCTATATGAGTGCAAAGAGCTGCACATGAAAGTCTTTACACTGAATTTATTAGGGATGTGCATGATTTACAAATATTCAGATGAGTTCTATTTAAGAAGAAAATGTGATCAACTATGCAAAGTACCCAGACTCGACTGACAAAGTGAGATGAAAGTCTAAACATGTACAGATATTGACAACTGTCAGAAAGGTTATGTGTGGCACCCCTTCAAAAATATATAAAAATGGGGCACAATTAAAGCTACCGAGAGTCTACCACCACTATCCACAGTAGCAGAGAGCACACTGGGCAGTGGGCAATCTTTAGATAACAATCATCAGTGAAAACTGAACTTGATCTTGAAATATCTTTGCATGAAAACCCCACTCCTGGTATTTCCATCAGCTTAAATATTCAGACTTCCTGTCTTCCCCAACATTTAAAAATCCTGGAAATGCCACTGGCTATGCACTACTTCCATGAGCAATGTGAACCTGATAGAGAAAACTGCAGAAACAACACACGGGATAGTTTTACATGACGTTTAATGATCTACTGAACTTAACATGACTTACTTTACAGCGCATTTATTTAACAGTGAGGTAGAAGAAGAGCTGCCAGCTAACTAGCTAACTAGCTACTACTGCATTTTATCAAGCAGTTAACAGTTACACCAGCAGAAGAGGGGAAACACTGTTTTATTCGGAATTAAAACAAGTATTTACTTTTTTTTATATAAAATCCTATTTGTCAGACCTTTATTATTGTTCATAGCAGAGGAATAATCCGCCTACCTGGGAAAAATTTTGTCGTTTTCTAGTGTTAAGAAGACGATCCAACGGCTGATCAGGAGAAGGAAAGTTATGAAAGATCCGAGGGCGGCCGGAAAATTATCGATAAAAACAAATGAAGCACACTGGAAACGGCCATTTCCATCTTAAAAAAAGAAAGAAAGAAAAGTACCCTATATCAATTAATAATGGTTTAAAGTATGGTAATAGCGAAGACTTTGATTCGTTTATATAGATAAGCACTAGATGGCGCTGTTCACCGTAATCCCTATCGAGATGAGACCGGATGTGGTTGTAACGTGGGAGAGACCAATGACTGTTTAAAGCACTCCTTTATACAGTCACTGGGAAAGACTACCAATTCTACCAAATGGGGTAAAATATAACCACAAATATGAGTTGTTCTTTTATTGCAATAATCTCCCACACCCTTTTTTTAAAACATACGGCACATTGTGACGTCGACGTGTTTTTGCTTCTTATTACTAATTGTTAACACTTAAGTGCAAAGGCTGTGGGAAAGGATCACCACGTATTTGACTCTAATGTTCTCACAGAGCTTTGATTTGATTTTGTTTATAGTAGACACGCATGTGGGTACTTTGTTTCAAATTTGAGAAGTTTAGCTCAGAACAATACAGGCAAAATGTTACAAACATACTCCTGTCATTTGCTACAGCCTCTGTAGCAAATAAAAACTTGTTAACAATTTATTTTTCGAATTATAAACACTTGAGGTTTTATTTATTTTGTAGCTCATACCAGCAGGTTTTAAAGGGAATTCTGTTTGATTTTCATCTATAGTGTTTTGGAAAAGTCTTGAGCCACTCCTCATCTCATGCTTCCAAGGAGCCAGACTCGTCATTTTTAATCTGGTCTTGAGCAATATTTCTTCAGGCTTTCTGGAGATCTTTCATTGTTTGGCTGCTTTTAAACTCATTCTTAGTCCAGTCCTTCCACCGGACATTTTCAGAAGAACAGAAGAATTCTTTTAGGTTTGTTAAGGTACTTAAACAAACAAACAACAAAAACCCTACCTAACCAACTACTTCGAGAGATGAACCAGTGTTGTGTTTACATATAACAGACAACTTAGCAAATATTCCATTTTAATGTTATCTTTAGGCACTTGGTTATTAGCAACCTGACAGGCGTAACCACCAACAAGGCAATTCCCAAAGAGCTATAACTTTATCTTAAATAAGATATTTAAATATTTTAAATAAGAAAAAATCACACAAAGACCCGACACAGGACCTGAGAGATGCACCTGAACCTTCAGTCGATACATTACTGTTCACTGTAGACTCATCACATCACACATGGTTTCAGTGGACGAGAGGTACAGCAGTAAGTGTCCATAGCCACGTGTAAAGCAAAGTGAAGGGGCTATCATGGTTTGGGGCTGCATTTCAGCCAGTGGTTTTGGGGAGCTTGTGAAAATTAATGAAATTATAAACGTAAAAAGATTTTGATCCACCATGCAATGCAACCTATATAAAGTATGTGACTGGCAATGGCTTAATTTTTCAGCATGACCATGATCCATGTATATTTGAATATGTTTAATGCATCGCTGCAACCATTTTGTTTTCTTAGGAAAATATAAAGAAATGAGGGGTCACTCGAGACCTTTGCACAGTATTGTACATTATAATTGGAAGAGAAAGGGATTATCAGGGAAATCCTCAAAATGTATAATGATTTTTGTCCTGCTGTTCATGATCAAATGGTAAATGTCAATACTTCAGTGCAACTTTAACTCAAAGTCACAGTGCAAAGTTTGAATTTAGTTGAGCCTCCACCAATAAGTCAAATTGCAGTTCATATCTATGTCTATCCAGACTTGACATTTTACATGACAAATATCATCGTCTTATCTTTTTATCCTGTGTAAAATGTCATCGTCATGAGGTTAGAGTGACTGATATTTGACTGTGGACTCGTGTGCACTAAAGAACTCATGCGATAAATCTCTGTGTAACCATGGATAAGGATTAGTTTCATTGACCACATTAAAGCTGTAACTAAATCTGCTTTTTGGCATCTCAGAAATGTAAGTGAGAGATTATGTGTCCCAGCAAGAGCTAGAGAAGCCCATTCATGATTTCACTTCTTTCCTAGTCAGTTCGTTCTTTAGCTGAAGTCAACATTTTCTCAAGGCAATATGTCACAGTGTCCATTCCTCTCTGACCATGAAAATCTAATTAGCTCATCCTTGAGCTCAACTGCATATTTGTGCTAAATTTAAAGAAATATCTTCCAAGTGTTTGTGAGGTATCATATTCACAAAAAAAGAGTCAGTTCTAATAAATATACTAATAAAATACATGTTCCAATAAACACCAGATTTGTAAACAGTAATAAAGTACTAGGATAAATTCTACAATGAGGAGGCAGCCAGTGATCGTCAGCAGGTACTGGGGCGTCTGCTGTCGGGTTAGTTCTGTGCCGTCTGTCATTTCTCGCGGTGAGCCGTGAACAAAGGGATCTATGTTAATCAAGGCTTGAAGAAATAAAAGCATGAGTGACCTTTTCAGAGTTGTGCAAACAAAAGTAAAGCCCTGACTTTGGCAATATACTGAAGAATAGCGCTGAAGAAAACGTGATTGCACAACATTTGGCATTCTGTAATTCTAGTGTCATGACCGGCTGGTGCAAATTCAACTTCAGTATATTGCAATATTGCATTTTTACAGGTGCAACGTAATGGAAAAACATAAATAAAAGGTCTTTCTTGTAGTTAGAAAATAAAATTTAATCTATTCAGGATATCAGTTTATACATAAAGAGAGATGCAGAACAGACACTGAAATACTGCTCAGCTGAGGAGCCTCTACTCCTTTTCACAGCTGTTTGACAGCGCAACATGACAGACTGCGAAGACTGAAAGACAAATCACATCAAGTGATTCACAAGCATTTCATATATGTTTATGTATAGAAAGCAGTATAAAACAAGTACAATAATGGACAGACAACAAGTCCAAAAAATAAGGGTGTAAACATTTTGTGTATATGTGCTTTTCATGACGCCAGCGTCACCACAAATCGGATCAACCGGTAACTGCCATCGTCGAGGCAGGGTATAGAAATAAACATTGAAAAAAAACAAAAAAACTCTACTCCATTTGGTGTATCTGTAATGAGTATTTTATCCTAATAACTCTACACCTGTATATTTCAGCTAGCATACATTAGGAAAACTGCAGAACACTGCACTGAAACAATGCCACACAATCTACGCAGGGCTTTTGTAACAGAGCACCATAGTGATATTAGTGTGTTTCCTCAGCGCTGTTTCCAGTCATACTCTACTGTTTCCATTGGTCCCTTTTTTGTAGAGATGGTTGAAGTAACAACGAGGCACAGCGGGTATCAACAACAACACTTAATGTGGAGATGAACCTGGGTATTTCCAGTCTTCCAATGGACAGAGCCAGCTCGTGTAGCAGTACTGAGGAAGCCCCACAACCTCAGATCTTTGGACAAAGTCTCCAAAAGTCTCCAGCTTGGAGCTCAAGTGCTTCTTTAGAAATGTATTGCCAGTTATGTTAACATATAAACGGCAGCCACGGTGGTGCTAGTTTGGGCTTCAGGAACTTCCCTGGTTTCTCTTTTTTCACTTGGTTTCAGAGGACAGCTGTTCCAGCAGTGGGTTGGCCTCGCTCTCAGGTGTTTTGACGCTGTCGGTCCTCACGATGCATGTCGGCCGGTGGAGATTGAGCATCACCATTAGCTGCTGCCTCTCCAGACGGAGCTCCTCGATCTGGGCTTTCAGCTCCGAGTTCACCATTTCCAGACGTTCCGATTCCTGGACAAAGGCATTCAATTAGTACATACTACTGGAAAAAACACCCCACAGAGGACAATCTTACGCTTAATGACTTGATATTGAAATCTCAGGACAAAAACTAATCTAACTACAAACATGAATAAGTGGTTTGAGATCATGAAAAATGATTTTGTTCTGCTCTTCAGCGTGCAGTGCTGAATCATGAACTCACCCTTTGAAGGAAGTCAGTCCGTTCCTTCTTTTTGTTTCGGCATCGTGCTGCAGCTACTTTGTTTTTCTCTCGTCTTCGTTTCCTCCTTTCTTCATCTTCATCCATCTGCAAATACAAAGTATCATTAATATTGAAACAGAAGAGGTTTTTACATTTTACTGTTCTTACTTTTCCATTTCAATCACAGGTTGTACAAAAAAGTGGACACAGCCACCCTGAGGTTACCCCTTGGCTTACTGATTTGAAGCCATGAATTTGACACTTTGACTGCTACCATGTCTTCTGTTTTTTTATGACTCTTGATGATAAAACGATAAAGCCTGACTTGATTGGCTAATACTCCCATGACATTCACGTTTCACACACTCCATTTCCTCTTTTCTCTTCCTCCTCACCTCTGTCTTGATGGCCAACGGCCGTTTCCCCAGCCTGCCTAGGAAGTGCAGCGGAGACAGCATGGTGCCCAGCTGGTGGAAGTCAGCCAGCTTGAGTTGATCGGTGAGCGTGGTGGCCGAGATGCCCGCCAGTGGGCCCAGACTGGGAAGGGAGCCCGCCGCCAGCGAAGGGTCAGGTATCTGTCCCGGCATCATGTCCAACCCGGCCACCACCGCCGCTGTGGGAGGGGAGGGGAAGAGGCGAGGGGGTAAAGAGAGGAAGGAAAAGAGAAAAGAGGAAGAGAGGGATGATTAGGATGAGAGTCAAGCCTAAAAACAACTCGCTGACAGTGAAAATTCAGCTTTTTTTTCTCCACCACAGAGAGAAGCATAGTGCACACACCTATTTTAAATATTTGAGTCTGTAAATCTTCCGTTCTAAAAGAAGAAATAATGAAATTAATTAAAACAAATTTTTTTAAGACTGCATGGTGCCAATACTAATATTTTTTCTATTTAATCATAATGCTTTGTTATCAATTTCTGCTCACTTTCACAAAGGAAAAGAAATATTGATTATAAATACTAACTTAATTTTTTTAAAGTCTTCCAGCCCGCTACCTTATATCTGATCTATCCCTGCATCTGTACTGATAGCTACGGTTTTATTCATACCAGAAACCATGTCATGGGTGCATGCATTTTTCTTTGGATTCCACCCCCCCTTTTTTTCTGACTCCGTTATGATAACAAACATTTATACTTATTATACTGCAGCCATCTGACAGCATCTTTTGTCTTATTATGATGTTATACAGCTTGCCTTTGACACACACACTCGTTTTTCACCATTTTTTGTCTTCGTCATCAAATATCTTTGTAAATACTGGCTGCTGTTTTTACGAATGATTTCAAAAGTTGACTGTGTTGACAGCTGTGTTATCTTTTCAGTAGGCAGCGGGTGAAGAAAAAAAGAAAAAAAGAAAACACAAAAACCCAAACACACTCACACACACAGACAGTGTAAGCAACGACATACTCATTGCTGTAGCTTCACATTCAAAAGGAAGCCACGAATAAAGCTTTTCAAAAAGCTTTTGAAGCTTTTTGATCTAAAACACGGATCTATCTTATCTTAACTATCGTCTTTTACCTTCAGATAATTTACAAAGAAGTTTTGATCTCTGTTCATTTTTTTTTTTGTTTCCTCATGAAAAGATTTTAAGTTATCAAAAGCATTTGTGCCAAAACAGAGCTGGGTAACACTCATGCATTCCATCACCACCTCTCTTCCAACAATTTGGGGTATTTTAGTGGGTTTGACCACAGTACTTTTTAATGTAATCAGGCAGGAATGAAGGACAGAGGAGAAAAAGCAGCATTCACGCAGGCATAAAGGAAGTGGCTGGAGAATTAAGACGTCTCTCTAATTACTGTAAGGCAGAGAGTTGGAAAACTTCTGATGGCCAAATAAAAAACAAATGTTCCAGATGAGAACAGTGTAACATGAACCGACTCTACCCTGTCCATCCCTGTGATCTCTGAGGAGAGGCAAACTGAGACCCACTGACTTTACTCTTACTGTTCTGCATTCGAGCAGAAAATAAAGGCACCCAAAAAAATGTCAATTGTAAGCAAAACACTGGCAGACTATTTCACCTTTTCAGAGGGAATTACAAGTAGATCTAATCTATTTGACTAAATTCCTGCACACCTGATACTTCAACTTCTTTGGGTACATTGACAAAACATAGGCTCAACAGCCAAACTTGCAAATGGTATCAGATGGTATCAATGCAACTTTGACATTAACAGTTTAATTCACATTTGCTTCTTCGGCATTCAGCTGTAGCCAAACCTCCACAGGTTAGGCACCAACTGAACAAAGCACCTCTCACACCAAACCAACAAAGACGTGTATTGTGAAGTGCTAAAAAAACAGCTAACTTTGCTGGTGGGTAACTAGCTGACAGTATTTAAAGTTAAATTAGTTAAAGTTTTTCTTTCATTGCTACCCCTTTTTTGCTGGGCTGAAAGACTTTCTGTATTACAAAGGCCATGGAAGAGGTAATGAAAAAAGCAGGGTTATGTAACTCTATTCTAATGTACTCCACCCTGTGCATGGGCTGGTCCCAAAGTGTTTTTACAGGCTCACTAGAGTTTACTGTCGTGCATGGCGGAGACCATATCCCGCAATCAATATGGAACCTCTGAGATATATATGAACTAAATAAATCAAATTATTTTGTCTGTCTAATTTGCACTAGAATTCATTCATTTAACCATCTGCATCAAGTGTGGTGCAGAGGTCAGGTCTAAAGCAGCCCTATAACCATAAATTTGTTAAGCTAAAACTTCAGATCACATTTAAACTAAAGATGCAGTGCACGCACAGTAAAAATAAGCTAATCTTGCTAATTCTTTTGATTTGTCAGAAGTCTGCATTATGTATTAAACCCAAGGACAAGTTGATGTGTGGAGCCAGTCCCTCATGAGGCATTTTATTACTTAAATTCCCAACTGCCCCCTCTCTCTTGCCCTATGTATACTCCCATTTACACTGCACTTGGCAGCAGCCTGTTGTTTTTGCTGGAGAGGAAAGGAACAAGACAGCCCTGGTTTAAGAAAAAAAAAACCCTCAGACAAAATTCCTCCTCTCTGAAACTCACAGGAGTGTTGTAGTGGAGTGGAGGGTGCCAAGGCCAACTCGTTCTAAAGAAAGAGTGTGTAAGAACAAGGAAATACAGACAATAGTAGCGCTGCACAGCTAGTTGCTGATCAATAACTTTAATGGAATTCAAAAGATGGGATCCAAACTAAATTCCGGATTGAGAGGAAAGCCACAAGAACTGAAGCTTCTTTTAGGAATTACTGAGCAAACTGCTCTGAGAGCCAAAATAGAGTCTAATATCAAAGTTGGCTAGACAGTCAGGATTGGTTTACAGACTCAAATTAGGCTCCAACCTGGACAAACAATTTTTCAAGGGAAGCTGACATTGAAGAAACTATGTTAATTCAAGTATAATCTTATTTTATGTCGATTGGACTGGCTTAACACACCCTAGTGTAACCTAACTCTGCACTGTTAGACACGTTACAAGGAAAATCCCCCATTCCTCAGTACGACGTGTTGAAACATGCAGTTGAAGTCAGCTCTTATATAGACATACACATGCGCTGATTATATAAGCTTAAATAAATCTCACATTTGACTGCACAACATGAGATCACACAAATCAAAAGTGTGCAGAAACAGTTTTTGCCAGCAGCCTCTAGGACAAAGGTGAAATGATGCATAAAAGAAGATGACTATCAGTAGGAGACATGAAAGTTGAGTTATACACCATTCCACACAATTAAGCTCCACTGTAAACTCTAACACATAACAGGCACTCAATGTGTCTCGGTTCTTAGTTAAACATGACTTTTAAGTTGAGTTGAGTAGAAAGTTTGTTGTGTTTAATCTGTTCCGTCTGCCACACTAGTGTCTAAAAAAAATCCCCTTTTGCAAATTCAACACCCATTCAAGCCTTAAGACATGAAACCTCACAGAAGCTTCATCTGTACAACACAGGGAAAGTTTGCTGATGCATGTCTTGCGGGGTGTAATTATACATAAAAGCATGAGTCAAAGTGAATTTTACATTTTTCCAAAAAAAGAGGGTACTTTTCTCCTTTTCTTCTGTCAGCAGCAGCCTGCAGCCGAAGATTAGTGGTCAGCGTTTGATGATGCAACGGCCTTACTGTGCTTTTGCAGTCGAGCAGAAAAGCCAGTGCCACAGCTTTTAGGTCCACAGCAGCCTCGGACAAAGACACCTACACAACACCAGCAGTAGTGTTGGCACCGCTAGCTCACTGAGGGGACATGAGCTGAAGCCAAGGGCGGTGAACGGAAACATCACGTATTAGCTATGAAATATAGGTTCTGGCATTAGCCCAAAGCCAATCTAACTGCATGCGAGTTAGCTGAAGGTGTGCGCGTGCTCACGTCTTTTGCTAGGCCAAATGTCTCCATTTCCTGAAAGCAATTAGAAGTACGAAAGAATTCAGGCTCTTATAGACCAGCAGCATGACTGGAGGCCCCGTTATCCTCATTCTTTTTAAAGACTGGCTGAGATGGTCAGTTCGAGGATACAGGGGTTTTCATAGGCTACTCATTACCTGCACATAATACTGCAACCATTATGGCAACTGAAAACAGAAGTCAAAACTGCTTGCATTACGGGAAAGACGTGCATGCTTCCCTTGATGCCATTTTACCACCATTTGTCAGCACACTATTAGAGTCTAATTGTGGATTAATAAGTCGTTGCACGGGCCACACACACCAGTGCACACCTTGCAAAAGTGCTTCTACAGCTCCAAACTCAACATGAGCCCTGAAAATGAGCAATGAGCATAGAGGCTGTGGCCAAGGAACACTCTCTCAATCTCCGGCCAAGGTCTAGGAGATCATCATTACCGTCTGCACTCAGTCAGGCTGTGTGTTGAGTTACAGCCTTTCGCAATCCTCTGAGGAAACCAGGGAATTTGGCACCAGCTTTCCTCAAGAACAGGACAGTCCAAATATACAGTGTCAACATTCCTCCAAGCCCTCATTATATTTTCATTGGAGGGACAGGACAAGACGCAGACATGGGATTAATAGGTGCTGGTCTGATGGAAGATGAGTGGAAGTGATTTTTTTCTCTCTTTTTTTTTTTGGGGGGGGGGGGGGGGGGGGGGGGGGTATTCTTGTGGGTTAAATAGCTGCCGAGACAAAATTAACTTTACCAGAAATTCCTCTTATGGAATTGACTTAATACTCCCAAAGCAATTCAGTCCACAGCTAGTAGTAGCAATACTTTTCCTTTACAGTTTGGAGTGAGTGGGATGGAGTGCAGCACATGCAGAGCTTATCTTTTGTTGAAATTACACAAGAGAAGCCCAATTTAACTGCTCCATTTTATTGCAGACTTTGACCTGAGAACGACATTTTTTCCAGGCAAATCCAAACACTAAACACCTGCAGATATGCACAAAGCATGCAGGCTGTGGCTGCCATCATTCAAACATTAGTATGTGATCTTTGGCTGTGTTCCTGCTTGGCCTGCTTCGTGCCATTCAAACAGTCGCACATCTATATTCTGCATCTGGGTGGTCCTGGTCGAGTTATTATAACGTTACTATTTTTCCTCCATGCTGTAAGTCAAGATTAGACTGTGCATGGCACAAAGCTTAGGCTCGGCTCAGACACGGATTAAAGGAGTCAAAATGCAAAATGCTGGCAAAAGCCTTTTTAAACGTATGGATTTCACATCTATGACAAATCCAAGACAAGTCCTGTGCAATCTCTGACAACATGATATTGGCCAACCAAGTCCAGAAAATTAGATTTAATGCTGCCTGTTGAAACAATCTCAGTTCTTATGTAACTTGTGGTTGTCACTTTAATGAGGTTTCATACTTTGTCCTCTAGTGTTTCCTCATCCGCCTCATGTCAAGCAGACACTTGTACAGTGCAGACTCTGGAGCGATCAAACAAGCCGTTCAGTGCTTTTATTCCTCTCAAAGACTAGAAGCTAGAAGGTTTATGTTTAGCTCCACATTTAACACAAGGGGTTCCATTAACCTTTTTTTTTTCTAAAGGGTCCTTTTATAAGAAATACCAGCGTTTCTCTCAGTTACACCTTTGGACATGCGGCTGTTTGCTTCCACAGTTTGCATCTAGTCTCCTTGGCAAAAAGGTTTTTACAAACCATGTGGAAAGGCTTATGGGGGACTACAATGTGATACCCATAGCAGTGAATGGCTACTCCCCCAGCATTTTAGTATTAGCACCACTGAGCCTGGCTGTTGCATAGTTGGCTCGCTCGCCTGCAATGCGTCTGCTGTCTATTGAGTGTACTGAGGTGCAGCTTGGCAATTCTAGCTCTCCAGAGACACACTGGAAGGCATTTCTACTTAAAATAAACTCTGTGCGCCCACGTCCAGCCTCACAGCCCCGTCGGCCCCGCGCTGCCTGTCGGCTCGCCAGCCCTTCCCCATTAATCCACTGCAGCGTTCCATTTATGCAGAAACCATCCTACGGATGTGCCCAGGCAGGCGCTGGGGCATTTAAACCCTCTACAACATGCTCATTCACTTAGACCCACACAAACACAGACACAGACACAAAGGAAGCATACAGTATATAAAGAGCACACACAAATAGTTCCCCCTGCGTGGCATATAGCTGTACGCTGCACCCGCTGAACGGTATGTACCTCCATATAGGAAAAAGCTGAACCTATGAACTTGCAAGTGACAACCATCCCCTACCAATCATTTTTCCAATACCACGATTGGCCTCTAACCTTGAGGTCAACAAGGGCAGATAAGCTGGCCTGGATACAGTTACATATACAGTAAATCTTTTTATAAGAAGTTGATAAGGGCGTGTTTTTCAGTAGCTCACACCATCAGCAAGAGGAAAACAGTCGCTGTAGTAAAAAAAAAAAAAAAAAGTCAAGGGCTGGAGTATGTTTATCTGATATGCAAATATACATTTAAGCACCACGCGCATGCACACACACAACCCCCACCCCCCTACACACAAACAGAGTTTCCTCTCAGCTCCCAGAAAACTACACTCAAGCATTTGGGGGCCAAAGCAAAGACTACAAATGTAAGCCAATATGAACACACATTCTTGGCTGTACTCGCATGCTCCCGAAGAAATCTCACACTTCATTTGCATTACTTATATTTCACGGTGAGCTAACAGCACCAAGACATTTTCTTCTCAAGAGAGCATCTCTGATTAATCACATCTAGATTTGTCTTAAATTGATGCAACTTTGTTTGGAAAGTTTTACAATCTCCAGTGGACCCCTTATTTTGTTGTTAAAATGTCATGTTAAAGACAGTTTTAAGGATCCGACAAAAAAAAAAAAAAAAATCTTTTCTCTCGTTTCCCCCGTTTTGTTTCTGTTTTATGTTATTATAATGTAATGACTTTGGGGCTGACAAACCAAACAGGAATAAAATAAATAATGGGTGTTAATTCTGCAGACCTGACCTGCACGTCTTATCTTACAGCTCCCTGCAAATTTTTTGCATGGAGAAGCTGGACTGGACTAAGAGTCCGTCTGATATTAACGCTAATGCACAGAATGACTGTACAAAAACTTTTCAGACACATGTTTGCTGAAAGTGAAAGGGTACAGCCTTGCAGAGCCATGTAGCTCGCTGTAACAGGCTAGCGTAGCTAGCGGTTAACTTTGAAACTCTCAATGAGTGTAAGCCGTTGCATAACTGTCTTCAGAAAGCTAACCGACGCTTGAGTTTAGCAACACAGAAAGGAAGAATCCCGAGATGAAAATACACCCTGACACAAGCGGGCTATAATTTAGCTAACGAGGCTGTAAATAACGAGCTATAAGCGACAGTTGCTACAACAGTTGTAACAACAACGGGCTTAATGGTTGCGGACGCAACAAATTGACTTCTGCGGTAGGAGCACGGAAAACTTTAAAACTGTAAGGAAACTAGGACTTTCCCGAGCAGTTGAGTGACAGTAGGTTTTAATATAGGAATACGTACATAAATTTCTCACGGGAATTTGTAATACATACCGAGGAAAAAATGCATGTGTGGTAAATGTCTACACGTAGTGAAAAAAGTGTGAGAAAAATGCAAAAACACGAAGCCTGGCATTTTAGCTAAATACGAACACAGAAACAAAGACTAGGAGGCAACGGCAGCACATATCTCGACGCTTCGCTAACACACTTACCTGTTGTAGGTCCAAAAAAATCCGCAGTATTAGGAGGACCGTGTGGGAGTCAGGAGTCGGATGTGGGGTTTTGGGACTAAGTGAGGTCGTTGCATCAGCCCGTTTAAGTACTGAACTCGGCTCAGGAATGCGGAACTGCTGCGTCAGACGTAAGCATGGATGAAAATAGGAGGACGACTGAGGCCCCGCCCATAGCAACAAGAAAACATACACAGACTGCAGAGAGGAAAGTTTCAGCCCGGAGGACACACGGAGAGAAAGAGATACGCACTCCCGGGTAAATACACGCCTGCCACGGCAATAAACGAGTCAATAAATAAAATTGTGACTGTAAACACACCGCACTCATCTTAGCTGCGGGTGTTTGGCACTGCCAACAACAAAAATATAGACTACCAGTCCAAGTAGTAAGTTATTTATAGCCTATAATAAAAAGGTTATGTTGAAATGTGATAGTTTTTATCAATTGTATCAGTACGTGCAGCGCTAACAAGTCACACACAAAGAGATTTTCATAGTCATTGTTAATTTAAGACAAGGGATGTCAAACATAAGGCCCAGGGGGGCAGAGACTGCCTGTGCAAAGACTTCAGTCCCGCCTACTGGATGGCTTTGAACAATGTGAAAGAGATCACAAACTTCGGACTTTTAACTTTATTTTAGTACGTTTTACAGCTTTTCCTATTAATAACGACCCCACCCATGGCCATCCAGATTGGCCTGAGTAATTAAGCAATATAATTACTAGATATAATAATAGAATAATACAATTTAAAGGTAAAGTTAGATTTTTATAGCACCATCTGCTTTTTTTTTTGTAAATTAACAAAAAAAAAAACAACAACACATTTTTTATATAATTACAGGGCAGTCTGGTCAAATTACAGAACCTTCTATCTTTCATTTATTTCTTATAATTTAAGTCCATACAGTTGTGCTGACAGATGTACTGCAGTAGCATTTCTTTTTCAGGTAGAAAACTGTAACCTGCTGTTAAAATCACACTTGTTTTTCTCATATTATGATATCTTAAGGATTCCATTTGCATGTCTGTGAAGGTTCTCAGTCATCCAGGTCATGGTAATCTAAGAAACTTGACTGGACTTCTTCAAGTTTCTTGAAGAGGTTTCACCTCTCATCTGAGAAGCTTCTTCAGTTCTAAGATATTTAAATTCAATTTGTGTTTACTCTGACAGAAAGGTGAGTTTCACTAGTCTGGCCCACTTAAGATCAAAGTATGTGGCCCACAATGTAAAATCAGTTTGACATCCCTGATTTAAGACATTTTTAGAGGCCCAAAGATATGAAAGCAATCCATGCATGGTTTAATTATGACTTACCAGTTTAGTGCATATGAAAATGTATTGATTTGTGACCAATAAGGCCTCTAACATTCCCCTTTCCTTCTGTTGTTTTTCATTTGAATATAAATAAGATATAAACTACTGTGCAAAAATCTTGAAGGAGCTCCAATTTCTTTATATTTTTCTGGGAAAACAGCACATATGTGCACTGTTTTATTGAAACACACAAATATAAATGGAAATGCACTTTAAAAGGCAAAAACTGAAAAGGGAGTTTGTGCAATTCTACCAAGAGTGAAACACAATATTCATATTTTATTCAACACAGCCTGAACTCTTGACTGACAGACCTGCCCTGTGATTTATAGATGGCTGTAGACGCTCACTGTTGCACCTCTCCCCTGACCTCTTCACCACACGTCAACAATGATTTGATCCAAAGACGTCAAATTTGGATTTATCAGTCCATAAGACGTATTGCCACTGATTCTCAGTCTTGTGTAATTTGACATACCTCAGCCTTTCCTTCCTGTTCCGTGTCTCTTAGATTATATGATTGCACTTGATGAATGAAGATAAAAATGACTACAAAAAATATGAGCATTAACAAGTATTCACAAGAAAGAAGAAGGAAAAAACTTAAACGTAGTAATTAAAGTAATCTTTCTACTCTTGTGGGAGCACTTATTTAACCTGGGTATTCTTACGTGGTGCATATACACTGCTTGCATGTACTAATATCTTTATTAAAGTGATATTACTGCTGAGTAGATCACACAAGCCTGCAGTGTTTTTGCAGAAGTGTTATGAATTGACTGAGCATAGATTTAAAAAATATTTTTATGTAAATACCTGGAAAAACCTAGTCTGAGCATAGCCTCACAAAGGGAATGCTGACATTGGAGTCTTGCAGCCTACAAACAAAGAACCAAACAAAAAAAAGTCTCAACTGAACATCTGGAGATTAAATGTTTTTGAACTCTTCCACTGAAAACTAAGATCTCATGTTTGCTGTGGAGAATGAAAGTGGAAAGTTTGTGCCAACCTCATATCTGATTTTAACGTGCATGTTAATGAGCAGAATCTCTGACTTCACTTTTAGTTTGTAAATAGGCTTCTTTAAGCTCTGTCATATGGAAACTTGAAGCCTGGATTGCGTATGATCTGCCTATTCAATAAAGTACACTACTTACAGAGGACACATACATATTTTTAGGGGATTTATGTTTTTTAAGGGAAAAACTATAGTACAGCAGTATAATTCAGAGGATATTTAAGGTCATTTCTGTTGTTTTCAATTTAATCTGACAACTTGCTTTTCAGTTGTCAAGTTTCTACTTCAGTTTCCTTGTTGTGTCATAAACATAACTACAACTGAAGGTGTTTTTTGGAGAGTTGGCACCACAGTTTCACTGCGCTTCTTTCACCTTTTTTTTCACCCTTTACCCTTTTAGCTCTCAAAGGTACAGCTGCAGCTGCAGCATACCTTTTCTTAGAAAAGTTCAACACGAAGGTAAAAAAAAAAATGTGGTTAAGGAAGTTTGTTGCACAAATAATACAGTCAGTCCTGCACGTTATTTGCACAATAGCTACCCTGAAAGACCATTTTTGTTTTCTTTATTCATTCCTTGTCCTGATTGAGCATAAAAGAGAAAAAAAACCCAAACAACCGTGAACAAAATTGTGCTGAAATATTTCTAAAGGTGGTTCCAGAAAGTTCTGAAAGCCTCTTCCTAATGCTTCCCTCTACTGTGGGCAACAGAAACTACATCTAACTGGACATTTCTACTTATAGGGACGTGCAGTTATTGTTTTAAAAGGCTACAAACAAACTGTTGCCACTATAAGGAGTTGCTTTTTGCCCTCTTTCACTTTATCGCAGTGTTGAGTTGTGCATCTCCTTTTATACATTGCAGATACAGCTGAGAAGTTGTGCCACAATTTGAAAATGGATGTAAACAGCGCTGTCACCCCCAAACACTGCTATTGTTTTCTGGTAAGTCTACAAACTGCTTTAAAAGCACCTTATCTTAACACATCAAGCCGTCCTCAGTGTCTCTTGTTGCGTGTCATGTTTTTATCTTCAACATCAGCTTAGGCTCAGTTTTGGTTTTGCACAATGCCAGCTCAACTGTTCGACCTATAAAAAGCGGCTGAGTTATTGGAGGCTCACCAAAATGCCCCGCTCTGTTCCTTTTTTTAGATTCTAATTTGGTTCTCTGCTGTGATTTATGCCTCGCATCTGACGGCAGGTCGGGGCCGACTATGCGTCAGAGTCGCTCTTAACGCAGATGACAAATTTTTAGGGGAGACATTTGGAGTTAATAAAGCAGAACTGAGTCCATGACCAGACGGATTATTATAAAACACGAGGGTCCTGGACGTCTGTGGTTAAAACAGAGGTAGCACTCCCTTTGCAGGTGTAGGCTTTCAGCCGGGTTCCTTTGTGCCTGCAGGGAGGCAGCCAGAAATGTCACTCACTACATGAACACACATGGTGCACATTTGACATTCGAAGACAGAGCCGTTACTCACAAAAACAATGAGCCTTGATAATGAAACTAAGAAAATAACACAACGTGGTATACAGGCAAGTGTGTAGAGCACGTTAGTTAAAGGAAAAAGATCTTTAGTGAGCGTGTAACAGTGCACAGGAATGACCAAAAAGGGTGCTGGTAAAGAAAATCCAGGTCTGTCTCAGGATGTGTAAACCACAACGTTTCTAAAGCTACTTTCCTGTTTAAACCTTTGCAATCGTACCTCAACGCCTGCCTATAAAGAGCTTTATTATTTGTCTGCTGCAATCCTGCTTTGCATTAAAGCACGAACTCGGGTGCACTTTTGAGCAGCTGCCACCCTGATTAATGGAGAGTGAGTGGAGTTTGTGGTTTTGCTGCTCTGCCAAACTCGTGCAGAGTTCATAGTACGTGGGCGTCAGAAGTCAAGGTAAAGCAAAACCAAATATTTTTTGCCAAAAGCAAGTAAGCATTTTTATTTATTTTTTTCTGTCTTTCTAATCATTTGTTACATTTCCAAGTCTTCATCACATTCTAAAATTGATAAACAAGTTCAGTCACACTTTTCCATCTTATCTTTTCCAAACCCTTGGCCTGAATAAATTCCGTAGGTTAAATGTTTTGCTGTAATATTATCCAACAGCACATCTTTGGGAAATACCCAGTGAACCAGACACCTCCAGACACAAAATCTGACTCATTAACCTCCACGCTGCAGACACTAAATGTTATTTTTAACACTACTCCATTTGATTTCCTTCCTTCCTTTCTTCTTCTTTCCCAAGAATCTCAGACAGTTGTAGACTAAATCATAACGTGTCTATTAATTGTGCGAAGACTCACACGACAGCTCAGGTTATTTAAAACTTTATCACAGATGTCCTGAGTTTTGCCAGCCTTTGGAAATACTGTGTTACTACAGAATGACATTTCCCATTTTCTGACAGCACCGGAGCAAATGGAAATTCTTGTTTTGTCACAGTTTATTCAGCGAGCGTCACATTGTTCATACTTTGACTCTTGTGGCGACATGCCAACATTAAGGAGTACACCAACTGAAGCATTTACAATGCAGCAGCAGGTGTAACACACAGAAATGCTTACATGTGGTGCTTTAGCAGACTCCATTCACGGAAATCAAGCCAACTACACACTTCATCTCTCTTTCACAACAGACTCATCTATCATAACACTAATCTTCCTCCCATATCATGGTGCATCAAATCCTACAAGAAGCACATTTTTCCCTTCCTGTAACAATCCAAATCTGTTTGTGTATGTGTGGCAACTTATTCGTTTGGTACTCAAGAAAAGAACAAGTCAGCCATTTCAATATAAACTCCTGAATCAGCACAAGATCTTTCTGATGTAATACTGAAAGTGCCATCTTGCAGTTGGAAGGAGACAGTGAGTTCACGCACGTACCAGCACCATTGTTGGCAACATTACCCATATCAGGTGACCTAACCTTTCCCAAAAAGTACATGACATTGATTTATCCCTGCAAATATAGCACTTCCTCGGGAATATGACGGCAAGCAGGAAACAGATTGGTAAGAAGGTATGTGAGATAACAGAGCTGGAAACGTTGAGCAACGTGATGAATAACAGAAAGATGGAAATCTGGAACCGAGGCAAGCGATGTGAGACATACTACAGGGGGCTGATATCGCTGGAAATAAGTCCAACCTGAAAGCTTTCGAGCTTCTTCATGTTTCGCTCAATTCATCTAAGTTCAACTATAAACACAGACACACAGAAACATATGTAAATACCACATGGCCACATAAAAAAACACAAGGCTGCCACAAATCTGTTCAAATCTTTAAAAGAAAAGATTTGAAAGTGGAGACTTTGTCTAAGCAATATAAGTGGAAAGTAGCAGCTAACCAGCCTGCAGCTGAGCTTATAAATGTGCACAGATGTTGGATTAAGTCTTTATAAAGCTGTTAACATGCAAACATTTGATTATTATCAAATCCCAAATGCAGTACATTAAAAAAAAACTACATGCCCGCAGGCTCTTTTACACAGGAAACACTCAAACAAGTCAGAGTAAGGCAGAGGTGTAAATAATATATTTAGCTGTACACTCAGGTGGGAGTTTTTTGTTTATTCTTGCCACCTAGATCTAGGGACAGTTTAAAATTACATGTTTGACGGTAAGGTTATTGAACTTGAGCTTCAAGATTAAGCTTTTCTCGCATTTACAGGTGATGCAAGAGGAGACTGAATCTGCCTGAACATGCCCACCTCTTCTCCAACGGGAAAAGCCTTGGGGAGGTGCAGCTCATAGATGTTGCTGAATGCCTAATGCTACTGTCACATCAACTTAGAAAATCAATGCTGCTTATTCTTGCTTTTCCTTCAGGTACCAAAAAAGAATGCTTTATGCAGTTTTCTGTGGTGCTATTGTTTTATCGAGATATGGTTACTTCTTCCACCACAGGCAGCAATATGTTTAACCACCAAAGATATAACCAAAACAGAAAAGCATGACGGTAGTGCAGTAAAATAAATGTTTACATTATTTGATTAATGTGATATGATTAGTCACTTTAATACGAAATAATCTGTAATAAAGAAGATTTTCCAAACACCTACACTATATTGCCTTCACACGCATATGAACTTGAGGAACATCCCATTCTTAATCTAAAGGCTTTAATATGATGTCGACCCACCCTTTGCAGCTATAACGGCTTCAACTCTTCTGGGAAGGCTTACCACAAGGTTTAGGAGTGTTTATGGGAATTTTTGACTATTCTTATAGGAAGTGCATTTGTGAGGTCAGACACTGATGTTGGACAGGAAGGCCTGGCTCACATCTCTGTTCTAGCTCATCCCAAAGTTGGGCTGAGTGTGCAGGCCAGTCAAGTTTTTCAACACCAGACTTGATCATCTATGTCTTTATGGACCTTGCTTTGTGCACTGGTGCACAGTCATATTGGAACAGGATGGAGACTTTTCACAAACTCATAAAGCTGGGACTTGACCCCTTAGTTCCTAAGGAGTCAAGTGCAACTTCTAAAAAGAATAAAAACACAACATAATCCCCCCCTCTACCAAACTTTCCACTTGCCGTCATTTCCAATTGCTTCCACTTTGTTATAATAACACTAACAGTTGACTATGGAATATTTAGTAGTGAGGAAATTTCACAATTAGACTTGGTGCACAGGTGGCATCCTATCACGGCACCACACTGGAATTCACTGAGCTCCTAAGACCGACCCATTCTTAGACAAATGTTTGTAGAAGCAGTCTGCATGCCTGAGTGCTTGATTTTAAACACATGTGGCCATGGAAGTGATTGAAACCCCTGAATTCAATGATTTGGATGCATGAATTAAGGGGTTTGGATTTTATGCTACATTTAAATGTCTCTAATGTGATCATTGTGGCTGCTGTACAGACTGAGATTTTACACAAAAACAAGCAGTTTATAAAATATATTATGGGTTTATGAATATGCTGCAGATAAATAGGCACCTTTGATCAGCTTCAGTGTTATAATACTACTGCTAATGTCTGTTTAAGTGCTCATCCAGGTCATGGTAGTCTAAGGAGCTTGGAAAGAAAGCAACTGGACTTCTTCAAGTTTCTTAAAGATGTTTCACCTCTTATTTAAGAGGCTTCATCGGTTCTAAAACCAAAAGACGGACAGTGAGTGTTGTCCTTTAAGTTGCTCTTTGACTCACTATTAATCATCTGCCTTATCACATGAACCAAAGTGTGAAAAAGGCGTGGGTCATTATCAGCAGAGGTTTCGGGTGAAACTACTGTCTCACCCCATCAAATGTAAAAACGTATTCAAAAAACTTAAAGAAGTCTTTCTGTCCAAGCTCCTAAGAATGCTGCTTGTACAACATACAGTATGCTACATGATGCATCAGTAATAAATATCCGATAAAAAACATATAACAATGAAAGGGCTCATTTCTGTGCTTGCATTTGATGCCTAAAAAATTGTTATTGTTGCAAACATATTTTAATGCTTGCAGCGTCACCACTTCTCATTCTGATGACGTTGCTACTTTTTCTTAGCTCAAGTTAGAGAACAAAAAAACACTTCTTTCACTTAGCAATCCCTGGCCTCAATCCCACTCTTAAAATAAAAACTCCTACCGCTCACATTTCGCACACAAAGTTTGGTCGTGAACAACTCTGGCTCTCTGATATGGTACAACTGTGAAACAGGCTTCTGGAGGTGAGAAGCATCACGCTGCTGGACACACATACTTTGATGGAACAAGTGGAGTGGACGGAGTGAGTGAGTCACGAAGCATCAGAGCTGTTGACGGGCCCATCCGTCAGCGCTCTGAAATAGCCATGCGCCAGGACATCACACGCACACAGTTGATATATAAAAAGAAGAACAAGAAGTTTAGTCGTGAGATAAATGGTGAAGAAAAGCATACAGGACCCTCAGAAACACTGAACTGAAGTTTGTCTAATATCTGCAAAGGTGAATGTTGCTGGCACTTCCAAATTAATTAGATTGGTTTATGCACCATTAAAAACGTTGAACCAGCCACAAACAATTTATCAGCAGCAGATCAGGCATTCAAGGCAAAGCTTGAAATGTACATTATTTCTTGAGAAATGACCTCGGTTTATTACAGTGTTTGTGCTTAAATGCATCACTGTTGCAAATAAACATTCAGAAAATATCTTAAAAGTAAAATAACTCATCCTTAATGCCATGTCAGTCAGTTTCACAGTGCCAATATGTGGACTTTGTCTACAAGTGTCGTAAACAGTGCAACTGGAATGTATTGACAGTGCTTCACTTGTTCCACATTTTGTCCTGTTACGGCCTTTTTCCAAAGTGGATGCAATTATTTTTTCACCTCAAAATTCTACACTACACCCCATAATTTATTAATTTATTAACAACAGAAGACAAAAATACAACGTGTATACAAATATTAACAGCCTTTGCTTCATTGCTGCAGAAGTTTTTCTGTACTCTTCCCCAGATCTGTGCCTTGGTATAATCTTGTCTCGGAGGTGTACAGACAATTCCTTGGACTTCACGGCTTCATTTGTGCTCTGACATTCATTTTCAGCTGTAGGACCTTATATAGACAAGCGCGTACCTTTCCAAAGCATGTCCAATCAACTGAATTTACCACATGTGGACTCCAATCACGGTGTAGAAACATCTAAAAGATCATTGGTGGAAACAGGGGGCACCTGAGCACAATTTTAAGTGTTATGGCAAAGGCTGTGAATACTTCTGTACATTTATTTTTTAATAAATTTGCGAGAATTTCAAGCGAATATCGAGAGTAGAATTTTGAGATGAAAAATGAATTGGATCCATTTTAAATAAGGCTGCAACATGACAAAATGTGAAACAAGTGAAGCACCGCGAATACTCTCCAGATGTGCTGCACTCTCACATCCACACCTGTGGCCTGCTTAGATTTACCGGTCAACCAAATATGCATGCTGTAAACCGAGTCCCTTCAAGTCCACAAATACCCTAGCAGATACACTAAAACTGAGCTGCGTCAATTACAGTAAGAGGACTTAAATATAAGATAATTTTAATAAGATAACCCTAATAACAAATTTCCCACGTGTAGGACTAATAAAGGTTATTTTATCTTATATAACAGGCAGATCGCATGCTTTCCTGAGTATCACTGATAACTTCTAAAGATGAACAACTCGATTTGGTTAGGTCTGTTTGTGCAAACGTAACAACTGAGGTATTCAAAGGGGGAAGTGAAAGCCCTGCACCCCTCATTACACGACAAGTTCTCTGCTCTGCTGTTGCTCTCGCTGTAGCCACCCCTACTGATGAAAAGAAGAACTGCACTGTTCACTGTTAAGGCATGACATGCAAGCCGTGCGCTTTGTTGCAAAGGACTTTGTGTTATGAGTAAAAAAGGATAAAAAGTAATCCTCTGGGATGAACGTGCTTACTGCAAGCTTGAAACACTATCATAGTGGTTTATCCCTCATTAAACCCTTCGTTTGCTGTTCCGAGAAATGCCTCGGCACCGCTAAATTACCGACTGCACCGCTTATCGTCAGTCACGTGACCACCCGCTCCGTAATTGATGAGAAACTTGGTCTTTAATGAGGCTCGCGCTCTCCTCTGGATCGTTTCTTCTCCAGCTCTGAAATTTAACACCCGTTTCTATGGATACAAAACAACTGCAACAACCCAAATATGGTCAAAGGAAATGAAACGAAACGGCAATCGCGTGCTGACGTCACGCACAGCACGCATTGCGCTGCCGTGTGTGCGCTCGGATTCCCTTGACCGTGACAATAGTGGAGCAGAGAGCAGGCTGTGAATAAATAATTAACCTGCTGTTTGCGCTGCTTCCCACTCAATTCAAACACGTCTCCGTCCACGACGCGTCTCCTTTATGTAATCCCGAAGCCAGAAATAGGCGCAATGCCGTCTTTATGGTTTACTGAGACGAGAACATCATTAATGCCACCCTTAAATTTAGGATCTTCTTCTGACGTTTTAGTGAGTGTTTGGTAGGTCAGATTCATATTTAAACGGGGTTTAAAGCAGTTTTATTACAAATGAAGTTTGCATTGAAGGTGTTCAGCTTTTCTTCGTCCCCCTCCCACCACATTTCTAAGGCATCTCATGGTTTCTTCATCTGCTGAGGAACTTCATGTAAAGTCACCAACTAAGCAAGGCTGTGGTGCTGACTATCTATTCATATGAATGCTTCTAAATCAATAACAACAGCAGCACAGCATTAATTGCAGTTGTGGTATTTTATTTCCAGCATATTTTATCAATATCTAGTTTCTAGTTTTCTTTTGTTTCTGATTTTGTTTGTTTGTTGTTGATTTTTTTGCATCTCTATATTTTCATAAGTAAAAAAATAAACTATGTCATAAAATACATCTCAATAAAATACATGGCATGATCTTGTTTTTCATGGAAAACAAATGTAAAAGGAAATGTCAGTTCAGGTCTGGAGGCGGGGGGAGGGGGGGCACCTTACAGCAAGATGTTACACTTACATATTAGTATCCTTCTATAATTCACTTGTTACAACACAGCTTTGTCAAAAACAGTGTTACACATATATTAAGTTACTCAGCAGGATCTCGTTTCAGACCACACGCAGAGCTTTTTTTTTTTTTTAACAACACAATACCATCTCTTCTTGGATTACAGATGACTTGTATTTGCATGCATTTTACTAGCACAAGGTCTCATCTCAGACAACTGCAGCAACAGCATGGAAGAACTCAACCGTGTTTACAGTCACAGAAAAACACTGCGTCTACACAATCTCTGATTTTCAGGTATATGCACGACATCGAAACTCACACTACAAAAGGTTATTTGAGAGCGACTGGAGCTTGCTGGCTGGTTAGAATACAGTATTGTTGCATAACTTCTTTGCATTCACAAGGCCAGGAGTGTGGGCGAGTTAAGACTATCTTTCATTAACTCGGATGCACCGAGGCTGCCTTTGAGGCACTCGGAACCGTCAGCCAGGGAATCAATCTCGGAGTGATTGAAGGAAAACACTGTGCGGTAATTGCTACAAGTGGGACTGGAAGACATGACTGGGGTGCTCAGAGACTCAAGGTCGCTTGCCACGGACTTGTACAGGGTTTCCCAGTCTGAGAGGCAGAAGGGCCCACTCAGGTCAGTACTCTGTAATATGTCAGGGACAGATGCGGCCGTCTCGGGCGTCACTTCCATCTGTATGCTGGGCACCAAGTCATCCAAGTCATCTCCTTTCAGTTCCTCCAGAGCCTCCTCTTCTGCGCTGGAACACAGAAGGATGTTGGAGTTTCCCAAGATGGCTGCAGCAGGGATGCAAGGGACGCTGCTCATGTCTTGACCAATATGGGCTTCTCCAGCTGTGCTGCTCTCTGGGGTTTTTCCATTCTCTAAAATAGAAAGCAGCTGCGGGGAGTCCGGTGGATCCTGCAGCATTGTGTCAACATCATCTTCCTTATCATTCCCCTCATCATCATCACCATTGCCGTCATCATCTGAGGAGAGTTTGCAGGACGGTTGGTGGGAAGCTAAGACATGCTCTAGTCTCTCTTTCTCCTTCAGCAGGTTGGCAATCTCTGTCTCCAGGGTGGACTTTTCTTCTTCTAAAGTATCAGTTTCCTGAGGGAAAGAGGGAGAAAGAGAAAAGAAAAGCGCATGAGCAAAGCACAAAAAACCCCTAAACAAAACAAAAAAACGATGTGGCTCTACCGCTCTGCTTCGCTGTTGTGAACTGAGACATTATTTATCTTTGGAAGTATGCATATACTGTGAGAATGAATCCTCTATAATGATTTAACAAAGCATTACTTACAGCTTGAAGGGTCTCTATCAGCTCCCTCCGCCTGTTACGACACTTGGCTGCCGCAATTTTGTTCCTCTCCCTCCTGATCCTCCTCCTTTCCTCCTCCTCTTTGGAAGGCTAAAATCAATCAGAAATAGCCCATTAATTTAAACGCTCATCCCACTAAGTCTTGCCATGTCGGCAGTTGGCTCTTAAACACCGTTTCTTGTGCCAAAGTGAGAGAGAAAAAAAAAATCTCCTATGCAGTGAATGCTGATGTGGTCGGTGAAGACTCTCAGTTCAGGCGTTAAAATGCTGCACCACTGGCACGGTCTAGCCAGTCACGTGAACGCGCATTGCATGCAATTTCCTATCCCGCACATAAACAAGGCTGAGCTCGTTACCCCCGCCAAAGTAACCGCTCTGCACCAATTAAACATGATCAAATCGGCTTATGACTGACTCCCCGCAGCAAACTATTCAGATCAATCCGCTAACACTTTATTTCCCCACGACAGGGAAAGAAAAAAAGCAGTTAATTGCGTCCCCGTCCCGCTAAAATATCGCGATATCTCAGTTTTCACATTAAGCTTAATGAGTGGAAACGAGGTCGTAGGGGATGATGTGGTGATCGAGACTGAGTGCTCGATTGCTCGCTGTACTGACTGATTGATTGACTGGTTGATTGACACATCAGCATCACCGCTCACCCCTCTCTTCTCTTTACCTGCTCTTTCGGCCCTTTCCTGTTGCTGGCTCTCGCCTTGTTTGCACCTGGCCGGGAAGACGACTGGGTCGCTGCATGAGTTTTGGGCTTTGCACGGCAGGGCGACGGAGAGGCAGATGTGATGACTGTAGGCTGCACAATCCACTTTAGTTCTGGCGATGTTGAGATTGCAGTCACAGTCGGAACAAAGGAGGCTGCTGCACTGGTCTCAGTATTCTGGAAAACCCCACACCAGACAGACATGCATATGCATGCAGTAAAATACTAATTTAGCGTATCTGACGAATGGGTGACCACGTTATTGGCTGACCTTTAGCAATGTTTAAATGTTACATCAATCATTTGTCCAAGGAATGTCAAAGAAGACAAAAAAATCTGCTCTTTGTAAACACCTCAGAACCAGCCTCGTTTCATATCGTGTCACATCCTCATCAGTTTTTATGATAGATAAAAAAAAAAAGGTTGCAACGAAGACTGTGAAGCAGACAGCAGTACAAACAGTTTTATTTAAATAATAATATCATTGCGCTGTTTTTGCTTGTTTGTTTGTTTGTTTGTTGGGGTATTTTTTAGGGATTTTCCACAGAGATACGCATGTTTTTCTAGTCATTTTTCCAACACGGGATAGTAATCCTGCTAGGGAAAATGCAGTGCATGAAAATGACTTCATAAAAATGTGAAGAATTTGAGGAATGCAGTTCTATCACCCGCATGCGTCAAACACAAGATTACGCTTTGTGATCAGGTTTTTGTGTGTGTAATGATGAGATCCGGCTCTACCTTGGTGCTGTCCACTGATGATGAAAGCGAGTCAGGAGGATGCTGACTGCACCCAGGGGTGTCCCCGCCAGGCGATGCTGTGCTACAGCTGGACGATAAGTCGAACTCAGTGCTGGAGTCTGGATGCATGGTTTCATTAAAAAATAAAAATTCAAAATAAAATTAAATCACCGCATAAGAGACTGACTGAACAGTCAGTCTGTGCTAGACAGAAAACGGATGTCCCGGACGCCTATATTCCATTTGCCAGGTTCATAACTGTGCACATAGTGGAGAGGCCCGCCTTTTATAGTGAGCTGGAATTTTATGAATGAAATCTGTGTGGTGAGACCGAACCATTTCACCGAGGGAGAAGTGACTGGAGAAAGGGGTTAGCAGATGGGGTTTTTTACAGTTCAACAATCAAATCACTGAAGTGCGTAAAAATCAACACTAGCACACTGTTTAATTTCAGCTTATTATCAGAACTCAAATGTTTTTTTTAAAAAAGTGTGCAAATAGAAAGTGGCACCCCTCCCTCCAAAAGGTGCCCACCGCCATGAATGAACTACGTCACTTCATGTATGCAGCATCTGCATCACAGGCTATATGTTCCCGTCATGCCCTCAGATGTTCTCGACATTTAGCCTTTGTTTAATGCTTCTGGGCATTTACGGTAACACGAGCTCTCAATGCATTAGAAGGAAAGTGGAGGTAGTGTAATAGGCTTCATTAATAAATGGTTTTAAAATAGCCAGTGTGGTGCTTCCCCGATTCTTTCTCCTCCAAACTGTCCACATTAGAACAATGATTATGCACTAATGTTCCAACTTCTATTTATAGACACAAAATAAAATCCGGCATTAATTTAATTATTTCACAAAGCTTCCAGCACACTGCCTGATTATTTATAAGCCGTCATAATTAAGTGTCATTCACGTATCACATTGCCTTTCACCTGTCTCTACATATGAATAGAGCTCCAGCAACAGAACTGTCGCTGAAGCCAAGCAGCCAATCGCCGAATGGTCGAGCCATATATGGTATTTCCGGGAGGAGATGGGGGGGAGAGGGGGGGCGTGCTGTGGCACAAGGATAGCGCGCAGACGGACGCTGCCGGGCTGTGTGTGGCCCACTCACTCACTGCCGCAAAAAGAAAGTAAAACAAGCTCTCAGAGACTGACCCTGTGTTGTACCTGATATCAGCGTCATCAGCTGCGCCAAGAATGCCAGCACATGCGTTAGTTTGAGGATGCGAAGGATTTGACCCACCTTTCCATATAAGGGTGGCAATTAGGTGCAGCCGCAGATGTGCCAAACACACTCATGAGGGAATCGGAAAATTCAAGAAGGCCAGTGACTGACATAATTTCTAGACAAGAGCAACGTGACTTACTTTCTCACAGACTGTAATGCAGTTTATCGGCACCAATTAAAGCCCGGGCTTTAATTGATGTTCCCGCATAACCTAATTCTGCTCCCATAACGAGAACTTGCGGGCCGGATTGGGCTATATTTAGGTTTCATGTGACCTCACGAATCCACCCAAGTGAAAGGGATAAGCGCTGGATAGAGTGAGAGGCTCCCCCTGTTTGCTCTGTGCTCCCGGGTACTTCCCGGCAGTGGCAAACCCCCCCCCCCCCCCCCCCCATTTACCGGCACATCACTATTGGTGGTCGGCTTGAGCGGCCTGGGACTAAACGAAGTTCAAAGGTCGAACAATACTCACCTCTCAGCACATCTCTAACAGTCGTTTTCTTCAAAGCAACTTGAGCGTGAATGCGCAAAGACTGTGGAGTTTATTTTTAGATTCACTGGCATCCAAGTTTACGGTCATTTTAGTGAACTGTTCTCCTTTGAGGAGCCAAAGAGCAGCGATAAAAAAAAGAAAATAACTTGAGCTATTAGATAGCCGGATACGAGTTTAAATGCCGTCAAAACCAGCAATAAAATATATTATTTCTTTTAGAAATTGCTTTTCTTTCTTTATTTCTTTCTTTCTTTCTTTCTTTCTTTCTTTCTTTCTTTCTTTATTATTGTTATTGTTATAATTTTATTTCGATTAAATTCTCATTCCAACACGAAATAACATTAGCAAAAATCAGGTCACTCAAACAGTGCAGGTCAGCAACCTTCATGCCAACCACTCAAACAGAACTCAAACACCGCTCAAGGTAAACGGCTTGTTTGGTGTCCCGTTCCGTTCCGTTGACCCGCAGACACCGAGGAAAGGGGAGTACTGTCAGAGACTTGAAAACACTCAGAGCTCTCACTCCGACGTCGTTACCGGGAACGGCCCCTGACGTGTTCGTGTGCACGTTCCGTCTCCACAGGCGATGCCGTAAAAAGCCGGTTTGGTGTTTCTCTGTTGATGTGGCTCCTCATGATTACACACGATCTTCTTGCTATGAAAAAATAAAAACTAAATGGACGTCACTGACGCGAAAGGGGCTGGGCGTCGCTATGACAACCAGGAATGTTCAACAAAACACTGGCGCGGGAAAGAAAGCGCAAAATCCTATAGCCTGAATTAGAGTCTTTTGACACAATGACACCTTTGTTTAGTCTTTATGGTTTGTTTAATGGGACGAGAGCACTTATGGTGCTTGTTTTGTGCTTGTTTAGTTAAAGAAGGGAATTCCCGGAAGACTCAAAAGAGAGAGAAAAAAAAAGAAAAGTATGAATTGTTTTTCATAAAACTCATAAAATGCTTTGCTCGTGTTTTTTATGTGCATGAATGTATCGCCTTCATTAAGAATAAACGATGAACAAAACTACCAGCAAAATGTTGCTGACTTTGGTAATATTGCACGAAAGTCACGATGCTTGTTCCACAGACCTACTTCTCAAGTCAACAGGATAATTAAAAAAAAGTGCTGATGTCAGAGAATGAACAGTTATTAAACAGCAAATGCAGTCGCAATGTTGGCTCACCGTTAAGCCTGCATTTCATGAATTCGTTTCATAGCTTCTTACGTAAATCTTGAGGATTCCCTCTGCTAGTGGTTTTGGGGAAGACCTTTACAATTAACTGCCACCCCTCCCCGTCCCCTCCTTTGAGAAATGTAAACTGTCGTCGAGGAAACGTACACACAGAAAACCAGTTATCAGCTCGCTCTGCAACTAAACACGCCCTGTTCTGGATTGCAGGCGAAAAGTACAAACAGTACCTGAGGGTGGAGAACATGTCACCCATGTCCTGACATGTAACGTTTATGTAGAGATATTTTAGACAATTCTATGAAACAAATCCATTGTAACTTACTGGATATAAACGCATCTGGGATTAAATAAGAAAAATACATGGATAAAAAATTAAATAAATAAGTACATTAAAAGTCGGTTTAACAGACAGACTCAATCAAGAATCAAGTGAAAATCAATTAAATTAATTATCTTTATTCTAATTATTCTTTGTACTTTGTGACCTACCTACACATGCAAACATGGACCTTCTGTGATTGTATGAATTGTCTTGCATTAAATGTGTAACCATTTATCAAATTAAACACATTAAACACACCGATAAGTGAGTCAGTGAGTGAAGTTAGAGAGTACTTAAATAACATGTTATTTATATACCACCTTTCAAGATGAATATCACAAAGTGCTTAACTACAAGCCGAAAGTTTGCACGATAGAATTGAGTTTCTATATTTCAAAAATACAAATAAAAAAGGAGGCGCGCGGCTGGGGGAGGGGGTTAAAAAAAACAGAAACAGATTTTTATTTTTTAATGTGTTTGTTTGGTACATTTTGTTCAGCACAGACACATTTGCATGTTTAGTTGTGTCCCTGCTGTGTACGACGCACTTTTCCTCACTGTTATCTCAGTTCTTCAAGTTTTCACAACAGCGTCTGTGTTTGTTGTTTTACATAACGTCATGCCGCTGTCCGCCACTCTCAAGGTGTATTTCCCATCAGACCCCGCCTCCTTCACAGGATGCACCATATATGGATACCTACGTATCGGGGATCCCGCTCCGGAATATTCCATTTCTTGAAGACGAGTTTTAGAAATAAACATTTTAAATAGTCACTTATCACCTGTAAATGACTCATTCGTGACTCGTGCAAACAAAGTGTATTGAATTTAAATGGAGCGCAAGGAAAAGTCGGTGTTATTACCGCGTTGTTAAGTCAGTGTTTTGGTGTTTTTTTCCTTCCTGGTGTCGGGTGAACGGCACACCCCTCTCTACGTCAGCAGACACACTATAAAAAAGGCCCAGCTCGGAGAGTTGGCAGTCTAACTTTGAGTAGCAGAACAGCGACTAAAGAGAACTGATCGGGAGCAGCGCTTGAAGAGTTTTCTCGCAAACCCACTAAAGGACTATCCTGACCTCAAGTTTACATTCGTACCTTGTAGACTTTGTCCGGATCTTCTTATTTGCTTAATTTTTTTTTCGAAAAAAAGGAACGATGATGTTCAATTTCAACGCGGATTGCGACTCTTCCTCTCGCTGCAGCACCGCTTCCCCGTCCGTGGACACTCTGGGATATTACCCGTCACCAGCGGGATCTTACTCCAGCATGGGATCTCCCCAATCTCAGGTATGTCCGCTTAAACATTGTTAAATCTTTACAACACGCTATTTCAGCTCAGAAAGAACCTGTTGGAGATTTGAATGTTTACTAAATTAAACTGACAAAGCTTAAATTTGATGTTTTCAAATAATAATAATGGTAATAATGAAAAAGGCTGGTTGGAAATTAAGAAAAGCACCCACTGAGGTTTATATATATATATATATATATATATATATATATATATATATATATATATATATATATATATATATATATATATATATATATATATGTATATAACTCTGACCTGCGCACCACACAGTGCAAGGCAAGCTTCATTCATCCACCTGGAAACTCTATAGAGAGAGTGTAACGTCATAGCTGACATCATAAGGATATTTTTAAACCATCCAGCTTTTTATAGACCCTCCGTGCTTCATTCATAGACATCTTGCAATGCTGCCACCCCTCCTGATAATGTACCAAACGTCCTGACGATCTCCTTTTTTACTTCATTTCCTCCAGGATTTCACAGACCTGACAGCATCAAGTGCCTCCTTCATCCCCACAGTCACAGCCATTTCCACAAGCCCAGATCTTCAGTGGATGGTCCAGCCTGTGGTCTCCTCAGTGGCCCCTTCCCACGGAGCTCACCCTTACACCTCCAGCCCTAGCCCCGCATACTCAAGAGCAGTCATGAAATCTGCAGTGTCCAGGGCTCACACCAAGAGAGGCAAAGTGGAACAGGTAATTATCATTCGTTCATGAAGTGTTATGTATATATATAGACTAAGATTATTAAAGAGCAGGGGTCCTAACTTTTACCTTCTATCATGTGCAGATGACACCTGAGGAAGAGGAGAAGAGAAGGATTCGCAGAGAGAGGAATAAGCAGGCAGCAGCAAAATGCCGCAACAGGAGGCGAGAGCTTACAGACACTCTGCAAGCTGTAAGTATCCCATCAGATTTACCATCACTCATTGAAACATGTTTATTGTCAGAGCTATAGCAAAGCTATCCAACAGCCAAGCTGATGCAACTTCCTCCATTTCTCTCTCTTACAGGAAACTGATATCCTGGAAGACCAGAAATCCAACCTGCAGAATGATATCGCCAACCTGCTGAAGGAGAAGGAGAGGCTTGAGTTCATTCTGGCTGCCCACCAGCCCATTTGCAAAATCCCCTCTGAGCTGGGCACAGACTTCCCCCTGACCTCCCTCTCTCCTACCCACTCCTGCCACTCCATTGCAGTGTCCACCCAGCCACAGATCACCGTCTCTCAGACACCCGCTATCGCTTCCAGCCAGTCGACCTTCACCTCAACCTCCAACTCCATATTCTCCAGCGCCAGCGCCGCCCTCTCCACAGCCACCATCTCTAGCAGCACAGTCAAGATGTCAGACCTGGAGTCCTCTGTCCTGGAGGAGTCTCTGGATCTCCTGGCAAAGACGGAGATGGAGACGGCACGGTCTGTGCCAGAGGTCGACCTGTCCAGCTCCCTCTACACGGGTCAGGAGTGGGAGGCTCTTCACACCTCAGCTAATACCAATGACTTCGAGCCCCTGTGCACACCTGTAGTAACCTGCACCCCAGCCTGCACTACCTACACGTCTTCATTTGTATTCACCTTCCCAGAGGCAGAGACTGTCTCCACCTGTGGCGTCGCCCACAGGAGAGGAAGCAGCAGCAATGAGCAGTCCTCCGACTCCCTCAGCTCACCCACCCTGCTGGCCCTCTAAAAGACTGTACAAGAAACAATTATTCTTCCTATCAAAGCACACTTTCTTACGTAGATGTGCCGATCACAGGGCTATGGAACAGACTTATATTAAATTATTTATGATTTTTATCTGCCTTTATCTATACTTGCCTATAACACCAATGTAGCAAGTTTAAAAAACAAAAACAAAAAAACTCCTTCCCGCATGTTTCAACTAATACCACCTAGTCGTTATATGAGTTCGTATATGATTTATATGGTGCTAGATAACATAACTTGTTGTTTATCGATGTATGTTCAGAGCAATAGTTATTATTGATCCAGTTTGTTTTCTGGTTAATGGAATGTGAGAGTTAACATGTGAATTGTTTGTGAAATTTTAAAAAGAAAAAAACAAACAAAAAAACACGTGCATTGTCTTAACCATGGTCTGAGTGGTCTATCCAAAGTTTTCTGTGAAAACATTAGTCCTTTAATTTATTAAATTTATTTTTTTACACATAGAGGAATAGAGAAAGAGATAGTAAAGAAGAATGTTGTTTGTAAGATATGTAAATAAAAAGATAGTGATATTTAAATTCAATCATCTGTGCTGGCTGGGTGTGTTGCTTTCCTCTCACGATATACACACACACACACACACACATACATATTTACATATTTATTCAGGTCAAGTCAGGTGTATTCATCAGTCACCTCATGGGGCAAGCACTTTGCGACAGCGGGAAGGAAAAACTCTTTTTAAGAGGAAGAAACCTCCCGCCATGTTTAGGGGAAGAGAGGCAAAGGAAAAATAATTTTAGAAAAGATGAAAGAGAAGAGAAAAAGAGGGGAATATCCTCAGGAGTAGTAAATTAAAAGCATTTCCAGTAAAATGCTTTCAAAAATTATTAAAATAATGCTAAAATTAGCTTATATAAGGCATAGCCATCTTTTTTCCCTGCACCTCCACTTGCTCTATTTATTGTTCCGCCTGTTGCCAGGGTTAACTATGTCAGTGGCTCTTACGTCAGTGCGTTCTTTCCATTTTTTTAATCGCAAGCCGTGCGCGATGACGTTTAGACTTCCGTGCCCAAATATAGGGCTCTGCGAGGAGTCTGCTGCTCGCTGCCGCCTGCCAACAGAAAGTAACCA